>NC_072477.1:97119109-98319109 GCF_027574615.1 Eptesicus fuscus | reverse complement strand
TGGGCCTGTTTGTCTGAACCATTTGGGAGAAAAGGGAAAGCAGTTTTAAGTGAAGTCGATAGACTGTCCATATTTTATTGACTCAACCATAAGTCCAAACCATTTAGTCTTATTTTAGGAGATGGTAATGCAGATGGCTTTTAAAGTGAGGCTTAGGTTGGTAATAATCAGGTAAATAAGGACATAAGCATATATTCTATGAAAATAGAAGGAAGAACATAAAACACAAGGTTAAGGCATACAGTAAATCATAAAACAGTTGAGAAGACTTTTAGATGCAAGGCTTTTCTTGGAATGAAATCAAGCAATGACAATCTGATAGATTTTTTCATATTTAGAACATCTCTTGTGATGTTATTAGTTGTTGAAATCTGTATGGAATATATAGACATAGTCTTAAAAGCAAAACTTTGAAGCCAGTTCATTGTATTGGAGTCCAATATTTATAATTGAGCACTGTGGTTTTTATTGACACGATTTTTTCCCTAAGATTATCCTTATTTTTAAAGAGAATGTATTAAGTTCAGTTTTATTTTGACCTGATTATTTGCATAAATACAACAAAAATAGTAATTGATTAAATAGATTATAAAGCTTTTTAAAATCTGTTTTGCTGGAATCTTTTATAAGGAATTTTTAGATTGAGTTATAGTCAGTCCCTTAGGGCAGAGAAGCCAAGCCAGTTGTTATCAGGCTTTGCCTGTAATATTTGTAGGTTTGGGTAGTCCTCAAATCCTTGAGGTCTTCAAAGATGTCTTGAGGTTTCTTTTTTGTCATTTTTTTAGGAAAGCAATTTTTGTTCCTTAGTTGGAAAGATTGTCATGAACCACATGACTAAGCAAGTTGGTAGGCCATTTCTGCAATGGGCTTTTGATCAGCTTTGGAAAGTCAATCTCAGTGTCTTAAGGCTTTTTGGTGACATTCAGAGTCCAGGCATGTCTTTCTTAAACAAGGTATTTCAGTCAAAGTCTTAGTTACAAAGACCACAGGTGAAGACTTGTCTCATTGGATTTATGCAAAGAAACATATTGCCATGATTTATTAAGAATTGCCAAATTCTGGAGGAATTAGTTAGGGAGAAAATGCTAAAAGTAAGCAATTACTATTTCTTAGATTGGCAAACATATTTCATAATTTTTAGAAACATAGGCTTTTTTATTGATATATCTATTGATACTTTAAGAGGCATACTTCCATGGAGACAGGTATTATATAGTGAAATTCACAGAATTTAATAAATCACAGGTGAATTGAATTCGATTGATCGGCTCAGATTGTTTGGGTTAGATAAGACTTACTTCTCAGAATCTGTATTTCAATAGATGTCTTAGATAAGAGTTCTTCTGGAGACCAAATATTAGCACTTTAAAGGCAGACAGTCTTTTCCATGAAAAACCCAGAATAAAATTCCTTGTCAGACGAGGCACTCTTGAGACAATGTGAATGGAGATTTTATTACATATTGACTTCAGAGAGAATAAAAACCTAAAATTTTTTTTCTTTCGTCCTCTTGAGAGGGAGATTTTATAGCTGAGGGAGGCATGAATGTATTTTATATTTCCTAGTTTTCTATCATAAACCAGAATTTGTAGTGGCCTGTGACCCCTTGCCCCTCATGCCATTCCATTACCCATTCTGTTTAAGCTGACTGACATATTCACATTTACCCACAGTCTAAAGTCCCTTTCCACATGAGATAGACTTTTCCCCCCAATAGTTACAGTTGTCCAGGTGTGGGGTCTTTAATTTCATATGAGAGATTCTGATGGCCTTTGACTTTATTGTAGGCATTCATTCTTGTGTCTGTATATGTCTATTGTCTATTATTTGAGGTAGAAAAATTCTGTTTTTTAAAAATTAGCCTTTAATAGTTGGGCTAGTAATTTATTGTTGTCTCTCATACTTCTAACAGTCTTGATCTCTTAAGAGGCTTGACTGTGTAAGACAGTTTCCCCTAAGAAAGGGGGGAGTATTTTCTGTTAATTTGGCTGGACAGAGATTTAACACCCAGGCCCTGGGGTTAAATTCTGTTTGTAGTCCCTTTTCAAGATTAGGTAACAAAAGTTTTTCTTTTCTTTGAATATTTGTACACTTGAGGCTTTTTTTTCTATTATATTTGTGAATGAAGTATTAGTGACAAGTAGTAATGTTTGCATGAAGTCAGAAACATAGTAGTTGTATTTGTATCAGAAGTTAAAAAATATTTTTTGCCCTCAAGCAACATGACTTCCTTGTTCTTATTTTGCTTCCTCAAATGGAGCTCCTAATCAGTGTGCCCTCTTCCCCTCCTTGGCAGGGGATGGTGGGGTGGGAGTGGGTGGGGGAAGGGTAGTGCCAGGCTGCTGGAGAAGGGGACATTCCCAAGCAGCCTTCTGAAGGTCTGAGCCCATTCTGCTGGGGAAAGGGCAGTGAGAGGCAGAAGGGGAAACTGGAGGCAGAGGAAAGCGAGGGCTGGGGGGCCCTTAGTTTGGAGTAGCGCTGGGCTGCAAGCCACTCCTTAAGCCCCCCTCCCCTCCCTGGGGTTCAGCACCAGGGATATATGGTTTCAGGGACACTGAATAAGCTGTCAGAATGGAGCTGAGTAGTTGCCAGAGGAGAGTGAATCTCTGGGCCCAGGCTGCACACAGCTCTGCCAGGCACCATGGAGGAGGAAGCCTCTGAGTGCTGGGCTGAGCATGCAGCCGCTGTGAATAGGAAAAGGAGCAGGGGCACATCCCAAGTCTCCTATACCAGACACAGAATTCAGGAAATTGGCATTCAGTGTGCATGCATTTTCCTTTTGCCCATAACAATGGTGCAGAGGGAGTGCAGGTACATCCACCCCAATGTTTGCTGGGTGTGGGCAGTGGCTGCTGCAGCCCTAGCCCTAGCCCCAGTTAAGGGCCATGGACACCCCACACTCGGGAAGCCAATCTGAACCAGCATCCAATGTAGCGCAAGACAGAAAAAGGGAAGTGAGCTATTCGTATAAGAATCAGTATAGGGGGGAGAGAAAGAGATGAATTATAGAATTCCCAGTTATAGGGAAGTTAAATTTTATTTCTCACCATGGTCCATGCCATTTTCTTTTTTCTGTTGTTTTGCCCTTGGAGACCTATAGGTCCGGAGGCTGCGGGTGAGCTTTCTGAGCTTCAGGAAAATGGCAGAGAGGGATACTTTTTTATTTCTTCTCCAGGTGTTTTTGTCCCAGATGGGTCACCATATGTTAATGAATGGGAGAGGGTCTCCCAGGTGTGGACTTCTGAGACTCTCACAGGAGAACAAGTAATTTTTATTTCTGTGAAATTAAATCCCTGAGTTTCCAGAGTCCCATTTTCTGGAGACTAAACTTTAGTGACATATTAACCAAGTTGTTTCCCCAAAAAAATACTCAAGAAGAAAATTCTTAGAGAGGATCAAGCAAAAACAACATGTTGATGGAAGTGATAATTTAACCATAACTCCCTACTATGCCTATAATTCTTAAGATTTTACTATCCTACAAGCAGCATTCTTTACTTATTTTTTATACTGCAAAACTGCTAGGGTCAAGCTGCATTCTAAGCCATCAATATATAGAGAGAAATGTGAGATAAATGTTGGAATACTAGAGGCCCGGTGCACGAAATTTGTGCATGGGGGGCGTACAATCACCCCAGCCTGCACCCTCTCCAATCTGGGACCCCTTGGGGGACATCCCTCTCACAATCCAGGACCACTGGCTCCTAACTGCTCACCTGCCTGATCGCCCCTAACTGCCCCTCCCTGCCATCCTGATCACCCCTAACCACCTCTGCCTGCTGGCCTGATCGCCCTCAACTGCCACCACCTGCCGACCTGGTTGCCCCCTACTGACCCCCCTGCCGGCCTGGTCTCCCCACGCAGCCTGCTGTTCAGTCGTTTGGTCGTCCCTCACTAACCCCCCTGCCAGCCTGGTCACCCCATGCAGCCTGCTGTTCAGTCGTTTGGTCATCCCTCACTAACTGCCCTGCTGGCCTGGTTGCCCCACGCAGCCTGCTGTTCATTCGTTTGGTCATCCCTCACTAACCCCCCTGCTGGCCTTGTCGTCCCACACAGCCTGCTGTTCGGTTGTCTGACCAGTTGTTTCGGTTGTGACGGCCCCCTGGCTTTTTATATATTAGGATTACTATGATTTTAGCTCAGAGGATCTCAACTGGGGATAATTTTGTCTTCTCCCCCGATTCACCCTGAGGACATTTGGCAATGACTGGCCACAAATTTGGTTGTCAAAACTGTGTGTGGGGGCATTGCTCCTGGCATCTACTTGGTGGGGCCCAGGGATGCTTCTAAATATCCTACAATGCACAGGATAACCCCAACAGCAAAAAAAATTATCTAGTTCAAAATGTAAATACTACTAATGTTGAGAAATCTTGCAATGTATAACCCCCTCCCCCGTTTTGAAATTGAGGCGGTGGTTGTACTAGCCAACACCTGACTTGAATAAAAGATAAGTAGAACTGCTTTTTGTTTGTTGGAGAGCTGAGCTAATTTGGTTCATTTATTCCATGAAAAAATAATTCTTGTAGCTAAAAGCCTTGAATATTTTGGTTGCCAATGTGTTTAGTTTTTTGTTTGTTTATAATTATGAATTTTTTTCTTAGTATATTTAATTTAATTTGGATATTATATAACTCTGGGTTGTAACAGGTTTGGTAGCCTGACTCCCCTGCATTTTTGTACATATTGAATTAATTATATCACAGTACACTGTTGTTTATATATTTCAAAAATACTTTTCACATTAATTTTCATATGTGATTGTCCTAAATGTGTAGGGCATGCATTATCCTCACTACTTGACAGATGAGGAAACTTAGATTAAATGACTTGCCATATGTATTATTATGTGACAAAAGCAAATCTAGTTCTCAGAGGTCTTGGTGCTTCAACTATTTGTACAGTTAATAGTTACTGCTATCTTATTTAGTCTTCCTGACAGTCCTATGAAATGGGGTTATTATTCCTATTTTACAGATGAGGAAATTGGTTCAAAGATATTAAGTAACTTACTCAGGGTCACCCAATTCATAATGTAGTTTTGACTATTTTCTCTAAGCCTATGCTGCTTCTCCAGTTAGTCTTCTCTAATAAATAAATTTGACAGTTTCTGGATAAATTCTGCCTAACCTAACTAAATAGATCTCTTGACATTGTAGGGAAGGGAAACTTCTGTACCCTTTTTGGGTTGCTGGCTAGGCCTAAGAATTAAACTGATACAAGAGAGATTATCAAGAGAAAAGCACACATTTTATTAAACTTTTACATGTACATGGTAGCCTTCACAAAAGAATAAAGTCCCAAAAAAGTGACCAGAGCAGGAAACATTTATATATTTTAGACAAAGAAACAATAAATTTGAAGAATTGAAAAGAAAAAGGGGGTTGGGCTAGGGATAATATGTGGTGAAGAAGTAACTAGGAAGATATGGGTTAGTTTAACAAGATTTGTTTGTACAGATGTCTCTTCTCAATTACCTGTCTCTGGTGATAATGTCTTCCTTCCTCCTGAAACAGGGAGGGTACCTTTGACATGGGAGTTTAGTGTCTTGCTTTCAGGAAGAAAAGAGGAGAGTCAGTGTCCTTGCACCTGCTATTTCTTAAGTACCTTTAATTCAAATAATATGTCAAAATGGCATATTTTAGGGAGACAGTCTGGTTTCCTTTAATACCTACTTCATGTTGTCATTTGAATCAATTGGTAATTCAGTGTTTGTAATACTACTGTGATTGTACTTGAGTGGCAACTTCACTGAGTTTTGATAAACTATAAGATAATACTATTTGCCATTTCAAATTTATTTTTTGAGAACACTAAGTCCAAAAGTAGTCCAAAGAGATGGCTCTTGGCTATATTTGAGTATACATACTTGGGTGAGGCATCCCATCCAGCATCATTCATTTTGCCAGTTTGATAGATTTATATTTGGGATAGGACTCCCATTTATTCTGATTTTCTAATTAGAATTCATATTATTCTCTTTAGCCATTTTTATGTAAATTTAAAGGCTGCTTCTCTTTTTATCCAGGCTGATATAAACCCCAGACTGACTTGACTTTCACAACAAACAAAATGATAACATAACAAAATGAAAGGTTTTTATTTTCCTTCCTGAAACATTTAGAGATCATCCTATCTAATAAAAGAGTAATATGCAAATTGACCATCACTCCAACACACAAGATGGCTGCCCCCATGTGGTCAAATATGCTGCCCCCATGTGGACACAAGTTGGCCGCCACAAGATGGCCAGTGGGGGAGGGCAGTTGGGAGGGACCAGGCCTGCAAGGGAGGGCAGTTGGGGGCAATCAAGCCAGCAGGGGAGGGCAGTTAGGGGTGACCAGGCCGGCAGAGGATGGAAGTTGGGGGCGACTGGGCCTGCAGGGGAGGGCAGTTGGGGGGGACCAAGCCTGCAGGGGAGGGCAGTTAGGGGTGACCAGGCTTGCAGGGGAGAGCAGTTAGGGGCAATCAGGCTGGCAGGGGAGCAGTTAGGCATCAATCAGGTTGGCAGGCAGAAGCGGTTAGCAGCAATCAGGAAGGCAGGCGGGCGAGCAGTTGGGAGCCAGCTGTCCTGGATTGTGAGAGGGATGTCCGACTGCCCACTTAGGTTCGATTCTACTGTGATTGGGCCTAAATGGGCAGTCGGACATCCCTCAAGGGGTCCCAGATTGGAGAGGGTGCATGCTGGGCTGAGGGACACACACCCCCGTGCACGAATTTCGTGCACTGGGCCTCTAGTCTTACTATAAGTAAGTACATCATTTTTGTAAGGTGGTAGGAACTGGTAATTGTCACTTATTTTCTAGATTGGAAATTTTAAGTAGAGACTATCAGTTTACCCAGTTAAACCAATTTCAGAGATAGGATTTAGAATTTAGGTTTTCAGATCTTACAAAATTAAGCCACACTGTCATTTTCATTAGATAAAAAAGAATACCTACTTAAATATTTGATCAGTTATCATTTTGTTCGAAGATACTTTATCATATTCAGTTCTCGATGTAGTTGGAAATTTTAATGTTTCATATAATACTTCCATTGTCTGTATTTGGACCTTTGATAGTATGAAATTGTGGGTCTGGGATTGAGAGGAAAAGGAAGAAGACACCTTTGTTAGTGCAATGGGATTGGGCAAGAAGGGTTGTAATTAGGCTTAAAAATTGAAGATTCCCAAGTTTCTATAAAACTTAATTATTGTAACAAACTTCTTTTTTTACCTTTGTCAACCAAAAATGCCTAGGCTATAATAAAGAATAAAAAGCTTTTACTTGAGGGTAAGATTGTAATCCAAGAGAAACAAATTCAAGTAACAACTCCGATTAAGCTCTGGAGAGAACTTAAAAAAGGCAGGGTTTATAAAGGCAAAAACCACAAGCTGGAACAAAAGAAACTTTCCCTGTTGGCAACCTAACATGGTGTGATGACTAGTTCAAAGAGGATTGGTGAGATCCAGGTGATGAAACTCTGAGGTAAGCATTGACATGGAAACAAGGCAGGACAAGTTCTAGGATGTACTTCTAAGGCAAGCGTGGAAGTTCAAATGTTTAAACCTCATCTGGGTGTGAACATAGGTAAGTCGGACTTTCTTAATGACCTCTTGACTACATTTTGGGGCCCCCTAATACTAATACTCTGTTTTGGTTCACACCTCCATGAAGAAAAATGCTAATATCCAAGTAACCATAATATTTGTTGTATTATTGAGGGAAGAGACCACTGCTCATATATGTAGCTGAAACAAAGCTGAATTTCTTACTTGTTAAGCAAGGGAGAACTGCACTTACAGAAAGTAGTCCCCCAAATAGGAGGAGATGCAGTTAGCAGTTTGTAGTTAGAGTTGGAAGGGAATATCATTTTGTTAAAGGATATTATTCCCTCTGCTTAAGCCTGTGCTCTGAATTAGGCATCAGGTTGAATAGTAATTTGGGTATTGCAGGGTTGAAAAATATTGCTTCTGTATCTTAAAAGCAAGATGTAAGGTTCATTCTCAGAACCTCCCATTCTGGAAGCTAGTCCAGCCAAGGATCAAATTAACTGTTTAACTTCTCACTTGAACCAGTCAATTAAGCTAGATAAAGCTCCAGTTACAAATACAGTTTCAATTCCCTACTACAACAACAGGTTTATTTCTTACTCATGACATGCCTATGACTCTGTTCCACATCCTCTCTTACTCTAAGCTGAAAAAATAGACTTTTGGGGGACATTCTGTGGAAGAGGGAAGAAGAGATATGGCAGAACCAGCTGCTTGGAAGTGGCATGTGTTATTTTTCATATTTTATTGGCCAAAGCAAATCAAATGATCAAGCCTGAAATCAGTCAAGCAGGAAGGACCATTTAAAGTCACATGGCATGCCCTTGTGTAAATGGGGTGTGATGGTAAATCCTCTTATCATGAATGAGATCGAGAGAGAGAGAGAGAGAGAGAGAGAGATGGCTCTACCACAGAGGCCAGCAAATAAAAGAGGAGAAATGACAAGCTTATTAGCTATGACCAGACTAAATCTTCAGTTGTGGTTACTTTCATATGGCACTGACGGAAGGCAAACAGACATATTGAATTTTTGAGAGTATTATGTTGTTAAAGATGCTACAAGTTTTCCTTGAAAAGCCTATGGTGGTTTGACATTGAATTCTAAAGCAACCCTTGATCCCCAAGTTTACATCAGCTTTTTGTTGCCTCTTTGGAGCACATATTCTCCCATATCCACTTCATATATAGCCAGAAAGGATAATGGAAAAATAGAACCTTCCAGAGGCAAAGCCAGGCCCAACAGACAAATTGACAAAGAAGATCCCCCCAGAGAAAGAGATTCACCCAGAGAACAGAAATAAGTTTAGCCAAGGGACTTGCTTTGCTGGTATAGCAGGGAGTCTTTGCCATTCCTGTCCAGCAGTATTTCAACATTGGTAAGAATATATAATTGTCACTTTTCTTTTCAGAATGGAAGACTTAGTTGCATTCATCTTATTTGCATTCTGTTTTGCAATGGGTACTATGGTGGTGGTGGAGAGAAAAGGTCACTGGACTGGGATGGAGCCAAATCGATATCTGTTGAAGAGATTGTGCATCACCCAGAGATCATAGACTTTGAGCTGAATTCAGTAAGTGGATGAGGCTTTAGATATATCTCTTTAGAAAGGAGATGATTGTACCAGAATAGGAAGGCTGCACTTCTACCTCTGATATTTAGTGAGGCGCCTAGCCCCTACATAGAAACTGTATTTCTTAGGCTCCTTGATAAAAGCAGTGATTAAAACAAAGTGCCGCACTTGGCAAAGGATCTGAGTATACATTTCTCCAAAGATTTACAAATGGCTCATAAGCACATAAAATGGTGCTCAACATCATTAGTCACAGAGGTATGCAAATAAAAACCACAAAAGATAGTACTCATAGTCACTAGTTGGCTATAATCAAAGCCTAGTATGTGGATTTTGCTTCTAGTGGGAGGTAGACATATGTAGATATAGGTAGACATATGTAGCTATAGATCTAGAGATGTGTGTGCGCGCGCTCGCGCGTGTACTCTTTTAAAAAGTGTCCTCTGAGCAGAGATTGGAATGTAGTGCACGTGTGTAAGGAAACAGCATGGCCAGGAGATTGCTTGTGGAGCAGCCAGGGCACTGAGGAGCATCAGTGAGGAGGAGAGTGGTAATTAATGAGGGGTGTGATAGATTAGAGCCACCATAAAAATTTAAGATTCTATTCAAGTGTCATGGAAAGGCCATTGGAAGGTTTGAATCAGAGAAGTGACTGTCTTACTTTTCTGATGGTTCACATTGGTGGTTTATGGAGAATTGATTGGCAGTGGGATTTAAGGAATCTAGAGAGCTAAAAGGGTAAGAGATGTGGCTCGAAAGTAGCATATTATAGTTTAAGATTTAAGCAGTTGAGTGTTTCTGGGTGAAGGATTTCATTGCTGTGCCTTTAAGCAGACGCACTCACTCCACAATAGGCATTCTTTTCTGTGGATAAAGGCCTGACCCCGACCCTTGGCTTATACCGCACCCTTTCCTGTTTTTGACTCTGCTTCTCACCAGCTTCATTATTCATTCTCCCATTTTATCCTCATTTTGTCTTTCAGATCTGATGGACATTGTTGTCTGCCTGGCCAAGACTTCCTCTAGATTTTGCTATTCTGCCCAATTTTCTCTGCAGGCTGAGTTCAGTCTTCAGAAAATTTACATAAAAGCCTAGTATGTAAGACAGGTGAAAGGGAATTTTAAGTCAGGAGTGCAGTGCTTTGCTCACTTCTAGCTATTCTCTGACCCCACAAAGCAACCCAAGACACCTCCAGAGAACCCCTAGCCTCCTAGTTCATAGTGTGGAGAAGCCCTGCATTGAACTCTGATGCTGCCTTCTTGCAGCAGGCCATCTCTAGGATCACCTCAGATCATGCTCTCCCAGCTCAGCCTGTGCCTTCTTAATCCTTAGGCACCTAGCTAGCCAAACGTAGTATGTACATCCTCCTGTCACAAAGGAGAGGGCTGATGGCACTCAGAACCATGAGGTAGGCATGGTACCTCTTTCTGAGTGTTAAATTTTCTTGCTGGCTATTATTTAACTTACTAACTGCACCGTTAAAATTAATGTAGTTCCAGTTATAAGCCATGAGTTTATTCTGTTAGTCCTTCTCAACAAATTCTTATATTGACCCTAATTAAGAATGTTAAATGTTTTTGATAACAAAGAAACTAGGTTTATTATAGTTGAGAATATAACATTTGTATAAACTATTTAGGAGAAAAAAGACCAAGAAATTTAGTTTGTGTGGGCCACTTAGGGTTTCAGTCTTCTGGGAATTATTTAATCTCTTTGAATTAGGAATACTTTGATAGACAAGGTTGGAACTACCTTTTCAAGTTTCCAGATTTGCGATTCTGTATTTTTGTCTTTATGTTTAATGCAGCTATTATAACATTTCTTCATCATGGGGTAAGAATTGCCCACGATATAGACTGAACCTTCCTTTAGTCGAAGTTTCATTTTGACAAATATCATTGAAGTTAAGCATTGACACATTTTGAAAAGGATTTGTAAGAACCAAGTGTTGCCCTACTGACACAAATACTCAAAACAAAATAAGTGTGGTGCTTTGGATTTTTTTAAAAAGAATATTACTTGCATTAAAATCGGCAATGTTTCTTCTGAATTGAGGGTGGATCTTTCAGCATTAGATGAAAAATTTCTTGGTTTGGACTGTTTACTTTTAAGAAATTGCTTTTGGACTAGGGATTTGCACAACATTGCTAAATTATAAGACAGTGAGGACAAGGATTTGGTTATGTTCACTGATGAATCCTGAAATAGGAGTAGCACACAGCCAGCCACATTAACACTTAAGAACTATTTTTTGAATGAATAAATGAATCATCTTTTATATAATGTGGAAATAATATCGATAATATAGATAGCATCAGGGTTGAATGAAGAAAACTTCCTAGGTGTTCTGTCACAATGTTGCTATGGCCTTTTTAAATTAATAAAAACAGGAGCAAAACTATAAGTTTTCCTTTTATGACATGCTTATTCTATCTGTAAAATTAGGATAGCAACACAGAATCTGTTTACTGCAAATAGCTGCACTAATATTAGATGAGATACATAGACTTGGAGAAAATACATGCAAATCATATATCTGATAATATACTTATATCCAGAATTTATTAAAAAAAACTGTTACAACTCAATAATAAAAAAAAGACAAATGACCCAATTAAAAAATAGGCAAAGGATCTGAATAGACATTTCTCCAAGGATTTACAAATGGCTTATAAGCACATGAAATGATGCTCAACATCATTAGTCATAGAGGTATGCAAATCAAAACCACAAAAGACAGTACTCATAGTCACTAGTTGGCTATAATCAAAGACAGATAATAACAAGTGTTAAGGATGTAGAGAAATTAGAACCTTCCTACTTGCTGGCGGGAATGTAAAAGTGGGCAGTTGCTTTGGAAAACACTTTGGCAGTTCTTTAAAAGATTAAAACATAAAGTTACCACATGTTACCCAGCAATTCCACTCTAGGTGTATACCCAAAATAAATGAATATATATATATACATGCAAACACTTGTACATGACTTGTGCTCTGTATCTTGACTGTTCATAGCAGCATTATTCCTAATAATTAAAAAGTAGAAGCAACCCAGAAGTCATGAATTGATGAATGGATAAACAAATATGATATATCCATACAATGTAATATTATTCAACAATTAAAAGGAATGAAGTGCTGTACAACATATGCTACAATATGGGTGAATCTCAAAACATGCTCAGTGAAAGAAGCCAGACAAAAAAATGCCATATATTGTATGATTCCATCTATATGACATGCCCAGAATAGGCCAATCCTTAGGGACAGAAAGTAGGTTATTAGACTAGGAGGGTTGGAAAGGGGTTATGGGGAGTGACTGCTAATGGGTAGGGATTTCATTTTGGGGTAATGAAAATTGTCTAGGATTGTGGTAATGGTTGCAGGACTCTGTGAATATATTAAAAGGGTGAATTGTATGATATGTGAATTATCCATATATATAAAAGGCTAATATGCTAAGTGTCTGGATGTCTGACCGGTTGCTATGACACACGTTGACCACCAGGGGGCAGATGCTCAACACAGTAGCTGCTGTGACATGCACTGGCCATTTACAGAGAAATAGCACCATGGACCTGGTGCCCACAAAGCAATACTTGGCTTCCCCCAAATGGGATACAGGCCCTGCCAACACCCCGGAGCGACAGCCCACCAAATCACAGCCAATGCTGCCAAAACTCCATAGCACAAAATGCGGCCCACAGCCCAGCCCAGAAACTGTGGCTGTGGGTGTTGGTTAATGATGTCACATAGCAACACCTGGCTTCCTCTCCCTAGCCGCTAGCCTCCTTAGAGTTTCTTCAGCCCAGGAACACGACTTGCTTTATAACCAGGTGGAAACATTTTACACTTTAACCAAATGTCTGTGAAGCGTTTTCCCATGCCTCATCTCATTTGATCCTCACAGAAGTCCTGGAGGAGGTAGATAGGACACTCGGTAGAATCCTATTTTTTCATTAGCCGGAAAATGGAGATTTAGGAAGCTTAGAAACTTGACCTGACTGAAAAAAAGTAAGAAATGGTGGACCTTGAAAATGACTTCAGGTTTTCTCACTTTGTGTAATATAGTCAAACACTGCTGCAGTTAAATATTTTACCCTTTGTTCTCCCTGCGTGATCTACAATAATAATCTGCTTCATGTTGATATTTAATGCTGTGTTTCTGACAATTATCTGAAAGAGAAGTTAGGGTGCTTCACTGGGCTGGAAAAGTTTAGCTAAATCAGAAAGCAAGTCTAAGTAAGAAAGTTTATTTTATATATATAAAGGCTAAGTTGACTCGCGCATGTGCGATACATATAAAGCTCTTGCTGGTGCCAATTGCACGCCTGTGTTTTGATCTGTCATTGTTGATCATGAATTTGGTTGACACTTCTATTATAGAGAAAAGTCAAATAGCAATATTAAAATATTTCTTCTAATTAATTTTCTTTCAGTGTGCACAGATCCATGCACTGGACCACTAGTAGCTCAATAAAGCTGTTAAAAAAAAAGAATAAATGAGTTAACATGTGCGAAGATGCTATTATTATTTTAGTTTGACTCTAAGGCCTTTAATAGTAGGATGACTTCATTATTTTTCCTTGCTTGCAGACCTGTGATTTTTATGCCATGACTCAACGTTATAAGGCTATAATTAAACTATAAAATACTGAAATGTTGAAATATAAAATGAAAACTACTTGGCTTATTAATTTTATTAGATAGGGTTTTCTGTATCAGTTAATTAGTAATAAGTAGAATGTGTCATTAAGGAATTGGATTTTAGAATCATAAAATTTTAGAACTGGAAGAAACATTAGAAGTCATCTATTCTAGGCCCCCTCATTTTGTTTTGAAGTGAGAGAACTGAGTCCTACAGAGGTTAAGGTATCTTAGGTCACAGAGTTGAGTAAGTTCTAGGACTGAGTCAGTGTTCTTTCTGTTAATTACAGTGGTTTTGGTGCTATTAGTAGTATTAGCACTGATAATATTAATAGCAGCTATTTAAATGCTTTCTATGTACCTGGTACTAAGCATTCTGTTAGGTACTTTGTGTATGTTATTTTGGTTAATCTACACAACAATTAATGAAGATGTTTGTTTTACTTATGTATTAGTTTCTTATTGCTGCTATAACAAATTAACAAGAACTTCATGCTTAAAACAACAAATTTATTATCTTAAGTCAGAGGCGCAAAATGGGTCTTACTGGGGGTTAACAGGGCTGCATTCCTTTCTGGAGGTTTTAGGGAAGATCAGTTTTCTCATGTTTTCTAGTTTCTATAGGCTGCTGGCATTTCCTTGGCCATGGCCTCCTTCTATCTCAAAGCCAGCACCTGCAGGTTGAGTCTTTCTCACGTACCATTTCTCTGGTTCTGACTCTTCTGTGTCCCTCTTCTCCCTTAAAGGGCCTTTGTGATTACTTGAGACATGTGGTCTGCAAACTGCGGCTCACGAGCCACATGCAGCTCTTTGGCCCCTTGAGTGTGGTTCTTCCACAAAATACCACGGCCTGGGCAAGTCTATTTTGAAGAAGTGGCATTAGAAGAAGTTTAAGTTTAAAAAATTTGGCTCTCAAAAGAAATTTCAATCTTTGTACTGTTGATATTTGGCTCTGTTGACTAATGAGTTTGCCGACCACTGCTTGAGGCCATCCTAGATAATCCAGGATACTTTCCTTACTTGAAGGTCAATTGATTAGCAACCTTAGTTCTACTTGTAGCCTTATTTCCCCTTTGCCATGCAACATAACATATTAACATATTTGAGGATTAACATATAAGGATCTGCATACCCTTATAGGGGAGGGCAGTATTTTAATTAGATTAAGAGATTTAGGTTCAGAGAGGTTAGGTGAATTATCCAAGGTCATAACATTAGCAAATGAAAAAGCTGATGTTTTAATTCTGTTACCTTTCATGATAACATGGTTTGTTTTTTGCCATTTGATCTGGTCATGAAAAATAAATTGAATGGTGAGCAGTGTTCAAATGGTAAATAGCTATTTCTTATTAAAGTAAAATCAAATTTACTTAATATCAAGAAATAGACTATGTTATTATGGAGCAATTAAAGGCATGGCAGAGAAGTATACTTATTAATATGGCAAAATGTTTATGACTTATCAGGAATTTCAATTAATTAACCCCTCCCCCATTGTCCTTTATTCATTAGTGTCTACCTGTCATCAGTTCCTCTCTTAACCAGCCTAGCTGCCCCAATTCAAGTTACTCTTCTCAAAAGTCCCTCAATTCCTGTACCTCTTTGATCTCCCCTATCTGGCAAAGCCTCAGGACTAGATGAGCTCTACTGTCTGCCTGTTGGTTTCACTAAGCTATACTCAGCAACCTCAAAATTACTCAATCTTCCCATATGCCTCAACTATAGCACTCCTCACAGCATATCTCCTTCATTCTTTCAAACCTCTTACTCCCTACCATTGCTCTGAATGCAGTTGACCACAGTTGAGCATTGCTTCCTTTCAGGAACACTCTTCCCGTGGCCTTTGTCACACCACCCTTTCCTGGTTTTCCTTTTCCCATTCTGGCTTACCCTTTTCAGTTTTCTATGTTAGTTCTTCCACTTTTGTCTGACTATTGAAAGAGGAATTCCTCAAGGTTTAGTTTTCTTTATTTGTCTCATTTTATTCTCTGGGTTTTAAATATAATCTATTTGAATAAGTCTTCCATATTTATGTCTCAACTTTGGTGCTAGCATCATTTGGATTGGATAATTTTTTGGTGTGTGTGTGTGTGTGTGTGGGAGGGGGGACTGTCTTCTGTATTGTAGGATGTTTAGCAGCATCTCTGGACTCTACCCACTAGATGCCAGTAGAACACCTCTATCCCAGGTGTGACAACCAAAAATGTCTCCATAAATTGCTGAATGTCTCCTGGGGTGCTGGGTGGTAAAATTACCCCCAGTTGAGAACCATTTATGTAGCCTAAAGCTGTGTCCTGAAGATCTAAGGATAATTCTTTTTTGGTAGCTCTACTTGAATGTCTCATAGCACCTCAAATTTAACTTGATCAAAATGGACTGCTATTTTTTCTCCCTGATATACTCTTCCTTTAGTTTTCATCATTTCAGATTATTTATGACCTTATAGGCCATTGGAGATACTTGGCTTTTATTATTATTGAACCAGTGAGCTATCAGGACGTTTGGGGCTAAGAAATGATGGGATCTCATCTAAGTCAGCTCTTTTTTGAGAGTAGACTATTAGTTGGAAGGTTTTTAAAGCAGGAAGACTAGTTAAGAAACATTGGTGATCCAGGTGAAAAGATGGTAATAGCTTGGACCAGGGTGGTAACAGAAGAGATGGTAGAAAGTGTTATCTTTGGTTTAAGCCTTAAATACAAATATTCCTGAGAAGAGGAATGCATTGTATCATCATTAATATTTTAGTGTGATTTGTTTATCAAGTATTTTCTCAGAACTTACAGGAAACAGATTTTGGTAGATCAGAGTGAGACGAGAGTAGCTAAAACCCAGAAACTTGTGGGGATGTTACTTGAATAAATGCAGGCCAGAATGAGCAGCAAATTAGAGATCCTACAGGAGGAGTAAGCAAGACATCCAGTACAACTAGTCTTCCCTAGAGCTGGCCCTGCTACTGTAAAACATGTACCTATGGCAGGGTGGATAGGACAAATGAGAGGAAACTTGCCTTCACTAGATACTGGAAACAAGACATTTTGGGCTATAGGGCTCTTAGCTGAAGTAAGGTAGTTATTGGGATTTGGGATGGGACAAGTTTTTGTGCATAAGATTGTCTCACATGTTGAGGAACATTTATGATCCCTGGTTCCTCACTGATAGCAATGTGTACTTCCTCACTGTGACGATCTAAAAAGTTCCCCCACCTCCAATTTCCAAACTTCCATGGGAGTCAGACATGCTCAACTGCAAACCACTTGACTAAGCCCCCTTTTCTAATTTGAAAATTACCGCCCATAACATGGAGTCAGAAGGTTTTCATGCCAGGCCAGTTTTGAGGACTTACAAAGCATGGCAGTGAATATTGCCACAATATTTTAAAATTAGCATTAATTTGTACTGCTAATACCTCTCTTAAGTGTCTTCTGTTCCTAATATGTACCTTAAAATGTTAATTTTTAATTCTTTCATAGAGGGTGTGGATGTCTCAGGGCCATTTTTTTTTTTTTCAGGGCCATTTTTAATGATAGTGCACTGGACACCAGCTCCAACTGCTTTCTTCCCAGCATTCTAATGTAAAGGAATTTGAATTAAAATGAATGAGGAGTTTGGATGTAAGGGATTTCCTTTGCTTTATCTTAGCAAAGGGAGTAGGAGTAGAATTGGAAAGAGTTAGGTTAATGGCTATGTATGAATGTTTATGCCCATCATGTCTTTATCAAGTCTATCTGGTATTAAAAGATAAACACTTAAAAAATTGCATTTTAGAAAAAGTAGTAGAAAATCAAATATTATTCATCAGACTTGTAAAAGATTGATAACTCAGTATTAGAGCAATGGAAAAAAAAACTCACCAAAGTAAAGTTCAACAGTCTTGAATACATAAAATTTAAGATCCATTCATAAGGAAAAAAATAATAAACAGATGGGGAGAAATGTTTGTATCAAGTGTGACTAAGGGTTAATATCTGTAATACTTGGAGAGTTTTTTCAAACTCAATGAGGAAAAAATATCAAGATTTAATACATAAGTGGACAGAGAATTTTAGCAGATGAGTAATAAATAGCATTAGTAATAAAAATGGGTAAGTAGATTTCAGATTCTTATGCCTTGTCATATTTCATCTTCCCCCTCTTACTCCTGACCTCCTTTTGACTTCTCAGCCCTTGAGAGCAGCAATCAGATAGGAGGGGACATCCTACCCAACTCAGCTCTGCTGGTGAGCCACCCTCTGATTTGTGCTCAGCATTACACTGCGTCCTATGTGTATGAGTCAACTCCTGCCACTTGACTGGGGGGTTCTTGAGATTAGGAATGGTCAGTTGTGCCTTACAGCCTGGCACATAGTAGTTGTTCAATAAATGTTGAATAAATTATTGAAATTTGGTAAACGTTTGAATGAACTACAGTATGTCAAGATGATAGAATAACATGGTCAAAGTATAATTATGAGTGTAATTTATGGCAAAATTTTGGAACCAAATAAAAATGATATATTTACTTTAATTTGAACCATATTTGAAAAGTAATATGCAAAATGAAATTGTAAAGATTTTAAATTATAGATAACTTTTATATTAAATAAAGAAAACTTTTAAATCTTTATGATAAAAGTGTAATTTTAAAAATTAGCTGTCAGACTTGATCTCCCCTCTCCTCATCAAAGCTAAACTCACTTCATCCTGTCCAATGACCTGATTTAGCTATGAGTAAACAGCATGGGCCTCTACAAAGTGTGGCCTCACAAGGATAGCTGCATTTATGTGAATATGAATTAGTTCTCTGAATTTTTACTGTGCCTGAAGTATATAGGTTGAGATATTTATTTTTTGCTTTATATTCTAAATGATTCTATCTTATAGGTATATATCACTTAGTATTTTGTAGATTATAAACGTGTTCACATTATCAATGATAAGTTCTTCAGATTTTGAAGAAGTTAGTTATAAATGGCAGTTGACTTCTTTTAACATTTTTTGAGTATATAGCATCTGCTAGTGGTTGAGATGCAGAATGCCTTTAGGGAAGTCCTTTTCTGGCAGGGAAGATAGACAGCCATGATAAGCAATAAACAAAATGCAATGAGAGAGCAAAACTGTTACTTACAAAGGGGACTGTTGAGATAAGATAATTCTTCTCCAGTGAGATGACACTTGAGCAGGCAGATGAGCAGATTTTGGCAAACAGAGGGAAAAAGAGAAACACATAAATAGAAAGGTGGGGGTGTGGAAGTACATGATCTGTGCAGAAGCCACTGAAAGACTTTAGAGTAAGGTAACCAGATTTTAACATTGGTAAAGTGGGACACCATTGACGGGGCGGGGGGGATCTTGATTAAAAATTATGTATAGTATTATTTTATTCTTTGACATATTTCTCATTTGAGTGAATTTTTTTTAGTAGATTGTTGTCGTTGTTTAAAAGGTCATGAATTTAGTTGGTCCGACGGTTGTGGGTTATTGTTAAGCTAAAAGGTCATGAATTTGCTGTAACGTAAGTCGTAAGTGTCACTTTCAAGGCCAGCGCTAGACTTTTTGCCGTAACTATAAAATATAAATAATACGAGTACTGTCTGCTAAATTCAAGAAAATTTATGTATTTATTAAATAAATAAATAAATTACTTACCTAAATTATCTGAATAGCTGATTTGTAATGACATCACTTGTTTAACTAGCTTACTAGCACACAGTATGATGTGTATCGTCTGAGAGACAGTTACAAAATGTTTTCGTTGTTGCCAATCTCAAAAAATGCCATTGTTCATTATGTCCAAACAATGGTGGTTGAATTCTAACAACTGATCAACAAAGCAAACTTTGATAAGCAGTTCTCGATAATCAGTTCTCAACAATTATTTGTTATTATTAAAGTTTAACATTATAAAATTAACAAAAATAATATAAAACTCATATCCTGGCTAAATAGACACATGGCCGCCGAAAACCGTATATTCCCTTCCTGTTCTCCCGCTGTTCCCTAGCTTGTCGTGCATTCTTTCCAAAAATTGGGACTTTTTTAGCAGCACAATTTACATTAGCTAAGATCTGGAAACAGCCTAGGTGCCCATCAGCAGATGACTGGATCAGAAAACTGTGGTACATCTACACAATGGAATACTATGCTGCCATAAAAAAGAAGGAATTCTTACCATTTGCAGCAACCTGGATGGAATTGGAGAACATTATGCTAAGTGAAATAAGCCAGTCAATGAAAGAAAAATTCCACATGATCTCACTCATTTATGGATAATAAAGAACATTATAAACTGTTGAACAAAAAGATAGATACAGAGGCAGTAAAGCATCAAACAGATTGTCAGATTACAGCAGGAAGGTTAGGGGGAGGTGGGGGAGATAAGAGATCAACTGAAGGACTTGTATGCATGCATATAAGCATAACCAATGGACGCGAAACTCTGGGGGGTGAGGGCATATATGGGAGTGGGGTGGGGGGGGCAATGGTAAGATATGTACACATATAATACCTTAATAAAAAAATTGAAAAAAAAAAAAATAAAAAAAGAAAAATAAATAAAACGCCGTGGGACATGGGACAAATTGTTAAAAATTGAGACTGTCCCGCCAAAAGCGGGACGTCTGGTCACCTTATTTTAGAGTGTTATGACATAAACAGGTTTGTATTTTGGAAAGAAAGTGGAGATCAGTATGGAGAATAATTATAATGAGGAGACACAAAAAGAGTGGTTCTCAATCTTTTTTGCTTTTGTTTTTGCATACTTTCCCATATGATTCTTTTGTAAGCAACTTAGATAAGATGAGCTATATGTTATGCATAGTCTTAGCCAGCCAATCATATGGCCTCTCTCAGTATTCATAGCTATACAACAGAGTATCTCTTCTAAAATGTTCCAGACAAGAGGAATATAGTAAATAATCTATATATATAAAAGCCTAAGCAACTGTTAAGACCAGACAACTAGAGGACCGGATGGTAGCTATGATGTGCACTGACTACTAGGGGTCAGATGCTTAATGCAGGAGCTGTCCCCTGGTGGTGAGTGTGCTCCCACAGCCAACCTCCCGTGGCTGGCCAACCTCCCACAGTCCCTTCCCCTGGCTGGCCAGCCCTGATTGGCTCTGATTGCCAGCCAGGCCAAGGGACCCCCTCCATGCATGAATTTGTCCCAGGCCTCTAGTATTGTTGTAACTATACTAGAGGCCCGGTGCATGAAATTCGTGCACGGGGGGAGGGGTCCCTCAGCCCGACCTGTACCCTCTTCAATGCGGGAGCCCTACTAGTTGGACATCCCTCTCGCAATCCGGGACCTCTGGCTCCTAACCGCTCACCTGCCTGCCTGCCCTAATGACTCTGCCTGCTGGCCTGATCCCCCTAACTGCTCTCTCCTGTCAGCCTAATCCCCCTAACTGCCCTCCCCTGCTGGCCTGGTCACCCCTAACTGCCCTCCCCTGCTGGCCTGGTCACCCCTAACTGCCCTCTCCTGCCGGCCTGGTCACCCCAATTAACTATTTTTTTAAAATCTTATCCCCTTCACACACAATTGTATTTGACTTCTCCCTCTCACACAATTATTGGCTTCTCCCTCTCACACAATTTTTCTCTCTCCTTTATGTAACACTTTTCCTACTGACTCATCATTTATAAACTTTTCTTTCCTTCTTATTTTCTACTTCTGTTCCATCATCTTTCTTCCCATTTTCTCCTACCCTCCCTCCCTCCCCACATTCCTTCTTTCCTTTATCTTTACCCCTGCCCTCCCTCCTCTTTTCCTTCCTTCCCACCTTAATTTTTTTCTTCACTTCCTCCCTCAGACCTGCTTTGCTCCCTGCCCCATTTCTTCCTTCTTCCCATTCTCCTTTTAAGCTCTACCGGCTCCCCTTTAAAACTTTTCTTCCCTCCCTCTTTCTCTCTCATCCTACCTTTCCCATACATTCTTCTCTATTTCCACTGTTTAAATATCTATCTACCTGCCTAATTATTCACTAACATTTATCTTTTTTCTTTTCTGACTCCTAGTTTTAAAATCTGTCCCCAGTACACAACTATACTTGATTTTCATTATAGCTCCTACAGTTCACTCATACATCTTCTTTCCTTCTTTAACTCTGTTCTCTACTGACACCTTTATAAAGTTCTTACCTCCCTCCTTCCCTTCTTCCCCATCTTCCCCCCCTCCTCCCTCACTCTTTTACTCTTTTTACAGGCTAATTAAAAGTTCTATGCTTTTTGTCCTTAGTACTGACTGCTTTCTTATCTGGGACCTGTAGCCACCTCTGTTTGGGCACTCGGGCCCCTCTTGCACTGGCTTTGAAGGGCCGAGTGACAACGCACCTGTGTCTTGCCTACCGTGGCCCGTGCCTCCCCCCTCTGAGTTGGGGGAGGGTCCAGCAGGCCGGGCTGGCGTCCATCGCAGGGACTGCTGTGTTATGTGCATTTGTGTATGCATTCATGCACGCACAAGGCTTTTCTCCCATTGAATGCTGAAAAGGGGGGGATGCAGAGGCCTTTCCCACCCCCCGGTGTGACTGCTCCCATGCCTCGAGGGGCTCTCCATCTGCTCCCCTCCAGAATTCACAGGTGAAGGGCGTGCTTGCGCAGGCATGGTTGGGCCCGGCTGGTCCTCGGGGGGCGGGGGCCTTTCCACCCAGGATGTGAGCCCCTGTCCAGGTCGGACCAGGCAGATGAATGAATGGACAGCTGGAGAAAGCTGTGGTGACTTCCCTATGGTGTGAAGGTTGCCTGTGCACTCTCTGTTGTTGTGCCTGGGCCCTTTCTTTGTGGTGTTGGGTCCACACCCTCTTGATATGCGTGCGTGACGTCTCCCAGGGGTCACCGCCAATGTGCGCACACCCCGGTTGGCGTCTGCCAACCGTGCCCCAAGAACTGGCCTTCTGCCGTGCGGGTGTCGCCCCTCGGCTCCCCCCACCTCGGGGAGGTTGGTGGCGTCCCCAGGCAGAGTGCTCTTGGATGGGGCATGGTGTTGCAGGGGTGTTTGTTGGGTGTGTGCACCCGGGAGAAAAAGAGGACTCGTGTGCCGGGGGCAAGGAAGCGAGCCTCACGTAAGTCTCCATGCTGTGCATGCACCTGCTGGTCTGTCAATATGCAAATTTGTTGTTATTTGGACACAGTAACGATCAATTAGCATATTACCTCTTTATATGTATAGATATGGTACAGGTGGGTACTTGAAATAAATATTGGGAGGATCACTTTGTAATTTATATGCTTGTTTAACCACTATGTTGTACACCTGAAACTAATACAAAGTAGAGTTGAATGTAAACTGGAATTGAAAAATTAAAAAAGAGATTGGTGGCTTAAATTAGACAACCATAACAGACATGGATGGAGTAGAGTTGAGAAATTTTCTTTTTAGAGTTGGTGGTAGAGTTGATGTGTGGTGGTAGGGGAAAAAGGATTTATAGATCATTGTTTCTCAAATTTTAATGTGCCTATGAATTGCCTGGGGATTTTTTTAAAAGGTGGGTTCTGGTTCAACAGAATAATCTTTAAGAAGCAAGGGTGAAATATTAGTAACTTGAGTATCAGACTAGTGCCATCATTCCCTGAAATGGGGAACACAGGAGAAAAGAAAGGTTGGAAAGGATCTGGGGAGGGAGTGAAGTCCTGTGGGACATTCAGGTAGAAAACTGTAGGTGGCTGGAAATTTGGATCACCACTCAATAGAGAAATCAGGCCTTGGATACAAATTTGGAGTTCAACATTTTGTCAATTATAGCAAAAGCCATAAGAACAAAGAGAGAATCTTAAAAGCAGCAAGAGAAAAGCAGTAGTTACCTACAAGGGAGCACCCATATGACTGTCAGCTGATTTCTCAACTGAAACTATGCAGGCCTAAAGGGAGTGGCAAGAAATATTAAAAGTGATGAATAGCAAGGACCCACAACCAAGATTATTCTACCCAGCAAAGCTCTCATTTAGAATTTAAGGTCAGATAAAGAGCTTCACAAGTAAGAAAAAGCTAAAGGAGTTCATCACCATCAAACCAATATTTCATGAAATGTTGAAGGGTATTTTTAATAAGAGGAAGAAGAAGAAGAGGAAGGGGAAGAGGGAGGGGGAGGGGAAGGAGAAGAGATAAAAAATATAAACAATAAAATGGAAATAAATACATAATACATATCTATCAGCAATTGAATCAAAATCAAAATAAATGTAATGAACAAAATAAACTGGTGAATAAATTAGAATCAGAGGCATGGAAGCACGAAACAGACTGCTGAATTTCAGAGGGAAGGGCAGAAGAGGACGGGAAAAGATTAACCAAAGATCTTACCTGTGGACATAGTAAGGTGGTGAAGGCCTGGGATAGGTTGGAAACTGGGTGGAGGAGGGGCAATGAGACTAAAGGAGACATTTGTAATACTTTCAACAATAAAGATTTAAAAAACAAAAAGTTAAAGAGGCAGAGTAACCACTGACATCACAGAAAAACAAAGGAGTGTAAGAAAATACTGTAAACAACTATATTCCAACAAATTGAACAACCTGGATGAAATGGACAAATTCCTAGAAACATAAAATCTTCCAAAACTCAAGCAGGAAGAATCAGAAAACCTTAAATGGCCAATAACAACTAGTGAAATTGAAGCAGTAATCAAAAATCTCCCAGCAAACAGAAGTCCTGCACTGGACAACTTCACAGGCCAGTTTTACCAAACATTCAAAGAACTATAACCTTTCATCCTCAAACTATTCAGAAAATTTAAGTGGAAGGAAGATTTCCAAGCTCTTTTATGAGGCCAGCATTATCCTAATTCCAAAACCTATTGTGTAGATAAAGAGACTACAAAAAGAAAATTATAGGCCATTATCTCATATAAATATAGATGCTAAAATCTTCAACCAAATGTTAGCAAATCAGATCCAGCAATACGTTGAAAGACCATACACCATGACCAAGTGGGATTTATTTCAGAAAAGCAAGGCTTGTACAGTATTCTCACATCAGTAATGTGATACATCACATAAACAAAATGAAGGATAAAATATAACATGATCATATCAATAGATGCAGAAATAGCACTTAACAAAATCCAGCACTAATTTATGACAATAAAAGCCACATGAGACCTATAGCCAGCATTGTACTCAATAGGCAAAAACTAAAAGTGTTTCCCTTAAAATCAGGAACAAGATAGAGGATATCTGCATTCAACATAATACTGCAAGTTCTAGCCACAGCCATCAGATAAGGAGAAAAAATAAAAGACATCCAAGTTGGAAAGGAGGAAGTGAAAATGTCATTATTCACAGATGACATAATATTGTACACAGAAAATCTTAAAGACCCCGTGAAAATGGCTAGATTTAATAAATGAATTTGACAAAGTAGCAGGATATAAAACTAATATCCAGAAATCGGTGGCACTTTTATATACCAATAATGAACTCTCAGAAAGATACACTAACAAAACAAAATCCCATTTACCACTGCTACAACAGAAAATGATATCTTGGAAAAATCCTGTTCTCAGAAAAGTATAGGACATTGAAAAATGAAGTACAGGAAGATACAACCAAGTGTAAGCATATACTGTATTCATGGATTGGAAGAATTACCATCATTAAAATGTCCATACAACCCAAAACAATGCAATCCCTATTAAAAGAACAATGGCATATTTCACAGATCCAGAATAAATATTTCAGAAATGTATATGGAACCAAAAAAGCCCCCAACTAGCCTCAGCAAACTTGAGAAAGAAGAAGAAAGTTGGAGGAATCAAAATACCAAATATCAAATATACTACAAAGCCATAGTAATAAAAACAGCCTGGTACTGGCACAAGGACAGGCATGTAGACCAATAGAACAAACAGAGACCCCAGAAATTGACCCATGCCATTATGGTCAATTAACATTTGACAAAGGAAGTAAGAGCATATAATGGAGTAATGATAGTAATGATAATCTTTTCAATAAGTGGAGTTGGGAAAATGGGACAGGTACATGAAAAAAAAAAAAAAACAAAAATGAAACTAGACCACCAACTTACATCAGACACAAGAATAAGCTCAAGCCTGGCCAGTGTGGTTCAAGTGGTTGAGCATCAACCTGTGAACCAAGAAATTGCTGGCTGATCCTCAGTAGGGGGCGTGCAGGAGGCAGCAGATGAATGCTGCTCTCTCATCAGCGTTTCTTTCTATTCCTCTCCTTTCCTCTCTCTAAAAAATCAATAAGAACATATTGAGAAAAAAAGAATAAGCTCAAAATGGATGAAAGACTTAAATGTAAGTCAACCATAAAAATTCTAAAAGAAAACAAAGGCAGTAAAATCTTAGACATCTTGTATAGCTGCATTTCCCCCAATACATCTCCTAGGGCAAGAGAAACAGGAAAAAAATAAACAAATTGGATTACATCAAACTAAAAAGCTTCTGCACAGCAAAAGAAACCATCAACAAAATGAAAAGGGAATCCACTGCATGGGGAAACATATTTACCGATGACATATTTGCTAAGTGCTTAATTTTCAAAATATATAAACAACTCATCCAACTCAACACCAGGAAGATAAACAATCCAATTAAAAAATGGGCAAAGGACCTGAATAGACATTTCTCCAAAGAGGAAATACAGGTGGCCAATAGATACATGAAAAAGTGCTCAATGTTACTAATGATCGGAGAAATGCAAATCAAAACTACAGTGAAGTATCACCTCACACCTGCCAGAATGGCTACCATCAATAAATCAACAACAGCAAGTGCTAGCAAGGATGAGAAAAAAAGAGAGCCCTTGTACGATGTTGGTGGGAATACAGACTGGTGCAGCCATTGTTGAAAACAGTATGGAGTTTCCTCAAAAAATTAAGTATGGAACTGCTGTTTGACCCAACAATCCCACTTCTGGGAATATATCCTAAGAATCTCGAAACACCAATCAGAAAGAACATATGCAGCCCTATGTTCATAGCAGCACTATTTACAAGATCTGGAAGCAGCCCATGGGAAGAGATTAATTAAAGAATTTATATCCATATATGCATAGCCCATGAACACAGAAAATAGTGTGGGAAAGCTTGGTGTGGGGTGGGGGCTGGGTGGAGGATACAAAGTTGGGGAAAATTGGGACTTCTATAATATTATCAACAATAAATTTAACAAAAAGCTTAGTATAGGCATGAGTTAATATTATTGACTGTGAGTGCAATGTTATTGAATCAACAACTTATATTAAAGTGCCTTTAAAATGCACATAAAACAAAGTTATGTTTAGGTAGTAGATGAAATTGTTGTGGCCAAAGGCTCACAGGAGCCTAACTGTATTTCCTCTAAGAGCAATGGTTTGGTTTTCATAGATTCAGTGTTCATGGTGGCTTTATAGAGCTTAATTATTTTGAATAATGAAAATGGTATATAATTTTATCTTTATTGTTAAACATTTTTACTCAGTTTAAGTAGCAATTACAGCAATGACTGGTGTTTCACATTCGACAGAATGAACTTCCAAAAGCTTTCCTTTATGGATTATGTGAAAACAATCAAACAATTACTGGAATTAACTGATTTTTCTACTTGATATATCTCCTGACACTCATTTAAGTGTGAATTTCTTTTGCTAATAGAGCCAACAAAATATCAGCTGTCACTTAACTTTGACTGTTTAAATAAGATAATTTGTAATCATAGCTGACTATGAAATGTAAAGAATCATCTTTTTAAATTTTTATTGTTGACACTAGTACCGATGTCCTCATTGTCCCTCCCTTTTCCCACCTCTACCAAGCCCACCCCCGCCCTCGTTCCCTCTGGCCATCACCATACTATGTCAGTGGGTTAAACATATGTATTTAAAGAACAGTCATTTGACCTAATTGGAAAGTCATGCTTTATAGAGTAATATTTAAAACATCTTCTCCATATGCTTTTCTTAATCGGTGTAATCAAGTTAGGCATAAGCAGGGGCAGCAGCATTGAATATTTCTTCAACCTTCATCCAAGACTAAAGGATTCAGTTGTCCCTAGCTACTGCTGAATCCTCCTCTTTCTGTAAGTGGCTTGGATGCTATATTTGAGGATGAAGTTATAGTTACAGCCCATCAGATACAGTCCATGCAGAGATGGGCTACTGCTCAGGGCCTTTCGGATTTAACCACATGTTAAATGGCGCTAGGTTCACTGCACATGCATCTCACACTGCTCAATGAGATTATGACAGAACCTGAAAGTAAAAGTCCTGGCTTATTATAATACTACTTTTAAAAAATCACTAGAAAATGGAAAATCCAGGACAAATAATAAATTGGTTGAGACAGTGGGCATAATTTGGTACTGTCTTAGGCAAACTGTTACACATAGATACTTTGCCAGACACTTTTTAAAAAAATCTCCTAATCCCAAAGCCTTATTATTTTCCCTCAAAAAGACTGTGCCCTCAATATGATTCACTTGTCTATGACTGTTTAGTAATTTCCACAGCATTTATTTCCACATCTTTTTATGTACATGAAAAAGAATGTGAAACATCCTTCTTAGTCAGTTTTTATTCATTGTGGCCTGTTTTTCTATAACCTTTTCTATTTATCTTAAAACTTTTATTAAAATTTGCATGCCTTTATTATTTTTTTCTGAATATGTCTTTTATCAGATATATAATTTGCAAATATTATCTCCAATTTGTTAGCTTGACTTTTTCTTTTTTGTTTTTTTTTTTTTTTTAATTCATGAGGGTGACATTAGTTAACAAAATTGTACAAGTTTCAGGTGCACAATTACACATCATCTGTAAACTGCATTGTGTGTTCACCATACCAAGTCATGTCTACTTCCATCACCATTTATCGTCCCATACACCCCTCCACTTTTCCCCACCCCTCTCCCCGCAGCAGTCACCACACTGTTGTCAGTGTCCATGAGTTTTTTATTTTTTCTTTGCTTTTTGCTCAATCCCTCCAACCCCCCAGCCCCACAACCTCCCAACCCTCTCACCCCCACAGCTCTCAGCCTGCTCTCTATGAGTCTGTCTCTATCTTGCTTGTCAGTTCATTTTGTTTCCACATGAGTGCAATCATATGGTACTCATCTTTCTCTGACTCACTTATTTCACTTAGCATAATGTTCTTTGGGTTTATCTATGCTGTCACAAAAGGTAAGATTTCCTTCTTTTTTATAGCTGAGTAGTATTCCATTGTTTAAATGTACCATAGCTTTTTTTATCCACTCATCTACTGACGGGCACTTAGGCTGCTTCCAAATTTTAGCTATTGTAAATAACTCTGCAATGAACAAAGGGGTGCATATATTCTTTTGAATGAGTGTTTTGGGTTTCTTCAGATAAATTCCCAGAAGTGGAATCACTGGGTCATAAGGCAGTTCTATTTTTAATTTTTTGAGGTGACTCCTTACTGCTTTTCACAGTGACTGCACCAGTCTGTATTCACAACAATAGTGCACAAGGGTCCCCTTTCCCCCACATCCTCTCCAAACATTGATTTATTGATAATAGTTATTCTGACAGATGTGAGGTGATATCTATTGTGGTTTTAATTTGCATTTCTCTGATGATTAGTGATGTTTTCATATGTCTATTTGCCATCTGTATGCCCTCTGTGAAAACAATTCTATTCAGGTCCTTTGCCCATTTTTTATTTGAATTGTTTGCTTTTTTTGGTGTTGAGTTTTATAAATTACTAGAGGCTTGGTGCATGAAATTCATGCAGGGGGAGTGTGTCCCTCAGCCCAGCGTGCACCCTCTCCAATCTGTGACCCCTCGAGGAATGTCCGACTGCCCGTTTAGGCCCGATCCTACTGGGATCGGGCCTAAACGGGCAGTCGGACATCCCTCTCACAATCCAGGACTGCTGGCTCCCAACTGCTCGCCTGCCTGCCTTCCTGATTGCCCCTAACCACTCCCCTGCCAGCCTGACCACTCCCCTGCCAGCCTGATTGCCCTAACTTCCCTCCCTCCCCTACAGGCCTGGTCACCCCTAACTGCCCTCCCCTGCAGGCCAGGTTCCCCCCAACTACTCTCCCCTGCAGGCCTGGTCCCCCCAACTGCTCTCCCCTACAGGCCTGGGTCCCCCCCAACTGCCCTTCCCTGCAGGCCTGGTTGCCCCCAACTTCCCACCTCTGTCAGCCTGGTCACCCCTAACTGCCCTCCCCTGCTGGCCTGATCTCCCACAACTTCCCTCCCTTGTAGGCCTGGTCCCTCCCAACTGCCCTCCCCTGCTGGCCTTCCTGTGGTGGCCATCTTGTGTTCATATGGGGGCAGCCATCTTGTGTTGGAGTGACGGTCAATTTGCATATTACTCTTTTATTAGATAGGATAGAGGCCTGGTGCATGGGTGGGGGCCGGCTGGTTTGTCCTGAAGGGTGTCCCGGATTAGGATTGGGGTTCCCTTGGGGTGTGAGGCAGACTGGGTGAGGGGCCTGTGATGGTTTTCAGGCCAGCCACACCCCCCGGCGACCCAAGCGGAGGCCCTGGTATCTGGGATTTATTTATCTTCTATAATTGAAACTTTGTAGCCTTTTTTTTGTTTCTTTATTAAGGTACTAGAAGCCCATTGCACGAAGTTTTGTGCAATAGACTTTTCCTTCACCTGGCTGCCTGGCACCAGTTTTCCCCCAGCAGCAGTTTTTCTCTGGCCACACGCCCTTCAGAGTGCCTCTAGCCAGCAGCAGTTTTCCTCTGGCCACCCGCCGATCAGAGCGACTCCAGCCAGCATGATCGGCCACCATGTTTTGTTTCATGTTGTCCCAAAGTTCCCTTAGGCTCTCCTCCTACTTTTTAATTTTTTTTTTAGAAGCTGCTCTACTTGGTTATTTTTTCCCATCTTGTCTTCTAGCTCACTGATGCGGTCCTCTGCTTCTTCTAGTCTACTCTTGATGCTTTCTATTGAGTTCTTTACAGCAGCGATGTCATTTTTCATTTCTTCTTGGTTCTTTTCATTTCCTCTTGGTTCTTACTCATATTGTCGAATTTGTCATCCATTCTTTTCAGCCACCTTATGACCATTTCTCTGAATTCTTTGTCTGATAGGTTGCTTGCCTCTAATTCGTTTACTTCCTTTTCTGGTGATGTCTGTTTTTCCTTAATATGTGGGCTGTTTCTTTGTCTCCCCATGGTCTCTCTTCTCCGGATGTCTGGTTATGTAGTTCTCTCTCTCCTTATCCCCGGTGAAATCTGACCTTTCCGTGGTGGAGTGAAGAGCTCCTTTGAATCCGCATGTTTGTGCCAATTGAGGACTGGTGTTCTGGGGCTCCCAGCTGTTCAGTGGTTGCTGCAGTTGTGGATTTTCAGGCTTCTGATAAGATCCATTTTCCATTTCAAAATGGCGAGGTTTCCCCTTCTGAGCCCTTAGCTCCGGGAGGGATTCAGCCGCAGCCGAAGTGGGGGCTGCCCGGTCAGGGGAACCCCATCCAGCAGTCACCTACCTTCTCCTGGAGTTTAGCTCTCCCTTACCTTGCCAACAAACACTCCCTGTGCGACCCTCAGCTGCTCCTTCTTTTGCTCCGGGACAAGTCTCAGAACACGTCTGTCTATTCTGCCACCATATTCTTATTCTAAAACTTTGTAGCCTTGCGCGGAGGCCAGGGCTGGCCAGGAAGCTTGACTTCCTCCATTGCTGGGGAAACCCAAGCCTCCTGCTCGCTCCGTGGCTGCAGCCATCTTGGTTGGGTTAATTTGCATACTCACTCCTGATTGGCTTGTGGGCATAGCGGAGGTATGGTTAATTTGCATGTTTCTCTTTTCTTAGTGTAGATTTGTAAACGTTGAATAGTAACATCTTATCAGATGTATCAGCAAATATGTTCTTCCATTGAGTGGCTTGTCTTTTCATTTTGATGATGGTTTCGCTGTGCAAAAGCTTTTTAGTTTTATGTAATCTCATTTATTTATTTATTTTTTTGTTTCTCTTGTCCAAGTAGATATATCAGAAAAAATATCACTCTGAGGAATGTCTGAAATTTTACTGCCTATGTTTTCTTCTAGAAGTTTTATGGTTTCAAGTCTAACATTGAAGTCTTTATTTATTTTTTATTTTTTTAATATGTATTTTTATTGATTTTAGAGAGGATGGGAGAAGGAGCGAGAGAAACATCAATGATGAGAGAGAATCATTGATTGTCTGTCTCCTGCTTACCTCCTACTAGGGATCAAGCCCACAACCCAGGCATGTGCCCTTGACCAGAATTGAGCCCAGGACCATTTAGTCCACAGGCCGACACTCTATCCACTGATCCAAACCAATTAAGACTAACATTGAAGTCTTTCATTCATTTGGAGTTTATTCTTGTGGATGGTGTAAGAAGGTGGTTCAGTTTCATTTTTTTTTTTTTTTTTTGCATGTAACTGTCTAGTGTTCCTAGCACCATTTATTGAATAGACTGTCTTTACCCCATTGTGTTTTTACCTTCTTTGTCAAGTATTAATTCTCTATAAAGGTATGGGTTTATTCCTGGGCTGTCCATTCTTTTCATTGATCTATATGTCTGTTTTTATGCCAGTGCCATGATGTTTTGATTACTATGGCCTTGTAGTATAGTTTGATATAAGGTTGATGTAAGATAGTGAAATTCCTCCCACTTTGTTCTTTTTTTTCAAGATTGCTGTAGCAATGTGGGGTCTTTTGTTGTTCCATACAAATTTTTGGAATATTTGTTCTAATTCTATGAACTATGCCATTGGGGTATCTTGATAGCATGCCTTTGTTTTTAAAGACATATAATTCACATATGGAATTATTCTCCATTAAATTAGTTCTTTTGTTATCTTAATAAAAAGATTATATAGTAATTAAAAATGAAATTTTGGAATGAAAGAAAAGTAGTTTTACATATATTTGATAAAAATTGATTATTTGAATATGATTATAATAATACTTTATATTTTATTACAGGATTAATTAAAAGAATTTACCACATATCTTATGACTTTTTACTGGAGCCTTGAGAGATAGGTAAGTGACAAGCATTTTTTGAAGAAATATTTCTGAAAGTAATTTGATCTAACAGTTTCCTGACAAAGTGAACAATGGAGCATATCTTTAGAGATTTACCTTTTTTCTTCTCAATGAAACATTAATAGAAATGTCATGTTTACGTTAATCATAATGTAACATTTCCCTATCATACAATAAATCATATTTTCCAAGGAGCTGCATTTTTTAATATATTTTATTGATTTTTTACAGAGAGCAAGGGAGAGGGATAGAGAGTTAGAAACATTGATGGGAGAGAACCATTGATCAGCTGCCTCCTGCACACCTCCTGGGGATGTGCCCGCAACCAAAGTACATGCCCTTGACCGACCGGAATTGAACCTGGGACCCTTCAGTCCACAGGCCAGTGCTCTATTCACCAAGCCAAACTGGTTAGGGCAAGTCTGTATTTTTATAATAATTATAATTAGGACATTGTTAATAAGACACACAAGTTTAGCATGTTCTAAAACGTAAAGCACTAAAAACATGTCATTAAATACAGTGTGGTACCATGGATTGGATCTTAGAACTGATAAAAGATATCCATGAGGAAAATCCAAATAAAGTCTGTAGCTTAGTTAATAGTAATGTACTAATGTTAGTTTCTTAGTTTTGACAAAGCCATGGTTATGTAAGATGTTAATGGTAGGTGAAACTGGGTGAAGGGTATATAAGTTCTTTATAATATTTTTGCACCTTTTCTGTAAATCTAAAATTATTCCAAAACAAAAATTTAATTAAAGCAGAAAAATATCAAGGTTTATTGATTTGAAATTATAAGTGACTTTTCTATGTAGTAGTTTGAAAAATCAAAATTATTATCTTTTTAAAAATCCAAACTTCATGAATAGAGATATAGGGAAATATGCAACCATAGATTTCATAAGAGGTGTAGGACTTTATTTTTTGGACAGTGGTATGGGTGCTCATGAACACATTCTTGTACTTGGCTACAACTTTGGTCTGAGTCCTTCTAGGTACTTGTGTGTTCTTCAGTAGTTTAGTACAGCACTTTCTGTTATCACAAGCAGGTCCTTTAAATGGTTTCCAGAACACTGTTTTCTTTTCTTTTTTTTACTGTTAGTGACAAAAGGACTAGTGATGTGACTCAGTGGTTTGTAGTTGAGACTCTCTTAGTGTAGTTTGGTTCAGTCACACTTATTTGAGCTTGAAGATCAAGTACTAGATACAGATGACCTGTTGTTGTTAAAGATCATGAATAAAGATGAGTATAACTCTTAAATAACCATTTCCATAATTGCACTAAAATAATTTATTCCTATCAGATAATAGAAATGATCAGTTTCCAAAATGAACTCTAGTAGTATAACTCTTTTAAATTTCTATAAATATTAAAAGAGTATAAGAAGGGAACTCTGAAACTCTTATATAACTTTTCATTAATAAAAGTAAAGTAGCCATGCTTTCCTTATAAATGGTTTCCTGCTTCTATTGCCAACTTTAATGATTTTAGTTAAACTTAACTTTCATACAGGGAAATAGAAATACACTATACTTAGACATTTACAACAAAAGACCTGGTCCTGAATGACTCTTACAGAATAATTGTTAGGCTTGGAAAGTTCTGTTTTTGCTTGATATTTATTCAGAATTGTTGTTATCAATCTCATGTTAATAGAATTCACACCTTTACTTCTTAGTTGTGTAACATAACTGTGCCAACCTTGGTAAAGAAGTTTAGAAAAATGGAGGAGAGTTTTTTTTTTCAGGGGAGTTTAAATGTTATTGATTATATACCAGTTTATACAACTAAAAAAAAAAACACACTTTTTATCATTCTTCTATGCTAGAAGAGTGTTAAAAGTGTTGCTTTTAGAGACGTGCTTTATTATTCAGCTGACTGTCACTTTGTGATAATCTAAAGTATAAATGAGAATAGCTAAAATGTGTTGAGCACTTTCTATGTACCAGGCACTTTATTTACAACTAGAGTCCTGATGCACGAATTCGTGCATGGGTGCGGTTCCTCGGCCTGGCCGGAGATCAGGACTGATCGAGCCGTCTTTCCCAGTCCTGTTTGGGACAATGGGGGTCGACTGGCTGGGGAAGGACCGCGGGAGGTTGGCCAACCAGGGAGGAACCGCACGAGGGCTCTAGGGCATGTCCAGCCCGTCTCACCCAGTCCCCATCGGCCGGACCCCAGTAGCAAGCTAACCTTCCAGTTGGAGCATCTGTCCCCTGGTGGTCAATGCATGTCATAGCGACTGGTCAAGTGGTCAACTAAACAGTCGACCTATCAGTCAGACACTTAGCATATTAGGCTTTCATATATATATAGACTAGAGGCCCAGCGCACGAAATTGTGCACAGGTAGGGTCCCTAGGCCTAGCCTATGATCAGGGCCATCTTCTGCCCGCTTGCCAGCCCCCAGTTCGCCCTGCAGCCACCCACCCAGTTCCCCGTTATTCCCATTTGGCATGCTGCAATTGGAGCCTGTGGGCTGGGGGGAGGGACCAAGAGGTTGGCCATTCCACCCACTCACCAGTCCCCAGTCCCGCCCCCCACCACCACCCACCCGGTTCCTCATGGTTCCCTGTTCGCCATGCTGTGATCAGAGCCTGCAGGCTGGAGGGAGGGACCAAGAGATGGTCAATTCACCTTATAGCGACTGGTCGAGCGGTCGTTCCGGCTGTTCCGCCGTTATGTTCACTGGGCTTTTATTATATAGGATGATCTCATTTAATCTTCACAAATACCTATGAGATAGTTTAGAATTCCCTGTATAGATGAGGCTGAGAGACTAACAGATGTCTTCAGGCTAACCCTGAGGGTATGGGGCAGAAAGAACAAGTGCCCCTGGTGGCTGTACCTACAGTTTGGTTCATAATATTACCAGCTTCCAGGAAATTCTGAATCCTTGAACGCATGGTAAACTTCAGATACTTTAGTTCTTCTGGATAAAAGGATGTCTGATCACATTGGGTAACTGAGATTAAATTTTCCCATGGGTTAACTAGTCTGGAGTACAATCTCCATTTCTCTATTTCAACCTTGATCTGGCTCATTCTGCAGTTCCCTAATATGTTAGTTGTTCTCTGTCACCTGACTAATTGCTGAATACTCACTTACTGTGTGCTTCATTGATCATGTGCCAAGAACTTTTGGCAGCTCTGGAGAATATGATCTCAGTGTGTCTCCTGGTCACAGTGTTGAGCCACTAGAAGTTGTTAGTTGGGGTGAGTACTTGGATCCAGAAGTTAGGACACATGCCAGAGTTTAGGGATGGAACAATTGAGCAGCTGACACATAAAATGCGGCTATCCAGACTCAGTCAATAGGCAGGAGTCAGAAATAGAATAGGCACATGACTTTGAAAGGTGGTTTTTGAAGATTATGATGACTGGCTATGGACTTTATAATGTGTAGATATAAAATAATTTCAACTGCCTTTTGAGTAAGGATAAGTTAGCAACTTATTCATTATAGTGCTTATTACGCTGAACAGAAATCTCTAACTTCCCCATCTATCTATGCCTTTCTGTAGTTCTAAATCTCTAGTCCCTCTTATACTTGAAAACATAAGATACATATAAAATTTCCCTTTCTGTTTCCTCTTTTTCATGTTTTCCAAAAGTTGGCATTCTTCAGGGCCCAGTCCTTGGCCACCTTCTACATTTATTCTCTATGTGATCTCATGTGATCCTTTGCTTTAAATGCCACCTGTCCTCCCAAACTTATTTCTTTGCCTTGATCTCTCCCATGTATTCAAGGCTCATATCTATGTCTGCTTAGCAACATCTCCTTTTGAAAGTCTAATAAACATTTCAAACTTAGCATGTTTGGAATAGAACTCTTGAAATCCCCTCCCAAATCCTGTTTCTGCCTCCTCTTCCTTCATCTTGGTAAATGATCCACCCAGTTGCTCAGGCCAAAAGCTAGATCTTTGACTTTTCTCTTTTCTTCTTAATCTACATCCAGCCCATCAGTAAGGCTTAAATGTCCTTTTTTCAAAATATGTCCAAAATCCCCCTTTACTGCTGCCACCCCGCTACTACTACTTGAATATCCTGTATAATAAAAGGCTAATATGCAAATCAACTGAACAGCCAAATGACCAGTCACCATGATGCGCACTGACCACCAAGGGGCAGGCGCTCAACGCAGGAGCTGACCCCTGGTGATCAGTGTGCTCCCACAGGGGGAGCGCTCAGCCAGAATCCAGGCTTATGGCAGGTGAGCACAGCAGCGGTGGCTGGAGCCTCTCCCACCTCCGCGGCAGTGCTAAGGATGTCTGACTGCTGGACATCCCCTAAGGGCTCCCAGACTGTGAGAGGGTGCAGGCCAGGCTGAGGGATGCCCTCCTCTCCCCCAAGTGCAAGAATTTCATGCACTGGGCCTCTAGTAACTTATAATCACCATTATATGTTCCTAGATGATAGTAATAACTGGCTCTCCTTATCTCCTCCCTGAACCTCTCCAATCAGTTTTCCATGTAGGAACAAAAGTGTTTTGTGTGGGGTTTTTTTTTTTTTTTTTTTTTTTTTTTTTTTAATGTTAAGCAGTTGCTGTCATTGCCCTGTTCAGAACCCTTTAGTGGCTATCCATCACATCAGTATAAAACCCCAAGTCTCACCATGTTTTACCAGACCCTACATGCTCTCCTTGCTGACTTACATTCTACCATTCTGTCTTACTCACTGATCTAGCCACAAGTGCCTTCTTGCTTTTCTTTAAATTCTCCAAGTCCATTTGGAATCACATAAATCGCTCCTACTCCCCTACTCTACACCATCATTCTAAACAGTTCAGCCTCTAGCCTTTTACAAGTGGAGGTAGATTTAAAGAGAAGAAAAGTACATATGCAAAGCTTTTTAGCACAGAGACCCTAGTAGGAGAGGTCATGCTATAAATGTTATGGTTTTATTATTCCAAGTTTCTCTCATGTGAATTGGTTTCAAGTGTAAGAGGGTCTGAAGATTTAGTGCTATAGAAAGACATAGCTAGATCAGTGGAGAGAAGTGACAGAGAGAGATTTCTGCTCAGTTTAATGAGCACTATAATGAATACATTGGTAACAGTCATATCAGCATGAAAATAGGCTGAGCTGCTTCATAGGACAGTGCCTTCTTGCTTTTCTTTGGGGTATAAAAATTGGGGTGGTCCCCTCGTGAGATGTGGTGGAGGAAAACTATTATTCTGAAGTGGAGGAGGGGACAGTTGATTTCTAAGATCTTCCCAATGGTGAGATGATATCTTTTAGAATATTTTTTTTCAGAGTAATTATTTTTAATTTCTTCTCAGATTAATCTGCTGGTATTTATATTGGAAACATTTACCAATTTCACCAATGAAGTATGAAGCACTTATAGGTGAAGTTTCCAATATTTGAGATGAAAGAAGAGCTAATATCAAGTTTGATTTCCAGTCAGATTGGCCAAGTCCTCATCTAAGGAATTGATTACTTTGAGACATTTTGTTCTCTCATTTTTAATATAAAACTTATTTTGATTGATTTCAGGTCTAAAATAAGCAATATGTACATACTAGACAAGTTCCCTAGTAGATTTTAGTTGTTAATCAAAATTTTCCTGAGTTGTAGAGGTAAGGAATATGATATTTGGAAATAGCCTTTGGTCAGATTTTGCTAGCAATGGAAACTTCACCTCATCCTTGGCCTTAAACCAGAAGCACTTTGAGAAGTAGTGACTATGTTTGGATGTTTCATTGAGGGTGAAATAGTCATTTCCTTATCTTATCTTAGAAAGGCAAAAATAATGATTTAAGTAATAGAGAACTTAAAGTTATAAATGCTTTCAGTTGGACCTGAATAAGGCTATTCATGCAAATTCAAGTTTCCTGTAACCATTGAACTGTGGCACTTGGAATTAATGATATAGTAAAGAATGGTTTTCAGGGTCTCTGTAATACTAAAGTATTTTATATTTTACTAGAGACCCGGTGCATGAAATTTGTGCATGGGGGGTCGCCTCAGCCCAGCCTGCACCCTCTCCAATCCGGGACCCCTCAGGGGATGTCTGACTGCTGGACATCCCTCTCACAATCCAGGACCACTGGCTCCTAACTGCTCACCTGCCTGCCTGCCTGATCACCCCTAACTGCCCCCGCTGCCAGCCTGATCACTCCTAACCACCTCTGCCTGCTGGCCTGATTGCCCCTAACTGAGCCCCTGCTGGCCTGTTTGCACTCTACTTCCCCCGCCTCTTGCCGGCCTCCAATTGCTCTCCCCCACCAGCCTGGTTGCCCCTAACTGCTCCCTGTCCACCCGCTGGCCTGATCGCCCCTCACTGCTCCCCCTGCCGGCCTGGTCGCCCCATGCAGCCTGCTGTTTGGTCGTTACTGTTACTGTTACTGTGATGGCGTCCCGGACAATTTGCATATTCCTCTATTATTAGTATAGACTAGAGTCCCGGTGCATGAAATTCGTGCATTGGTGTTTGTGTGTGGGGTGTCCCTCAGCCCAGCCTGCACCATCTCCAATCTGGGATCCCTCTCACAATCCAGGACTGCTGGCTCCCAACCACTCGCCTGCCTGCCTGCCTGATTGCCTCTAACTGCTTCTGCCTGCCAGCCTGATCACCCCCTAACCACTCCCCTGCCAGCCTGATCGACGCCTAACTGCTCCCCTGCCGGCCTGGTCACCACTAACTGCCCTCCCCTGCTGGCCCGATTGCCCCTAACTGCCCTCCCCTGCCAGCCTGATTGCCCCCAACTGCCCTCCCCTGCAGGCCTGGTCACCCCTAACTGCTCTCCCCTGCTGGCCTGGTCCCCCCCCTCAACTCTCCTCCCCTGCAGGCCTGGTCCCCCCCACAACTGCCCTCCCCTGCCAGACTGGTTGCCCACAACTGTCCTCCCCTGCTGGCCATCTTATGGTGGCCATCTTTTGTCCACATGGGGATGGCCATCTTTGACCACATGGGGACGGCCATCTTGTGTGTTGGAGTGATGGTCAGTTTGCATATTACATTTTTATTAGATAGGATTGCTTTGGTAGTTAGTACTAAAGGATGACTTATATAAAAGTTGCATCCAGCCAGTCATTGCTTCTTGCAACACCAGGGCCTGCCCCAAACTAGCATATGCTTGGCACGATGTACGGAATCAGCATCCTGATGAATACACTGTTCCAACTTTTAAGGAAGGCCTGAACCCCTTAACATGTTTTCACCTTGAGTGTCTTCTTGTTTCTCTGTTGTCCCCTGGTTTCTGATTTTGCTGCCCCCTTTCCCATTATTTCTATCTCTGTCTTTTAGATTGACTCTTTTTTTTCCTGGCCACTATTTAGATTTCACTTAAACAAAACTGCTATTCTAACCAAAACAAACAATTTGGATTATTTCCTGTATTGATATTCCTGTCTTGACTTGAGCCAGGGATCCTCCTAGGAGGTGAGATAGACAGTCATACCTTCTTGGTTCTAAAGATAACAGAAACATTACATAACTATCATGGTTCTTGATGTCTTGTACCTAGGCAATTGAGGATAATTTTTGATTTTCTGCTTTAGCAGAAAACTAACATATCCACAATCCTTTTAAAGCCAACAGCCAGGGGGAAAGCAGTCGTCAAATGTAGTGCACTTGTCTTTTTTTTTTTTAATCCTCACCTGCAACCTAGATACATGCCCTGACCAGGAATTAAACCCACAACCTTTCTGTGCACAGGACAATGCCTAGCCAACTGAGCCACTCTGGCTGTGTTGGGCTCTTGTACACTTCTCTCTGCCAAACTCAGCTACTTAACAGCGGATCTGAGAACCAGGAATGAAGTGAAAGAGGTTTTTAAACTACATATATCTGATGTCTGAAAGTTCAGACCTTAAAGTGGTATATTAGGTTTACTTAGCGCCTCTATTTACTTGTTTTTCCTCTTAATGATAATAGCAAACACATAAATAACACTAAGTGTTCTAAGTGCATTATGTATTTTAGCTCATTTAATCTTCATGGCAACCTTGTGGGGGAAATACTATTATAATTCTGATTTAACAGATGAGGAAACTATGTCTTGGATAGGTTGCATCATTTCTCATAGTTACATAGTTTGTTTTGTTATAGCTGGGATTCAAATTTAGTTGTATAACTACCTGTTATTTTTGATCCTTTAATTCTTTAACTCATAATTCTAAGAAACCTGGTTAACTGATTTCTTATACCTCAAATTTCAGAGAATGTAATAACTCTGGATTCCCACTGCTTTACAAACTATAATGTACATATGAATCACCTGGATATCATGTTAAAATGTAGATTTTGATTAAATCTGTGGTACATTTCTTACAAATTCCAAGGTAATGCTGATGCTGTTGATCCATGGACCCCACAGCAAGAATTTCAATACATTCATATTCTGTGTTTGTTAGGAATAGGTCTGGGACTAGGAAGAGATGTGTGGGGCACCTAAGATGCTCCACTTACCTTTTCCTAGTGATACGGGAAATTTGGACTGGAACGCGTGGTGTTCCCCTGGGCAGGATGGTTTTCCCAGGCTTTTGTCCAGTGGAGTTGAAGAATGGAACCACAGATGAAAGGTGGTATAATAAAGGTGGACATTTTTTGAGAAACAAGCACAGACTCCCACTTGGGGAGGAGGAAAGAGTCCCACTGAGTCCCTTTTTCCTAAGGTTTTTAAAGGCTGCAGATCTTTGTGCTTTGATATCCCCTCTGATTGGTCACTATCCCCTTCTAATTTGGTCACTATAGCAACTCCAGAGTTCAAGTCTCACATGACATTTCCTCTGTCTTCTCCCTTATTGTTCTAGTCCCTCTGGGCTTTTTTTCCTCTTTCTTTGAATGAGAGATTTCCTTCCCTTTGTTCTGTAAATATGTACTTTTTGCTACTCCCAGTTCCCTTGTCTTATGGAAATGTACTCTTTTGCAACTCTGTAGCACTGTGTTTTTTCCATGGACTCCTTAATTTTTAAAATTTCCTAAACCTGCCTATTTCACCCCTAAAAATTCATTTTACTAGTCCAGTCCCTGGTTAAGAATTGTGTTTTTAAATAACATTCAGTGACTCGCAATTATGCTTACAACATAATTAAAAGGAAATTTAAAAAATGATATCTGCACTATTATCTCAATTTAAATGAAGTGTGTGTGTGTGTGTGTGTGTGTGTGTATGTATGTATGTATGTAAGTAAGTATCTGCTTATCAAAACTCTGAGGAGATATGGCAGATATTAACAGTTGTTATCCTCTGAGTGATAGGTTTATAGATGGTATATTTTTTATCTTTATATATTTGGCATGTTTCAGTTTTCAGTAATATGCCTGCATAATTTTCTAGACATAGTTTATTATTATTAACATTATTAAAACTTTTAGATAACGATACACTCAAACTTGATTTATTACAACAGAGCTTAGAGGAAACATTTGCTTTCTGCCACCTGCATACTTCTCTTCAACCTCCCCCATTATTTTTCTCAAAAAATGCATAAGCTATTTAAAGGTTTAGTGGGGGCTTTTCTTTAGGGTTTCAGAGCATCTGCCAACAAAGATAATAAAAGGCAAATATTTTTAAGAAAGGGGGTAACGAAATACTTTTTATGAATAATTATGGGTTAGATGTGGAAACATTCCATTTTCCAATATTTACTGGTATATATTTTGCATAAGCTTCTGGAGAGGCAAAATCTATGGTTGGTTTTTTATTTTATTTAATTCCTGTAAATATAAAATAAGTACCTTTTTTTTTTAACCTTGCCTTCTTTTAGTAAGGTTAACCTAGCAGGTTTTTAGGAGATCTGTTCTTCTTTCGACCTTTAAAGTTCAGCAACCTGAATTTAGAAGTGAAGTGCCTAACCCTCACTATGGAGCAGGGAAGGAAGTAATAAGGAGACAGAACAGAAGAGCCTGGTTCTTTTAAAACGTCACCTCCTGGAGAGGAGTTTGTTGGGAAGAGGAGGAATTCCTGGAATCAGTCTAGGGGTGCTCCTGAGCATCTGGTTTAATACCAAACTTTGCATACATAAAATGAAACCCCAAGAAGCTGGCAAGTACAACTTGATAAATGAAATAATACCAAGTCAGTGTAAGATTGAGCCCTAGAATAAAGGTTCCTCTATACAAACCCTAAGATAGCTTAAAACCAAGCCTTAAAAGAATCATATTAATTCACAAGTAGCTATCTTCCAGAAGAATTCCATCACTCTTTAAACAAATACAAAAAAATCCAGCACTCAGCAATATAAAGTTCACAGTGAATTGCATCCAATTAAACATTACTAGACAAAGAAGTAGGAGAAAAATACCATAACAGGAGACAACAGAAATAGACCCTGAAATGACAGGGATGATAGAATTAGCAGATAAGTACATTAAAACAACTATTGTAGATCTGGTCCACATATATATAAGCATAATGAGGAATGAAATAGAAAATATAAAAATGAAAAAAAATTGGAACATCCAGAGATAAAAAGTACAGTAACTTGAAATGAAAATTTTTCTAGATGGGATTAAGTGCAGATTAAATCTTTCAGGAGACAAGATCAGTGACCTTGAAAACATGGTAAGAATTTAACCAAAAGCATAGAGAGAAAAGAAATTGAAAAAGATGTACAGCAACTTGGTGTCCTATAGGCTAATAGCCATGGGTCTAACATAAGTGTAAGTTGAGTCTCAGATTTGGGGGGAGGGTGAAAGAGAAAAAATATTTAAATAAGTAATGGCTGAAATTTCCCCAAATTTGACGAAAACTATAAACCCACAGATCCAAGAAAGTTATACCCCAGATAAGACACACACACACACACACACACACACACACACACACACCTCAAAACACTATAAGAAAAATGCTTAAATTCAGTGATAAAGAAAAACTCTTACAATTAGGTAGAGAAAAATAAAGACATGACCTACAAATAAATAAAGTTAAGAATGGCAACAAACTTGTCATCAGAAACTGTGCATACCAAAATGCAATTTAATGGCATTTTTCAGGTGCTAAGAGAATTGTCAACCTTGGATTTTATATCCAATAAAACTTAAGAAAATAAAGGAGGGAGAAATAAGAACATTTTTAGACAAAAACTGATACAACTTATGACCAGAAGATCTACATTACAAGAAATATTAAAGGAAGTTCTTCAAGCAAAAGGGAAAAATAATACCACATGGAAATTTGGATTATACAAAGGAATAAAGAATGGTAGAAATGATTCATATGTGGATAAATATAAAACAGATTGTTTCTTCCTCTTTGACTTTCTTTAAAAGGTAACTGACTGTTTAAACCAGAAAATAATATCAGTGTCCATTTAGTAGGGTTTATAATATATGTGAAATTAAAATGTATGACAACAAAACTCACAGAATGGGGTGGGGAAAGGGAAGTATATGATGGTAGGGGTCTTCTACATGAAGTGATCTAATATTTTTGAAGGTGGATTATAGTAACAAAAAGCATCCACTAAAAAGGTTCTTGAAAAAGAGTTATAACTAATAATGAAATTGTTAAAAATAATCCAACAAAAGACAAGTTTTAACTGATGAATTTTATCAAATATTTAAAGGAGAAATAACTCAGAAAATAGAGGAAGAAGGAACACTTTTCAGTTCATTTTAGGAGACCAGGATTACACTAATACCAAAACTAGGTAAAGACATTATAAGAAAAGAAAACTGTGAACAAATATCTTTCATGAACATAGATGAAAAATTTAACCATTAGCAAATAAAATCCAGCAGTATATATAAAAAATGGGTTTATTCTAGGGATGCAAGGTTGGTTTAACATTGGAGAATCCACTAACATAAATTATCACTTTAACAGAAAAAAAAGTGGAGGGACTATATAATACTGTCAGTAGTTGCATAAAAAACATTGGACTAAATTCAATTTATGATAAAATCTCAAAACCAGAAACAGAAGGAACATAACCTGATAAAATTAATCTATAACTAATTTTTAGCTAAAATCTCATTTAATGTTAAAAGATAAAATGCCTTTTTCCCTAAGATAGGAAACAAATCAGGTATGACAACTCTCCTCCCTCTGTCTATCTATTATTGTAATGGAAGTCCCAGCCAGTGTAATAGGCAATAAGAAGTAACAAATGTCATATAGATTGGCAAGGCAGAAGTGGAAACTCTATTTGCAGACATGATCATGTCTAAAGAAAATGCTAATAAATCTCCAAAAAGCCATTAGCATTTGTAATTGGATTTATCAAGATTTCAGGATACAAGGTAAATACATAAAATCAACTGTATATGTATTTCCATTGATCTATATAATCTATATACTAGCAACGAAATTTAACATTTATATGGAAATAAAAGGCCCTAGAAAAGTAAAAAAAAAAAAATGACAAAAAAGACCAGTATTAGAAGGTTTTTACTACCTAACTTCAAGACTTCCTTTACATTTTAAAACTTTCTTATTAAAGTAATCAAGGTAGTGTTGGCCTAAGGAAGACCTATATTGATGGAACAGAATAGAGAATCCAGGATTTTTATGGCTTTGGGTCTAACATTTAAGTCTTAATAATCCATTTTGAGTTTATTTTTGTGTATAGTGTAAGAAAGTGGTCTAGTTCCTTTTTTTTTTTTCATATGTCTATCCAATTTTCCCAGCACTACTTATTGAACAGACTGTCTTTACCCCATTGTATGTTTTTCTCTCCTTTGTCAAATAGTAATTCATATAAAGGCATGGGTTTATTTGTGGGTTCTCTATATATCGTTTTTATGCTAGTACCATGCTGTTTTGATTGTTCTGGCCTTGTAGTATAGTTTAATATCAGGTAGCTTGATTCCTCCCACTTTGTTCTCCTTTCTCAAGATTGCTATCGCTTTTGTGGTTACATATAAATTTTTGGAATATTTGTTCTAGTTCTGTGAAACGTGCCATTGGTATCTCGATAGGAATTACATTGAATTTATAGATTGCTTTGGGTAGTACGGACATTTTAATTACGTTAATTTTTCCTATCCATGTACATGGTACATGCTTCCACTTGTTTGTGTCTTCTTCAGTTTCTTCAGTGTCTTATAATTTTCTGAGTACAGTAGGTCCTCAGGTTACGTCGGAGATCCGTTCCTACGGCTGCACAACATAACGCGATTTCTGCCTTAAGTCGGAACCCACCTGCATAAGCACCTACGTCATTCACATGGGGCACATACACAGCAGTAATGAAGTGGAACAGTAAAAAAAAATTAAAATAAAGATAACAATTCCTGACCTTTACTTGTGGTAAATAAATAATAGAAAACATAAAAGCATATATGTACATACGTCGAAATGACAGAACTTTTTTTTTTTATAAATAAATGGGAGATGGCGACGTAACCACGAAACGACGTACAACCAGTCCGACGTAACCCGAGGACTGCCTGTATAGGTCTTTTACATCCTTGGTTAAATTTATTCCTAAGTATTTTTTTTTTCTTGCTATTTTAAATGGGATTGTTTTCTTATTTTCCCTTTCTGATAATTCATTATTAGTGTGTAAAATGCCACTGATTCTGGATGTTTATTTTATATCCTGCTACTTTACTGAATTCATTTAAAAGTTCCAGTAGTTTTTTGTTGGTATCTTTAGGGCTCTCTATGTACATTCTCATGTCATCCTACCTTATAATAGAGAAACATGCAAATTGACCGCACCTCCGCTATGCCCACGATTGGGCCAGCGGGAGGCTGGGGGTCGGGACTCCGGGTGGCCTATCCGGCCGTTGAGAAGATCAAGATGGCGGCGCCCAGTCCTCTTAGTTCCGGTGGTCCCTGGGGAGATGGCAACCTGGGGGGGCGTGGCTGGGCCCATGCAGCCGCTCCCGGGGGTCCCTGGGGCGATCGGCACCCCGGGGGGGCGTGGCCGGGCCCATCCAGCCTCTCCGGGGGGTCCCTGGGGAGATCAGCAACCTAGGGGGGCATGGCCGGGAGAGCGGCAACCCGGGGGGCCTAGCCAGCCCATCCAGCCACTCCTGGGTGTCCCTGGGGATATAGGCAACCTGCGGGGGTGTGGCCGGGCCCATCCAGCCTCTCCCAGGGGTCCCTGGGGAGATCGGCACCCCTGGGAGGTGAGGCGGGACTCGCCCAGCTGCTCCCAGGGTCCCTGGGAACATTGCAGGCATGTGGTTGCTGAGACCCAGACCAGGCCTCTGGCCACAGATTCATAGCTTTGCAGAGACCTAGGGCAGGGATCTGCCTCATCTGCAGAGAGACAGAGGTTCTGCAGTGCCCCCAAGACGTGGGTGGGCCCAGCCAGGGATCAAGGGGCATGGAAGGACTCCTGGCAGATGGGCAAGGACCCTCACCCCTGAGGCGGGGGTTGAGGGGTGGAGCCACCTCAGTGGAGGGGTACTGCACTGCAGGGTGCTGCACTGCAGGGTACTGATGTGATTCAGAGAAGCTCCCAGTGCTAATGGGCCTCGCTCAGGCGGCCTTCACACTTCAGAGGCAGTGACTACTGCTCCTGCCTTCACCCAAAAGCAAGCTCGCTACAGCCTGCCCCATAGCAGAGCATGCCTAGGCAGTGAGTGGGAAGCTTTCCACCTGCTTCGGAGAAGGGGGGGGGGCAGTAAAGAATGGGGGGAGAGGAAAGAATGTGGAGCATCCGCAATGAAGAGGTGCTTGAGAAAGAGGCTCGGAAGCCTGACTGGAAGGTTTGTTCTGTTTGCTGGGCCGCTGCCCCTTAGGAAGCGCAAAGAGCATGGCTCTGAGGGCTTCCTGTGTGCTCTGAGGGCTTCCTGAGTCAAGTTCCACAGCCAACTGGAATTGGCCTCAGTTTCCTGGCCTGTAGAGGAGCAGTTAGGGGGCAATCAGGCCAGCAAGGGAGCAGTTAGGGGGCAATCAGGCAGGTAGGTGAGCGGTTAGGAGCCAGTGGTCCCGGATTGTGAGAGGGATGTCCAACAGCAGGTTTAGGCCCTATTCCACAGAGATCGGGCCTAAACCTGCAGTTGGACATCCCCCGAGGGGTCCCATATTAGAGAGGGTGCAAGCTGGGCTGAGGGACACCCTCCCCAGTGCACGAATTTCGTGCACCGGGTCTCTAGTTTTCAAATAATGTCAGTTTTACTTTTTTTCTTTCCAATTTGGATGCCTTTTATTTCTTCTTATCTGATCACTGTGGCTAGGACAGTGATCAGATAAGAAGTGTTGAATAAGAGTGGTGAAAGCAGACTTCTTATTTCCAACCTTAAGGGAAACATTTATAGATTTTGCCCATTGAGTATGATATTGACTATGAGTTTGTCATATATGGCCTTTATTACATTGAGGTATGTTACTTCTATCTCCACTTTGCTGAGAATTGTTGTTATATATGGGTGCTGGATTTTATCACATGCTTTTTCTGTGACTGTTGATATGATCATGTGCTTTTTATCTTTTATTTTGTTTATGTTGTGTATCATGTTTATTGATTTGTGGATATTGTCCCAACCTTGCATCCCTGGAATAAATCCCACTTTGGGGATTTTAGTGTCTATGTTGATCTGGTTTTGTGATTAGGATAATGCTGGCCTCTTAAAATGAGCTTGAGTTTCTTCCCAGTTCTTGGATTTTTTGGAATAGTTTGAGAAGGATAGGTGTTAGTTCTTCTTTGAATGTTTGGTAAAATTCACCCACAAGGCTATCCAGTCTATAGTAGTGTTATTTACAGTAGCCATGATTTGGAAACAGCCCAAGTGTCCATCAGTAGATGAGTGGATAAAAAAGCTGCATTTACACAATAGAATAGTACTCGGCCATCAAAAAGGAAATCTCACCCCTTGTGACAGCATGGATAGACCTGAAGAGCATTATGCTAAGTGAAATAAGCCAGTCAGAGACAGACAAGTGACATATGGTTCCACTCATATGTGGAATCTAATAACAAAATAAACTAACAAAATAGTAACAGACTCATAGATTAATTAAGAACAGACTGACAGCTATCAGAGGGGAGAGGAGTTGCAGGGATAGGCAAAAAAAAACAACCCACAACAAAACAAAACTCATAGATATTGACAACAGTATGGTAACTACCAAAGGGGAAAGGAGGTGGGGGGAGGTAGAAAAGGGTATAGGGGATAATAAATGGTAATGGAAGGAGACTTGACTTGGGGTGGAGAATACAGTACAATATACAGATGATATATTATAGAATTGTACACCTGAAACCTTTATAATTTTATTAACCAATGTCACTCCAATAAGTTCAATAAAATTGTAAAAAAAAGTCTTATTGTGTCTTGTTATAAAAATGTCATAAGAATAATAAAAAAATAAAAATGTAATAATAATAAAAAAATAACTAAAACTACAACAAACCAAATGATAACTACACTTATGAACATCTATTTGGAATAGGAGATGTAGTTATTTAAGAATAAAATAAAAAAATTCTTTAAAAAAAATAAAGAATAGAGAATCCAGAAATAAACCCACACGTGTAGATAGATGGTCAATTGATTTTTGACAACCTTGCCAAGATAATTCAGTGTAGAAAGGATAGTCTTTTCAACAAATGTACTAGAACGCCTGTGTATCCAAATGAAAAAAAAATTAACTGCAACCCTTACCTCTCCTATATACAAAATAACTTGAAAGGATTCATATCTCTAATTATAAAAGGCTAAAACTATAAAACTTTAAGAAAAAAAATCACAGGAGAAAACATTCATGAATTTGGGATAGGCAAAGATTTTTTAGGACACAAAAAAGCATGAACCATAACATAAAAGTAAAATTGACAAATGGTAGTCCATCAAAATTTAAAATTTCTATTCTTTAAAAAACAGTTAAGAATATAAAAAGACAGTCTTAAACAGAGAGAGCATATTCTCAACACATGTATCTGACAAATGACTTGTGGCCAGAATATATAAAGATTTCTTACAGCTTATTAATAAGACAACCCAGTTAAATAAATAGCATAAGAAAATAATGAATGACCAGTGCAGCAGAGGAAAAGGGGTTTAACATCATTAGACATCAGAAAAATGGGGGTTAATACAATGAGATACCACTATATATCATCGAAATAGCTAAAGTTAAAAATTAAAAAGGAACAAGTATTAGGTGAGATGTAGACTGATTGAAACTTTCATATGTTGCTAGTGGGAAAGTAAAATGATTAAACCATTTTAGAAAACAGTTTGGCAGTGTGTTAAAAATTAAACATCTATAATACGCTAATTAGACCAGACATCCTTCCCGACGACCTTCCGGACGAAGCCGGGGCTGCAAGAGCCAAGGCGACTGTGCAGTGAGCGGGGGCTGAGGCAGAGGAGGTGGCAGCGGCAGGGGCAGAGCCCCTTGTATGAATTTAGTGCATTGGGCTTATAGTCTATAATAATAAAAGCATAATATGCTAATTAGACTGGAAAGCTGAACGACCTTCCGGACATCATTCTGGACGTCATTTCCAATGAAGCCATGGCAGCGGGGGCTGAGGCAGAGGAAGTTAGGGGTGATCAGGCAGGCAGGTGAGTGGTTAGGGTGTGATCAGACCGGTGGATGAGTGGTTAGGAGTGATCAGGCAGGCAGGTAGAGTGATTAGGGGCGATCAGGCTGGCAGGTAGAGTGGTTAGGGGTGATCAGGCAGTCAGGCAGGTGAGTGGTTAGGAGTCAGCAGTCCTGGATTGTGAGAGGGTGCAGGCCGGGCTGAGGGACCCCTTCCCTTATACCCTCCCCGCCCCCCCTCACCCGTGCACAAATTTTGTGCACCGGGCCTCTTATTCTTACTATAAGACCCAATAATTTTACTTCTAAATATTTATCCAAGAGTAATGAAAAAGTGTTCACAGATACATTTGTACAAGAATGTTCATGGTGGCTTTATTCATAATAGCTCCAAGCTGGAAACAGCTTATATGTCCATTAACTAGTGACTAGATAAACACATTGCGGTGTATCCATGCTATGGAAAATTATCCTATATAATAAAAGCCTAATATGCAAATTGTCCCCTCGACCGGGAGTTCCACTGGGAGTTTGACTGCTTGCTATGACGTGCGCTGACTACCAGGGGGCGGCATGGAACATGGAGGGCATCGGTGATGTGGCACTGGCAGCGGGTGGCAGTGGGGACGCTGCCGGCCCTGATGGCCACTGACAAGAGCGGGCCCTCCCCTGCAGGCCTGGTCGCCCCCAACTGCCCTCCCCTGCTGGCCCAGTAATCCCTACCTGCCCTCCCTTGCTGGCCTGGTCGCCCCTAACTGCCCTCCCCTACCAGCCTGGTCACCCCCAACTGCCCTCCTCTGCAGGCCTGGTCGCCCCCAACTGCCCTCCCTTGCAGGCCTAGTCCCTCCCAACTACCTAAATATTTTGTTTTTCAGCTTTTCTGTAATTACTGTTTATCTGTTCTATGAAAGGCTTAAATATATAAATCAATGATTTCTTCTATTAATTTTTGTTTACATTTCTGTCAGTTTTTGGTTTGGTATGTGTGTTAATATATTATTTACTGTCAAAATCTCAATTGAGGATTATACATTTTATCAGAATGATATAACTTTCTAATTTATGCCTGGTGCTTTGCTTTTTAGCAGGCATTAATATTAGTTTATGTATCTCTATACATCTTTGTACTTCATGTTATATTTATCCTTTTCATTTCTTTTAAATATGTTTCCTAAAAGTGGAATGTAAATTCATTTTTTAACCTAGTGAAAACCTTCGTCTTTTAATAGATATTTTAATTCATTTATGTTTATTGTCAAAATTGATTTAATTGGTTTTACTTCATTGATCTTATTTTAAGCTTTTTGTATTAAATTATTTTTTGTTTTTATTGTTGTTTTTTTTTTGCTATTTGATTCAAAGTTTATCTTTAATTTTGTCTTGACTGATATTTTAATTCTGTGGTATATCTAAAGGTAAATAGCTTGCTTTGAAATATGCTAGTGATTATATTTTCAAGTTTTTTTGAAACCATAAATCTCTGTAATATCTATAATTAGCAGTTAAGAATGAGATGGTACCTTTTGTTTTCCCTCAGTATGAAATGAGAAATTTAATAGCGTTTACTTATCTGTTTCTTAGTTTTATTTATATAATATGAGATTTTAATCTCAGACTATTAGTAAGTTGTAATTTGAAATTATTTATAAAATATTTCTTTCATTAATTTTAAAATAGACATAAAAATTATAAAAACTAAGGTTATCATAACTTTCAATAAATTGTCACTGTTTTCCAAATATATGTTAAAATGAACTTTAAAAAGGTCATTAAAATATACTCTTGTATCATATTACATTACTCCACATTATTATCTTGATCTATTTCCATATTCTCTTTTAAAAATAGATACTCTTTTCCTTTTCCCTGTTGCCCACTTTCAGACTATTTTTCTACTTATTAGAACAGGGAAAAAGAAAATCTAATTTGAAATTACAATATGAAATGTTTTATTTGGTATTCACTATAGCAAAGTGTAAGATTCAGAATGTGTTTGGGATTATTGGATTAATGGGTTTTATGGTAATGGGTTGGGGAATATTACCAGTTATGTACTACTCAGCTTGTTTTCTAAGATGTCCCTGTCAATGACTGTATCAAATAACATAGGACGTGGAATTTACATTATCATTAATGTTTGTTCAATGACAGCAAGAAGCTGTCCTCTGCTGCTTTGAGTCTCTGATAAGCAGTTATTCTTACCTTGAATGTTCCTAATCATGTGAATTTCTCAAGTGGGCATTGGGCTCTGTTCTTTCTCTAGAGTAATGATGCTTTTATATGGGGGCTTTCTCAGATTTTTCAGAATATACTGGAGGACTGTTTAGGGAAGTGGGTCTTAGAGGACACTTAGCCTTGTCTTGGAAACACTGTGGAAGGAAAAAGACTGTAGCAGTTTTTAGGGGTAATACCTTTTAAGAAAACAGTGATGTTTGACCCTTGCTGGTTTGGCTCAGTAGTTAGAGCAGTGGTTCCCAACCTTTTTTTGGCCATGCCCCACCTAAGCATCTCTAAAATCCTGATCCTCTCTCCCCCCGAACCCGTGACATACAATTTTTATTATTCAAAAAGTGAACTCCTGTTCACCTGGAGGAAGCCTTAAAGGCCATTAACTTGGTCCAAACAAGCTTGCAAAGAACATGGCATCTATGAAAGAGAAAGATAAAAGAACAAAAAGATTGTTGAAGTACTGAGAAAGAAATCACTAAGAAATTGTTAAAAAAATAATAATATGAAGTGATATGAAAAATAGTAAATAAAGTTTCAAAACATAATAGAGAACTGAAATGCATAAATATGTCACTATATATTTATATACTGTATATGAGGCCCCTAGAATCATAAGAAATGCAAAAAATTCATTGTTAGTAACTCATTTTCGAATTGCTCCCCTTAAAAGTCAAATTGGCCCCCTGTTGGGCGTGTGACACGCATTGGGAACTACTGGGTTAGAGCATTGGCCCTCGGACCCTTCAATTCCCAGTCAAGGGCACATACCTTGATTGCAGTCTTGATCCCAGAAGATTTTTTTTTCTCTCTCTCTCTCCCTCTCCTTCCTCCCTTCCACTTCCTCTAAACATCAATGGAAAAATATCCTTGGGTGAAGATTTTTAAAAAATAACAAAAACCCCCAGTGATGTTTGCTAGGTTATTCTTAGAGATGGGAGACTTATCTTTCTCACATATTTGAGCAGATGATTATGTAGCTGGACTACCAAGAAGAAGTAAGTTGAAGCTGAGAATTAGCCTCTCCAGGACTATGGTTTAGGATGGAGTTCTTGGCAAAAAACTTATTTAGTGTGGTGTATGGAAAGCACATGGGCTGAGGAGGCAGGAAGACCTTTTTCTAGCTTTGGCTCTGTGTGTGTGTGTGTGTGTGTGTGTGTGTGTGTGTGTGTGTGTGTGAGAGAGAGAGAGAGAGAGAGAGAAGAGAGAGAGAGAGAGAGAGAGAGAGAGAGAGATCATGGCAAACCCTCAACTTTCTGGGCCTTAGACTAGATATATTAAAAGAAGAGGACTCTCTAAGATCCTTTCTTCCTTTCTTTGACTGACCAGGGCACCAGGGATAGCAAGAACGTTTTAATTTGATAGCATTTTTTTTAGATGTCATTAAGCAAAGAAGTCAGCTTAATTTCATCATGTAAAGTCAAGAGGAATAAATCACTTATCTTACTACTTTGAGTAAGGAAAATTAGAAGAAGGGATCGTATGTGACTCGTGTATTTATACTCTGATCTAATATTAGGTAAGTGACATGTTGTAGTTGAGAGGCCCAATTATAACACCTGGAAGTAATCTGGTAATAGAATGACTCAGAGGAATATTAAACCACTATTTTCCCCTGAGAAAACTGAGAAAGGTGTTTATCTACATTTTTTTTCATTGGGATATGTGCATGTCTTGGGATTGAGGATGCTGGTAGGTAGCCCCACTGTGGGTAGTAGTCAAACATCAGATTTAAAGTCCCACTGAAGATCTTTCATTGATGAGCTCATAAGTGGTGAAAGGCTGCCAGCCCTGAAATGAGCAATAGAATGCTGCTCAAGGTGGTTGTTTGTAATAATCTCAGCTGGGCATGGTCACAAGCTTGGTGGGCAGAGAGAATTTTGAAATAATGCCATGCCATAATTGTGAAAGAGCTAGGAAACAGTGCTGACGGAATAAAATATGCACAGCAGTCAAATGGTGACTCTTTTTGAGGAAAGGCTTTGCTCTGGTTAAGTCCTGGAGGATGGGCCACTGACAAAGGCCCCAGCCAGGACAGCATGGAAAAGATCATGCAGTGGACATTGGTTGTTTCTCTCTGTTGTCATCACTTCGAGGACTAAAATATAATTGAAAAGTTTTATTTACCTCTCTATCTAGAGCTTCTAGGGGAGAAAAAAAAATTGTTTCATTTCTAAATGCATTTTATTTTAGTAAATAAAGCATCATGAATAAACCCAAATAAAATTCAAAACAAATTAGAAACTTGGATACAAAATATAGGTGTTAATGCCACCATACAGAAGACCTCTCCTAAGGATGCAGAGATCAACATTCAGTAGCCTCTGTCCTCAGGAACTTAAGTTGAGTGAGAGAAACAGGTAAATAGCTAATGTTGATTGTTCAGTTTTTATAGAGTGTCTACTCTGTGCAAGGCTATGTACTAGATGTTGAGACTACAAGGTAATCAGTTGATATAGTCCCTGTTTTCAAGACATTTATAGTCCAGAGGGAGAGGAGTTAATGGGTAACCAGAGCACAGGGTTCATGGAGTCATATACGAGGGATGAAATCATTAGAATGCCTAACAGAAATTGATGCAGGGTCTTTGAATATGTTTTAAGAATGGAACTAAGCAGTTTCAAGGAACCTGTTCTTTCCGTGGTTGTAGTAAGCTGTGCTTAAAGTTATGTTCCAAGAACTGCACAGTTCTGATGTTAAGGATGATAATAATAGCCAAGAATTTTACAATGCTTTCTCTGTGTCAGGCACAGTTCTAGTGCTTTTCATATAACAAGTTATGTAATCCTTACAGTAATCCTATAAAGTAGGTGTTAATATTAGCCAATAAACTTAGGCCCAGAGAAGCCTCGTTACTTAATAACAACTAGTATGTAGTGGATCTGGCATTTGGTTCCAAATTTCATATTCTAACTACTGTGCTAAGTTAAGACTTACAGAATTAAGGGAGTCATCTACTGGAAGAACCATTGTTGTACATTTTTGTAGGTAGAGCAGCTTAATATTAATGAATCCATATCTGAGCACCTAGGAGAAAAAATTGTATATACATATGTCTTTTTATTGTCTAGATATAAAGTTTATCTTATAATTATTATTGGAATTGCCTTATACTAGCTATAAATTATAATAGAATTTTTAAGTTGAAATTATAGGAAATACCTTTTGATCAAATACTGTTCTCCATGAATTTACAGAAAGGGGCCTTCTTGATTTTTAAATATCTCTAAAAGAGAATCCATAGAATCAGGAGCTGAATCCCATAGCTCTTTGAGGTAGGGATTTCCTATTCAGCCCAATGTCCTCCTGGTCAGTAGGAGGTTGCTTTCTCTATCGCTCATCCTTTGAAATGTCTATCTCTTTTTATAACACTAGAGGCCTTTAATTTATAAGCTGGATTTGTAAATGGATAGGGCCAGGCCTGGCTGGGCCTGTGGTGCATGTGGCTTATCTCCATGTTTGGAGGCCTGTTATTTGCTGCTCTCAGGGAGTTAATACGAGCTTTGGTGACCTGGTTTGCCCACAATTTATAGGCTCAAATCTAGATGATCTGAAGGAAAAAAGAATGGAACGAAAAAGTCAAAGTTATGGTTGTAAACTACAAGGAAAGTTAGAATTTAAAAACTGGCATTAGTATGCTACAGACAAGAATTAGAAGTTAGAAAGAGCCTAGAAGGAGACATTTTTAATTAAAGCAGCCCTCAAGACATTTGAAATTGTTAGGATGATTTTAAATAGGCAACCCTTTGGCTTTAAAAAGAATCAAGGATTCAGTTTTCTGTATGTGGTGTTAAATATAAAGACATACAAAATTTAAGAGGAAAAGTAATCTTTTTATGTAAAGCCATTTTGATTTATGGTTTTCTGGCCTTTGAAAGCTTCCCTGCATCTTGATAAATACATTGAATTGTTTTAAAATGGTATTAAAATAATTTCTTTTGCAAAAGCAAGTATTTTTAATGTAGCAGTTAGGAATATCATTAGGAAGATTATTGAAAGTGATGGCTACCAGAAAGCTGAATGGTATATTTATTCTTCTATACTAATAAAAGGGTAATATGCTAATTATACCAGGAGACATTCCGGACATCCTTCCGGACAAAGCCATGGTGGCGGGGCCAAGGCAGAGACCGTTAGGGGCAATCAGGCCAGGAGGGGCAGGCAGTTGGGGGTGATCAGGCCGGTGGGGGAAGCAGTTGAGGGCAAGCAGGCCAGCAGGGTGGTGCAGCTGGGGGCAAGCAGGCCGGCAGGAGGGCAGTTGGGGGCGAGCAGGCTGGTGGGGGGGCAGTTGGGAGCAAGCAGGCCGGTGGGGGGGCAGTGGGAGCGAGCAGATTGGCAGGGGGGGGGCAATTGGGGGTGATCAGGCCAGCAAGAGGGGGCAGTTAGGGGCAGGAAGGCTGGTGGAGGGGCAGTTAGGGGCGAGCAGGCTTACAGGCAGAGTGGTTAGGGGCGATCAGGCAGGCAGACAGATGAGCGGTTAGGAGCCAGCGGTTCCAGATTGGACAGGGTGCAGGCTGGGCTGAGGGACACCCTCCCTGTGCACAAATTTTGTGCACTGGGCCACTAGTTGCTAAATAAAGAAAAGGATATTTAGACCTCATATGGACAATTAACTAAAAATAAAAGTAAACTTTTACATGTAATATTGAAATCAACAATGGACTTAAAGAAATTTACTAAGATAATTTGTCTAAGTTTTATTTTCTATTTTGTTTTTTAAAACTTTAATTTTACTTACAAAAGGAATACAAAGTACTTTAAAAAAAAAAAAAGCATTACAGATCAAAGTTCCCTTTGACTGCTATCCTCCCATCATCCCAGAAGTCACAATTTTGCCATTGTTTAGTTCAAATCATTTTTTGAATATTTATATGCATGTATTTCTATGCATATAACAGAAATATGTTTTGAATAGATGTTAAAAAAATAATTCACAGATTGTATTACTTGCTAGTTCGTTCTAAATATGACCTTCCAGTATGTTTTGGTTTTGATAATTCAATGATATTAGTAATAGCAACAGACATTTATTGAGTAGCTATTATGTGCTAGGCAAGATATTTAACATTTTATATATAATTTATTCTCATAATCTTCATAATGAGCTTCGGAGGTGTGAACCCTGAGAAGGATTATATCCACCAAGAAAGACTCCTCATGGTTATAGGCCCAAAATCACAATCATAGTCTAGCAGCCATTGCTAACAGAAGTCTCTCACAGGCTGCATTTCAGGGAAAAGCCACAGACTGAGCTTCCAAGCTTCCTGAATTGTGCTCCTGCTGTCTGATATGACCTGTATGAGGGGGCACCTGGTATCATCTTTCAACCAATGCACTGAGACCTGCCCCAACCAATTGGAACTCTGCACAACTGTATCCTCATCTGCATTTACACTGACGAATCAGAGAAGCTCCGTGATGACTAATTGGAGTGCATGAAGCTGACCAATCAGGCAGTGCTATTTGAACAATCAGAACTATGCTGTTTGGATTCCTCATTAGCATTAAAATGAACCAATTGGGAATTACAGCAGGAACTTCTCTACAAAAAGTGCCCTCCCTTTTGACCTGGTGAAGCACACTTTTGGTTTTCATCAGAGGCTGCTTTCCCCCAGTTTGCAAATTGTTCTCTTAAAGTTCCTCTTTTTGCCGCAGCCCAGACTGGGGATTCCTGTTGGCCCTGGGTTGGTGGGAGCAACCTCTTGTTGAAATAGGTGAGTATTCTATATTCATTTTATATGAATAAAAATTTACCTTAATTTTATCTCACATTTACATTAAATTGCTAATGCCAGTAGTTTATCATCCTTTAATAAGTATTCAACAAGAAAACATTTATAATGATTTAAAAATTGGTAGGAATATAACTTCTAGTTCTGTTAGTTTTGTTATTCACATGACTTCGGCCTTTTTCTGCCAAGTCCCTGGAGTATCTTTGCTACGCCAGAAGGCTGGGAATAAGAGGGTGACTCCTGCTCACCTTTTAGGAATGTGGAGGCATTTTTGTCATATCTGACTCATTCTACATGAAGAAAAGATAACCCCTGACATTTCCTCAGTAGTTAATGCTTTTAAAAACCCAAGCTTGTGATGATGTTCTTGTTGGGGGGAACCGTTATGGGATATAAGATCTAGGAGAAAAGAGATTTGTTTTTGAAAGATGCTTTTCATTGTGCCCTTAGTCATACTGGTATGAGGAAATAAAGGTTGCTGCAATGAGAACTCTGAGAATTTTTATGGGAATTGGTAGAAAGGAAGTGATATTGGGTGGGTTGAGAGAAAAAAAGGTTGTGCTTATTTTGTATACCCTGATTTTGGCCTTTGGTTGAAGATATTTCAAAATTACATGACAAAATCGAGATTTTAATGAATGGGATAGCTGTCAGAAAGGTTTAAATCACAGTTCTGCTGCTTAATTAGCTGGGTAACCTTGAAAAAGTCACTTTACACTACTTCAATAAAATAATACCCACCTTATAAAGTTGCAGGGTTGAAATTACATTAAGTATTTTTATACATTGCAGAGCGCTATACAAATGTGCCATGTTAGCTGGTATTTTTGCTGTGTTTATTATATTTGTTGTCAAGGCTGTCTACAGTTTGCATCTTTTACTTACTTTAGCCTCTGTACTGAAGATTTACAAAGCTTGCTTCTGTCCTTTATTACTTGAAAGAGAATACTATATGAGCGCTCTGTTATTTTCAGAAAAGAAAGAGACCTTTTTGCTGAATCAGTTAAAAAAATTGAAGGCCTAATTCTATATATCAATCAGCATTTCTTCAGGCCTAATGTAAGAACTGAAAACATTATCTATAGTAATTCTCCATGAGAGGAGATATGCTGAAGGTCCCAGCAGTTAACATTTGGTTATCATCATTAGTGTTTATAGATATTTTTTACCTTTTGTTTTCAAGATAACAATAAATTATTAATTATTGTCTACTTTTAAGAGTATTTTCTAATAATTTTTATTGCACTAGACCCGTGGTCGGCAAACTGAGGCTTGCGAGCCACATGCAGCTCTTTGGCCCCTTGAGTGTGGCTCTTCCACAAAATACCACGGCCTGGGCGCCTGGGCAAGTCTATTTTGAAGAAGTGGCATTAGAAGAAGTTTAAGTTTAAAAAATTTGGCTCTCAAAAGAAATTTCAATCGTTGTACTGTTGATATTTGGCTTTGTTGACTAATGAGTTTGCCGACCACTGCACTAGACCATTGTTTGACAAACAAAAATTATCTTGCTATAGTTTCTTTTTGGTTATATAATACTTAAATTATTTTGAAATCTCAATATACAATGAGGATATGAAGTTTTTATGCTTAACAGAACATGACATGAGTTAAAAATCATTAAGAAGCACTAAAAGGCCTGGTTAGTGTGGCTCAACAGTTGAGTGTAGACCCAGGAACCAAGAGGTCACTGGTTCGATTAGGGTCAGGGCACATGCCCAGATTGTGGGCTCTATCCCCAGTGCGGGGAGAGGGGGCATGCGGAAGGCAGCTGATCAATGATGTTTCTCTGCTCTCCCTTCCTCTCTCTCTAAAAATCAATAAAGACATATTTCTAAAAAAAACAACAACAAGCCGAAACTGGTTTGGCTCAGTGGATAGAGCGTCGGCCTGCGGACTCAAGAGTCCCAGGTTCAATTACGGTTAAGGGCATGTACCTTGGTTGCGGGCACATGTAGGGGGTGTGCAAGAGGCAGCCGATCGATGTTTCTAACTCTCTCCCTCTCTCTTCCTCTCTCTAAAAATCAATAAAGACATATTTCTAAAAAAAACAACAACAACACTGAAAGTGAATCTTGTTTCCAGGTGAGGAGATAGCTCCCTTGGGTTTCCATTTGGTATACTTCAGAGTCCACATTATACTGGGGAACTGCTCCATGGTTAGAACCCCAATTAGAAGTCTGGTTTATTATGTGGGAGTTTTTGTTTGTTACTTTGCTTCCTCTCATTCTGCTAATGTTTTTCCTAATGTAAATTTTGTATCAACTCTAAATCCATGGAAAGAGCAGGACCTTAAGCTTGTCACGGAGTCCTTAGACTGCCTATCTATGAGCCAGTTTTAAAAGTACATCACAACTCACTTTTATTCCATAATATTTTAGAAATTAGACATCAGTCCTTTAGCTTTAAGGTGACTAGGAAGTGTACAATTGAAATCTCATTTGCCATTTGAGTGATGTGCCATTTATTGTATAAAAACACTATGGGTATAGGCTATTTCTTGACGCAGTTATATCTGTTTTGGAGGAGGCACTTTGCTGGGGGAAAAATCCTTGGGTTTTATTGTTACCCCTCTGGGTAGTTCTAAAAAGCTTACCCTTTTCACTTTAATTGGTGGTTTGCTTTGTCATCTCTGTCCTCACTTTCATTTTTTTCTTGACCTACTCTTTGTGGCAGAACATCTCTATCCTGAAGTTATACCAATGGGAAAAGTTAAATCTTATTTCAAAGGAACTGTGAAATTCCATTCCATATTTTAAACTTAGTCTATTGGAAAAATCACGTTTTTCTTCATTTTACTTGGATACCCATGCCCTTATTCTCTGAGGATTGTAAGGAGTTTTTAATCTTTCTCACCTATTTATAGAAGCTGAGAATTTCCCCTTTTCCCGAAGCAGTTGTATTAAGAGAAGCTTATTTCCTTGAGATCTCAACCAGAGTTCTTCTCTAAGGAGCCTAGGATCTGCCCAGACACATTTGCTTTTCCAAATAAGCAACTAGGAATATTTTAACTTGCCTTGACTCTAAGTTACTTTTAAAACAAAAAGTTCATAATCAGTTGAATTATCTCAGCTTCTGGCTTACAGTCCTGAAGAAACTTTTACATAGAGTAGACAAAGGCTGGAGTAAGAATTTCTGATTTGATTGCATATTATTTATTGTGGAAAGAATGTTTTCCCTCCAGACTGACTAGGAACAAGATGTTTAAACATAAGCCAGGGTGGAGACCAGTTTGTTTGGTCAGCTTCAGAGGAGCCACGTTTTCCTACTTACCATGAGTCCGCCAACTATTCTGCAGCCCACCCCCGCTCAATTCTTCAGGTTACTTTGGAATTTTTACTTAAGGCTCTGTTGGATAAGGCAGTGATACAGTGCATATGTGGCAATAAGAAAGGCTAAGGCTGTTTTTGGAGCAATGTGATATTATGTCGTTACGAATTTATGTTGTACTGTGTGAGTATAAGTATATAAAATGTTTTCTTTTTTTTCTTTTCCCCAGTCCCCCTCTGCTGTTGGCTTCTGTATTCCCATAGCTGGATTTCATGCAGCAGGACTCCATTTATCACAGGCGGTGGGAGGCGGGTACAGAGATATGAAAGGGTTACTGTTCACATTTCCTGTGTAATTCCCTGTGATCTTACTGAGCTGTATATGATTCCTTTCTTGATGTTAAACATTCCCAGGCTCCTATAACCTTCTAGCCTACTTGTACTGGCCAAGTTTGTCCCAGGTGATCATATAGGCAAATCTCCTGTTTTTAAAGATTAGTAATCACTCCTTCCTCCATGAGATAAGCCAGTGGTCGGCAAACTCATTAGTCAGCAGAGCCAAATATCAACAGTACAATGATTGAAATTTCTTTTGAGAGCTAAATTTTTTAAACTTAAACTTCTTCTAATGCCACTTCTTCAAAATAGACTTGCCCAGGCCGTGGTATTTTGTGGAAAAGCCACACTCAAGGGGCCAAAGAGCCGCATGTGGCTCGCGAGCCGCAGTTTGCCGACCACGGCGATAGGCTAAATGCTCATTCCTTTGCACTCCCAGAAGAAATCCTTTTGATTTAAAACAAGAACAGAGAGGTAATATATTACTTTTAAAATTTAAATTCAACAGCCACGTTTTTGTCAAATTAATTGTGTATATTTAAAAACCTACTGATTCTTGGTTTAGTGAATTTCTAGTTAAATGAAAGCCCCTTGATCTATTAAAAATTATATTCTTCCTTCTTAAAACACACTTAAAAATGGATTCTAATTCTAAAAAGGTAGATTTGAACCTATCATCTTACTTTTAGTTTATTTAATAGGTGGATCATTTTAAGTTGCCTCAGATATAAAGCTGCTTACCTGAAACTTCAACATTTCTGCTTCAATTCCATTCAGAAGATTGTAGTTGAGCATAGGGAGATATTTATTATTTTCTGCTTTTTCTCTGGTTTTAAAAGTACATCACAACTCATTTTTATTCCACAATATTTTAAATATACATTTTCGTTGTTGGAAAAAGTTATTCTATTTTTGCCTTTGCCTTAAGTTTTAGAAGAAAATGTTATGCTCTTGTGAAGCATAAGAATGTGTCAGCAGCTGCTCATAAATTAATAGGGACCAGCACTGGGCCAGCACTGCCCTCATCAAAGGTAATGAACTTTTGTTTAGACACACCTCTGGTTAAGTTTCTTTGTATAACTTAGAGCACATTTCTGTGTCCCAATTCAACAACATAGGAACCTAGGGGTTTTGGGGATGAAGAGAAACAAAACCATGTCTCTTTGAAGGAGTTTCTAGGATAATTTAAGTTTGCTGATATTTAGGCCAAAGAAAACTAATTGCATTGCTTAAAGCAATGAGATAAAATGTTTTTATGCACTTAACCAAGTGTATTATGGTTTTACATGGACATGGGTAGATGAATTTTTAGATGGATTCTGTTTGGATCTGCTTTAGAGAGCCTACATGCATGGTTTTTATTTCTCATTCAACTTTAGTTCCTCAATGCCTAAAAAACCTAAGAGACTGCCACATTACTTTTATAGGTCCTTAATTGTTTTATATACACTGAGTGGCCAGATTATTATGATCTCTGAACGCATTATAATCTGGCCACTCAGTGTATGTGTGTGTGTGTCTGTGTGTGTGTGTGTGTGTGCGTGTGTGTGTGTGTGTGTGTGTGTGTGTGTGTTAGAGGCCCGGTGCATGACTTCATGCATGGGTGGGGTCCGGGCAGCCTGGCCAGGGGGAGGGGACATGGGCGGTTGGCCGGCCTGCCTGCTGGTTGAACTCTTGGTCGAGGGGACAATTTGCATATTAGCCTTTTATTATATAAGATATACACTGAGTGGCCAGATTATTATGCGTTCAGAGATCATAATAATCTGGCCACTCAGTGTATGTGTAATTATGTGCATGTCAATAATGTTACTCTCATAATATTGTTCAATGTTTTTTGCTATTAAATAGTTAATTCCCTCACAACATTTGTGTCCAAGTTCTTAAGTGATCTTCACCTGGCTGGCCTAACCATGACATTGCTGTGCAATAGGAAAAAATAATATTTAGTCATGAATTAGTTGAATCATAGTCTATTAACATTTCCTAAAATCTCTGGTGTTTTGAAACTTACTTTATGGGGAAAGATTTTTTAAACTTTTTCTTTTTTAAAGATTTTTTAAACTTTTTCTTTCAGAAAATAAAAAAGTTTATTACGTTAAGTTAGGTAAATTTGATTAGATAAATCTAATATCCCTTGCTCTTGCTATTATGGTACATATTTCTACTGTCATTAATAATACATTATGTCATCATTTTCCATTTATATGCTAAGTGATGAACTGGGTCTCATTTGTTTTTGTATCTTCAGCACCTAACTTTATACCATGCCTCGTGTCTAGTAGGCATTCATAAATGTTTGTTGACGTGGGTGTAGGGAGGGGGGAGACTTAATTGCTTAATTATTCCTAGGGGAATACATTAGTGATTGCCACTTTCAAATCTTAAGAGAAATATGTTATTGTTAAAATACCTTTAAAATATAGTTTATTTTAGATTTACTTATATCTGCCTTCTCTCAGAAAGAATTTAAGATGATATTCATTACTACACGTAATATTACATAAAGTTTAAATCAGGGGTCCTCAAACTTTTTAAACAGGGGGCCAGTTCACTGTCCCTCAGACCGTTGGAGGGCCGGACTATAGTTTAAAAAAAACTATGAACAAATTCCTATGCACACTGCACATATCTAATTTTGAAGTAAAAAAACAAAACGGCAAAAATACCCACATGTGGCCCATGGGCCGTAGTTTGAGGATGCCTGGTTTAAATAAATGAATAAAATAACCAAGTTGGAGGACCTTGTTACTTCCCATTTTTAAAACTCAATAGAAAGTGACAGTAACCAGGATGATGTAGCATTGGCATAAGGATAAGCATATAGATTAATAGAGTGGAGAGTCCAGAAATAAATCCTTACATTTTTCATCCATTGATTTTTGACAAAGCTATTAAGACTTCAATAAAGAAAGAATTATCTTTTAAACAAATGATTTTGGGAAAATTGAATACTCATATTTAAAAAATGAACTTTCTCATAAAAACCATGCACAAAAGTTAATTCAAAATTAATTATGAGTTCATATTATATGAACTAAATGTAAGAGTTCAAATTATAAAACATGTAAAGGGAGGCATAGAAGAAATTTCATGACCTTGGATTAGGCAAAGAGTTGTTATATATAACACCAAAAACATGAGACATAAGAGCAAAATATTGATAAATTTTACTTCATTAAAATTAAAAACTTTTGCGCTTCTTAAAGACACTGTTAAGAAACTGAAAAGACAATCCACAGAGAAAATATTTGCACTTCATATCTGATAAAGGACTGTATCCAGAACATGTTAAGACCTCCAACAGCTCAATAATAAGAAGACAAATAACCCAATTATAAAAAACTAGAAGCCCAATGCACGAAGATTAATGCAAGAATGGGCCTTCCTTTCCCTGGCTGCTGGCACTGCCTTTCCGCTCTGGCCCCGCCTTCCCACGCTGCCCAGAGGCCCTGAGCGGTGGCTGGGGCAGGGTGGGACGCTTTCATCATCGTCATGGCAATGACGCAAGCGTTCCCCCCCACTCCCCCTGGCCGCTCGGCACCTGTATGTGCAAATTAAACCACCATCTTTGTTGGGTTAATTTGCATACTCACTCCTGATTGGCTGGTGGGTGTCGCAAAGGTACTGTCAATTTGCATCTTTCTCTTTTATTAGTGTAGATAACTGAATAGGCATTTCATTTAAAAAGATATATGAATGATGAATAAGCATGTGAAAATATGCTCAGCAGCTTTAGTTATTAGACATATACACATAAAAAAACAAAGTGAAGTATTATTTCTTACCCATCAAGATGCCTATAGTTAAACATACAGATAATATCTGGTATATAGGATGTGGAAAAGCAGGGACTCTCATATATTGTTGGTGAGAATGCAAAATGGTATACCTACCTTGGAGAACAGGTATGCCATTTCTTTTAAAACTAAACCAGCTTACCATACATATTAGTCAGGTTCTCCAGAGGAACAGAACCATTAGGATGTATCTATAGGAAGAGATTATTTTAAGGAATTGGCTCACATGATTGTGGAGGTTGGCAGGTCCAAAATCTGGTAGGAAGGAGAGGCCAGAAGTCTGGATCGCAGGAAAGATCTGTAGTTTGAATGCAAAACCAGCCTGCTGGAAAACCAATAAGAGTTGACATTGCAGATGAAGTCTAAAGTCACTGTTCTGGGGAATTCCTTTTTGCTCAGATAGGTTAGCCTTTTATTCTATTTAGACCTCCAGCTACTTGGATGAGGCCCACTCATGTTATGGAGGGCAATCTGCCTTGCTCAAAGTTCACAAATTTAAATGTATGTCTCATAGAAAAATACTCTTCCAGAATAATGTTTGACTAAATATCTAGACCAGTAATGGCGAACCTATGACACACGTGTCAGCACTGACACGCGTAGCCATTTCTGATGACACATGGCCGCTGAGGCGGCTGCATGCTAAGGATGAAACATTTGCTCTAACTCCAAGACTCTAGTCGCAAATGTTTCATCCTCCCCTATTAGACACTCTGTGCCAGAGGTCTGTAGGCCAAAACAACAGAAGTCCGGCACAGAGCGTCTAGTTCTGGGACTTCCGGTTAAGCCGGGATCTTTGCCCTCACTTCCACCAGCAGAGTAGGGAGCAGCGGAACGCAGCCAGGGACTGTTCTGGGGTGTCATGGATTTCTAATCCATCATTACTGAGATAAGTGAGGGGGAGGCTGGGAGAGGCGAGGGTTTGTGGGGTGCTATGGGTGCCGTTTCCTGCCATTAGAAATAGCAGCAGCCATTTTAATTCACATAAGGAACACCATCTTGCTCCATAGTGAGACTCCATTTCACCACTATTACTGTTGTGCATCCTTATTAACCCCTATTTCTGCTTATTAACCATGCCCTTTCCTAAAAGACAGTTATATGCACCATTTTGTGGTTAGTTAGGCTAGTTAACCCCTAATTGCCTGCAGGCCTAACAAGCTATCTATAATTCTATCTTCTGTCACTGCCCCCCTGATGGAGAACCCAAAAAATAAAAAACTAAGGTTAAGTAAAGGAAGTGGTAGTAGCAGTGGCCGACCCTTTCAAGAGACATGGACCGAGATGTATAGCTTTATAGAAAAAAATTTGCGTTCTATGTACTGAAACGGTAGTAAGCAGAACGTGGAATATAAATAGACATTTTGAAACTAATCATTCCCAGCTCTTGGAAAAAAGTGAGGATGAAAGGAAGGAATACATTTCCAGGCAGCTACACCTTTATAAGAGCCAATCTAATTGCATCCTTAAATTTATGAAAGGCTCTACAAATTTAACATCTGCAAGTTTGAGCATTGCTCACTCTATAGCTCAGTATGGAAAAGTGCCCAGTGAGGGAGAATTTATTAAAGAAACTCTCCTAAGATGTGCACCAGTTCTATTTCATGATATGCAGAATAAAGATGCAATTATTAAGAGAATATCTGAGTTTCCACTCAGTAGAAATATCATAAAAGACCGAATAATGAGACTGAACACAAACGTACAACATCAATTGAAGAGAGACATAAGGAAGTGTAAATATTTTTCGATCTCTCTTGATGAAACTACTGATGTCACATCACATATGCTCAGTTGGCCATTATTGGTCGATATTCTGATGGTCTCACAATGAGAGAAGAGTTGATAAAGTTAGTATCAGTGTCAACAAGTAAATCAGGAAGCGAAATATGTAAGGTTGTTATACAAACATTTCATGACCTAAGGATTGATATCTCTAAAGTTGTGTCAGTGACGACTGATGGGGCACCAAATATGGTGGGGAAAAAAGTCCGATTTGTCAAATTGTTTACAGAAGCTATTGGACACCCAATTGTGCCTTTTCATTGTATTATCCATCAGGAGGCTTTATGTGCCAAGGCAGGATTCACCGACTTAAACGACTTAATGTTAGTTGTTACAAAAATAGTTAATTTAATAGTTGCTTGCCCCCTTCACAAGAAAGAATTTTCGGCACTTTTACTGGAGGTTGATTCCACCTACAGTGGACTGCTGATGTACAATAATGTAACATGGCTGAACCTAGGCAAAGTTCTTGAGCGCTTTGTGGAGTGCTTTGAAGAAATTAAGGTATTTCTTGACGATAAGGATCTGGGAAACTTTCCTCAGCTTAATGATGATAAGTGGGTCAACACCCTATGTTTTTTACAGATCTCTCTGTTCATATTAATGAACTGAACTTAAAGTTACAAGGTTTTAAAAAAAAAAAGTTACAAGGTTTTGGCAAAAGTATTGACGTTATGTTTGGATACATAAAAGCTTTTGAAAGTAAAGTTAAAATTTTCAAGCGAGATGTAGAAACTAAAACTTATAAGTATTTTCCTCGAGTAACAAAGTATTTTGAGAAGGCCAGTGCAGCTGTACAAAATGAAATGGTACTTTTGCATATGAAGTACCAGCATGTTTTAGACTCGTTACTTGACCAGTTTAGTGATAGATTTAGTCAATTTACAAGTCTAGGACAGACCATGAAAATAATTAAGTATCCTGATGTAATAGTCTACAGTAGTTTGGAATTAAATGGTTTCCAATGGATGCAAATTGATGATTTGGAGATGCAACTTGCAGAATTTCAAGACAGTATCTGGGCTCAGGTGTTTGTCGACTTGAGGTCAAAGCTTGAGAATCTGGAAAGGTGCCGCTTGGAGAATCAAGAGGAGTGCCACTATGAACAGGAAATTTGGAGTGCCTGGAACCGACTGCCAGACACTTTTAGCACCCTGAAAAATATAGCAATGGCTTTACTCACAATTTTTTCCTCTACATACTTTTGTGAGGCCTTATTCTCAGCGTTAAATAATATCAAAACCAACAAAAGAAACAGATTGACAGATCAAGTTAGTAGCGCTTGCTTGGGCCTGAAGTGTACAAAATACCAACCTTCAATTGAAGATTTAGCCAATGAAATTCAGCAACAAAAAAGTCACTAATAGGCAGGTTAGTTAAAGAATTCCCCCTCCCCCTCACTTATCTTAGTTCACGGCACCCCACACAAGCTAAATAATATCAAGACCAACAAAAGAAACCGACTGACGGATGAACAAAGAAGTCACTAAGCAGGTAAGTTAGATATTTAGTTTTTGGTTTATTAAATACAATTATATATAACAATTATACATTTATGTTATTTAAACTATAAATATCGTGAAATAATCTTTTTTCCTCAAAGTGACACACTACCCTAGTTATGCTCAGTTTTTTGGTGAAGTTTGACACACCAAGCTCAAAAGGTTATCCATCACTGATCTAGACACTGTGTCTAGCCACTTTGACACACAAAATTAACCCAGTAATTTCACCTCTCAGAATCTACCCAAGAGAAATGAAAATATATATCCATACAAAGACTTGTACATGATAGTTCATAGTAGCTTTATTCATAACTAGTGACCCAGTGCATGAAATTTGTGCACATTAAAAGGGGATTAATTAAAGGAAATAATTTAATATTGCTATTTGCCCTTTCTCTATAATAGAAGTGTTAGAGATGAAAGAAAATTAGTAAAATGTATATGAAAACCTTCCTCCTGTCAGAATCTGGGGCTCACCAGGGGACCCAGAGTCAAGTCCCTGCCCACCCACATGCACTTCAAAATCGCATGAGACCCAGACCCGGCCAGTCCCTCCCCATTGGGCTAGATCCAGACCCAGCCAGTCCCACCCTTGTCAAGCCCTGCCAGGCAGGGGGCATAGCCTGAGGTCTCCTGTCAAGCCCCACGGGGGTAGGGGAGGGCATAGCCTCAGGTTCCTGTTGATTGCTCGTTAAGGCTCCTTATGGGAACTTGGCCTCAGTTGTGGGTGCAGCCACCTTTGTGATGGAGTGATGATCAATTAGCATAGTCCCTCTTTATTAGATAGGATAGATAAAAATTAGAAATAATACAAATGTCCATATACCGGTACTGGTAAGTGGACAAACAAAATGTGATCTGTCTATGCATTGGAATACTATTCAGCAATTGGAAAAACAAAAAGGAAAATACGGATATATGTTGTAATATGGATGAACCTCAAGAATATGACAAGTGAAAGAAGCCAAATTCAAAAGATTAAAAATGATATGATCCCAGTTGTAAATATATCTAGATAGAACAAATCAGAGGAGGTTCGGGTGTGGGAGCAGTGATTGACTGCATATAGACTCAAGAGAATATTAGAGCATGATGAGAATGTTCTAAAACTAGATTGTAGTGATGATTACATGGTGAATTCAGATATGCGGGAAGCTCCACAAGTGTACTTCCTCTCAAGAGACAATTATTTACTAAATATATATTGAAGAGACAGGTACAGAATAACTGCAATAAACACTTTCATTCAAAAATGTAGAACCGAAGGGACGTAGCTTTCACTGGTCCATAGTAATTTTGAAATCCTGATGTTGTCAGTTCCTCTGTAAGGGCCAAACTTACTCACAGGAAGTGATTATTTATGGCTACTGGTTTCATTCTATCAATTCTGAGTCATCCTTCTTTTTCTATCAAAATGATTTATGTTTACAACTGGGTATCCTTTCCAGCCTTGCCTCCTGAAGTTTGAAAGTTCAAAAGCCTTTCATTCTCTGCTCCTTTCAGTCCAATCTAACAAAAATCTTTTAAAAACGTTGTCAGATTCCTGTGTCAGGCTCAAAAGACAGTAGAACATGGTCAAAATACAACCACCCCATTAAGAGAGAAGCCACAGTCAATTTTGTTTTTGAGACGGGCTTCTTTTGCTAGTTCAAACTGACAGGAAAGGTATTATAAGACAATACCCATAGATTCTTAGAAGCTTTTCTATTTGAAGGAGTCCAAAAGGCATGCTCTTAAGATTCCTAGAGGTGTTTAATCAAGAAGAGTCTAAGAGGCACACTGTTAAGATTCTAAGAACTGAGCTAGATACATCTTTAAGTCATATTTCAGTCTCACCACACTTTTATAGACTAAAGATTTTAATCCTGAAACCATGATTTACTTGATGTTTACTCTGAAGCTACTAGTACTTCTTACTTTTCTTTCTGGAGAAAATGGAGATAAGAAGCTATTTTCTTTTTGAAAAGAGCAATCCCTGGCTTCTTTATATTTTCTCTAAATTCTGCTTGAACATGAAACAGTTCTTTTGTTAGCTCATCTTTCTCTATGCATACCTTATATAACTAAAGGAGACTAATACTTTCAATCTTCTGTCTAGAAATCTCCTTAGCCAAACTTACTATTGTATTGGGCATATTTCTTCTTTTCTATGTTATTCAGGGAATGGTGTTGCAAACTTTCCACCACTGTGTAAGAGGGGTTGTCATTTCTCCATCTGTTAACATTTTTACTAATGTCCTTCAAGTCTTCCTGAGGCTCTTGCAGCTTCTGCTTACCAGCTGCTCCCAAAACCAATGTCACATGTTTTAAAATTTTTTATTATAAAACTAGAGGCCTGGTGCATGAAATTTGTGCATGGGGGGGGGTCCCCTCAGCCCAGCCTGCACCCTCTCCAATACAGAATACCTTGGGGGATGTCCGACTGCCATCCCATATCAGGCCTAAACCGGCAGTCGGACATCCCTCTCAAAATCTGAGACCACTGGCTCCTAACTGCTCACCTGTCTGCCTGCCTGATCGCCCCTAACCACCTCTGCCTGCCTGCCTGCCTGCCTGCCTGATTGCCCCTAACTGCCTCTACCTGCCAACCTGATCACCCCCTAACTGCTCTCCCATGCTGGCCTGATCGTTCCCTAACTGCTCACCCCTGCCAGCCTGTTGGCCCCCTAACTGCTCTCCCCTGCTGGCCTGATTGCCCCCTAACTGCTCTCCCCTGCTGGCCTAATCACCCCTAACCGCCTCTGCCTCAGCCCCCGCCACTGTGGCTTTGTCCGGAAGGACGTCCGGAAGATGTCTGGTCTAATTAGCATAGTACCTCTTATTAGTATAGATCCTACTTCCATGTAACAGAATCTGTTATATTTCTATACTTTGTTAACAGATTACCTAAAAACTTAAAACAACAAAATATTATTATAAGTCATAATTTGTGCATCAGTGAAAAGGGCAGGCTTATAGTGAGTGGTTACTCTACCCCATGTAGCATCAGCTGAGTTTAGTTGTTGATATTCAGCTGTAGAATGAACTGGTTTGAAGGGTCCAAGACAGCTTTACTCACATTTCTGGTATTTTAATAAGGATCACTCAAAAGCTAATCTTAGCTGGGACTGTCAACCAGAGTACTTACACCTAGCTTCTCCAATATGACAATCTTACTGTAGTTAGTTTATGATAACAATAGCACAAAAAATAGGAAGGAAGAAATAGTTGTATTCCATTGTAAAATTCTTTCATTACATGTGAAATGGCATGATAGTATTAGAAGTTAGAGTGTGATAAGTTAAAAGGCTATATTTTAAGCACCAAGCAATCACTAAAACTATAAAAGAAGTGAAAATACATTGAAATACTTAAAAAAAAAATTCAGTCCCAGAAAAAGCAAGAAATATTGGGAAATGAAACATTGAACAGATTGGGATAAATAGAAAATAAGATGATTAATTCACATTCAACCACATAAACAATTACATTAAATGTAGTAAATACTTCAATGGCAGAAATTATGAGGCTAGATAAAAAAGCAAGACCTACAACTGCATACTATCTACAAGAAATACTTTTCAAATATGAACATAGATTAAAAGAACAAGGATTTAAAAAAAAAAAAAGATATACCATGAAAATACTAATCATTAAGAACACTGGAGTGGCTATATTAATATTCAACAAAATAGGCTCTAGAACAAGGAATATTACTAGCAATATTGAGAGATATTTTGTGTGACACCAAAAGCACAAGCATTAACAGAAAAAAAGGTGGATAAATGGGACTTCATCAAAATAAATAGATTCTATGCTTCAAAGATATCATTGAAAGAATGAATATCAACCCAATGCAAGGGAGAAAATATTTGCAAATCATATACCTAATAAGATATCTGTATTAAGAATATATAAAGGAACTTTTACAACTCAATAAAAAGAAGACAGTCCAATTTTAAAATGGACAAAGGAAAAAACGACTTTATGACACTTGCCAGTGCCTGGGAAATGGATATCAAGCATAAATATATTAAATAAATTGATATCATGTATTAAATGGTTCTTATTTTATAACATTAAAATAAATATGGACAAAAAAAATCAATTCATTTAAGAGATATAATCCTAAATGTCTATGAGCCCAATAATAGAGCTTCTGAATACTTAAAACAAAAACCAACAGCAAAGAAAGGAGAAATAGACAAAACTACAGTTTAATTTTAAAAACTGTCTTGGCAGTTGATATATAAGTAGGCAGAATATTAATTAAAAATAGAAATAAGCTGTATTCCAAAAGTTCATGTCTAATTCTGTTGTTTGGAATGCAGAAAGCATTTTTCTACCAAAACAAGTGATAAATAGTGGTTAGGTTCTCAGCCACTCCTCCCAAGACTGTTTAACTCATAAGTACCAGTATTGATTTATCTACAACCAGAGGCCTGGTGCACAAAATTAGTGCACGGCGGGGTGGGGGGGGGGGGAAGGGGGGGCGGTTCCTCAGCCCAGACTGCACCCTCTCCAATCTGGGACCCCTTGAGGGATGTCCGACTGCCCGTTTAGGCCCTGATATCTGGGATTTATTTATCTTCTATAATTGAAACTGGGATTGGGCCTAAACGGGCAGTCGGACATCCCTCTCACAATCCAGGACTGCTGGCTCCCAACTGCTCACCTGCCTGCCTTCTTGATTGCCCCTAACCACTTCTGCCTGCCAGCCTGATCACCCCCTAACCACTCTCCTGCCAGCCTGATTGATGCCTAACAGCTCCGCTACCAGCCTGTTTGCCCCTAACTGCCCTCCCCTGCAGGCCTGGTCACCCCTAATTGCCCTCCCCTGCAGGCCTGGTCACCCCTAACTGCCCTCCCCTGCAGGCCTGGTCCCCTCAACTGCTCTCCCCTGCCAGCCTGGGTCCCCTCCCAACTGCCTTTCCCTGCAGGCCCGGTCGCCCCCAGCTGCCCTCCCTTGCAGGCCTGGTCTCTCCCAACTGCCCTCCCCTGCTGGCCTGATCGCCCACAACTGCCCTCCCTTGCAAATCTGGTCCCTCCCAACTGCCCTCTCTTGCTGGCCATCTTGTGTCCACATGGGGGCAGCCATCTTGTGTTTTGGAGTGATGGTCAATTTGCATATTATTATTTTATTAGATAGGATAGAGGCCTGGTGCACAAGTGGGGGTCAGCTGGTTTGCCCTGAAGGGTGTCCCGGATCATGGTGGGGGTTCCTTTGGGGGATGGGGTGGCCTGGGTGAGGGGCCTGTGGTGGTTTGCAGGCCGGCCATGCCCCCTGGCAACCCAAGCGGAGGCCCTGATATCTGGGATTTATTTATCTTCTATAATTGAAACTTTGTAGCCATGAGCAGAGCCAAGCCTCCTGCTTGCTCCATGGCCACAGCCATTTTTGTTGGGATTTATTTATCTTCTATAATTGAAACTTTGTAGCTTTGAGTGCAGGCCTGGGCTGGCCAGGGTGTGTGGGAAGCTTGGCTTCCTCCATTGCTGGGGAAACCCAAGCCTCCTGCTTGCTCAGTGGCTGCAGCCATCTTGGTTGAGTTAATTTGCACACTTTCTCCTGATTGGCTGGTGGGCGTGGCTTGTGGTATAGTGGAGGTACAGTCAATTTGCATATTACTCTTTTATTAGATAGGATAGCCACCATATATAACACCGTTTTGTAGAAAAATTCTGGCTTTGGATATGGAAACACATCTCCCACAGCCTGGAGGCTGAACAGCTACTTTCTGGGCTACTTGAGCAGCAGGAGGGCTTGAGCTATGGCTCTGATAGTGGCTCAACATATTTCATATTCTCATGCCAATAGCTTTATGCTTTTCAATATTTGCATAAGAGACATTTAGGTTGCTGATACTTTGTGTCTTCTAAATTTAGGGCAAGGCAGACAGTTGCTCTTCTGACCCTCCCCGCAGTAGATTAGGACCAAAAACAGGGCTTTGGCTGTCCTATCACATGGGTGGGTCATTTTTAAGTCAGGTAATTGACATATTATAGGAACTGTTTTACCATGCCCCCCTTTCTGTTGTTCTATAAACTTATGGGAAGGCAAACGTACATTTACAGTTGTGAGTATGTGAAACACAGGCTATTTTTGGATTATTATTTATTCTTATATATTCTTCCATATGAGCAACTGTAAACCTACTTTTGCATGCACTGTGTAAGCAGAAAATGCTTCTATTAATAGGAAAAACATGTTTACAGGTATCAGCCTTGTATATGACATTACATTAGTTTTTGTGGACAAATGATGATCATTTCTTCATTCTACATGGGCATAGTGATGCCATGAAAAACATGTTAGTGTATGCATAAACATCCTTGGAGGTTGACAGTTTTATGTTGTCAGGTTTTAAGAAAAACACTTCATAAACTTTAGAGAATTTAATTTGTTCAGTTATTAAAAGCTTTGAGCACAGGAGTGAATGTCTGCTTTATGCTTAATACCATTGTAGATGCCAGGGGCTAGGAAATGAAAACCAAAGTATTGTGAAAGTTTGCATTTCCTCCAGGAGCTTAAAAAATGCAGTGAAGTATGAAAGAAACACTCACAATTCAAACCGTATGTTATTAATTGCCACAAAATACTTCCTGAGGATAACAAATGATCCTATGATTATCAGAATGACAATATCATTTTGATCCACCATGTTGTAAAGGTAGTGGTGGGATCTCAATTAGTCTTAGAGGAACAGTGAAGATTTAAATAGTTAGGAGATGGAATTATATTCCATGTTGGATTAGCAGCATGAATAGAGGACTAGAGATAAAACAAACAAACAAAATAGTAGTACTGGCTGGAACAGAAGTCTTTATTAGTTCATGTTGGTAAAATAATAGATGGGAAATTGCACCAGTGGTTCAACACCATTAATGAACAAAAGTTATCCAGAGATATTCTTAAAAATGTAAGTCCCTAGTTTATTCCCCAGAACTAATAAATAGATCTTCTGAGGCATGAGACCTAAGACTGTTTTCTTTTTTTTTTTTCTTTCTTTTTTAAAAATATAATTTTATTGATTTCAGAGAGGAAGGGAGAGGGAAAGAGAGATAGAAACATCAATAATGAGAGCGAATCATCGATCAGCTGCCTCCTGTATGCCCGCTTTTGGGGATTGAGCCCACAACCCGTGCATGTGCCCTGATCAGGAATCAAGTGTGACCTCCTGGTTCATAGGTTGACGCTCAACCACTGACCCACACCAGCCAGGCTAAGTCTGTTTTCTTTTAAAGCTCCTGAAGTGGTTGAGAACTACTGAATTAGAAGGGTGGGCCAAATTTAGGAGAGCCATGAATGACTTGCTGAGGTGTTGGGCCTCTGTTCCTCAAGCAGTGAGAAGACTTCAGAGGCGAGTGACATGACCAAATTGATGTGTGCCAAAATAAATGATTTGTCCACTGCTTATGAATGAAAGATAACACCTTGAATTAAAGTATGGTTGTGGGAAAAAAGAGAAGATAACATTTTTAAATGTACTTAGATGTGTGGGAGTTGATGATTGCCATCCTTCTAAGAGGAATTTGGGCACAGAGGAGGACAGCCAGGAGAAGATGGAGGCAGAGATTGGCGCTATGCTCACACAAACCAAAGAAGACCTCGGCTTACCAGAAGCTGGTAAAGGCAGGAAGGATCATCCCCTAGAGGCCTCAGAGGGAGCATGGCCCTGTCTGTCAAGACTGATTTCAGACTTCAAGCTTCTAGAACAGTGAGGGAATAAATTTCTGTTGTTTAAAACTACCCAGTATATGGTACTTTGTTATGAAAACCTAGGAAACTAACATCTTTTTTCCCACTTATACTGAAATATGCCATCTTATCTACTTGTTATTTCCAAGTTTAACACAGATGGCAGTTAAGTAACATTTAACTTTCCTTTTAATTGTATTTAAAGAAAATCAACATCCAGGGACAGGGCTGTGAGAACTGAAAACACGGCCTCCCATCTAATAATGGCCACTTCTACTCCACTCTACCTGATTATTGCCACATGGAAAGGTAGGACTAAAGCTGCCAGATCTTACAGTTGTCAAGAGAACCCAGAATTCTGGATCTGTAAATTAAGTTAGTTAACAACAAATTACATGAGTAACTAGTTAAAATACACTAGTTAATGACTAATTCATGTTTAAAACAAACATTGTGGAAGCTGAACATGACATGTCTATGGACCAAACCTGTATGCCTCATTCTCAAAGATTCTGTTATCCTGAAAACATGAGAACATTCAAATAAAATTAAAGTATCTTGCCTGAATGGTGAAAGGGACATATATGTGTATGTTACTTATGATTTGTGATTTTTATTTTAATAAAATAAGTTAGGCTATTTACTTTTTGGCAAAGAAGTGGTATTTAGTAGTTCAAGTATTAGTAATTTGTAACGTTTTGATTAAATGATTAATTCATCAGGACTCCTTCAGTTGAAAGTGAAAGAAAGCCAGCTCACACCAGTTTATGAAAATAAAAGGAACTTAATTGTTCATATAACTTTGGCTTCCAGAGGTGCATCTGGCTTCAGGCATGGTTGCAGCCAGGAGCTCAAGTGATCTCATCTGGACTTGTTCAGCTCTGTGTTTTCTTTACTCAGTATTCTTCAAACAGGCACATGATCAGCAAGGTGACCACTAGCACCTTGAGACTGTCATCCTCCTAGTTTAGCAATCCCAACAGAAAAAGAATTTGCTGGGCCAAATATCCAGCTCTCTGTCCCAGAGAAGAAGTGATAGAGTGTCTTTGACACCACATGTAATAATCATGGGATCCCAGGGAATGGGGTACTCTGGTGGGCCAGCATTTTTTCCCAGTGCTGCAATAGTGGGGCCTGGCCCAGTGACTGAAAGCCCCACTGGGTCTCATGGAGTGAGGGAAGCTTTCTCCAGAGGAATTAGAAGAAGGGAGATGGAATGTGTGCTCAGCAGACCAAAACTAGTAGATTCAAACTATTACAAGTGGTATGTGAAATAATTTAGAGGCTACTTTCTGATTTTAAGGTGGCAAATAGAAAACTTTCTGCTTTCTTCTATTAAAAAATCCATCCAAAACAAAGGAAATTAAAATTCCAACTCTTTCTTTGATAAAAAGTATGTGACATCAGTAACTCTAATTCATAAATATAAACACAGAAAGTATATGTATGGTCCTGTGATTTAGTAGAACAGAGGAAGGTAAAAACCTACAGAGGAGAAAAACAATGCCAGGAGGCAATTTTTCTCACAGAGCAGTAGGAGGTTCTGTGATTAGAGGTATCAGGGTAGGCTGAAGAAGGAAGTAAGGCATAGGGCTAGAAACAAATGATAGCTGCAAGTCTATAAAAGGACCAGTTGGACACTCACTCAATTCCTTATCTCATCCCACCCAGATAACTACCTTCCCAAGGCCCCAGAGATGGCAGTTTTATTCTCTGGAAATGTTGAAACTACAGGGGGTCTAGGCTCAGGGACACATAAACATTGGAGGTTGAGATGAAGTAAAATGACTTATTTTAAGGCAGCTCTGCGCTTAGAGCACCAGGAGCCAAACTCCTAAATTCCAGAGAGAATCTAAATGGTCCTGAAGGAAGGCCCTATAGTGGTTCCCCCACAGAGAAAGCCAGCTTACTCTTCAGTTGCTCTTCAGTGAAGCTCACCTTCAACAAGCTCAACCCCACAGACAGAGCTGCCAACTTGCTATACTACTAATTTACACTAAAGTAGAAATAGTCAGCCAAGTCACCAGATACTTGGGAAGGCCTCCAATTTGAATGCAAAGATAAAGTAAATAGAAACAAAGAAGTCTGAGGAGACAAGAACTATAATTATTATATTTGAAAATGTGAGAAAATTTTGCATAGAAAACAATATTTAAAAGGAGAATTAAAGGAAAGGAAAAGTAAAGAACTAGAAATAATTTGCAAAAATTAGAAATATGATGGCTGAAATAAATTCATTAGAGGGATTGAAAGATAAATTTGAGAAATAAATAATTAGAGACATAATCCAGAGGTCCAGTAGCTCACTAATATGAGAAAAACAGAAGAGAATTATCAAAGAAATTATATAAGACATTTTTCTAGAACAGAAGGAAGAGGTAAATGTTCAAGTTTCTAGAGAAGAAGAAAAAATTATCATAAAGTGTTTTGAATAAGAACAGTCAAGAAAGAGACTTCTCTACGTAAGTATGAAAACATCTAAAGTTGTGATGTTCTCTTCTTTTAAGGGATAATTATCATAAAAAAATACTTTTGCCTGAGAGTTAGTGTCAAATATCTCTAAATAGAAAGTTTCTTAGCACACTAAAAGTATTCCACATACAAATTTTCCATTATTTAAACTAATTTAAAATTTTGTATAATATGAGGTACACCTGCAAATTTGTGTTTTAAAGATTTAGGGTATTTTCATGGTATTTATTCTGGTTCCTCATTTTTTGATTCACTAATTCACTCTATAGATAAGATACTCTTCAAGGTACTGTGGACTTTTGTCTTATCTTTTATCAATGATGAAGACAGAGTCCTGAGTGCTATTTTCTTCTAAAAATGAGAGAAGTTAAAATTTAGCAGACATACTCTTAATTATTTGAAAAATACTTTTAGGAGTCAGTGGTTATTATTGACTACATAACTAATAAAATATTATATTTTTAAATTAAAAGTATTCTCCAAATTGCATTTTGTTTTTAAATTTTTACTTATTTCATTCTTTAATGTATTATAATGGGACTGGAGTTATATAGAAAACCCAAGAAATGAAAGAGTGCCAGGATCTTTCTGGCCAGTATAATGTTTTAGAATTCTGCTGAATTGCTTTTGCTATAAAAACCAGACCAACTAGTCTATTATGGATTCTCCAGGTAATGACATTTTGTAGAGGACTTTTGTAGTTCTTTTGGTTCAGTGAGGTCAAGAATTTTAAATTAGAATTATAGAACTGGAAGGCATCCTCTTATTCATTTTATAAGTCCTGAGAAATCATGATTTATTCAGTGTCACACAGTTAATAGAGAAGGTTGGATGAGAATCATGGCCTCCTGGCAGTAGTTCAGTGATCTTTGTAAAAGACTCTTCAGGTTTATTCTCACCACCATCACATTACGTGCAGTGTTCATAATTTATTGCATTAGGCCCAATTAGCAAATTGCAAGTTTATATTTAATTTTTTAGAGCTGAGGGAACATTTAGAATTAGGAATGTTGACAGTGACAAAAAACATGGTATGGCTAGAAACGTTTTGAAGAAACCTTGCCTAAGGTAGAAGATGTCCCTTGATTAGACTTTGGTCCTGCTCTATAAAAGGAACTCTGCTTATTATTCTCTAGGACCTTATTTTTGCCTTCTAGAAGGTTCTTCCTTGCCCAGTTTCCTCTAAGTTCACTCTTACATAGACATTTACAAATACGCTGTCCTTGGAGGCTATCTAAACCTTTGTTTCCTACTTTCTGCTCATGCAATTTTGGCAGCTTGAAGTTTGTTTTAAGGGTCAGACAGTCAAGGGTTATTAGCAAGATGTATGTTTTTGGCATGTTATTCCCTCAGAAACTTAATTGGCTTCTGATCTATCTTTTTGCAGTTAATTCCATGTGCTAGTAATAGGGTGAGTACATGTCCCAGTTTGGCAAGGACAGTCCTAGTTTATTATCTCTTGTGAATGTTAAATAATAATGCCATCTTTCACTCTAAAATATGCCAGTTGGGACAATAAATAGTATGATCATTCTAGTAAAAAAAAAAAAAAATCCAAATTCCAAGCCCAATATCTCCCTCCCTCCCTCACCCCTCCTTCTCTCCCTTCCTCCCTCCCTTCTTTCCTCTCTCCCTCCCTCTTCCCTCTCTTCCATTTTGAAATAGGTTTCATGGGAAGTTAACATACTTAATCTGCAGCAAGGCTGGCTTCCCTCTGTTTATCTGAGGAAACATGTAACAGGCCATATTTGCTCAAAAGCTTTTTCAGTTTTTTCTCTTACTGTGTGAAATTCAGAAGCAGTCAACTTTTCTAACCTTGGGAACCGCCACATTTCTGGATTCTCTATTTCTTTCATTTCTGCTCTCAACCCTGTCAGTTCTTGCATTTGCTCATTTCTTATCAATTATTGATAAAAGCAGCAAGTAATACTGTTGTTCTAATATTCTCTCTCCCATCTCGTTTTCCTTATAGCTATAGACTTGGTAGGCAAGTCTGCCTTTGAGTCTATCTCAGGCATTTTTTTTAATTGAGGTATAATTTACACAGCTCTTAAGCATTCAGGTCAATGAGTTTTTTTAATTGTGTACACCTGTGTAAACCACCACCCAAAATAACATATAGCACATTTCCATTACCCCAGATGGATGCTCCTTTCCAGCTAATTTCCCACTTTGCTCCCCTGGAGGCAACCACTTTTTGGCTTCTGTCACTATGGATCCCTTTTGGCAGGCAGTTTTTTTATGAAGTGTTTTGTGACTGCATGACATAACTATCTTTCCATCCTTTATTCAGTTTCTTCATTTCCTGCTGCCTGGCTGCTAAGCTGTTGCTAGATATTTTAGATTTTTTGTTTGGTCTGCACCCCACTTAAAGATACCATTTTTTATTTTAGTTATGGAATGCTAACTGCTATAATTAATGGACTCCAACAAATATAATAGCTTAAACCTAATTCAAGTGTATTTATTGTTAATGAAACAATGCATTAAAGGCATTCCTGACCTCCTATAACCTGAGCCTTTAGTCCTCAAGCAGGTGAGGAAAGAGACTATGAATATACCTCACCTCAAGTTTCTGAAAAGCCTCAACCTGAGAACTGACATTCTTTTGGGGAGAACTATTCACAAAGCCACAACTGGTACAAGAGGGGAGGATATGGAAATGTAGACTCTGGCTGGGCAGCCACTTCTCTGAGCCAGCTCCACACTGTGACACCATGGAAAAGCCAAGTTGGGATGATGTTAATAGTGTATAGGTTAATAAGGCTAATGTCACAGCTTTTATTTTGTTTTAATATCATAATATCATATTGCTTTTGTTTTATGTCTATTGTTCTTCCTTTTCTTTGTGTTATATATTTTATGCTTTTTGAATAAACATTTTAGTATTTTAAACTTAAAAAAATGATATAGCTATCTCTAAGACAGAAATGTTCAAAACAAAACAACTTATTTTCCTTATTCTGATTATATTAAAATTATCTCTGGGCATCAAGAGATACAATTTGACTCTTAAAAGATAAGGTTCTCTAATATCATCATTTATATTCAGTATTGTACCAGAAATTCTAGCCTGCAGACTAGGATGGAAAAAAAAGAAAAGCTGGAAAACTGAAAGGAAGGAAAAAATGGCCATTATTGGCAAATTATATAATTGTTTATATAGAAGATTTTTATGACTCCACCCTAAATTCTTAGAATTAACTAGAGTTTAGCAAGGATTTCGTATATAAAATCAACATAGGAAAGGCAGTTGCATTTCTATAGACCAGCAGCAACAACTGGAGCAAGAACTTGCTCAATGAAAGAGAGTAATAATGGATTCCTACCTCACATTATACACAAAATGGAAAATGGTTAACTTACAAGTTGTAAATTAATAATTATAATTAAGTTTAATCATAAAATTAGAAGCATAACTCAGTAAAAAGTTGAAGAAAAATTAAACCTACCAAAGAAATGAAAACAAAATTGGAAGGAGTGCAAAAGAAAAGAGATGGTACAGAAAAATAGTTCATAGAAACTGGAAATAAGAGAAGTGAGTCAGGTCAAATATACACTTAAAAGAGTAATGAAACACCTTTAGTATTAAAATATTATTATTTATGATATGCCAGAATGTATCATTTCTTAACTTTTTTCATCATGATCTATAAAGTATTTTAATGATCCACTGACAACCCAATTACACTCCTCTGTAGAAAGCAGACTTGGAAACCACCTGACTTGCAAAGGAATTTATGATCACTTTCTGAGTTTAGGGAAGTTTATCAAAAAGGCTTAACTAAGATTTATCAAATGATTGTTGTACCTACTACTCTTTTACTTAGAGGTACCTTGTTTATTCCAATACTAGTGACCCGGTTTGTGAAATTGTGCGATTCCCAGAATTCCTCTCCACGTGTGCCTCCCCACGCACGCAGCCCCACCCTCCTGCCCAGAAAGAGTCCTGAGGCCGCCGCCCCCACTTCCGCTCTGGGAGGCAGGACCCAGAAAGAGTCCCACAGCCGCTGCCACCGCCACCACTGCAGGAGGTGGGACCGGGAGGTGGGACCCAGAAACCCTCCCGCCGTGGGAGGCAGGACCCAGAAACCCACCTGTGCTTCCGGTCAAGTCCTCCAGAGTCAAGTCCCCGCCCACCTGCTCACGCCTAGCCATGCACATAGCCCCGCCCACCGTGTGCACCTGCTGTGCACGCAGCCTCCTGCTGATCAGTCGTTATGGCATGAGGGCGTCACAACCATTAGCATATTAGCTTTTATTATATAGGATACTTAGAAAGGGATGTTTAGAAACATTAATTTTAATAATATTTTCCTGTATGTGACATTTTAGAGAAATTTTTGTTTCAAATATGTTTGAAATGTATTTTTATCAAAGCCTACAGCAATAAATGTAGATCACTCAAATTAGGGAGAATGATTGCCATTTAACCTAACTGATAAAGCCAGACTTCACACTTATCTTTCATCTCAGACTTCTTTGTCAATAAAGGTCCAACTTAATTTTTTAACTTAAATAAATATGTTAATGACATGTTAACATATCTTTCATGACAACCACCACACAGCTGAATTCTAATTCTAATATAGATAAGTAGATAAGGCACAGAGCCTTACCATGTGCTGCCTGGGTATAATAGATACTGCTGTTTCAGTATTTTTTTTTTTGTGCTTGCTAAAGTATCCCAGAATTGAGATGGTTCTTTTACAATGATAATGGTATTGAAGAGGTAAAGTACTTAAATAGAAATGCCTGCACTACTGCTTCATTCTATTATACATCTACTAGAGGTCCAGTGCACGAATTCGTGCACCAGTGGGGTCCCTTGGCCTGGCCTGTGGGATCGGGCCAAAACCAGCTCTCTGACAACCCCCCAGGGGTCCCGGGTTGCAAGAGGGTGTAGGCCAGACCAAGGGACCCCCACCAGTGCATGATTGAGGCCAGAGAGGGACTGCAGGAGGTCTCCAGGGCATGTCTGGCCCATCTCGCTCAGTCCCGATCAGCCAGACCCCAGCAGCAAGCTAACCTACCTGTTGGAACATCTGCCTCCTGGTGGTCAGTGCATGTCATAGCGACTGGTCAACCGGTCGACTGGCCCCCAGTGGTCAGTGCACATCAGCGACTGGTCGATCTGTTGACTACTCCTGGTGGTCAGTGAACGTCATAGCGAGTGGTTGAGCAGCCTTAGCATATCGTTAGCATATTACGCTTTGATTGGTTGAATGGCCGACCAGATGACTGGACACTTGGCATATTAGGCTTTTATTATATAGGATAATACACTAATATGGGCCCACATGTTCCATTTCATCCTTATTGTAGTCCTTTGATTAAAGGAGGATTTACAGATTTGCAGCCTAGAGGGTTTTTATGATCCATGGAAATGCACTAGACAGGATTAGTGAGTGGTATGTATTTCTTTTGAAAGTGGAAAAAGAGTGATTGTGAAGGAGGGCAAGATACAATGAGAAAGAGGTTGGCATGATACTTTAGCTGCAGGTATAATCCCAGAATGATCAGTAATAGGAAGAATGGAAGCTGAGCATCTGGACTTTACTGCCTTAAAACTATCTGTGCTGCCCTGGTTGGTGTGACTCCTTTGAGTGTAGTCTCCTGCACCAAAAAGGTCACCATTGGATTCCCAGTAAAGGTACATGCCCAGGTTTTGGGTTCAATCCGCAGCAGGGGGCATGCAGGAGGCAGCTTTTCTATGCGTCTCATTCACATCAAATTTTCTCTCTCTCTTTCCCTCTCCCTTCTCTCTCTATAATTAATAAAAACATATTTTAAAAACACTCTCTGTGCCCACATATCTTCTGGAAAGCCTTCATGTAGCTTCAAATATCCCTCAATTTGTGGACCACTGATATAGAAGACAAACAGAGCAGATCCATCATATATATAATTGTAGGTACAAGATTCCCAAACCAATGATGTAAAACCAGGGTTTAGAGGTTAAGCTTTTTTGAAATAAAATACAACTAGAATCTGAATATTGAAAGGACATACTGTGTGTCTGGGTTTGTTAAAGTTGCTGGACCTCAGAGGTAAAGAAAGACTTCTTTGAGGAGCCAGACAAATAGGTTGAGTTATTTATAAGTGGGAAATTATGTCAGTCTCAGATTTTATTCATTGTAAGAAAATGGAGTATACTTAAAAGATTTTCAAAAAAATAATAAGTAACTTAGAGATGTTTATATCCACCCAGTCATTCAAGTTTAAGTCAACAGGGAAATAGTTATAAAATTAAAAATCTTTTTCAAAAATTATTTCTTTGTTGTCTGGTTTCTTTCTTCTTTCTTCTTCTTCTTTTTTTTTTTTTTTGTATGTACCTGTCCAATTTTCCCAACACCATTTATTGAAAAGACTGTCTTTATTCCATTGTATGCTCTTGCCTCCTTTGTCAAATAATAATTGAGCATAATCTTTTGGGTTGATTTCTGGGTTCTATGTTCTGTTCCATTGATCTATATGCCTGTTCTTATCCCAGTACCAGGCTGTTTTGATTACAGTGACTTTTTAAAAAATATATATATTTTATTGATTTTAGGGAGGAAGGGAGAGGGAGAGAGAGACAGAAACATCAATGATGAGAGAGAATCATTGATTGGCTACCTCCTGTACGCCCCCCTCCTGGGGATCAAGCCCACAACCCAGGCATGTGTCCTTGGCCAGAATCGAACCTGGGACCCTTCAGTCCACAGGCCAATGCTCTATCCATTGAGCCAAACCAGCTAGGGCTGATTACAGTGCCTTTGTAGTGTAACTTGATATCTGTTATTGTAATTTCTCCAACTTTGTTTTTCTTTCTTAATATTGCTACAGCTACTTGGGGTCTTCTTTGCTTCCATGTAAATTTTTGTAGTGTTTGTTCTAGATCTGTGAAATACGCTGTTGGTATTTTAATGGGGATTACATTGAATCTATAAATTGCTTTGGGTAGTATGGACATTTTAATGATGTTAGTTTTACCAATCCATGAACACTGTATATTCTTCCACTTGTTTATATCTTCCTTTATCTCTTTTTTCAATGTCCTGTAATTTTCTGAGTACAGGTCTTTTACCTTTTTAGTTAAGCTTATTCCCAAGTATCTTAATTTTTTCTATTACAATGGTAAATGGGATTATTGTTGTTTTTTTAATTTCTCTTTCTGAGAATTCATTATTGTTGTATAAAAAAATTTTGTATCCTGCTACATTACCAAATTAATTTATTAAATTTACTAGTTTTTTTTTTATTGATTCTTTAGTGTTTTCTATGTATAATATGACATCTGCAAATAATGACAGTTTTACTTCCTCCTTTCCAGTTCGGATGGTTTTCATTTTTTTCTTCTTGTCTGATCACTATATTTAGGGCTTCCAGTACTGTGTTAAATAAGAGTGGTGAAAGCAGACATCTCTGTCTTGTTCCTGTTCTTAGGGGAAATGGTTTTAGTTTTTGTCCATTGAGTATGATGTTTGCTGTAGGTTTGTCATATATGGCCTTTATTATGTTGAAGTATGCTCCCTCTATTCCCACTTTGCTAAGAATTTTTATTTAAAAAAATGGTGTTGGATTTTTACACCATACACAAGAACAAACTCAAAACGGATAAAAGATGTAAATGTAAGTTGTGAAATCATGAAAATCTTAGCAGAAACCATAGGCAGCAAAATCTCAGACATCTCTTATAGCAATATGTTTGCCTATACATCTCCTAGGGCAAAGGAAACTAAGGAGAAAATAAACAAATGGGACTACATCTAAATAAAAAGCTTCTACACAACAAAAGAAACCATCAACATGAAAAGGGAACCCACTGTATGGGAGAATGTATTTGCCAATGATTCATCCGATAAGGGGTTAATTTCCAAAATATATAAGGAACTCATACAACTTAACAAAAGGAAGACAAACAATGTAGGAACCCCCTTCACATCCTGCGTGGTTCAGGGTTCAGGTTCTGGAGAAGACCGCACACAAATGAAAAGAGACTAGGAAAGTATTAATTTGGCGATATCGGGGGCCAGACAGGAGCCCACCTCTAGTGGGAGGACTACACACTGCTCTGGCCTTGCTATCCCTTTTATTGAGACTAAGGGAAATACCCATAGCGCTTAGGCAGGAAATTCCAATAACAAAAATTTACATAAGACAAACAGAGGTGGAGGCTGCTTCAGCTAACAGTGTTTCAACTAAATAGTGAGTGGTTAGAGCAATTAAGGTTGTTGACCAGCCTTCCCGGCTTCCTGTCCACATCTCTCTATTAGTGAAAGAGTGATTGGTTTCTGGCAAACAATCCAATTAAAAAATGAGCAAAGGACTTAGACACTTCTCCAAAGTGGGCATACACATGACCAAGAGACATGAAAAAATGTTCAGTCACTAAACATTAGAGAGATGCAAATTGAAACAACAGTGAGGTATCACCTCACATCTTTCAGAATGGCTATCATCAACAAATCAACGAATAGCAAGTGTTGGTGAGGATGTGGAGAAAAGGGAACCCTAGTACACTGCTGGTAGGAATGCAGACTGGAGCAGCCACTATAGAAAACAGTATGGAGTTTCCTCATAAAAATTAATACTGGAACTCCCATTTGACCGAGTAATCTTACTTCTAGCAATATATCCTAAGAAACCTGAAACATGCCGAAACCGGTTTGGCTCAGTGGATAGAGCATCGGCCTGCGGACTCAAGGGTCCCAGGTTCGATTCCGGTCAAGGGCATGTACCTTGGTTGCGGGCACATCCCCAGTAGGGGGTGTGCAAGAGGCAGCTGATCGATGTTTCTCTCTCATCGATGTTTCTAACTCTCTATCCCTCTCTCTTCCTCTCTGTAAAAAATCAATAAAATATATTAAAAAAAAATAAAAAGAAACCTGAAACACCAGTCAGAAAGAATATATGCACACCTATGTTCATAGCAGCACAATTTACTATAGCTAAGATTTGGAAGCAACCTAAATATCCATTAGCATATGAGTGGATAAAAAAACTGGTACATTTGCACAATGGAATACTAGGCAGCAGTAAAGAAGAAAGAACTCTTTGCATTTGCAACAGCATAGATGGACCTGCAGAGTATTATGCTAAGTGAAATAAGCCAGTTAGAGAAAGATAAGTATCACATGATTTCACTCATATATGGAATCTAATGAACAAAATAAACTGATGAACAAAATAGATCCAGAGATATAGAAGCATGGAGCAGACTGATGAATTTCAGATAGAAGGCTGGGGTCAGGGAGTAGATGGGGAGTGATTAACTGGGGAATATTGATGGCTTATATGCATAGCTCATAGGCACAGTCAATAGAGTGGTGAAGGCCTGGAAAGGGTGGATTCAGGGTGAAAGGACAGAATGGGGAAAAAGGAGGCACCTGTAATATTTTCAACAATAAATGCATTTTTTTAAAAGTGAAAGAAAACATATCCTGAGGGTGCTACTGTAAAGTAATTCTGCAGCAGTAATAAGACTTGGTCATGTATCTTTTTTTAAAGTATTCCTTTGCATCTTTATTGAGGCACTACTAACTAAAGATTTACTTGGAGCTTCTAGAATGGGATCTAGCAAGACTTTGACTTTTTTTTTTTTTTTTTTTTACCATCTGTAATAGACTTTGACAGATGGACTATGGGTTCTGGTAATACTACCTATGAGAACTTATCTAGTTCTCAGGCCTTTGGGTTTTCCAAGAAGCAGTGAAGGATCATAAGCTTTTCAACAATCTCTTCATTGATGGAAACGATCTGAGATAAGATGTTTGAGAAGATCAACCACATAAATATACTTGTTTGCATACAGGTTTGACTATTTGAATACAAAGATGAACCTATAAGTGTTCATAACAATCTCCAAAAGTTAGGTCATAATGAAGAATCTTGGGCATAGACTCTGCTGATAGTATGAATGGAAAAATCTTCTTCCAAAACAGTTAACTTTGTTTTTTTTTCCAGGCAAAACAAATAAAATCTGTAAAAGACCTTGTATGCTTGAGTTTGAAAAATTCTGAATATGTTTGGGTTGGTGAGAAAAGTAAACTATATCACCCTGTCACTTTGGAACAAAACTACATAGTTTGTGTGCTATAGTAAAAAAATCTGTGTCTCATATTCCTTTTTAGAAGCCATCTAAATAGGTGTATAATATATGTATTTTTTCTCAGTTGTAAAGGGGTTTGTATCTAAACCAAGTTTTTTTTTCTGCCTGTACTCTGGTACTTTTATTCTTGACTTCTGTAGTTGACAGCAGCAGATGAGAAAAGTGGAAGTCTGTAAGAAGTTTATCTGCAAGAGTGCTAACAGTGTTCTTTGCTACAGATACTGCAACCAGGCTATTGGATAGGCAGACCATGAACTGGGTTCTTGCATTTGATTGCCCAGAGGATGCCAACTCATATTCATTAGAGCAAATAGACCTGCCAAGTAGATGATGAAGCTTTATTAATTTTGCTTCCCTCAGAAGAAAATAAGGATGGCATAGCAACTTATTGAGAAGAAAGTGCCTGTACAGAAATAAAAATCAATCCAGAGAAACTTATGGGAATCTAGGGGGGGTGGATACTAGAGTCTTTTTTAGCCCATAATTAACAATTAAAGGACTCAGGGGTGTTTTGTTTCCTACATTTGTTAGTATTCCTGATGAAGGATGAAGAAATATTTGATTTGAACAAGTTACCTTTACCCAAATATGCTATGTCTCTTGGACTTGCTATGATAGTTTGGATAAAATTTATCAGAAATTGTAGAAACAACTGACCAAAGAATTGTTAATGAGCTTAGGGCTCTATCCCTCACCAGGGAGAAACTGTCCATCCTTCAGTAAGGTGGGAAGAGACCAGAAGCAGGAGAGGACAGGGACACATTGGCTAGTGGTATTACTAATGAAGAGGGTGGAAGAAGAGCAGGAAGAGATGCAGATGAGGTGAAAACGAGAGAGAAAGTAGTATAAATAAGAGGGCCTCAAACTCAATCTGCTCCTAATACTGATGAGCCCAGAAAATCAAGAAAGTCACAGGAACAAAGAAAAAAAAAAGTAATGACAACAAATACATACCTACCAACAAGTGAATCTAAAAATCAAGTGAATAAAAAATCTGATGAACAGAATGGACTGTTGAATATAATAGAATCAGGGACATAGAAAGGGAGTGGACTGACAATTCTCAGGGGGGAGGGGGTGTGAGGGGTGCGGGAAGAGGTTGGACAAAAATCTTACACCTATGGATGAAGACAGTGGCGGGGGCTAAGGGCATGGGGTGGGGAATCAGGTGGAGGGGAGCTATGGGGGAGGGAAAAAGAGGAACACCTGTAATAATCTGAACAATAAAGATTTATTTTTTTAAAAAAGTAATGAAACATTTTAAGTGAATAAGGAAATAACATTGACTGACAAAGGGAATTTGGTTCACTGATAGCCACCAGTGTAGAAATCCATTGTGAAAGATACTGAGGAAAAGCATTATAGAAGTGTCAACCTTAATAAAGCAAAAGAAAGACTTCAAGAAGAGGACAAATTTGACAAGAAGGTCATAGGAAGAAAGTTAAGGCATATGGAGAAAAGACTTAAAAGGGGAGAACAGAAGAGAAGCAAACAAAGGCCAAAGATAGAGGTCTGCTTTTTTAGGGCTCGGGTGGTGATGATGAGGAATTTGTTCTGTCTGTTTTCAGATCCTGATAGAGAAGTCTGAATAATCAGATATTGAAGATAAGGAGAATGAAATTAGTGATGCCAGGAAGAAGGAGAGAATGAGATAAATGAACAACAATGAAGTGGAATAAGTAAGACAAATAAGTTACAAAAGAAAGAAAGCCGAGTGGGACACCTAAGAGCCTTTGGATACAGGCCTGTATTTAGCAAAGGAAAAGGAGCTTGTGTTGTATTTGCTCAAAAGTCAAAGCTAAATACTTCTTACTCCCTTCTTGAAACCCTTGGTTATGATTAAGTGGGCCAGAACTAAAAAAAAAAAGTGTTGGCTTTGGAACAGTTAGGTAACAAGAGTCTTATGCTTAAAGGATCAATGCAACTCCAGACAAAAGTAATCATATATCTAACTTTCTTCTTTCCCCATCACAAAATATATTCAAAATGAGAGTGGATTATAAAAATTTCTGATACTATTTCTAACATGAATGCTTTGGTACTAAGTCCATTCCTTTATTTTACTGCCAAGTTATAGAGTACTTATCCCATTTTTAGAAATTCTTGACTTACTTACTATACAGAATATACTATTAAATGGAATTGCTTGGATTTTTTAATGTATTTAATAATTCCACAGAGAAAGTATATGATGGAGCAGCTCTAGTAAATAACAAGTAATTTTGAATTGAGATGACCAATAATAATCCTATATCCCCCCTTTTTTTTTTTAATCCTCACTAGAGAATATTTTTTCCATTGATTTTAGAATGTAAGGGAGGGGAGAAGGGGAATGAGGAGAGATAAAGAGAGAGAGAAACATCGATGTGAGAGACGCACATCAATTGGTTACCTCCTGCATACACACCCCAACTGGAGTGAGAAACCTGCAACTCAAGTAGTGTCCTTGGCTGGAATCGAACCCAGGACCATTTGGTGAGCATGGCCAACACACTAACCACTAAACCACCCTGGCCAGGGCTATATCCCACTTTTAATAAAAGTACAACACTTAAAAACATTTAACAAATTACATGCAAGTCTCTGTATTAAAAACAATAAAGCATTACTGAAAAAAAACTAAAGAAGATTTGAATAAGTGAAGAGAGATGACATGTTTATGGATTGGCAAAGTCAATTAGATGGCAGCTCTCCCCAAATTGATCTATAAATTCAACATTATCCCTATCATAATCCTATGGGCCTTTCCCCCCAAAAATTGAAAAACTTATTCTAAAAGTTATATGGAAATGTAAAAGATTGAGAATATCCAAAACAAATTTAAAATCATAGCTGGAGGATTTGACTTCATAACATAACCATAATGCTACAATGACTAAGACAGTGTGTGCTGCTGTAAGGATCATAAATAGATCAATGAATAGAAAGGCCAGAATAGACCCACAGGTTATACTAATTTGATTTTCAGCGATATCCAAAGCAACCCAGTGGGAAAAGGAAAGTTTTTAAAATAAAGAGTGCTGAAACAACTGGATATTTATATTGAATACAAATAATTCTCAATTTCTACCTTGCCCCGTGCATAAAAATTAATATGTAATATTTTAAATGTAAAAGCTAGGACCAGAAGGCTTTTAGAAAAAAATCAGAGACTATCTTCATGACTTGGGAGTAAGCAGAGATTTAAATGCAGAAAGCAGTAACCATAAGAGAAAAAAATTACAAAATAGACTTTATCAAAAAAACAAAACAAAAAATGTATGCTCATCAAAAATACCGTTAAGAAAAGCCTCAGACTGGGAAAAAATATGTGCAACATATATATTTGTCAGAGGGCTACATAGATTTAAAAATTTTTGCAACTTTATAAAAGAACAATCCAAAATAAAAAAAGTGAGGGTAGGGGAGAAATTATTTGAAAAGCTACTTTATAACATAGATACTCCACAGCAGGAGATATTGAAGTGGCCACTAAGCATGTGTTCAACATCATTAATCAAGGAAATGCAACTTCATATGATACTGAGATACCTACGAGCATGACTACAATTAAATAGGTTGATAACAACAAATGTTAGTAAGGATGTTGAGTGACTGAAACTCATGCACTCTGTTAGATGGTACCACCTATTAGGAAAAAGATCTGTAAATTTCATATAAAGTTAAACATACACTATGTGATGACCCAGCAATTCTACTTCTAGGTATTTACTCAGAAAAAAATGAAAATCTAACCACACACACACACAGGTGTTCATAAGACGTACATAGTATGTATACATGCAGCTTTGTTCATACGAGCCAAAAACTAGAAATAGCCCAGATGTTCGTTAGTAAGAATGGGTAAACCGACTATAGTGTAATCATAAAATAGAATACTACTCAGAAATAAAAAGGAACAAACTGTGGATCCCTGTAACACATTGATAAATCTATTAAACTAGCTAAATAAGTCTTATACAAAAGAATACACAGCCCTGGCTGGCCTGTCTAGTGGTTAGAGCAGGTGTCCTCAAACTACGGCCTGCAGGCCAGATGCGGGTGTTTTTGCCGTTTTGTTTTTTTACTTCAAAATAAGATATGTGCAGTGTGCATAGGAATTTGTTCATAGTTTCTTTTTAAACTATAGTCCGGCCCTCCAACTGTCTGAGGGACAGTGAACTGGCCCCCTGTTTAAAAAGTTTGAGGACCCCTGGATTAGAGTGTTGGCCCATGCACCAAGGGCTCCATTCCCAGTCAAGGGCTTTGAACCCGGGTTGTAGGTTCAATCCAGCCCCAGTTGGGGCATGTACAGGAAGCAACCAATCGATGTGTCTTTCTCACATTTGTGTTTCTCTCTCTCCTCTCTCTCTTTCCTCATCCCTCCAACCCCCCTTCTCCCTTCCACTGAAAATCAGTGGAAAAAATATCCTTGGGTGAGGATTAAGAAAATAATAATAACACAGTATTACTCCATTTTTATGAAGTTCTAGAACAGTGGTTGGTAAACTGCGGCTCGCGAGCCACATGCAGCTCTTTGGCCCCTTGAGTGTGGCTCTTCCACAAAATACCACGTGCGGGCGCGCACATACAGTGCGATTGAAACTTCGTGGCCCATGCGCAGAAGTTGGTTTTCGGCCTGGGCGAGTCTATTTTGAAGAAGTGGCTTTAGAACACTCAAGGGGCCAAAGAGCTGCATGTGGCTCGTGAGCCGTGGTTTGCCGACCACTGTTCTAGAACAAGCAAAATTTATCTGGGAGGAACAGGAGTCAAAAGAGTGGGATGGAGCAGGTAATGACTGGCACGGATTATGAAGAAATTTCCTTTGGAATGAGGTAATGGTTTGGGTTATAAGGTATATGCATTTGTTAAAACTCATGGAATGGTATACTTAAGATTTGTGCATGTTATCTTGTGTACATTTCACTTTAAAGGAAAGAAAAAGGAGCTTTAAAAATATCACAAGAAGATACTAGTTTATATCCACAAGATTGGGAGAAGTATTGGCAAGGAGATGGAATCCTGCCTTCTCTTACCCTTGTTAGTGGTTAAAGAAATTGGATAAAAAATATAAAACAATTTGTCATTATGTAATAACTTTTATATATACCAACCCAGAAATTTCACTCTGAAACATAGAAACACTTGCAAATGTACACAGAGAAACATGCATGACAATGTTCCAGAACACGGGAAAGATTTCAGATCAAAAAGAGAAGTCATAAATTGTGCTATATTTAAACATACCAGATTGGTGAATCTCATGAACATATAATAATACTTCCAATATGATTCCAAACAATATAATTCCACCCAAAAATATTACAAAATTAAACACTATATTAACTAGGGATACATAGGATAATGTAAAGCAAAGTGAAAAAAATTCAAGGTCATTGGGGAAAAGGCCTGGCAAGGATTGGAAATGCAATGGGAAGAGCCATAAAGGTAACTTCAAAGTAATAGTAATATTTTATTCCCTAAACTGGGTAGTGGGAATAAAGGTGTTCATTTTATTTTACTTTTTTTTTTAACTTACACATATGTTGTAATATTGTTTGGTATATACTGAGTATTTAATAATAATTTAATGAAAGACAAGTTATACATTTAAAAATTAGATCATATTTAAGAATTCTTCATTTGTAACCATATGATATGCAAGACATAAGTTGGCTTTCTGATATCGTTAATTAGGTCATTTATTCAAGTGTTTATCAAACGCCTATACACAGCTTAATAGGGATTTGACATTGGTTAAGTTGTTATTTGGAGGCTACTGATTTGTTAGCTGTATCTTTAAAATGAATTAGAAAAACTGCTGAAATCTAAAGTGGTTACGGTCTTATATAGGCCGCACTGCTAGTCCAGGGGGCTTCTGAAGGCAAACTTATGAATTAGAATGTCACTTGAACTGATCATTGACCAATTATTAAAGTACCTTTCATCAGGTCACAGAGTATGTCTCCCACAATTTACTTTCTTGAAAGTTAGCTATAATAAAAATTTTCAGGTTCTGTGGCTAACACTTAGATATTACTCTTCTTCTGTTGTATCTTAAATATGTCAAAGTATTTATAGATTTTTTTATTTTAACATTTCTTGCAAAATTTGTGAGCATTTTTCATTAAAGCTACTTGTCAGAAAATAAAGGTTGAACTCTGTAGCTATATGTGGTCCTAAATTTGTAGCTTAAAAGTAAAAGGGCCTACCCCAACCTTTACTCGTTATAAGTATTCATATATTCCTTTGGATGCCAGAAAACAAATTTGTAGTGCTAGATATACAGCGAGATAACAATCTGGTTGCATATATGTGTCCGGAGCCAAGAGTTGATTAAAGGGTTAACTCTGACCTTACTTTAGCAAGTTATCTAAACAGAAACTCACAGAAACCAGGCCCACCTCCTCTCTTCTGAGAACGAAGCATTCTTTCCTTAATTGCCCTTTAACTGCCAAACTCTTTATCTATAGTTAGCCCCCTTAACAACCTTAGTCAATTATCTAAGTCCACATAACTCTTTCAGCCCCCATCTCCCCCAGACATCTCCCCTTCTAGAAACCACATATAAGGAACGCTGTAAAAATAAAATTTCGAGGCTTGATCAGAAACCCGTTTGTCTTGCCTCCTTTCTCTGCGTCCCTTGTCTGTTTTCATTCCCTTAGGTGCGCTGCCTCGGTACCCCCGTTAGAAGACCCCGCAGGTCGGGGAAATATTGGCGCCCTAGACGTGGGGCACGAGAGTCGGCTCTCCGGGGAACATCTGCACATCGGTCCGGCCGGACACCCTCTTGAGTCGCCGTGGAACGCCACGAGTGAAGACTCTGTCACTTGATCGCCGCGGAGCTGCCCGTCCGTGAGTATGATCTGATTGTAGTTGAGTTTTGCAGATGATCTTTTCAGACAAGATTTCAGAGAGAGTGAATTCCTTGTGAGAATGAGTTTTTGTGCCCTTTGACGGATTTCCTACACTTTGAGCTTCTCGATTCAACCTCCAGTCTGCTAATAAGCACTCGTCTCGCCGATCCGGGAAGGGTTAAAGGTACCGAGATCTGGCCGAGCGAGAACTCTGAATCACCCTGAGGAGTAACTTGTCTCTGGTTGGTTCCTAGTCACGTCTCTCGCAAACCCTGAGCTCACTTTATCTTAGTGGTCGCTAACCTGGCATGGGGCTTATACATCCCGACCTATGATACGTGAGCAGGGGCCTTTGGGCAAACAGAGATTGTTGACGAGACAACTGTCCTAGGCATCGGAAACTCAGGGCTGACCTGGCACGGGGTTTATACGTCCCAGAGGCTTACGCGGAGGAGGCAAAAAATTGAGAAGCTCCCACATCAACATGGGCACCTCTCTGTTCTCACAAGGTATTCCTCGGTGGGCTCAAGGAGTCCCCTCAGGACGCAAGGAGTAAGGGTAAAAAGAAAGGCATGTCCCTGGTTTCCACTAGTGGGCACCATCGATTCAAAGCGATGGAAAAGAGTGGGCGACGCCCTTCAGGATTATTATGAGACTTTTGGCCCAGAAAAAATTCCCATACCCGCCCTCGGCTTGTCCGTCGGTCGCGGTAAAAATGCCAGAAAACCCACCTCAAAAGGATCTTATGGAAGAAATCAAAGAAACTCATCCTACCCCTAGCACTAAGGTCCCCGGTATCTATCCCTCACTTAAAGGTTTAAATAAGATCCCCTTAGATGATAAACTCTCCCCGGAAGATCAGCAACTGCCAATCTTTTTCTTTCCTTAATAATAAATACAGAAATAAAAATAAAAATTGCAAAATAAATAAAATAAAAACAGATGCCAGACCATTACTGAATCTTCCCCCTAAGAAGGTGGTGGGGGAAGGGAGACACGTGGCGATCCAATATGGACGCCACTCCCCAAGAAAGCCACTTTGAAAGGCCTCATCTTCGCCATCTTTATTTATTTTCCAGCTAATGGCTTAAAGCTTTTACAAATTCATAAATGCATCCGGGATTTCTGTGCACATGTAGAGGGAAAAGGCCAGTTTAAAAACGAGTGCGCATAGTTTTGAGCTGAACTTAACTCTTTGCTGTGTACAGAATAAAAACCCGAGACTGTTTTGGCCTTGAGAATGGCGGAGATGAACCGGAGAAAGAAATACAGACTAGTTCCCCAAGGCCATCTAAGATAGCTCTTTTGAAGTTTCCCGCCCGAGGCAGGTAACCAGCAAGTAAATAGTCAAGTTTACATATGAATGGCTGAGAATTTGCTTCTTGACTTCCCCAGCAGGAAAATTGTGACCTTTTGAAATTTAGTGGCTGGGCCAAGCCTATTGGCTGGAAATTTAAAAGAACTTGGAAGTTTACTAAAGCAAATGATAAATTTAAATTAAATGTATTGAAATTGATAATACTGAAATGTTGATCTAAGTATGCCTAGTATGAAGTCTAGATGTTGTAAGTTAACCTATTAATTGAATATGCCTTATATTTTATGTGAAATGTATCCTTAACAATGTAAAAGTATTATTGATTTGAGAAATGCTAAGTATTTAATTTTGCTAAGATTTAAAACTCTGAAAGTTTAAGGTCTCTTTTTTCTTCATTACAAGGTTTTAAAGCTACACCTTTTTTTTTATGGAGGGAGGGATGGACACGCCCTTCCCCTAGCATGCAGGTAGGCTGGTTCCCGCCAGCGGCCATTTTTAAAGAATGTTCATTTGCATTTCAATGGCTACACCTTTTGCTAGCTGACCTTCCCAGAAAAGGTCAAATGGTTTTTCCTGAAAAGGTGGCTCATTTAAAATCAGCTTTCCACCAGTAGTCATTTTTTAATACTTATAAGTTTGCTTCTCAGTTTCCCTAGGCAGAAATAACATGGTTTAAAGTTGACTATTAGATTTTAAAATTTATTCTTAAAGCTATAAAGGTGTTATTAATCTAAGAACTGCAAATATTTGACTTGCAAGCTCTGAAAGTTTAAGATTCAGATTGAATTGTGAGAAATTATAGAATTGTGGTAACTAAATGCCTAGAGTATTGCAACTTAATTTTTGAGAAAATAAAATGTTTTCTCTTAAATAATTAGAAATTCAAAATATGTTACTTCTTGGTCTGATTTTAAAAAGGAAATTCTGTGATATAGTTTAAATTTAATTGACATTCTTTAAGATAATTTAAGTATATAATCTTTAAATCATATATATTATATATTTGATCTTTCCAGGTGTATTTCAAGGTTTTGAGAATGGCTTTTGAGACATTTCACTGGGCCCTTGAGATGTATTTCAAAAGTCTATTCTCTCTTAAAATAAATATTTTTTTAATTAAACCGATTGATACTTGAAGTTGCATGGAAAGCTTTATCAAATAAAAATTAATTAATATATTTTACTTACATAGATATATATTAAATGTTATGGAAGTTTTTACCTGTAAGAAGGGTAAAAACAGTATATTTCTTAAATATAGCCAAAATTTTCAAAAGCAGTAGAATTTCATAGAAAGACAAAAGCCTCAAGTAGCCTGCATTTTTGAATGGGCTGGAGGTGGGACACTGCTTATGCTTTTGGATCAGACCAATAAAGTATCAAATAAGTTTAATGAATAAGTTTCTTTGCCTTTTTAAATTAAAGATACCTACTTAAGTTACCTTATAAATTGGATTTTTAAAATATAATCAATGTCGCATATAAATTAAGTTACATGAGAAGCCAATGTTTTTATAAGTAATTGAATCCTGACTCGTAGTAGCCTGCATTCTTAATTAAGCTAGAGGAGGAGCAACATTTGCAGCTTGTGAGGCAGCCGCCATCTTGCCTACCCCTCTGGCCATGTGGTTACTGCCCGCCATCTTGAAATAACAAAGGCCAACCCCTTTCTTTAAATAAGCCTATGTCTTTATAAGCAATTTAAATAAATCTTTTAAGAAAGTTACTGAAACCTTCCCATGATCCCTCTGTATATGCAAATAAGCCTAAGAGGATACTTTAAAAATATAATTATAAATTTAATAAAAATAAGAAATTAAAAATTTTAAATTCTCTTTCACTAGTATTTCCAGTGTAAACTAAGATTATTGTTAAAATGTTAAATCTCAAAGTAAATTAGTAGTCAGCCTTACTGAAGAGTACTTGTAATATAGCTAGCTAGTCGCTTGAGGCTTACCTTTCAAGCTGTAACCCTACAGATTGCTTGTTTTAAAAAGAAAGAGATTTTTAGGTGAAACTCTGTAGCCTGAAAATTATTTTGGAAGGAAAAAAAGAGAGGTTTTCTTCAAATATCATAGAGATTGTAATTGATAACCAATGCATTAGGCCTCAGAAGGTGGAGATAAGAAGAGATTAAATTACTTTTAGAAATTATTAGGAGACTTTAACTGGTAAAAACCTTTTCTATACAAAAAGAAATTGATAGCCAGTTTGAGATTGAATTGCCATGGCCTAGAACAAAGAATATTCTTACATGATATTTTACAATTTCATTATAATTTTGATATTTTACAACAGCATATTGTACAATTATCCCAAACTTACAAATTAATTCTTTGAATGTTTGGCAGCAATTTATAAGGATATGAAAGGATTTAATCCCTTCCACTCTGTGGAAGGCCCCCTAGGAAAGCATTTGAGCATTCTATATTGGCCCTTCTTGCTCCTTTTGCCAAGAGGACCCTCTTCTCACAATCCAATTGCCCACAGCTGTTGCCTGGGTTTTCAGTTCATGCTGAGGTTGAAGCCTCATAGTGGCTGGTACCATGGATCTGTCTCTTGCACAATGGCGTGAGCTGGGTACCCCAAGATCTGTGATCAATGCCGGGGCCCCACTAGCAGGCGAGGGGATCCCAAGGCAGGTGCTGGGCATGGAGGCCATAGAGGCATAGGATACCAAGGAGACAGAACTGAACCTGCTTGGCCCTGGAGGATGGCTGGTTAGTCAAAGACGGGTAAGATTCCTCAAAGGAGGAACAACCTAAGACAGGCACAGTCGCATAGGGGCCATCAGGAGAGAACTTGGGGGTCAACAGAGGTGGGGCACAGAACCTCACCCCCCAACATTGCAGAGGCTTGAACACTCGCCCCTTCTGAGGGAGTTCTCCTGCCCCATGGCTGCTTCGCGCTTCCCATGCCCAGCTCAGATCGGGACCCAGGGAACATACAGAGACTTGGCCCAGCTCAGATCTGGAAGAGACCCAGATAACAAGAGACTTGGCCTAGCTTGGATTGGGACCCAGGCAACAGAGAGTGGGCCCATGGCAGCTGCCCTATGTCTAAATCTAGCACCAGAAATGCTCAGGGCTTTCTCAAGTATGCAAAATAATCTTTTCCATTAATTACAGAGTAAACTAAGATTTTTGTTAAGAGTATTAAATTTGACAGTAAAATAGTCAAGTTTTCAGATTAATTTAAATTGGCTAATTGAAAATAAGTAAATATTCAAGAAAATGTAATTATACAAAAGCTATTCCTAAAGTATTAACTAAAATTTCTATTGATAGTTCATTTCATGGTAAAATTACTTAACATGCAATGAACCTAAAGCAGTCACATTTTTGTGCAAAAAATTAAAATTTAAAGTTATCAAGACTGCATTATAAAAATCTTCCAAAGCCTCCTAATAAATAAAAATAAGGGGGGATAGTGGAGTAATATTCTGTAAGGAAAAATATCCTGAAAGCAAATTACATCTAGAAAATTTTTACTTTGAAAATTAATTTTTATTTGTTTGTAATGCAAACAGCAAGACACCCATGAAAAATACATGGTGTCAAAATAAACCAAAGGAAAATTGTTTGGGCAAAAATCAAAGTCTAATTTATAGAAAAGAATTCTTTATTAACCTTTGGTCGAGAATATGTTTATATTTCCAGAAAACTCCAAAGCCCATATGGATTCCTGCAACAACGGATCCCAGAGAGGACCTGATAGGACTACTGCAGCCACAGAAGAAGCAGTGGCCCCCGAAAACAGAGGAGAAATAGTCCAGAAATAAAAATAGTGAAGATGCCTTGCCATGCTAGCAGTCAGCACCTGTGCATTGCTGCAGGTTGACCAAGGGCAAGGAAGGTCGGTGTGCACGCGCTTCCAGACCATGTGTGCACACCTTCTGCAAAGAAGTCAAAATGTTTGATGTTTTGTGTTTTTACCAGGACCCCTGACTTGAGGGTCTTGCTTTATTTCTAACACAGGGAATAGTATTAACTGCCACATTAAAAGAAATTGTTATACCTCAGGCATTAACCATTTTTATAGATGGATCCAGTTCTGGAAAGGCTGGATCTACTGCAGCAGGAGAGCAAAGATCCTTCAAACTTTTATATTTCAGTAGAAATACAAGCTCTTATTTGTGCCTTAACAGATTTTGCTACAGAGCCCATCAACCTATAGTAATAGTGCTTATGTGGTAAGTATGGCAAAAATTATTGTAACAGCTACTATAGGGCACACTAATTCAGAGGAAACTTTTCATTTAATTTTCAGCCTTTAAAATGTTATTAGAGAAGGACAATGTCCATGTTTTATTGGAAGCAATGTCCTCAATGTGTTTATCCACCTCTCTGTGCCAACTTTAGGGGGTAAATCCCCGAGGACTTAAACCTAATCAAATTGACAAAATAGATGTTACTCAATTGTGGAAAGAGCCAATCGTACTCTTAAAATCATTTATTAAAACAAAAAGGGGGAGATAGGTGTTATGTGTCACCTCTAAAGAGGCTCAGTCAAACCTTTTATACTTAAAAAAAAAAAAAAAATTTTTAATGCAAAAGATTGTACAGCAGGTGAAAGGTATCAGGCCTCCTGTACAATAGCCTCCACTGAGTCAGCTAGGTGAAAGGAATCATAAACCAGATAAGAGTTTTATCAGATTCAGTAATAATGTGGGGAAGAGGTTGTGTTTTATATCTTTTCAGAAGGAGCAATGCAGCCAATTCGGGTGCCAGAGCATTACGTCTGTCACCACAATGGACCCAGAGAAGCCCCTATGTCCTGCCCCCAGGAACGATGCTGCTTCTACACCAACAAGTCTGGCATCGTCCGAGACGAGAACAAGAAGACCTCGTCAAGAGACGAAAAGAGCTATTTGAGAACCCGCTCTGGAGTGGACTTAATGGACTCCTCCCCTACGTCCTCTCCATCCTTGGTCCCCTTGTTGGTTTTCTCCTTATTCTTACATTTGGCCCTTGGGCATTTAGAAAAATAACTGACCTCGTAAAACAGCAAATAGATTCAGCTTTAGCAAAACCCATTCAGATTCATTATCAACGCCTGGAAATGGCCAATAGGTGGGACTCGGATTGCCAAGAGCACGAGCACCTCCGGACCCAGACTCGCTCCTTCCCTACGGGGACAGCATCTTAACCAGAGGGATGCTTACCTACGCTCTAGCCAGAGCCAGAGGTATGGGTATCGAACCGGGTGCAGAGCAAAGCATTGCAAGGGAAGGTTGGAATATTTTCCAACCTCCTCTGGATTTCCCTGAGAGTATACCTGGTTTGCATAGAGGTTGACATCGATAAAATAATGGCTCTGCCTCTCCTCCCCAAAAAGGTGTCAAGAGCCACACACAGTGGGTATGCAAAGCCCACGGGAGGAACCAGGTCAATGTCTCCTCGGTCGATTAATGCCCACTCCCGTTTCTTAAACAGAGAGGGAGGAGATGTCCGGAGCCAAGAGTTGATTAAAGGGTTAACTCTGACCTTACTTTAGCAAGTTATCTAAACAGAAACTCACAGAAACCAGGCCCACCTCCTCTCTTCTGAGAACGAAGCATTCTTTCCTTAATTGCCCTTTAACTGCCAAACTCTTTATCTATAGTTAGCCCCCTTAACAACCTTAGTCAATTATCTAAGTCCACATAACTCTTTCAGCCCCCATCTCCCCCAGACATCTCCCCTTCTAGAAACCACATATAAGGAACGCTGTAAAAATAAAATTTCGAGGCTTGATCAGAAACCCGTTTGTCTTGCCTCCTTTCTCTGCGTCCCTTGTCTGTTTTCATTCCCTTAGGTGCGCTGCCTCGGTACCCCCCGTTAGAAGACCCCGCAGGTCGGGGAAATATATGAAGTACTTATATATATGCAGTTGCAATTCCAGTGCCTTATTGCTTCATTTATCACAGGAAATGCCAGAGTTTTGAAATATTTTGTAAGAAAAGCTACTCTACTTGCATCAATTCTCATAGGAATGACCAAGAATTTTATGCCAATTTAATCCTAAGTATTGAGGTTAGGATTCTACATGACATTTAATAGTATGATTTATTTTCTTTTTTTAAAAATATTTTTTATTAATTTCAGGGAGGAAGGAAGTGGGAGAGAGAGATAGAAACATCAATGATGAGAGAGAATAATTGATTGGCTGCCTCCTGCATGCTCTCCCCTGGGGATCGAGTCTGCAACCTGGGCGTGTGCCCTTGACTGGAATCGAACCTGGGACCCTTGAGTCCGAAGGTCGACGCTCTATCCATTGAGCCAAACTGGCTAGGGCTTATTTTCTATCTTAAACTTCATAGGGCACAAAACAAGACCTTATCCTTTCATATTGCTTTTTATTTTTAAAGCATCTGAGTGGTGATAAAAATCTAAGCTTAAGAATGGTCAGATGATTTATGATATTTCATTTCTTTTTCAAAGCATTGGTATGTCACCAGTAAGCCTATTAGAATTGTAGGTTTAAAGTTTCTCAATTTTAAAAAAGACCAGCTGCATAAACAAGTGTGTTAGCTTTGTAATTTAATTCTATGTGATTTTTTTAAAATACTTCAAAGTACCAAAGGATGCATTTATCCTTAGGTCATAGATACTTGTTTATGTCACTGTGGTCTCAAACTTTCAAGTACACTTCACGGTATTCTTAAAATATTAATATGTTTTTATTGTGTTTTTTTAAAACCTCAACACAGTTCTCCTTTTGTCTACCTAAATCTGCCTTTCTTCATGGGTTGACCACTAACAAAGGTGGAATGTGGATAAGCTGGATGAAGACTACTTAAAAAATTGGTATCCTGCATTCAAGGATGGATAATGTAATTATCCTTGAGAATATGCCATAAGTACCTTAAAGCTATTTGCTCTTAAACTTTTAAATTTGGGATAATTTTAAATCCACATGTAGTTATAAGAAATAATATACATTTCATGTACCCTTTACAATTTCCCCCAAAACAAAGGCAACCAAAGCAAAAGTAAGCAAGTAGGACTGCATCAAACTAAAAAGCGTCTGCATAGCAAGGGAAACCATCGACAAAATGGAAAGGGCACCCATGGATTGGAGAAATATTTGCAAATCACATATCCCAAAAGGAAATAATATCCAAAATGAACTCAATAGCAGAAATACAAATAACTCAATTTAAAAATGGGCAAATGACCTGAATAAGCGATTTTTGAAAGAAGACATACAAATGACCAATAGGCACATGAAACTAATAACTAATCATCAGGGAAATACAAATCAAAAGCACAGTGAGCTATCACCTCACACCTATTAGGATGGCTATTATAAAAAGACCAGTGATCCGGTACACAAAATTCGTGCATAGGTTGCGGGGGGGGGTTCCGTCAGCCAAGCCTGCACCCTCTTCAATCAGGGACCCCTTGGGGGATGTCCGACTGCTGGTTTAGGCCTGACCCCTGTGGACATCTGGCAGTCGGACATCCCTCTTGCAATCTGGCTCCTAACCACTCACCTGCTTGCCTGCCTGATCACCCCCAACGGCCCTCCTTTGTTGGCCTGATCTCATCCCCAACTGCCCTCTCCTGCCGGCCTGATCTCGCCCCCAACTGCCCTCCCCTGATGACCTGATCTCACCTCCAATGGCCCTCCCCTGCCAGCCTGATCTCACCCCCAATGGCCCTCCCCTGCCGGCCTGATTGCCCCTAACTGCCTCTTCCTCGACCCCCACCACAATGGCTTTGTCTGGAAGGAAGTAGGATATCTGGAAGATGGCCGGTTGACCCAGTCTAATTAGCATATTACCCTTTTATTAGTATAGATAGATTATATAGGATAGGATTGCTTAAGTGGGGGGTAAAAGCCTTTTTCAGCAGGAGAAGATGCTCTTGGCAGACAAAAATACATAATCCCTATATCTGGACTGATAGCCTGCCATATGCACTATACTGCCAAACCTGTCATTAAAAAATTGAACCACTTTCTTACACCTTACACCAAACAGCTGTTGCCCTTAAAACCCCTACTCAGCCCCCACCTTAGGTTCTGCCTTCACAGTTTACTCAGATTAGGTTCTCATTGCTTGGTTTCTATGCCAGTCAGCATCTCCGGGCCCGATCAGTGAGGCAGGGCTGATCAGCAGCCCCCGTGGCTGCTGGCGAGGCCTGGAGAGAAAGAGAGGCAAGGGCTGGCTCAACAGCTTCCATGGAGGCTGGGGATCAGACCCTGCTTCTCTCTCCAGGTCTCTCTCTGGGCCTGATCCGCAGCCCCCTCGGCAGTCAGTGCTGGGTCGCCATGACAACCCAGCACTGACTGCAGGACTGACTTGTGGTGTTCAGTTGTCCGTTTGGTCGTTTTGGACGTTACGGACCCTGGCTCTTTATATATATAGACAAGATAACAAATGCTGGCAACAATGTGGATAAAAGGGAACCCTTGTACATGGTTTATGGGAATGTAAACTGGTACAGCCATTATGGAGAACTGTATGGGGATATCTCAAGATATTAAAAATAGAACTACTGTATGATCCAGCAATTCCACTCTGGGAATATATCCAAAGGAAATGAAACCATTATCTCATAGACGAATCTGTACTCCCATATTCATTGCAGCATTTTTCACAATAGCCAAGATATGGAAACAACTTAAGTGTTTACCAAGAAATGAATTTATCAAGAAAATATGGCATATGCAACAGATTGATAATTTCAAAGGGAAGAGGGGATGGAGGTGGGGAGACATTAGCCAAAGAACTTCTATGCATATAATGCATAACCCATGGGCACAGACGATAGTTTGGTGAAGGCCTGGGGAGGGGGCAGGAATAGGGGCGAGGGATCAGTGGGAGAAAAAAGGGGGACGTTTGTAATACTTTCAACAATAAAGATAAATTTAAAAGAAGAAAATATGGTATATATGTAAATGGATATTATTCAGCCTTTGAAAAAAGGAAACCCTGACATTTGTGGCAACATGGTTGAATCTGGAGGGCATTATGTTAAGTGAAATAAGCCACAGAGAGAAAGACAAATACTATATGGTATCACTTATACTGTGGAGTCTTTAAAAAAAAAAAAAAACAAAAAAACAACAACAGGTGAACTCATAGAAACAGAAGAGAAGGTAGAAAAGTGGTAAGATATGTACACATATAATACTTTAATAAAAATAAAGGAAAAAAAGAAAAGTGGTTGCCAGAGGCTAGGATGTTGGGGAAATAAAGGTGCAAACTTAAAGTTATAAGATGAATAAGGTCTGAGGATCTAATGTATAACATGGTGACTATAGTTGATAACGCTGTACTGTATAATTAAAATTTCAAGAGAGAGTAGAACTTAAATGTTCTCACCAAAAAGGAAAGGGAAGGGAATGGGAGGGGAAGGGAAGGGAAGGGAAGGGGAGGGGAAGGGAATGGGAGGGGAAGGGACCGGAAGGAAGGGGAGGAAAGGGGAGGGGAGGGGAGGAAATATGAGAAGGGAAAAGAAGAGGGTACATATGTGATGTGATGAGTATGTTAATTAACTTGATGGGGGATCCTTTCACAGTGTATACCACCTATATCTAATTATCACATTGTACATTTCATTTTATTTTAAACTTTATTGTTAAAAGTATTACATATGTCCTCTTTTTCCCCCATTGACCTCTCTCACCCTGTACCCCCACTCTACCCCAGGCCTTCACCACCCTATTGTCTATGTCCATGGGTTATGCATATACACATGAGTTCATTGATTGATTACCCCCCCAACCGTTCCATCTTCCCTCTGAGGCTTGACAGTCTGTTCAATGCTTCTAAGTCTCTGGGTCTGTTTTCATTCATCAGTTTATGTTGTTCATTAGATTCCACATATGAGTGAGATAATGTGATACTTATTTTTCTCTGACTGACTTATTTTGCTTAGCATAATGCTCTCCAGGTCCATCCATGCTGTTGTAAATGGTAAGAGTTCTTCCTTTTTTAAGCTGTGTAGTATCCCAACGTATAGATATACCACAGTTTTTTTAATCCACTCATCTGCTGATGGGAACTTAGGCTGTTTCCAAATCTTAGCTATTGTAAATTGCGCTGCTGTGAACATAGGTGAGCATTTATCCTTTCTGCTTGGTGTTTCTGATTTCTTAGGATATATTCCTAGAAGTGGGATAATTGGGTCAAATGGGAGTTCCATTTTTAGGTGTTTTTTTTTCCATTTTTAGTTTTTTGAGGAAACTCCATACTGTTCTCCACAGTGGCTGCCCCAGTCTGCATTTCCACCAGAAGTGTACGAGGGTTCCCTTTTTCCCACATCCTCACCAACACTCTTCATTTGTTGATTTGTTGATGATAGCCATTCTGACAGGTGTGAGGTGGTACCTCATTGTTATTTTGATTTGGGAAAGCATGCTCTAGTACTGCAGTCAGTTAGCTCAAGTACTTATACATTGCACATTTTAAATATGTTACAATTTTGTCAGTTATCCCTTAATAAAGCTAAAAAAATAAACTCAGACATTCGTGATGATTTAAATTGTCTTTTTTTTCCAATTATAGTTGACATACAATATTGTATTAGTTTCAGGTGTACACATAGTGATAAGATATTTATAACTTATGAAGTGATAACCCCAAAAGGCTAGTACCCATCTCATACCATGCATTGTTATTAAAATACTAGAGACCCAATGCATGAAATTCGTGCATAGGTAGGGTCCCTAGGCCTGGCCAGAGATCAGGTCCAATCTGTGGGGTGATCGGGGGGGCCCCTGCTGGCACCTGCCTTGGCCAGGCTGGTGCTGCCTGCTCCTATGGGGCGATCGGGGGCCGGCACTGGCCTGGTCACTGGCCAGTGCTGCCCCTCCCCATCCCCGATCACCCTGCCACTGTTGCCGCCGGGTCGCCTCCCTCTGTGGGTCAACTGGCAGGGCAATTGGGGGGCCCCTGGTGGCACCCGCCTTGGCTGGCCTGGTGCCTGCGGGATGGAGGCAGCTCCTGCGTTGAGCATCTGCCCCCTGGTGGTCAGTTCGTGTCATAGTGACCGATCATTCCGCTGTTTGGTTGATTTGCATATTAGGCTTTTATTATATAGGATTATTGACTCTATTCTCTATGTTGTGCGTTATATCCATGACTATTTTTATACCTGGCAATCTGTACATCTTAATCCCTTCCCCTTTTTCACTTATCCCTAACCCCCCTCTCAACTGATAATCATCAAAATATTCTCTGTATCTATTACTTTGTTTCTGTTTTGTTTGTTTATATATTTTGTTTTTTATATTCCACATACAGGTGAAATCACATGGTGTTTGTCTTAGCGTAATACCCTCTATGTCCATCCATGTTGTTGCAAATGGTAAGATTTCATTCTTTTTATGGCCTAGTAATATTCCATTATGTGTGTGTGTGTGTGTGTGTGTGTGTGTGTGTGTGTGTATATATATATATATATATATGTATATATATATATATATCTCACATCTTTATCCAGTCGTGTATTGATGGACACTTAGGTTGCTTCCATATCTTGGCTATTGTAAATAATGCTTCAATGAACATAGGGGTGTATATGTCTTTTCAAATTATTATTTTGGACTTCTTTGAATATATACCCAGAAGTGGAATTGTTGGGTCATAAGATAGTTCTATTTTTAGTTTTTAGAAGAACTTCTATACTGTTTTCAATACTAGTGGCACCAATTTGTATTCTCACCAACAGTGCACAAGGGTTTCCTTTTCTCCATATCCATGACAATACTTGTTTATTGACTTATTGATGATAGACATCTGACAGATGTGAGGTGATACCTCATTGTGGTTTGAATTTGCATCTCCCTGATGATGAGTGATGTTGAGCATCTTTTCATATGTCTATTGAAAGAATCTTCTGGTGCTTAACATGATATCTTATATCTTATTAATCATAGAAGATCTTTATTTCTCTAGCAAGACTTCTCAACCAGCTTTTTAAGGACAAGACTTATATCTATCTATGCTAGCTGCTGTGAGTGTACCCTGCTGGTATTCACAAAATAAATGATAAAAAAGTGCCATATATTGATACTGTGGGACATGTTTTATTTACTTATGGATTTTTAATAAAATTTTATATTGTTTTGCAAAATTTTACTGAAAAGATGTGTTTGTATTTGAAACAAGAGTGACCCTACCTTTTAACCTGCCATGATGATTGTTTTCTCTTATCCAATTGAACTTTTTATTCATTTAATGTAACTGAGAGTAGGAATCATAATATATTTATTTCTTCTTATATTTGTTAAATTATGAAAATTTCTTCTTGCTGGAATCATATTACTCTAATATTTTGATATTGTTTGTAGTGATTCTACAAAATTTAATTCTGATTTTTGATAGGAAAGATACATTGAATACAGTAGCTTCAGTTTGAACTCTATTTAGGAAAAACAATGTTTATGCAAAATTCTTTTAAAAATACTTTAAAGTTATATTTTTATTTTTTAATCAATATATTCTAGGTAAAAAGATAATGTGTTTCTGTAGACCTAAGGTTTTTGTTTTTTTTTTTAAATATATTTTATTGATTTTTTACAGAGAGGAAGAGAGAGGGATAGAGAGTTAGAAACATCGATGAGAGAGAAACATACTGGGGCTGTGCCCACAACCAAGGTACATGCCCTTGACCGGAATCGAACCTGGGACCTTTCAGTCACAGGCTGACGCTCTATTCACTGAGCCAAACCGGTTTTGGCCCTAAGGTGTTTTTTTTTTATGAAAATACAAATAAAGATTCTGTTTAAACCAGTTTTTCTCAAAAGCGAGTGGCATATCAGTACAAACAGAGTCCCTCCCTGCTTCCATAGTAAGATTATTATTACTTATCCTCCTTATTACCAAACTCCTGCTGAAATCTTTCATATTGAATAGAGCATCATTTTTCAGTATAATCATATTTGGAAGTACTGCGGTAGTCTCCTATTATGTCTTTATCTCTTTGCCCTGTGTTTGTAGGAAGCTTTTTCCTGGGAGTAGAGGAAAAGATGTTTATTATTATCAGATTTTTCTAGACATGTATAGAGAACTACAGGGAACTGGGCATAGTTCTCTTGTCTCAAGCACTCATCAGCTCTTGCCTTTGTTAACACTAATGTTCTTCATCTCTCTCTCCAGAGAATCTTGCTGCCTGCAATCTACCACTTTCAATATGATCTTTCCTCTTTTCTGTGCCTATAGCCTCAGTTGAATCTCCCCCACTTTTGCACATGGTGGGTGCGCTGTAGATCTCAAGGAAGGCATTAAGTCTTACTACAACCAATGTGTCCTGCAGTGGATAGAATGCAGAGAGCTCTAGCACCTTGCTTCTCCAGGATTGTTCAGTTGAGCCTAGGGAGCCTCTGGAGTTAATGTGAAATAAGGTCTAGGTAAGCACACTGTGAGTAAGAATAAATGGGCCTGCCATATAGGAAACATGAAGACTGTTTGAAAAATCTTTTTGCATCCCTATTGTTATCACTGCTGTCTATATGTACCAGTGTTGTATTGGTATATTGTGATGTGGAAGAAGGCATGATGGACAAACATGACATATATATTTTTAGATTGAAGCTTGTATTCCATAGTGGTTACCATGACTGCAAAAGCCACAGCTCCTCTTAAATACCTTTGTTGTGATCTCACTCATATGTATATATGGAATCTACTGAACAAAATAAACTGATGAACAAAATAGATCCAGAGACATAGAAGCATAGAACAGACTGACGAATCTCAGAGGGAAGAGGGGCAGGAAGAGATTAACCAAAGAATTTTTATGCATATATGCATAACCTATGGACACAGACTATAGTGCAGTGAAGGCCTGAAGCGGGGGGGGAGGGGGGGGGGCGGGCGGGAGCCAGCACTGGGTGGAAGGGGTTGGTCAATGGGGAAGAAAGGGGGACATTTGTAATACTTTCAACAATAAATTTTAAAAAATAATAAAATACCTTTGTTGTACTTAACTTTTCCTCACTTAGATAGATTATATAGTTAGTGTCATTAATTTGGAATGGAAAGTACCCTCCTATTATTAACACTGCCTCTTATAAGTTTCAAAATGATTAACCATGGAATATTAAGAAGTAAAATTCTTTTATTACTTTCATTAAGAGGACATTTTGAGATAAGGTCAGGGTGAAAATGAAGAGCGACAAGTAATGTCAACTAGGAAAATAAAATTAAATTAAAAAATATTTTCTGGGATTTACCATATTAAGTATTAGGTTTGGAATTTGGGACCAAAGTAAAGCATATCTTTGGATTTGCAGTTTTATATAACTCAGTAATCATTATTTAAGTCATATTCACATGCGTTTACTTTGAGAAATCTTAGTACTTTACTGAAGAGGTAAACTTTGGTATTGTACAGTAGAATAAGGCAAATTATCTTTATGGATTTTGCTTAAGATTTCAAATACTATGTCATTTTTCCAATAAATGTACCCTTCATAATATATAAAGAATATTTTTTGTGTTTTACGTTTAAAAATTCAGTTATCTTTTCTAAGCATGTTTAAGAAAATCAATTAATTTTATCTTATAGATTCTGAGGGAAATAACCACAAACTTCACACAAGAATAATGAAGAGATTTTATTAGATAACTTTCACACATTGGTGTCATTATAATTTCCAGATTTGCCTCACAAGACCTACTTTTAAAAATCTGCAATGGATACTACTTCCTAAAGTGTATATCATAAATGAATTTTCTTAATCATAAAATGATATGGTTTTTCTTTTATTTTTTAAAAAATTTCTTTATTGATTAAGGCAGGCGTCCTCAAACTACGGCCTGCGGGCCACATGCTGGTGTTTTTGCCGTTTTGTTTTTTTACTTCAAAATAAGATATGTGCAGTGTGCAATGGAATTTGTTCATAGTTTTTTTTAAACTATAGTCTGGCACTCCAACGGTCTGAGGGACAGTGAACTGGCCCCCTGTTTAAAAAGTTTGAGGACCCCTGGATTAAGGTATTACATATGTGTCCTTATCCCTCCATTATACCCCCAACCCCCTCACTCATGCCCTCACCCCCCCTGTTGTCTGTGTCCTTTGGTTAGGCTTATATGCATGCATACAAGTCCTTTGGTTGATCTCTCTCCCTTACCCCCACCCTCCCCTTCCTTCCCTCTGAGGTTTGACAGTCTGATCAATGTTTCTCTGTCTCTGGATCTGTTTTTGTTCATCAGTTTATGTTCTTCATTATATTCCATAAATGAGTGAGATCACGTGATATTTATCTTTCTCTGCCTGGCTTATTTCACTTAGCGTAATGCTCTCTAGTTCCATCCATGCTGTTGCAAATGGTAAGAACTCCTTTTTTACCACAGTGTAGTATTCCATTGTGTAGATGTACCACAGTTTTTTAATCCACTCATCTGCTGATGGGCACCTAGGCTGTTTCCAAATCTTAGCTATTGTAAATTGTGCTGCTATGAACATAGGGGTGCATATATCCTTCCTGATTGGTGTTTCTAGTTTCTTGGGATATATTCCTAGAAGTGGGATCACTGGGTCAAATGGCAGTTTCATTTTTAGTTTTTTGAGGAAACTCCATACTGTTCTCCACAGTGGCTGCACCAGTTTGCATTCCCACCAGCAGTGCACGAGGATTCCTTTTTCTCCACATCCTCGCCAACACTTGTCCTTTGTTGATGGTTGCCATTCTGACAGGTGTGAAATGGTACTGCATTGTAGTTTTGATTTTCATCTCTCGGATAATTAGTGACTTTGAGCATGTTTTCATATGTCTCTTGGCCTTGCTTCTGTCTTCTTTCGAAAAGTATCTATTTAGATCTGTTGCCAATTTTTTTATTTGGTTGTTTATCTTCCTTTTGTTGAGTTGTATGAGTTCCCTGTAAATGTTGGAGATTAAACCCTTATTGGTGATAACATTGGCAAATACATTCTCCCATGAAGTGGGCTTTCTTGTTGTTTTGTTGATGGTTTCTTTTGCTATGCAAAAGCTTTTTATTTTGATGTAGACTTATTTGTTTATTTTCCCTTTAGTTTCCATTGCCCTAGGAGCAGTATCAGTGAAGAAATTGCTTCAGCATATGTCTAACATTTTGTTGCCTGTGGATTCCTCTAGTATTTTTATGGTTTCTCATCTTATGTTTAAGTCCTTTATTTATTTTGAGTTTATTTTTGTGTTTGGTGTGAGTAGGTGGTCTAGTTTCATTTTTTTTGCATGTCTCTGTCCAATTTTCCCAACACCATTTTTTAAAGAGACTGTCTTGACTCCATTGTATGTGCATGCCTCCTTTGTTGAATATTAATTGAACATAGTGGCTTGGGTCGATTTCTGTGTTCTCTGTTGTATTCCATTGATCTATATGCCTGTTCTTGTGCCAGTACCAGGCAGTTTTGAGAACAGTGGCTTTGTAATACAGCTTGATATCTGTTATTGAGATCCCACCTAGTTTGTTCTTCTTTCTCAGGATTGCTGCAGTTATTTGGGGTCTTTTTTTGTTCCAGATGAATTTTTGGAAAGTTCGTTCTAGGTCTGTGAAATATGCTGTTGGTATTTTAATGGGGAGTACATTGAATCTATAGATTGTTTTGGGTAGTATGGATATTTCGATGATGTTGATTCTACCAATCCATAAACACGTATGTTCTTCCATTTGTTTATGTCTTCCTCTATCTCTTTTTTCATTGTCCTGTAGTTTTCCGGGTATAGGTCTTTTACCTCCTTAGTTAAGTTGTTCCTAGGTATCTTAATTTTTTTGGTGCGATGGTAAATGGGATTGCTTTTTTAGTCTCTCCTTCTGTAAGTTCATTATTGGTGTATAGAAATGACATAGATTTCTGGGCGTTAATTTTGTATCCTACTACATTGCCGAATTCATTTATTAAGTCTAATAATTTTTTGATGGTTTCTTTCAGGTTTTCTATGTACAGTATCATGTCATCTGTGAATAAGGACAGTTTCACTTCTTTGTTTCCAATATGAATGCCTTTTATTTTGTCTTCTTGTCTGATTGCAATGGCTAGTACTTCCAGTACTAAGTTGAATAGGAGTGGTGAGAGTGGGCATCCCTGTCTTGTTCATATTCTTAGGGGAAATGGTTTTAGTTTTTGCCCATTGAGTATGATGTTGGCTGTGGGTTAGTCATATATGACTTTTATTATGTTGAGGTATGATCCTTCTATTCCCATCTTGCTGAGAGTTTTTATCAAGAAAGGGTGTTGGATTTTGTCAAATGCTTTTTCTGCATCAATTGATATGACTGTGATTTTTATCTCTCAATTTGTTTATGTGATGTATCACATTTATTGATTTGTGGTTATTGTACCATCCTTGCATTTCTGGGATAAATCCTACTTGGTCATGGTGTATGATCTTTCTGATGAACAACAAGAGATAAGGAAGGCCACTTCATAATACTAAAAGGATAAATACAAGAGGATATAACCCTGATAAACATATATGCACCCAATGCAGGAGCACTCAAATACATAAAAAAAACTCCTGGAAGATATCAAGGAAGAGATCGACAACAATACAGTCATAGTAGGGAACTTTAATACACCATTGACATCACTGGATAAATCCTCTAGACAAAAAATCAGCAAAGACTCAGCAATCCTAAATGACTCACGAGATCAGATGGACTTAATTGACATATTCAGAACATTTCACCCTCAAAGCCACAAAATATATATTCTTCTCAAGTGCACATGGGACACTTTCAAAAATAGACCACATATTGGGTCACAAGCAAAATGTACCCAAATTCAGAAGATTGCAATCATATCAAGCATTTTTTCAGACCACAATATCATAATATTACAAGTAAACTACAATAAAAACAATCCAAAGAATTCAAACACTTGGAAGCTGAATAGCATGCTATTAAACAATGATTGGGTTACCAAAGAGATCAAAGAAGAAATTAAAAACATTCTGGAAACTAATGACCATAATCCAAAATCTATGGGACACTATGAATGCAGTCTTGAGAGGGAAGTTTATATACAGGCCAACCTCAAAAAAACAAGAAAAAATGTAATAAATCATCTAACTCTACAACTCAAAGAATTAAAAAGAGAGCAACAATAAAAGCCCTGAGTGAGCAGAAGGAAGGAGCTAATAAAGATTAGAGCAGAAATGAATGACATAGAGACAAAAAAAAACAATACAAAAGATCAATGAAACCAAGAGCTGGTTCTTTGAAAGGATAAACAAGATTGATGAACCTCTAGCCAGGCCCACCAAAAAGCAAAGAGAGAGGACCCAAATAAACAAAATCAGAAATGAAAGGGTGAAATAACAACAGACTCCACAGAAATACAAAGGATTGTTAAAAAATACTATAATCAACTATTCTAAACTAGACAACCTGTAGGAAATGGACATATTCCTAGAAAAATACAACTTTCCAAAACTCAATCAGGAAGATTCTAAAAATCTCAATAGGCCTATAACTATGATAGAAATTGAAGTTGTCATCAAAAAGCTTCCAGCAAACAAAAGCCTGGGGCCAGACAGATTCACAGGGGAGTTTTACCAAACATTCAAAGAAGAAATAAAACCTATCTTCCTCAGACTATTCCAAAAAATTAAAGAAGAAAGAACACTTCCAAGCTCATTCTATGAAGCCAGCATCACCCTAATACAAAAACCAGATAATGACAACACAATGAAAGAGAATTACAGGTCACTATCCCTCATGAACATAGATGGTTTTTCTTTTAGAAAGTGCTTGGGTGAACTAAATTTCAGTAGTATTTTTCTGAAATAGCATTTTCATATTTCACTATGTATCTGTATTAATTTTTTGTTTGTTTGTTTGTTTGTTTTTGTTAATCCTCACTCAAGGATATTTTTTCATTGATTTTTTTTTTTTTAAGGAGAGTGGAAGGGATGGGGAGAGACACAGAGAGACATCAATTTGAGAGAGACATATGATTGCCTCCACACAAGTCCCGACCAGGGCTGTGGATCCAGCCTGCAACTGAGGTATGTGCACTTGACCAGAATTGAACCCAGGACCCTTTGGTCTGCAGGCTGATGCTCTATCCACTGAGATAAACCAGCTAGGGCTGTATTCATTTTTTATTTGCAGGGTGCTTTGCCATTATCTATTTATAGCGTACCAATGTGATAGACAGGAATTTATTCAAAAAATGTGGAATGACTATATTTATTTCTTACTTAGATTTCTTCAGGATAGTTATGTTTAAGAACAAATTAAATTTTAAAATAAATAAATAAATAAATAAATAAATAGGGCTGTGTGGCAGGCCTCAGGTCACATAAGTAGGAAATTTCTTCAAAACAAAAAAGGCCATAAAGAAACATTAAGCTATACTCAGCTAAAAATTAGTAAATATGTTAATAATTTTAGAATATTACAAATGTGTTATATGCTTTCCTGATATATATGATGTATAAATATATAACATATTCTACTTATATGATACATTATCTATCTCTATAATAGAGGAATATGCAAATTAGTTGGGATGCCATAACATCACGACCAAACAGCAGGGACCTGAGGCTGCATGGCTCCTGGCCAGGGCAAGGGAACCTCAGGCAGCACCCCCCACCCCATGGGGCTTGACAGTGGACTTCAGGCTACACACCCCCACCCCAGCTCCGGGCTGGGAGACCTCAGGCCGCTCCTTCCACCCCGGTGCCTGGCCAGGGGACCTCAGGCTGCACCCCTTGTCTGGTGGGGCTTGATGGGACACCTCAAGCCATCCCCTGCCCCCAGGGCTTATTGGGGACCTCAGGCTGCGGCCCTCACCTGGCAGGGATTGATAGGGGACCTCAGGCTGCACCCCCATCCCCAGCACTGGACCTCAGGCTGTGCCCCCTGCTGGCGGGGCTTGATAGGGACCTCAGGCCACAGCCCCTACCTGTCAGGGCTTGACAGGGGACCTCAGGCCATAACCTCCTGTCCCAGTGCGGGGCCAGGGGACCTCAGGCCACGCCCCCCTCCCGGCAGGGCTTGACAGGGACCTGAGACTGTGCCCCCAACCCTGCACTGGGCTGGGGGACCTGAGGCTGCACCCCCCACCCAGAGAGGCTTGACAGGGGTGGGGCTGTTCAGGTCTGGGTCTCACCCAATGGGGGTGGGGCTGGCCGGTTCGGGGTTTCCTGCATTTTAGAAGCGTGTGTGGGTGGTGGGCGGGGACTTGACTCTAGGTCCTGCAGCACACCCCAGACTCTGACAGGAGGGAGATTTTCATATACATTTTACTAATTTTCTTTCATCTCTGACACTTCTATTATAGAGAAAGGGCAAATAGCAATATTAAAATATTTCCTCTAATTAATTCCCTTTTAATGTGCATGAATTTCGTGCACCTGGCCACTCATATATTTTTATAACTATATTTAAAATGAAGTTTCCAAATATTGTAAAATATAATTATAAATATTATATAATTATATACATATTAAGGGCTCAAAGCATGAATTCGTGCACCTAGAAAGGAACTGTGGGCCGTAAGGCTGCAGTGGGCATGGGGGCGGGTCTCGGCCCATCCTCCACGCCCCTGCCTGGCCTCTCCCACTGCGGCCCCTGGTCCTCTGTCTGCCAGCAGACCTGCTCCTGCCACTGCTCCCACACGCTGATGGCTCTGGCCCTGCTCGCACCCGCTGATGGTGCAGAGCGATTGAGACCAATGCCAGCAGCAGGTGTGAGCAATGGCTGCTGGCCCCGATCGCCCCTCAGGAGCAGGACAAGGCAGAGAAGCTCTGAGGGGCGATCGGTGCCAGCAGCTGCTGCTCGCACCTACTGACAACACTCAGCAATCGGGGTTGGTGCTGGGTGCTGGCAGCAGGTGCAAGCAGCGGCTTCAGTGCTGGCAGCAGGTGCGAGTGGGGCCGGTGCTGGCAGTAGGTGTGAGTGCTGGGCAGGACCGTGGTGTGTGGGAGCAAAGAATTGTTCAGTAACCACTAGAGGCTTGCCCCGATGACTGCAACTGGTACCCCACCTTGGTCTGGTGCCCCCGCCCACCTGCTCCACCATCCCACCACAGCCGATGCCCACCATGTTCCGCACTCTACCACCTGCTGCCAATGCACTCCATGTTCCACATGCACCCCCTGGTGGTTAGCGCACGTCATAGCAACTGATTGTTTGGTTGTTCCACTGTTTGTTCTATTTGCATATTGGGGTTTTATATATATAGATACTAAAATATGGATAAGACAAATAATTATGTCAGTACCACTAAAAACTGAGATTTTCAGCATAAAAGCCAAAAGGAGTATAAATATAAAATTAAACAGGTCTGTGTTGAGGTCAGGCATTCTGCATTTCTATCCAGAACCCAAGGAAAGCTGAGGCTGCTAGGCCAATGACTGCCAAACATAGTACAGGAATATGCCATTTACAGATAGCAAATATTTTGAGAAAGAAAAAAAGAAAAAAAATGGAGTAAATCAGACTTTTAAAAATATACTTGCCAGATGAATTTTGCTCTGAGAGTCTTTTTTTGTCCTAGTTTACATCCTCAGTGTTTCGTTATAATGTACTTGATCATGTGCCATTTTTAAGTTTCCTCATTTTGATATTAAGTAATACTAATAGATTCTGAACTAATTTTCTGGCAAATAACTAACTTCCACTGAGGAATAATAGGAATGAATTCAGTTTTAGTAATTCTTATTTCCTTTACTAGCCAAAGTCTTTAAATGTCAAGTTCTTCAAAGAGATTTTTATTCTGAAGTTAATTTAGAGCGATAGTGTTTTATTATAATTTCTAAAAGCCACTTTGTCAATTTAAGATTATACTGAAATTGCCCTAACCAGTTTGGCTCAGTGGATAGAGCGTCGGCCTGCGGACTGAAGGGTCCCAGGTTCGATTTCGGTCAAGGGCATGTACCTTGGTTGCAGGCACATCCCCAGTAGGGGGTGTGCAAGAGGCAGCTGATCAATGTTTCTCTCTCATCGATGTTTCTAACTCTCTATCCCTCTCTCTTCCTCTCAGTAAAAAATCAATAAAATATATTTAAAAATAAATAAATAAATAAATAAATAAATAAATATAAATTGTCTAGTAGCACATTACTAATATCACAGGTTGAGAACCACTAGCAGGGTCGCCTAAGACTATCGGAAAACACAGATATTTACATTACGATTCATAACAGAAGCAAAATTATAGTTATGAAGTAGCAACAAAAATAATTTTATGGTTGGGGATCACCACAACATGAGGAACTGTATTAAAGGGTCGTGGCATTAGAAAGGTTGAGAACCACTGGCTCTCGCAGTTCCTATGCTGCTATAGTGTGCCGTCGGGGAGGGCGATGGGCTCTGAGACTCACAGAAATCCGCGGCCAAGTGCCTGGCGTCTTGGTGTCCCTGGGTCTGCAGCTGTGGTCACAGGTCTTTTACCCAAGTGACTGTAGGGTCCCGGTTTGCAACTGAGACCAGATTGGGTGGTGGCAAGGCTAGATTTCTAGTCTCAAGCCCTCAACAATATTTTTTATTTTCTTCTTTTTTGATAATATACATCCTAATGGGTGTGAAGTGATATCTCATCATGATTTTGATTTGCATTTCCCTAATGCAAAAGGGATGTTGATTTGCATTTCCCTAAGGTAAGAGATGTTGAGAATATTTTTATAAACTTGTTGGCCATTTCTATATCATCTTTGAAGAGTTGTCTATTCAAGTCCTTTGCCAATTTTTAATCAGGTTGTTTGTTATCATTGATGTTGAATTATATCGCTTCATCAGCTAAGGTAAACATATACACATTTGGAGAACAAAAGGCAGTTGAAATGTGGATCTACAAATTATAAAGAAATAGATTGTGGACACATGGTCAAATATATGAAAGCAAAGGATCAAGAAAGCATTCTTAATCAAATCCTTTTAATTGAATCCCTATATATCCACAATAAACCATGTAGAAACCTTTGCAATAAATAATGGTCCTCTATTGCCTCTGTATTCTTATTTTTCACATCTTTCCAATGTGGTACTCTTCATAGTTAATATCTATAGACAAAAGGACAATTAGAAATTTTTATTCTATGATTAGGTTTTAAATTTAGAAAAGTACAAGATGATCTTAAAGTATTGAATTATTTACCTCTACTTAAATGTAATCAACTTAAGTTGATTAGCAACAAGATTGTTTAACAACTAGTCAATAATTATTAACTATGGAGATTATCAGCATTGCACATAAAGTCCTAGAAGTGTCTCTTCTAATTGCAATAGAGTGCATGAAGAACTAATACTTACATGGGTTGCTACTTGAGATATTAAAAGAACTGGAATTTAAGTAATTTTTTTCTTCATATGCCATTTCTCTATTTAAAATAATGCTGCCATTGTTCCCTTTTCCTCCCACTTCCTTTTTCTTTCTTTTGTGACTTGTACTTATTCATCTTTCCCTTGCTCAATAGTCCCACACAGATGTAGCTATCCTTTTCCTTGCCTAATTTCCTTCCCATCCATCTAAACTCATCATTCACCATCCTCAGCACTATCTCTCCTTCATCATTTGTAAGGATTAAAAATGAGCCCAAAAGTCTGTGTGGGTATCATTCTGGTTACACAACATTAGAGGACACACACAACAAATACTTCCGAAGTTCCAGGTCAGGTGGCTTTCTCTCCCACCTGGTGCCCAGGCAAGGTGTTGGTTAGTTGGTGGGAACCTGAACTACCAGAAAATCATTAAGCTTAGATGTTGTCTCTGGACCATCTTATCTTCCAAACACCTAAAGCAGTTTGAGTCTTGAAAACTTAAGCAGAAAAAGAAGCTACTGACATATTCCCTGCCCGCCCCCCCCCTTTTTTTTTCTTTTAGGTTTAAATAAATTGCAAGAGTTATAAGCAAGTCCTCAGTTGACAAAATAGCAGAAGTATTGGACAACAGAAACAAGTGAAAACAGATATGGCTCTTGGCTCAGTAGTCTACTAATGGGAAGTTTTTACAAGTTTTATAACAGTTATAGCACTTCCTGAGCAAAGATTCCATGTATGTTTATTAAACTTTCTGGTTAAGCTTTAGGTGAGTGAAATTCAGGTTTTTGAGTGGTTACTCTGTTCTACTAGTCCTCTGGTTAATCATTTTGCTCTATGAGAGAATGTCATAATCTTATTTTGGAAAGTTTATTGATTAACAGAGGGTTCCAAAATAAATTTAACTAGGGTCATAATGTTTAATTTAATAGTATGATGATAATTGGTTTCAGATTTGCCTTCTTTCCCAGAGGACAAGATTTTTTTTTAATGTTTATTTAAAGCATGAGAATGACAGGAAAATTAATGTCATGACCTTATAGCCTGTTTGTGGGTTTTCCATGTGGTACCCTAAAGGATTTAGGGAGTAGTGTACATCTAAAATAAGCCACCTGGTACAGACACATACAAATTGGGTTAATTGGGTTCACCTAATCCTCAGCTGGTAGCACCTCAGTCAAGACGCTTTTTCATTTTAGACAAGATGGCAACATTTTTATGCTATAAAATTATCTATTAAGCTGTACCTGTATATTTTGTAATGTCTTAAAAAGAAACACATTTTTAATAAAAGATTAGTTTTTCAAACATGTAGAGTTTTTTCCTCCTATTATTTTATATAAATGTCTTTTTAAATTAGGAAATCACTTTGTCTTTCCATTTTTATATCCAGAATGTGCTGGCACCAACTAATGGACCATGCTCCGTGACACTAATACTCACTTCCTTTGGCTGATGCTGGGCAGCAACACTGTCTCTTGCAGCTAATTCTTTTTTCTTTTCTCGTTTGTCAGCAACTTCCCATAAACAATCACCCTTCCAAATACTTGAGATTGACACTTGGTTTTTATTTTATTGTCGGGGTTTGTAATATTTCAACAAAGAGCAATGTTTGTATATTCAGCTAGAGTAGAGAAAAATATCTAGGCATGCTGGAATTTTTGAAGCTTTTGGATAGTTGATTGAAAAATTCCTATGGCAGTTTTTGTAGATAGTGTTTTTGAGGCACTTTCATACATTTGTTGAATAAATTATACAACTTCTTTGAGTCAGAATTTCGTAATATTCATAAAAATTTTAAATCAACCCAGAAATTTCTTACTGTGACTTCATCCTACAGATAGACTTGTACATGCTAACAAAGATGCATGGACAAGAAGGTACACTGCAGCTTTGTAAGAGCAAAAGGCTGAGAGCAATCTCATTGTCAATTGTCAGGTGACTAGTTAATAAAGTGTGGTTCCATGCAATGAAATACTACACAACCTCTAAAAATAATTAAGAGGGTCTGTAAGTGTAGATACGGAGAGGTCTTAAAAATATATTAGTGAGAAAAAGAGTAGCATGCATAATCTACTCTAATTTGGGGATGGGGGAAAGGGAGATAAAGAATATATCTTTACATGTTATTTGATAAACACGCTGATGACTGTTTCTGAAAGTCTACCTACAAAGGTGCTAAGAATTGTTACCTCTAAGGAGGGGAATCAGGATTATAGAATGAGAGGAAGTCTTGTGCATTTTTATTTAGCTTTTTCCATGTTGGAGAGAATTATTTTATGGTAATCTAAGTGCTAGATAAATGCCATCGGGGACATGGAATTTTTTTAAATGTAGGTAATGCTGAAAAGGTAAATCTGTGACTAGAGTGCTCCAGGGAAAAGCTGAAAGTTTGAATTATTTTAAAAGAGGAAGAAAAAGTACCAGAATCATTTGTTAAGCGGCAGTTCACACACCCATAAGGACATGGAAAATATAAAGCATGGATGAAGTTAACAGGAAATAGAGCAGTGTTTTTTTTGTTTGTTTGTTTGTTTGTGTGTGTGTGTTTTTTGTTTTTTTTTTTGGGGGGGGGTTTAATTGAACAATTATTGTAAAACTAATTGATGGGATTTTAATTTAATGCAGAAACTTTACTACAGAAGGAAAAAGCTAGATATGGGAGCAGAGCTGAGAGAGAAGTGGACCATACTGGCCATGCTGTAAGGAGGTTAGAATGGAAGAGAGGCAGGAGATAGAATTTGTTGAAAAACCACTGGTTGGTCTATGGTGATGAAACAAAAACTCTTTTGTGGTTGGCCACAGGTAAGGGAGAAAAGGAATGAGAGGAATCCAAAATTGTCTTATATAAATTTGCTGTAAACCTTAGTAAAAAGATAATTTTTTTGTGACAGAATGTGGAAAAGAGAGGAGCAAGAATGCTGGAAATGTCATCATTTCAAAGTAATGAATTAAATTCAAACTGAAACACTAGCAACCAGACCAAAGGGAAAAAAAATAATGATGTTCCCAATCTGTTTCTATATCATGGACATGTAAATGACAGCCTCTTTATTTTATGGTGTTTATTTTACTCCTGAGTGTTATTTATTACCAAGTGGTGCAATTCTTTTGTGAAACGCTTTCATCTTCTTCATAATGGTAACATCAATGGCCTGATCAACTTCTTCATTCTTTTAGCATTGAGAAGTCAGGCTGTTTGATGTAGAAAGAACTGAATATTTTTCTTACATCTGTATCTTCTACATTTGAATAAATAAGAAATGAAAGGATGCCTGTTTGCTAAAAGTTGCCTAATAGTTGAGTCTTTTTTTACTAAATGCCCTGGAGCCTTTTAACAGAAAAGTGGCATTGTCAACAAATTGGATTTATAGGTAATGTTGGGAATCATCGTTTTTTAGGACTTGTTACATATGGGTAGTGACACCAAAAACAATTTTGTTGTATTTAAAAAACCCCAAGCCTGACTAAAGAAACTGAAGAAACTAGAAATTTTTTTATATTTACATAACATAATTTTTAAATCATTTTAGGAATTGTTCAGTCCTTCTAAAAATACAACCAGGCAATCTGTAGAGATCAAAGGAAATTCATTGCTGGAAAAAATTAATTTAGTCAATATTCCATCAGTTTAAGTTATGGAACAGTATAGCAATGGCAAAATTAATAAGACATTGCTTCAGATTTCAAAATTATTATTTATTTTAAAAATGATTCATAAACTTATCTGGAAAATAAAAGATTTAAATGGTATGAAAAGCACTAGGTAGAACTGTGCAAGTATTATTATTATTATTATTATTATTATTATTTTAAAATTTCTTTATTGATTAAGGTATCACATATTTGTCCTCATCCCTCCATTCCCATCCCACACCCCTCCCCACACATGCTCCCACCCCCCTGTTGTCCTTAACCACTGGTTAGGCTCATATGCTTGCACACAAGTCCTTTGGTTGATCTCTCCCCTTTACCCCCACCCTTCCCTACCCTCCCTCTGAGGCCCGACAGTCTGATCCATGTTCATCTGGGTCTGTTCTTGTTCATCAGTCTATGTTGTTCATTATTTCCTATTTTCTTAGGACAAAGAAACAACGGAAAAAAAATAAGTGAATTGAACTACATCAAAATGAAAAGCTTCTGTACAGCAAAAGAAACCATCATCAAAATAAAAAGGGATGTCTGCCTGTTTTAGCTCAATAGTTGAGCTTTGACCCATGAGCCAGGTGGTCACAGGTTCAATTCCCAGTCAGGGCACATACCAGGTGGCAGGCTTGATCCCCAGTAGGGGGTGTGCAGGAGGCAGCTGATTGATGATCTTTCTCTCTCATTGATGTTTCTATTTTTTGATCCCTCTCCCTCTCTCTCTAAAAATCAATAAAAACTTTTTTTTAAATAAAAAGGGAACCCACTGTATGGGAGAACATATATGCCAATGACACATCTGGGTTAATATCCAAAATATATAAAGAACTAACACAACTCAACAAAGGAAAGACAAATAATCCAATTAAAGATTGGGCAAAGGACCTAGACACTTTGTTAAAATTAAGACACTTTGTTCATTATTGGTGTATAGATGGCCAATAGACATGTGAAAAAATGCTCAAAATCACTAATCATCTGAGAGATACACATCAAAACAACAATGAGGTACCATTTCACACCAGTTAGAATGACTATCATCAACAGATCAACAAATGACAAGTGCTGGAGAGGATGTGGAGAAAAGGGAACCCTCGTGCACTGCTGGTGAGAATGCAGACTGGTGCAGTCTCTGTAGAAAACAATATGAAGTTTCCTCAAAAAATTAAAAATGGAACTCCCATTTGACACAGTGATCCCACTTCTAAGAATATATCCTAAGAAATCAGAAACACCAATCAGAAAGAACATATGCACCCCTATGTTCATAGAAACACAATTTACAATAGCTAAGATTTGGAAACAGCCTAAGTGCCCATCAGCAGATGAGTGGATTCAAAAACAATGGTATATCTACACAATGGATACTATGCTGCTATAAAAAAGAAAGAACTCTTACCATTTGCAACAGCATGGATGGACCTGGAGAGCATTATGCTAAGTGAAATAAGTCAGTCAGAGAGAGAGAAGTATCACATGATCTCACTCATTTGTGGAATCTAATGAACAACATAAACTGATGAACAAAAACAGATCCAGAGACATAGAATCATCGAACAGACTATCAACCTCAGAGGGAAAGCAGGGGAGGGTGAAAGTGGGTGAGGTAGGGGTTGGGGGGACTAAGAGATCAACCAAAGAACTTTTATGCATATAAGCATAACTAATGGACACAGACAATGTGGGGAATGAAGACTGGGGCTGGGGGGCGGGGGCAGGCTGGGAGAGGACAATGGAGGAAAAAGGGGACATATGTAATACTTTCAACAATAAAGAATTTAAAAATAAAGGAATGGAGGGAGAGAGAGGAAAGGAAAGAAATGGGAAAAAGAAATGAAGTGCAGCCACTTTGGAAAATAGGCAATTGCTTATAAAGTAAAACATAGACATACTAGAGGCCCAGTGCACAAAATTTGTGCACGGCGGGGGGGGGGGGGTGTCCCTCAGCCCAGCCTGCACCCTCTCCAATCTGGGACCCCTTGAGGGATGTCCAACCGGTTGGATAGGGCCTAAATGGGCGGTTGGACATCCCTCTCACAATCCAGGACTGCTGGCTCCAAACCGCTGGGATAGGGCCTAAATGGGTCGTTGGACATCCCTCTCACAATCCAGGACTGCTGGCTCCCAACCGCTCAACTGCCTCAGCCTGATTGCCCCTAACCACTTCTGTCTGCCAGCCTAATCACCCCCTAACCACTCCCCTGCCAGCCTGATCAATGCCTAACTGCTCCCCGGCCAGCCCGATTGCCCCTAACTGCCCTCCCCTGCTGGCCAGGTCACCCTTAACTACCCTCCCCTGCTGGCCTGGTCACCCCCAACTGCCCTCCCTTGCAGGCCTGGTCCCCCCCAACTGCCTCCCCTGCAGGCCTGGTCTCCCCCAACCTGGTCTCCCCCAACTGCCTTCCTCTGTTGGCCCAGACACCCCTAACTGACTTCCCTGCTGACCTGATCACCCACAACTGCTCTCCCCTGCAGACCTGGTCCCCCCCAACTGCCCTCCCCTGCAAGCCTGGCCCCCCCAACTGTCCTCCCCTGGAGGCCTGGTCCCCCCCCAACTGCCCTCTCTTGCAGGCCTGGTCCCCCCCAACTGCCTCCCCTGCAGGCCTGGTCTCCCCCAACTGCCTCCCTCTGCTGGCCCAGTCACCCCTAACTGACTTCCCTGCTGACCTGATCACCCACAACTGCCCTCCCCTGCAGACCTGGTCCTACCCCCCCAACTGCCCTCCCCTGCAGGCTGGTCCCCCTCAACTGCCCTCCCCTGCAGGACTGGTCCCACCCTACTGCCCTCCCCTGCAGGTCTGGGTTCCCCCAACTGCCCTCCCTTGCTGGCCTGGTCTGCCCCAACTGCCCTCCTCTGCCAGCCTGGTCACCCCCAGCTGCCCTCCTCCACTGGCCTGGTCACCCCTAACTGCCCACAACTCCCCTCCCCTGCAGGCAATCTTGTGGCGGCCATCTTGTGTCCACATGGGGGCATCCATCTTTGACCACATGGGGGTGGCCATCTTGTGTCTTGGAGTGACAGTCAATTTGCATATTACTCATTTATTATATAGGAGGATTTCCACTCTTAGGTTTTCACCAAAGAGATATGACATTTGTCTACCCAAAGACTTGATCTACTGATACTCACAATCAAAGAATGCACACTGCTAATTGATATGAAGTGATACTATATTCTGGAACAGGCAAAACTAATTTATAGTGATGGAAAGTATCAGTAATTGCCTGGGCCAGGGATGAGGTGTGGGGATTGACTGCAAAAGAGGACAAGAGAACTTTTTGAGACAATGTTACTGTTCTATATTTTCTTGAAATATATCCCAGGCTTGTTTTAATCAGTTTTGGTAAGATTACAGGGAAACAACTGCCTTTGAAAGAAGAATCCACTTACAGCTTCCAATAGAGGGGCCATGCCATAAATTCTGGGCCACAAAGTTCCAAGGTTGGTCAGAAGGTGAAGGAGCCTTGGGAAAGCATGGCCTAGAGCCTTTATTATGGTTTCCCTGGGAAGGGCAAGGCAAAGCAGGACAAAGTTTAGGATTGGCTGGTTTGAATGATTTCAGTGGCTTCAGTCATAGGATGGTCCTTATTGTTCAGTACCTGGCCCTGGGGTAATGATTTAATCCATGGGAAATACTGAGTTGCTGTGTGAGAATTAGATAAAGGAGATGGGATATGGACTTTGGATTAGTTGGCTTGCACCTGAAAGGAATGTTCACAAGGGGTGTTACTTGTTTGTTGTCTGTAGGATTGGCTAGCCCTGGAAGGGGCACTCTGTCCAGCCAGCCAGGCCCTTAATATGTCAAAACATCATAAGCCTGGCTGGTGTGGCTCATTGATTGAGCTTCGACTTATGAATCAGGAGGTTATGGTTCAATTCAGGGCAATGTCCGGGTTGTGGGCTTGAACCCCAGTGTGGTGCGTGCAGGAGGCATCCCATCAATGATTCTCTCTCATCATTTGTTTCTATTTCTCCCTCTCTCTTCCTCTCTGAAATCAATAAAAATATATATTTTTAAAAACTATAAAATATAGAGAAAAGAATGTGATTACTACATAGGTGAATACATTTGTGTATCTGTTGTATGAAAATTATACCTCAATAAAGTTGATTTGAAAAGTTGAAAAAAGTGAAATATAATGGTCACATGAAATTACTTAAAACAACCTAGGAAAAATCATCCTCAAATGCATAAAAATGTTTAAAATAATACCTAAGTGTATAAAAGGACAATAGTAGCATTGAATGCTTCACAGTTACAAGTTCATTTAGGCAGTTCCTTTTTTCTTTTCTGTGTCATGACCATTTGCATTTCCTTCATACTGTACAGTAAAGGAAAGGTGGCTTTTTCAGTTCTTTGATGTCTGGGGTTATGCAATCTTTCTGAGTCCTTTGTTATATTCTTAGGACTGAAAAAGACAAAAAGCTTCTCAGCTTCTCCTTCAACTTTCCCAGCGACAGAGATCAATATTGCATATAGTGTAATCCTTCTTCCAAATAAGTTCTCTTCAATATTTGAAGATGACTATCATTTCCCCTTGAATTATTTTATTTGACAAGTTCACTCCTTTCCTAACTTCTTTAAATCTCTTTTCCCTTTTACTTTGTTTCCATTCTTTGTTTCACTGATTTTCCTTTAATTCTCATATCCAGCACAAAAACATCCTACATATATTTTCATTGACTTGGTCCACACTTGTATGTGCGTTCATGTGTGCATGAGGAGGGAAAAGAGAGGAAGGATGGGGAATGGGGGAGAATCTGCACATAGGAGAGCATGAGCATGTATATGAATTTAGGGATCACACACACTGGGTAATTAATCCTACCTCATTCCCAATATGTAACCTTGAGCAAATTACTTAATTTATTTGAGCCTCAGTTTCTTGGCTTGAAAGGTGATAACAATGCTGATTTTCATGTGAAGGTAAGAGGTGCATGTGGATTGCCCTGTAGGTCTAATACATAGTAAGCACTCAATGCAGAAGAGCTACCGTGTAGAATACAGTGTAGGTGAAGCTGTCATCTGGAATCATCAACTCTAGTTCTGGCTTCAAACCTAAAACCTGTGGGACAATCACTATGTAGTGCTTTAAAATCAAGAGCCACACGCTTGCAGTGGAATCAAAACTAGAGGAAGGCCTATGAGAAAAGCAGCTGCAGTGAGTGGTAGATTGGTAGGATTATCTTAATACTAGGAGCCTGGTGCATGAAATTCATGCACAGGGGGTGGGACCCTCAGCCCGACCTGCACCCTCTCCAATCTGGGAGCCCTCTCCAATCCGGGAGTTTCTGTCTGTCTTTGCAATCATATGAGCGAATTGTCTGAGACCCCAACCCAGTTTGGTTTGTTGCTCACAGATTAGAGGCTTTTTTTTTTCTTTGCTTCATTGGTGAAGATTTCCTGGAAGTTTTAGGATACCTTCCCTTTAATTTTTCCTAGACATTCTGATTTTACTTATGTCTCTCACCTATGCTTTCCCTTCATCCCCCACTGCAACAGTAACTTGCTCCAGGCTCACTTTGCTCTAGTGTCTAGGAGATCCGTCTGCCACCAGAACTATGATTCCCAGCATTCCTGGTGCTCCCTGTGCTCTGGGGCTGTCACCAGAACTACTATTCCCAGAATTCCTGGTGCTCCCCTCCTCTTGGTTTTCCCTTCCTGCTCTGTCTCAGTCCCATGGCCTCCAGCTCTGCCAAGTCTTCCAAGCCACCAGCTCTCCCTCTTCTGCTCTCCATCTGGCGGCTTAGGGAGCCAAGTTCCCCAAGCCGCTCCACTCTCTGCCAGCTCTCCCGCTCTGCTCTCCGCCAGGCACCTGTGTATGCAAATCAACTTCCATCTTTGTCAGGTTAATTTGCATACTCACTCCTGATTGGCTGGTGAGTGTAGCAGAGGTACGGTCAATTTACATGTTTCTCTTTTATTATATAGGATACTAGAGGCCCAGTGCAAGAATTCATGCACCAGTGGGGTCCCTTTGCCTGGCCTGTGGGATCCGGCCAAAACTGGTTCTCCAACACCTCCTGAGGGGTCCCATATTGTGAGAGGGTGCAGTCCAGGCTGAAGGAACCCACCGGTGCACGATCAGGGCTGTGGAGGGATGCAGAAGATTGGCCAGCCAGGGAGGGACTGTGGGAGGGCTTCCGGGCGTGTCTGGCCCTGTCTCACTCAGTCCCAATCAGCCAAACCCCAGCAGCAAGCTAATCTACCAGTCGAAGTGTCTGCCCCCTGGTGGTCAGTGAATGTCATAGCAACTGGTCAACCGGTTGACTGTCTGCCCCCTGGTGGTCAGTGCACATCATAGTGAATGGTTGAACGGCCTTAGCATATCATTAGCATATTATGCTTTGATAGGTTGAATGGACAACTGAACACTTAGCATAATAGGCTTTTATTATATAGGATAAAGAAGAGCCTATTATAAATTACCAATGTTAACACACCTGAGGACTTTATTACCTTTTTTTAATATTTTCATATTTCAAGTTCTCCTGGACAAATTTATTATATCATGACGTGTGTTGTTGTTTTTTAATGATATTGTGTCAGTCAGGTCATGTATGATGTATATTTTTTTTAGGAAATCTTTTCCTGGAAATAGTAATCTAGATTAATGTCCATATTGCATTTCTGTGTATGGTGCCCACATACACACACAATGCACTTAAACACATCACACCATGGGTTGATGTTAATTAGCTTGCTGAGCATGGAGCAAATGATTTTCATGTATTCTGTAAGATTCTTTATCTAAATTTAGTTTTAGGAACCATGACTGGGCAGCATAACAAAGACAAGACAATGCCTGTCTTAGGTTTCCTCAACTAGGAATAAATGGAAAACTTCCATTTCTACCACCATCAAGCTCACTTCTCAAGAAACCAACTCACCTAATTTTCATTTTTAATCAACTCTGTTTAAATATGGCATATTAACTGAAATTTAAAGTAATTATATATGATTTATAAAGCATATTGTATTAAATCTTGCTGTAATTTATTGTATTCATCATTTGCATTCTTTTATTTTTATTTATTTCAGTCAGAATGGACATATTCTCTTTTGGGTCAGTAGGAAGGAATTGGATGGATCATGTAATTTTTTGCAAGCCATATCTTTTTTTGGTGAAGTATCTCTGTAGATCTTTTGCCCATTTTTAAAATTTCATTGTTTGTTTTCTTATTATTGAGTTTTAAGAGTATTCTGGGTATAATTTATTTATTATATTTATTGTATGCAATTCTTTTCTCCCACTGTGTGGCTTGTCTTTTCATTTTCTTCACAGTGTCTTTTGAAGAACAGAGTTTAATTTTGGAGTTCAGATTATTAGTTATTATATGGATTATGTTTTAGATATTCTATCTAAGATATTTTTGCCTGATGTAAGGCCATAATGTTTCCTTATAGAAGTTTTGTAATTTTAGCTGCTACATTTAGGTGTATGATGCCTTTTGGATTTGCTTGTTGTTGTTTGTATATGGATGTTCAGTAGTCCTAGCACCATTTATTGAAGTGACTATTCTTTGTTTACTGATTTCCCTTTATGCCTTCATGAAAAATCAGTGGGCCATATATGTGTGAATTTATTTCTGGACTTGCTAGTCTGTTCCATTGATATATGTGTCTATCTTTATAAGAATACCATACTGTTTCTATAGTTTTTAACTATATAGTAAGTCATGAAACTAAAGTAGTATAATTCTTTTTTTTATATATAATTCTTTATTGTTGAAAGTATTACATATGTCCCCTTTTTCCCCCCATTGACCCCCTCCAGACCACCCCCACCCCCACCCCAGGCCTTCAGCACCCTATTGACTGTGTCCATGGGTTATGCATACATGCATACAAGGTCTTTGGTTGATTACCTCCCACCCACCCACCCTCCCCCACCTTTCCTCTAAGATTCCACACTCTGTACCATGCCTCCATGTCTCTGGATCCAATCCATTCATCAGTTTATTTTGTTACTTAGATTCCACATAAGAGTGTGATCATGTGATACTTGTCTTTCTCTGACTGACTTGTTTCACTTAGCATGATACTCTCCAGGTTCCTCCATGCTGTCTCAAAGGGTAAGAGATTCTTCTTTTTTACTGCTGCATAATATTCCATTATATAAATGTACCACAGCTTTTTTATCCACTCATCTACTGATGGGTACTTGGGCTGTTTCCAGATCTTAGCTATTATAAATTGTGCTGCTATGAACATAGGAGTGCATATATTCTCTCTGATTGGTGCTTCAGGTTTCTTAGGATATATTCCTAGAAGTGGGGTCACTGGGTCAAATGGCAAATCCATCTTTAATTTTTGCGGAAACTTCATACTGTTTTCCATAAGAGTTGCACCAATCTGCAATCCCACCGGCAGCATTCAAGGGTTCCCTTTTCTTCACATGCTCACCAGCACTTGCTGTTTGTTGACTTGTTGATGGTAGCCATTCTGACAGGTGTGAGGTGATACCTCATTGTCATTTTAGTTTACATTTTTCTGATGATCAGTGACTTTGAGCATTTTTTCATATGTCTCTTGGCCATCTGTATGTCCTCTTTGGAGAAGTGTCTATTTAAGTCCTTTGCCCATTTTTAAATTGGATTGTTTGTCTTCCTTCTGTTAAGTTGTATGAGTTCCTTAAGTATTTTGGATATTAACCCTTAATCAGATGTATCACTGCCAAATATGTTCTCCCATATAGTGGGTTCTCTTTTTGTTTTGTTGATGGTTTCTTTTGCTGTGCAGAAGCTTTTTATTTTGATGTAGTCCCATTTGTTTAATTTCTCCTTAGTTTCCTTTGCCTTAGGAGATGTATCTGTAAGCATATTGCTATGAGAGATGTCTGATATTTTGCTGCCTATGGTTTCCTCTTGGATTTTTATGGTTTCCTGACTTTCATTTAAGTCCTTTATCCATTTTGAGTTTATTCTTGTGTATGGTATAAGTTGGTGGTCTAGTTTCATTTTTTTGCATGTATCTGTCCAATTTTCCCAACACTGTTTATTGAAGAAATAGTCTTGACTCCATTATATGCTCTTGCCTTCTCTGTCAAATATTAATTGAGCATAATGGTCAATTTCTGGGTTCTCTGTTCTGTTCCATTGATCTATATGCCTGTTCTTGTGCCAGTACCAGGCTGTTTCGATTATGGTGGCTTTGTAGTATACTAGTAACTTGAAATTTGGTATAGTGATTCCTCCAACTTTGTTTTTCTTTCTCAAAATTGCTGCAGCTATTCGGGGTCTTTTTTGATTCCCTATAAATTATTGGAGTATTTGCTCTAGCTCTGTGAAATATTCCATTGGTATTTTAGTAGGGATTGCATTGAATCTGTAGATTGCCTTGGGTAGTATGGGCATTTTAATGATGTTCATTCTACCAATCCACTGTTATGTAGTGACCTTTGTTGTCTCTTGTGATGTTCATCAATTTTGTTTATCCTTTCAAAGAACCAGTTCTTGGTTTTATTTTTTTTTTGTATTTTTTTAATCTCTATGTTATTTATTTCTTCTCTAACCTTTATTTTATCCTTCCTTCTACTTAATCTGAGCTTTTCTTGTTGTTCTATTTCTAGTTCTTTAAGTTGCAGGGTTAAGTAATTTATTGCTGATTTTTCTTGTATTTTTGAGGTATGCCTGTAGTGCTATGAACTTCCCTTTCAGTACTGCTTTTGCAGTGTCCCAAATATTTTGAGTTGTTGTGTGTTCATTTTCATTTGTTTCCAGGAATTTTTTTATTTCTTTCTTGATCTCATTAGTAACCCATTCATTGTTTAATAACATGCTATTTTAGCATCCATGTGTTTGAATGTTTTTGGGGTGTTTTTACTGTAGTTGATTTCTCATTTCATTCCACTGTGATCTGAGAAGATGCTTGATATGATTTTAATATTCTTGAACTTGTAGAGATTTGTTTTGTGTCCTAACATGTGGTCTATCTTTCTGAGTGATCCATGTGCACTTGAGAAGAATGTATATTCTGCTGCTTTGGGGTGAAATGTTCTATAAATGCTAATTAAATCCATCTGATCCAGTGTTTCCTTGTTAAGTTTTTGTCTGGAAGATCTATCCAGAGAAGTCAGCAGGGTACAAAAGTCCCGTATAATGATGGTATTGTTGTTGATCTCTTTGATAAGATTCTCTAGAAGTTTCTTTAATATATTTAGATGCTCCTATATTGGGTGCCAAGGTTATATCCTCTTGTTGGATGGATCCCTTTAGTATTATGTAGTGACCTTTGTTGTCTCTTGTGATGTACTTCATTTTTAATATTGCTATTTTGTTGGATATGAATATTGCTACTCCAGCTTTTTTTTATTTTCCATTGGCATGGAAAATGTTTGCCATCCCTTTACTCTCAGCCTATGTGTGTCTTTTATTCTTAGGAGGTTCTCTTGTAGACAGCTTATAGTTGGGTCATATTTTTTTATCCATTCAGCTACCCTATACCTTTTGATTGGAGCATTTAATCCATTTACATTTAGGGTTATTATTTACTAGTGGCCCAGTGCATGAAATTCGTGCATGGGGTGGGGGGTGTTCCTCAGCCCAGCCTGCACCCTTTCCAATCTGGGACCCCTCAAAGGATGTCCTACTGCCAGTTTACAGGGACCAGGCCTAAACTGGCAGTCGGACATTCCTCTCACAATGCAGGACTGCTGGCTCCAGCCGCTCATCTGCCTGCCTGCCTGCCTGCCTGCCTGCCTGCCTGATTGCCCCTAACCACTCTGCCTGCTGGCCTGCTCGCCCCCAACTGCCCCCCCACCGCTGGCCTGCTCACCCCCAAATGCCCCCCCGCCAGCCAGATCACCCTCAACTGCCCCCCGTGCCAGGCTGCTCACCCCCAACTGCCTCCACTGCTGGCCTGCTCACTCCCACCTTCCCTCCCCACTGACCTGCTCACCCCCAACTCCCCCCCTGCTGGCCTTCTCACTCTAAACTCCCCCCTGCTGTCCTGATCACCTCCAACTGACCCCCACTGATGGCCTGCTCACCCCCAACTGGCCCCCTGCTGGTCTGCTTAGCCCCAACGGCCCCTGCCGTCCCATCCTGGCCTGATCACCCCCTGGCGACCCAAGGTCCCAGCCCTTCCTTTTCTTCTTTTTCTTTTTCTTTTTTTTTTCAGTGCCTCCTTGAGTGGAGGTCAGGGACGGCTGGAAGCAAGTATCTAGGATTTGTTTATCTCCTATAATTGAAACTTTGTAGCCTTGAGCAGAGGCCAGGGCAGGCAGGAAGCTTGGCTTCCTCCATCGCTGGAGGCAACCCAAGCCTCCTTCTCAGCTCCAGCTCCATGGCCACCGCCATTTTTGTTGGGATTTATTTATCTTCTATAATTGAAACTTTGTAGCCTTGAGTGGAGGCCAGGGCTGGCCAGAGCGGGCGGGAAGCTTGGCTTCCTCCATTGCCAGGGCAACTCAAGCCTCCTACTTGCTCCAACTCCGTGGCCAGCCACCATCTTGGTTGGGTTAATTTGCATACTCTCTCCTGATTGGCTGGTGAGCATGGCTTGTGGGTGTAGCAGAGTTATGGTTAATTTGCATGTTTCTCTTTTATTAGTATAGATAGGTATTTATTGCCATTTCATTCTGTATTTATTGCCATTTCATTCTGTTTCTTCTTCCCATTACAGCAGTCCCTTTAGCATTTCTTGTACTGCTGGCTTGGTGCTGATTACTCCTTTAGCCTTTTTTTTTTGTCTGGAGAGCTCTTTATTTGACTATTTATTTTGAATGATAGCCTTGCTGGATATAGTAATCTTGGTTTCCGATCCTTGCTTTCCATTATCTTGAGTAGTTCATGCCATTCCCTTCTAGCCTTTATAGGTTATGATGAGAAATCAGATGTCAGCCTTATGGGAGCTCATTTGTAGGTAACAGTTTGCTTTTCTCTTGCTGCTTTTAAGATTCTCTCTTTGTCTTTAATTTTTGGCATTTTAATTATGATGTGTCTGACCATGGGCTTGTTTGGCTTCCTCTTGCTTGAGTTCTCTGTGCCTCCTGAACTTATGTAACTTTTTCCTTTACCAGGTTAGGGAAGTTTTCTGACATTATTTCTTCAAACATGTTCTCTTCCCTTTCTTCCTTTCTGCCTCTTCTGGCACAACAATATTGTTACATTTCACGTTGTCCCACAGTTCCCTTTAGCTGTTCTTCTTTTTTTTTAAATATTTTTTCTTTTTGATTCTCTGATTGAGTTGTTTTTTTCAACCCTGTCTTCTATTTCACTGATTCAATACTCAGCTTCCCCTAATCTGCTGTGTATTCCTTCCAATATGTTCTTTATTTGTGCTATGTCATTCTTTATTTAAGACTGTGTTTTTTTAAATAGTTACTATATCTTTTCTCATGTTGTTGAGCATCTTTACCATCATTACTCTGAACTCTGTTTCAGGTAAATTCTTTATCTCTGCTTTGTTTATTGCTTTTTCTGGAGAATTCTCTTGTTCTTTCATTTGGAGTTTGTTTCTTTGTCTCCTCATTTTGGCTGTCTGTTAGATCCTTTATGCCTCTCAAGCTCTAGTTCAGGACAGTGTCAAACCTTGTTTCTAACTAATTGGATCAGGCAAACATTCACAGCCTCCAGAGACCACCTCTGCCTACAGACTGATAGGATTCTGACTTGACTTGCCCCCAGGCAATCATCCTCAGGTGTGGGGAGAGTTTTTTTCAACAGGTTGGGGCAGTTGATTCTGCCTGGAGGCTAATTGTTATTTTTAGTCTCTTAGGTGGCCTCAATAGGATGGGTCAACTGTCTTCCCCCCAAGCACTGAAAAGATCTGTGTGGGAAAGATGCCCTCCTCTGTGTGAGGGAATGACTCAGCACAGGAAATTGGGGATGTCTGCCTTCTGAGCTCTAACCCGTGAGTCCCCAATCCTGGTTTCTGCTCTCACAGCTCTAGTCCACTCTGTCCTCCCTCTGCTGGAGCACAAGGTGGGTGGCTCCACAGGGAATTTTATGCATTGGCCCTTTAAAAGAGTGCCTGAATTTCCACCCATAGTTCCCTGCTGCTTTTCACAGCCAGGTATTATGTGGGTACTCTTCTCAGTTCTGGTGCTCTCTGCTGGGGGGCCGAGCTTGGGGATTAGATCCCAGAGTTCTCAGTGGTACCCCCCTCACACACACACCTAAGATATCTCTCTGGAACTTTATCTGCTGTCTGTGGGCACTGGGCCAGCCTTTCGTGCCTCTGCCCCTCTTACCAGTCTCTGTGTGGTCTCCACTTTCATTCCTCAGGTATCAAGGTTCTCTCCAGTGAATTTTCCATTGATTATTCAGGAAGCTTTTCTGTATTTTAGTTGTAATTCCAATTTGTTCCTGGGAGTGTGTCCATGCAGCATCCACTTACTCTGCTGCCATTTTTAATTTCCCTATGTTGTTAATTCTTTACAACAAAAACCTGCTGTACTGGATGGTCCCTCAGTAGTATTACTCTTCAACTTTTTTTCTTCTTTTTAAAAATGATTTTGGCTATTTTAATTTTTTGAATTCCCGTGTGAATTAAGAATAAATTGGTTAATTTCTATAAAATGTCTACTGAGATTTTAAGTATGATTATATTGAATCTATAAATCTAGTATTTGCAGAAAATTGCCATTTTATCACTGTTGAGTCTTCTGACTATGAACACAGCAGTATACCTCTCCATTTATTTAGTTTTTAAAAAAAGTATCCTATTGGTTTATTGTTGTTTTAGTGTATAGTCTTTTCACATCTTTTGTCAGAGTTATCCATAGTTATTGCATATTTTTGATGCTGTTACAAATAATATTTTAAATTTAATTTCTTATTTGTTATTTCTATTTCTGAGTGTTACTAGCCTATGAAATGTACAGGCTGTCCTTAGGTTACGTCAGACTCGACATATGTAGTTTCGTGGTTACGTCGCCATCTCCCATTTATTTATTAAAAAAAAGTTCTATCATTTTGACGTATGTACATATGTGCTTTATGTTTTTTATTATTTATTTACCACAAGTAAAGGTCAGGAATTGTTATATTTCTTTTAATTTTCTTTTTACTGTTTCACTTCATTACTGTTGTGTATGTGCTCCATGTGAGTGACATAGGTGCTTATGTAGGTGGGTTCCGACTTACGGTGAAAATCACTTTACATTGCGCCATAGGAACGGATCTCCGACATAACCTGAGGACCTACTGTAATTGAATTTTATACATTGATCTTGTATTCCACAACCTTGTTAAACTCATTTATTAGTTATTTCTGTAGATTGACTTTTCTACATAGATAATCGTGCAATCTGCAAAAAAAAAGAGTTTGTATCTTATTTCCCAGTCCAGATGCGCTTTATTCATTTTTGCTTCATTGAACTGGCTAGAACTTTCAGTAAAATATTGAGTAGAAATGGTGATTGTGTATATTCTTCTCTTGTTTGTAAACTTAGAGGGAAAGCTGTAGTCTTTAGTATGATGTTACCAGTAGATTTCTCATAGATGGCATTTACCATTTTTAGGGTTTCCTCTATTCTTAGTTTTCTAAAAGTTTATTTTTTAATCAGGAATGGATGTTAGATTTTATCAAATACATTTTCTTTTATTTTTTAATATATTTTTATTGATTTCAGAGAAGAAGATAGAGATAAAAGCATTAGTGATGAGAGATAATAATTAATTGGCAGCCTCATACATGCCCCACATGGGGGATCGAGCCCACAACCCAGACATGTGCCTTGACCGGGAATTGAACCATGACCTCCTGGTTCATAGATTGATGCTCAACCAATGAGCCATCGCTGGCTGGGCTCAAATACATTTTCTATATCTATTGAAATGATCATTGAGTTGTTCTTTTTAATTTTGTTAATATGGTTAATTACATAAACTTTCAATGTTAAACCAAGTGTGTATCACTGGCATAACCATACATGGTCAGGATGTGTTATATTTTGGATTTTATTTGTTAAAAATTTTATTTATACTTTTGAATTTATGTTATGAGGGATATTTCTGGAAGATTCTTTCCTGCTAGTGCCTTTTTGTCTAGTTATTTTTTTTATTTGGGTATTAGATATTAGATATTTAGAGTCCCCTCCTTTCTTTTCAATTTGTATAAAATTGGTATTATTTCTTCCTTAAATATTTCATAGAACAAAAGAAACCTTCTGGGCCTAGAGTTTCTTTGAGGGAAGGTTTTTAACTAAAAATTCAATGTATTTGAGAAATAGTACTCATTTATTGAGTGAATTTTACTCAGTATTGGCTAGAAGCAGAAATCATGCCTTTTAATTTTGTCTAATTTTCTATTTTAAAAAACATTTACATTTTTAAATAGAAAAATTCATCATTTTCTAATCTAATACCTTCTATCTTTGGTGTTATGCTTAGAAATACTTCTATGAAGGCTTGTAAAAATATTTACCTATATACTTTCAAGTACTTAGTCTTATTTTTATATTCAAATAGTTTATTAATATGGAATCGCATATTACAGGCAATTTGAAAAATAGCTAAAATGGAGAGGAAAACATCTGTAATTTCATTACCAAACACAGTGTTAATATACATATTAATATATTTTCTGTCATGAGTATTTTTATGCCTTTGTTTCTTTATATAATTGTAACCCTAGTGTTTATATCATTTAGTATGTTTATGTTGCTACATAATGTTCATAATCACATTTTAATGACTGAATTATATTTCAGCAAATGATTATATTGCAGTTATGCTTCTTTTACTTGCATTATTAAATGTTTTAGTTATTTCTTTTAGAGTACAGACAGTCAGGTTATGTTGGACTCAACATATGTCGTTTCGTGGTTATGTTGCCATCTCCCATCCTATATAATAAAAGGGTAATATGCAAATTAACCATCACTCCATCACAAAGATGGCGGTGCCCATACCCACAAGATGGTGGCACCCAGTCCCCTCAGCCTCACCGGACTCCCCCAGTCCTGGGGGGCTGCTGCTAAGAGCGGGCAGCGTTGAGTGGCCTGGTGGAATGCTTGCTTCATCGCCACGGCGACGGAGGGCCTCTGGGCAGTGATGTGGACCAGCTGGGGCGGGACACTTGCTTTGTTGCCGTGGTGATGCCCCGGCCATGGAGGGCCTCTGGGGGACAAGGGGGCCGGCCTGCAGCCTCCACGGCCGAGCGCAGGACCGGAGAGGAGACAGCAGGCCCGCCTCCCACAGAGCAGCGCCGGTGGGGTGATGGGCTAGAGGCAGCAGGCACCCGGGACTCGGGCTTCCCTCCCTCTGGAAGCTTCTGCCTCCCATGGAAGCAACACAGCTCCCGGCTCCCGTGGAAGCAGCGTGGCTTCTGGTGGCGCCCTGCGGTTCCCAGCCTACTGCGCGCGATATCACGCAATGGGCTACTAGTTTATTTATGAAAAAGAAAAAGTTCCGTCATTTCAACGTATGTACTTTATGTTTATTATTATTTATTTACCACAAGTAAAGGTCAGGAATTGTTATCTTTCTTTTAATTTTGTTTTTACTGTTTCACTTCATTACTGCTGTGTATATGCTCCATGTGAGTGATGTAGGTGCTTATGTAGGTGGGTTCCGACTTATGGTGAAAATCACTTTACATCGCGCCATAGGAACGGATCTCTGACATAACCTGAGGACCTACTATATATGAAACAATTATCAGGCAGGGCTTTTTCAGGGAAACCTTCATTCTGCCTGCTTGCACATTTCCTGTTCCTATGAGGGCAGAGATAAAGATACAATCCTCTCTATTCAGCTTTGCTTCCCTCTCCAGGCCCACATTCAGTGAATTCCCGTCTTTATAAAAATGAGAATGCAATAAAAACATCAGTTTCTTAATAATTTAGTTCATTTAATATTACTCAGGTAGTTATAAATAGAAAGACTTGTTTAAAAGCTTATAGTTTATATTTTTTGTATATATTATTTTCTAATTATTATTTGTGCTTAGTTATTTTTAGGAAAGTTACTATTCAAGTCAAATACATCATAATACAGAATTCTTCATCAGTACCACCAAAAGGTCATGGTCAGATAAGCCATTTCTTTGGAAAATGGTAATGTGTATGTTATAGAGTTTTTTTGTTTGTTTGTTTGTTTTTTGTTCTATTTTAATCCTCACCCAAGGATATGTATATTGATTTTATAGAGAGGAAGGGGAGACAGACAGAGAGAGGAGAAACATCTATCGGTTTGCCTCCTGTACACGCCCTGACCAGTGATCGAGCCTGCAGCCTAGGTATATGCTATGATGGGAATTGAACCTGCAATCCTTTGGTATATGGGACGACGCTCCTACCAACTGAGCCACCCAGGCAGGGCTGTTATAGTTTTAATTAATACATTTCATATCACTGTCCTCTAACCATAGGTGACTTATTTCCTGGAACTAAGAACTAAAATTTTAATATACATGAAAGTTTATTTCCTTTGTTAAATTACTTGAGATTGTATAGATTACTGGGTTGATGGAAATTTCTCCTATAATGAGAGCTCCTTGAGAGCAGGGCTATCTCATTCCACACAAAACTCACAGAGCTCAGCCCATTAGCTGGCACTAATGCAGAGCAAATGAAATGACAGAGTATTGGCTTTATGAAGCAGAATAATGTCTTTTAGTGAGAGAATATCTATACTAATAAAAGGGTAATATGCTTATTAGACCAGACATCTTCCAGACGTCCTTCCAGACAAAGCCACAGTGGCTGCGAGGGCCGAAGGCAGATAGCCATGGCAGCGGCTGTGAGGGCCGAGGGCAGGCAGCCATGGCGGCGGCTGTGAGGGCCGAGGGCAGGCAGCCATGGCGGCGGCTGTGAGGGCCGAGGGTAGGCTGCCATGGCGGCGGCTGTGAGGGCCGAGGGCAGGCTGCCACAGAGGCTGGCAGTGGCAGCAGCAGTTGGGTGATGGGGGCAGTACCTTCCCCTGATCGCTTGGTCGCCTCCCACATTTGCAGAGGGAGGCCAGAGGCAGCAGCAGTGGCAGGGTGATGGGGGCAGCGCCTTCCCCTGATAGGCCCGGTTGCCTCCCACAGAGGGAGGCCAGAGGCAGCAGCAGTGGCAGGGTGATGGGCCAAAGGCAGTAGCAGTGGAGGGGTTATGGAGGCAGCACCTTCCCCTGATCACCTCCCTCAGAGGGAGGCCAGACTGCGGCCCTGGGGAGCAGGCCTAAGCCATCAGTAGTACATCTCCTGAGGGCTCCTGGATTGTGAGAGGGTGCAGGCCAGGCTGAGGGATCCCCTCCCAGGTCCCGGGTGCCTGTGGCCAGCCAGAGGAGGGAAGCATGGGTCCCATGTGCGGGGGCCAAGGCAGAGGTGGTTAGGGGTGATCAGGCAGGCAGGTGAGCAGTTAGGGGCGATCAGGTAGGCAGGCAGATGAGCGGTTAGGAGCCAACAGTCCCAGATTGCGAGAGGGAAGTCTGACTGCCAGCAGTCGGACATCCCCCAAGGGGTGCCAGATTGGAGAGAGTGCAGGCTGGGCTGAGGGACACCCCCTCCCACAAATTTTGTGCACCGAGCCTCTAGTGTGTGTGTGTGTGTGTGTGTGTGTATGTGTGTGTGTGTGTGTGTGTGTGTGTGTGTGTGTGTATGTATAATTTATACATGTGCATGCACACACACATGGAGAAAGAGAAGGGATATTTGCTTACACATTTCTTTAACTTGTTTCTTCCCATACTCATTTAAAAAGAAACATTAAAAAAAAAACCTTTCTCTTCCATATGATTTTTTTTTTTAAATCATGATTTAGAGGAGCTCCTGGACCTTTTTGAAAAGCAGTTTACAGGTGGAGGTAGAGTGCTTTCTGAATAAAGAATAATAATTTTTTCTCACAGTAAAGGGGAACTCTAACTTTTAGGATGAATTCAAGTCTTTCCCTTGCCCCTACATACTGTCATTTTCCACACAGAAAAATAATGTGTCCATTGATACATAATTGGGCTTCCTTGATGGAATATGTAACTTTTATTGAATGGAGTGAATTTTCTATTAAGAGCCCTTACCTGGTGATAACACTCTTTGATTTCTCTACCAAAAAAAAAAAGAGGTAATGTCATAACTATTAAGAGCATGGATTCTGTATTTGAAACCCAATTCTACCACTGAATTGTGTAATCTTAGTTACATCACTTGACCTAAGCTTTCACATCTATAAATCTATAAAATGAAGATAATAAGTCCTACCCTACAGTTCACATGGAATTAAAAGACTAAATATATGTAAATCACCCAGCATATTGCTAATTCATAGTTGGCACTTATAAGATGACTAGAGGCCCAGTGCACAAAATTTGTGCACAGGGTGTGGGGGATCCCTCAGCCCGGCCTGCACCCTCTCCAATCTGGGACCACTCGAGGGATGTCCGACTTCCAGTTTAGGGGCATTAACTACAGCCATTAGGAAAATCACACAGAATGTCCTTGACATACAAACAGTGTGGTTTTATGAGTTGTTTTAATAATAATGGCCATTCCTTCAAATAATATCTGTTTACATACAATACAGCTGGTACTATGTGAATTCAGAATGTTAATATCACAAAATCATAGAAGGTTGTAGTGGAAATAACCTTGAATTGTCTAGTCCAAACTTTTATAAATATTGGAATTCCCTTTTCAAAGATTTTGAATGCTTTTTGTCCTAAGAAGCTTAACCAACTTTTGAGGCAACCCATTTTCTGTGAAAGGACTGGGGCACTCCGGCTGGGCTGAAAGGACTGGGGGACTCTGGCGGGGCTGGGGGGCTGGGGGCTGCCATCTTGTGGCTATGGGTGCCACCATCTTTGTGACAGCGTGATGGTCAATTTGCATATTTTGTCTTTATTATATAGGATGGTGGCTATTGTTCTTAATGGTTATGACTAATATCTGTTCTTGATCCATGTGTGAAGGCTACTGTAATGAGACGGACACTGCTGCCTCCTGCTTGGAATGCCTACTGATTTAGAAGGCCAAGCATGATCCAAGGGGACCCATAGGAAGTAAACACAGAGCAGAGCCCCTGGCTTGGTTCTTATCCAGACATTTGGCCAAAGGGAGAGTAAGAGTGTTTGAGATTCATACAAGATTCAGCCTGAACACTAGGAGAAGAAAGGCTATAAGAATGACAGGTTAGGACAGTAAACCTTATCTAGAAATTAAAAGTGTACATTTCCTATGAGTATATTTTGGTATATATCTTTGTAAGATTTTTGCAATACTAGGTAGCTCATCACTAGTTTGGAAGTTTAGTGTCCTAGCTGTTATGTCTTCTTCATCTGAGCAAGGAAGGAGAGGTGTGACTGCTTAAAAGAGGGTTGGAGCAAGTGTTAGGAAAGCTAGGCTCCTGTCACAGATCTGCCGCTAACCAGCTATGGAACCTCAGACAAGTTATTTTGCTTTAAGCCTCAGTTTCCCTATTAGTAAAGCCAATATTATTAGGCACTTTTTTTTTTGCCAGTTCTGAAAGTTATGAGTCTATAAGCTGTTTTGTTTTTGTGTCTACCTCTCTGAGCTGTTGCATAAGCTTAGTTACCTCCATTGACTTGGCCAGAATATAAGATACCTTCAAGCCTAGCTAGGATTCATTAGCTCTAATAAATTTTTCATCACTCATTTCTGGTACAAAGGTATTTTGTACCAAATCCATAATTTGACAGAGAAAGAGATATAATAGCTAAAAGAGCTGAATTAGTCAAGCGCCTTCAGTGTCATAGTCACTCTACCTACCTCCAACTTTATATCCTTTGTTTTATATTTAATCACTAGAGGCCCAGTGCACTGGGCGGCGGGGGGGGGGGGGGGAGAGGGGGGAACTCAATCCGGTCTGCACCCTCTCTAATCTTGGACCCCTTGGGGGATTTCCGACTGCCAGTTTAGGTCTGATCCCTCTTACAATCCGGGACCGCTGGCTCCTAACTGCTCACCTGCCTGCCTGCCTGATTGTCCCTAACTGCTTCTGCCTGCCAGCCTGATCGCCCACAACTGCCCTCTCCTGCAGCCTGATTGCTTCCAACTGCCCTCCCTGACAGCCTGATCACCCACAACTGCCCTCCCCTGCCAGCCTGATTGCCCACAACTGCCCTCCTCTGCTGGCCTGATGGCCCCCAACTGCCCTCACCTGCTGACCTGATTGCCCACAACTGGCCTCCCCTGCCGCGACCCACCTCCTCCGCTAGGACCCGCCTCCTCCACGCGAGGCAGCGTAGAAACCGGGACAGGCCTCCTCCGCATCACCCAGAGCCGTGGGATCCCCAGGCCTTACCGCGCGAAGTGGCCACTAGGCCCTGCCTCTGCTGTGCACACAGCCATCTTGTGGCAGCCACCTTGTGACGATGTCACGTGAGGGAGTGACACCACCTAGGCTTTTATTATATAGGGTAATGATAAATTAAATATATTCTGATTTTGAAGGTTTGGGTTCTTTTACCAAGACTGCCAACTCTTGTTAAGTGACTGAACTAAGATTTTAACTTAGATCTATCAAAATCCAAAACTCACTCTTTGTCCCCTGTGTCACACTATATATATAAAAGCCTAAGTGACCTTTATGACTGGTCAACTAAATGACCGGTCGACCGGTCACTATGACACGCACTGACCACCAGGGGGCAGGTGCTCAATGCAGGAGCTGCCCCCTGGTGGTCAGTGCACTCCCACAGACAACCTCCCACAGTCCCTTCCCCTAATCCCCCCGGCTGGATGGCCCTGATCAGTCCCAATTGGCCCCGATTGCCGGCCAGGCCTATGAACCCCACCCATGCACAAATTCGTGCACTGGGCCTCTAATAAATTTATAATCTATTTTTAGATCATTTCCCCTTTTCTTCTCTGATCAAACATGTTGTGCTTAATTACATATATGGATATTTTAAACCAAATTATGCAGAAATTAGAATTTATATCATAGAAAATTATATCAGTAAGGAAAAACAGTATAGTATATATGAGGCTTAAGAATTTCCGAATTATTCATTAATGTACTCATTTATATGTTCAAATGCTTTCTCTGTGGTCTGGATTCTATTAACATTTTTAACAAAGAAAAATACCAGATTTTTAAATTATGATTTTGTTTATATTTCTGTCATGAAATATAATTATTTATGTGACATGAGAAGTTTGCTGGGTGCATGTCATTTATTAATTAAATGCTGTTATTTGTTTGACAAACTGTTGATGGCTACCTATAAAGTATGGTACTTTTGAATTTCAGATTTGTAAACATGCACACATATTATACACATTAAGGTGTGAAATTCAGGTAGGACATCACTAGCAGAATTGTGGGACTTAAGAAAATCTATTACATCACATGCTGTCTCCTAATAAAATACCACATTGTAGAAGCAAATTGAATGATCACCAAGGAAATATTTACAGGAAGCTGTGTCACATGCTCTGAGGGACCCAAAGATATATCACATAGAGCCTGTGCTTCTACAAAACACAAAATTCTATTAGAACAGCAAACATATATACAGTCAATTAGGATAAAGGGTAACAAATGCTGTATTAGAAGTGATTATGATGTAGTTTGAGAACCGGGATGAAGGGACAATTGGTTGAGCCAGAATTTGGAGTCTGGTCAGGAAACAACATAGCAGAGGAGATAGCATTGTCTCAGTACATTAACACATGTGTAGAATTCAAGCAAGTGGAATTTAGTAGTCAAGAGATGTGGGTTTGAAGCTTGGAAAGAAAAAGAGGAAACTAAATACAAATTCTAGTGCCTTCTATTTAAATGTTTTCTAATTTTGGATAAAGACTTTTAATATAATATAACTCTAATAAAAATTTATACTATATTAAAAGCTTTCCATTTTAATTTAGTGTCATCATTTTTCCTTTCTGTTTGAAAATATTCCTTATAGACTCTTTAAAAGTTTATTAGACTTATTTTGTTACAATTTTCTATCTTCTCATGCACTCACAATTTGGTGACAGAATTTATGGTTTTCCCATAACTTCCCTTTATTTGATATTTTCAAATGATAAGCTAATTCTATATAATAAAAGCCTAATATGCAAATCGACCAAATGGTTAAATGACCAGCAGAATGACCGGTCGCTATGATGCACACTGACCACTAGGGGTCAGACGCTCAATACAGGAGCTGTCCCCAGCCTGCAGGCTCCTCTCCTCTCTTCTCCTCTCCTCTCGTTCCCTCTCCTCCCATCCCCTCTACTCTCCTCTCCTTTTGGTGAAAGAACACCAAGCTAAGAGTTGGACAGCTGAGCTCCGGTTATTCTTCTGCCCTTCTTTTGAGGCTCTGTGATCTTGGCTAAATCAGAGAACTTCAGTCCCTTCTTTCAAATGGGGATAATAATTCTTGCTCTGAAACAGTCAAATGAGATAAGGTACAGTCAATTCTTCTCATTTGCAATAGTTAGCTAATATAGAAAATTCTATAAAGTTACCACAAACACTGAGTTAGCTAATATTAAACTATTGCTCCTAAGGGAAATACAGGGTTAGGTTTCTGTGAGCCTCTAGTCACAACACAACATTTTCATTGACTGTCAATACAGAACCTAGTTTTATGTGTCTTTCAGTTTAAAGACACCTCATAATATATTATTATTCATTACATTGAACTCACAGACACAGCAGTATAACTCATGATAGAACAAAGCTTATCTAATGTGTATTTTCTTTGTGAGGCACACTATTCTTGAGGGCTATTTTAAGCAGTGAAATCACAAAATGGAAAAAAATATGAAAAATATGGCACTAAATAGACCACTAGAAGGACACTTGTTTATAGTTTGAGAGCTGAAACAATGCAGAACATCCATCCACCACTGCTGAGAACATGCACAGCAGGTGACTCAAATTTTTTGCCTGTACATATCCACATCTGACCACAAAAATGGATCCACCCAGTATGGATTTGGGGTTGGAAATAAATTTAGGCAAGCAGATTATGTATTTGCAAATACATAAACTGTGAATAATGCGGGTCAACTGTATATGAATGCATCTTGTAAACTCTTTTAAAGAGCAGTTTAAGCCACAGAATAATTTACAGAACAAACGTTATTTGGGGTAACATTTAACTCAGATAGAATAACTTTATGTAAAGTTGATATTACCAGTGTTAAATTAATAAAGAAAGAAATATGCTATTTGAAAGTGACCACAGGTTCTTAACTCAGTAAAGCTTCAAAGACAATTATTACAAATTCTTTGGCTCTTCAGCCCTCACATTTAAAGCACAGTAGCAAGGACAATCGCTACACATTTATGTTTTGCATTTAGTGGTTAACATGGCTTTGTGACCTCATTTCTGAGGGGAAAACATTCCCTATGTATTACCAAAATATTATGTCTTCAAATATGTGACATTCACATGGAAACGTTTTGATCTTAAGTAGTGGTGTAAATGCTATTCTTGGATTTTTGGTACCATTTTATGTTGCAGACCAAGTACAAATGGACGTTTTTCAAGCTGGTTTTGGTTAACTTCTTAATGTGGAAATTGGAAGTTTCCAATGCAATGACCTCTGCAAAATACCACTATGGATTATTAGTATGTTATGCTGTTGACAGAAGTACAAATGGAAAACACACACATACTCATAGGAATTTCCTTGTAAAATAAAATGGAAATGACCTGGGTGGCCTAAAAGTCCTATATGGAAGTTATTTTCCTTTTTAAGATAAAATACTAGAGTTTGGAATATTCTTACTAGTAAGTCAGATTATGAGTATTTTTGTCCTTTGAAATAGCCATATTTCCACTGCTTAAAAAGCAGGCTATTAATCAGGGAACCTACTTGGGCATGTATCAATGTCAGTGTGGCCATTTGGCAGCAGAGTCTCTCAGAAACTCCAATTAACCATGTAAATATATTTCATAGCATCACATCTCACTTTGTCAGACCCCTGCTGCCTTTATATCATTAACATAAATGCAGGTGCAAATAGCATTTATGTACTTTGATAGAAAGCAGTTGGAAACATTTCACTGTGGGCGCAACACTTTACAATTGTATACATCTGTTCCAATAATGTATCCAGCCCCAGTGACATGAGCACAAGGATGGAAACATCTGCCCCTGAGACCACTTGCCATATAGCAGATGCTTAAATCTTTATTTAAGCAGGTGGTTGCTGTGATGAGTTGAGCAGGAATAAAAGCAAAGAAGTTTGACAGGGTTATTTAGGATGTTATGCAAGCCAAACATATAGGTTAGGCATTTTATGTTTGTAAAAGCCTAATACTACTAAGAATAGAAACTAATAAATCTAGTGATGCTTTTAATAGAGTAAACAGATTGTTCTTGTCTTTAAATTAATTGGCACAAAAACCCTAAAAACATTTACTGAAATTCCAACATCCAACTTACACTAGAAACAGCAACTTATGATTATTTTGGTGTTGATAAAATAATTTAAAATGATTTTGAATGCATGTTGATAATAGTTCTCTAAAAACAGTGCTCTATTTAAAAAAAAATAAAAACTATTACAGTATTTACTATAGTACAAGAGAGTCTTATGATGATATTTCTTAAAATTGAGGGAAACATAAAAATGTCAGTCATTAGTTTAAATATAATTTATGAGATATTTCATGAATATAAATTCAAATTATTAATATACCTGAAGCATTACATATTCATAAGCATTGTATTATTTAATCTGTATTCTAATATTTCCCACTAGTAATATTTTAATTATAACTGATTTTTACTAATCAGTTATAATTAAAATATTACTAATAAAAGACTAAATTACCTTTATGAACTTTATTTTTAAGACTGTCCTGTGGACCTGCCGTATCATATTCTCAAAAGAAAACAAACATGAAAGAACCAAAAACTTACCAAAAGCAAGACATTTCCAGATTTTATTTTCTGTTGTCATTCACATACAGCAAAAATTTCAGAGAATCTCAAAAGAGATGGGATATTTGATTTCACCTAGTTCAGCAATTTTCAAAATTGTTTTTTGTTTTAGGACCACTTTACAGTCTTAAAAATTATTGAGGACCCCTAAAGGACATTTGTCTATGTCAGTTATATCTATTGGTATTTACCATAATTGAGATTATAAACTGAAAAATATGTATTTGTGAATTCTTTTTTAAGATAATAAATGTACAGTATGTTAAGCTCACTAAAGCTTAACATAAATAACGTTTCATGTGAGTGGCTATTTTCTAAAGCAAAAAAATTAGTGAGAAGACTGTCATTGACTTACGTTTTTTGCAAATATCTTTAAAGTCTGGCTTCCTTGAAAATGATTGAAGTCTCATATCTAGTCCTGCATTCAGTATGTTGTTCTATGTTGTTTATGTTGAAATATTTGGAAACAAACAACTTCATAGTTGCAGGAAAGGGAGTATTTTAATAGCCTTTTCAGATAATTGGGAATATTTTTCTTTGATACCACACCAAAACGTGTTAGATAACTATAACTGTCTTTAATAGAGTCAGGTTATTCATAAAGTTTATTTGAAGCCGTATCAATGTACTTCTTGTCTTCTGTTACATTTTGGTCTGTCTTACACTTGAATGAGTCTTTTACCCACCCCTATAACATAAAGGCATTGGTCGTTGAGACAGCATTAATTCTCTGGGTTATGCAGATCTTCTATAAATATACAGCAGGTCCTCGAATAATGTCATTTCATTCAATGCCCCTTCATTATAATGTTGATGAGAAAAGAATCTATTCCAGTCCAGGCCACTGTCTGTGTGGAGTTGGCATGTTCTCCACGTGTCTGCGTGGGCTTTCTCTGGGTGCTCTGGTTTCCTCCCTTGTCCCAAAGATGTGCACGTGAGGTTAGTTGGCACGTCTCCATTGTCCCAGTCTCTGTGAGTGTGGGTGTGGAGGTGTGTGTGTGTGGGGGGGGGGGGGGGTGAGTGCACCCTTTGATGGAAAGGTGTCTTGCCCCAGGTTGGGTCCCATCTTGTACCCTGAGCTGCCAGGACAGGCTCCGGCCACCCAAGATTCTGAACCTGAATAAATGGGTTGGACAAGAATTCTCTTACTTGTGTTTATTCTTTTTTTAATGTATGTATAGCTCACATTTATTTCAGTGTTTGATATTAGAAGTGTTTGGGGTCTTTATTTAGCAGTTTGGTGATGTTTTGTGACAAGAAATATGCCATATGAATTTAACTCTTGTTTCTATTAATTAACCTATGATAAAACTGGTTTTGTTATAAGTTGTTTCCCTTAAAGTTGCAGTTTCCAAGAACCCGCAGACAACATGCAGTGAGGATTTACTGTACATCATTTTATACAATATTATAAAAATCACATTGTTAATGTAACAACATTCTCATCTGAAAGATCTTTAAGTATTGTGAAGCTTCAAGCTCCTGGTGATGAACTCAAGTCTTTCAAAGTTCTAATTGCCGCTTGCTGGAATGATTTCCATCAGTGACAATGGTTACTTGTAGTGATAACCTTCATTCATTCACTTAAGAAAAAAATGTCTGTCCAATACCCAAGTCTGAATATGTTCTCTCAACATGTCTGTTAGATGTTATTTCAAGTAAAAATGGTATTTCATGGAAAAAAAGCAGCAGTTCAGCTTTGCAATGCAAACAGTCGCACAAGTGCTATTCCTCAAGGCAGCCGCCATGCTTCAGTGTGCAGCGCAAGTGCCCTATGAGTGTGAACTACCAGCACTCAGAATTGTAAAAAGCATGTCAGGATCACAGTTTATTAAAATTTTGTGCCACCTTTTTGTTGTTCTACTGAGAGAGTGTGGCAGTAGAGAATATGACTCCTTGAACAGTTTACTCTCCCTGCCTTAATTCAGGCTAAGGTGCTAGAGCAGTTTTACCCAATTCTCCCAATTTGTCCTATCAGTGCAACACCTACAAAGGTCAACAGAGTGGAAAGGCAATGACATATTATTAGCATGAAAAGGGATTGTTGCACTGGGACCTTCCACAGGGTGTACAAACCACACTTTGAGAAACAGTGATCCAGTGTCATCCTCTCTTGTTAAAGGGAGAAACTAAGGCCAATACGGGTCTTGTTCATACTCATTCTTAGTAGATGGAAAAACCAAAGCCTCCTCTGCTCTCTTTCTTATATGTAATGCAATTTGTCTTGTTTCCTCTGAGGATCTCTCCTAAAAAAGAAAAATCTCCTAGATCTAAATCATTGGCCACAGCACTGAATGGGCGGGAGTTAACACATGAGGAATTTAGAATTTCTTTCAGCATTTTTTAACGTTTTCAATCAGTCCTAATGTTCATCAGTGACCTCAGTTTTGGATGCAGGTAGTATGGGATTAGAAAATATATAGGAAATGTCTCCCTAGCTGGTTTGGCTCAGTGGATAGAGTGTCGGCCTGCGGACTGAAGAGTCCCGGGTTCAATTCCAGTCAAGGGCACATGCCTGGGTTGCAGGCTCCATCCCCAGTAGGGGGCGTGCAAGAGGCAGCCAATCAATGATTCTCTCTCATCATTGATGTTTCTATCTTTCTCTTCCTCTCCCTTCCTCTCTGAATTCAATAAAAATATAAAATAAATTTAAAAAGTATCTAGGAAATTTATATTATTTCTAAAGTTATAATAGACCTTAAAGTAATTAATTTTATCTTCATTTTTTCTCATTATAAAAAAACTACTTTGTCAGTACTTAAAAGTGTTAAATTTATTGTGTAATTCTTACTTTAAAAGAGTTCCATTTTGGTGTAAGTCTGATTTGTTCACCAGAAGTTCTATAAAAGAAGCCATTCATGTAACAAGCCTGGCTTGTAATGAATGCCTTGGACATTGTGAAGGGAATCGCTCTGTAAATTTCATTAACTACCTCCCTAGCAACTCTTCTGTACATTCCTGTTAGAAAAAAAAAAAAAAAAAAAACAAGCTCACTCTCTCTCCTGATAGTTACACTCTCTGACTGGAAAAGGTTAGTCAAAATTATCTTTATTTTATCAACATAGAGATGAGTTATGTGGCACGTATTGGAGGAGACTGACATGAACAGATCAATTGCAGAACACCTTAGTAAGTTCATTGTGTTGGAATGGAAGGAGAACAGCTTTGGTGCCAGACAGACCTGGATTCAAATCCACCTCTCACTTACCAGCTTTGTGCCCTTGCAAGAAATACTCAATTACTGCATCTATGGGCCGAAGATGTTAATATCAAGAGCTCATGGAGGATTAAGTGAGGTAATAGGTTAAGCACCCAATCTGACTCTTGACAGAGGATATTTTGGCACTTTGTAACAGGATTTAAGGGTTTAGGGCCTGAGGGAAAAATAGAATTTGATGAGTAGAGATGAGGAACAGGTACACTACCTTCAGGAAGTAACTTTGTTCATGAAGAAATGACAGAAGATAGGGCAGTAGCTTGAAGAGAAAGCAGAGTCCGAGGACTCTTGATTGTTGTTATGGTTTTTATTTATTTATTTTTTGTTGTTGTTCAGCAAAAAACAAAAGAAAAAGCAAGACAGTACTGTTGAAAGTTAATAGTTCACTCATTCAGTAACTAACATGTTGTGTGACTGCCATGTACTAAACACTGGTCTAGGGACCGACATTCTGGCAGTGATCAAAACAAGCCCCTGCTTTCTTGGAGTTTACATTCTAGTAGAAGGAAGACAGGTTAATGTAATCTCATCATAACGGTAAGTGCCATGAAGGACAGTTAAAGCAGAGAAAGGAAACAGGCAGTGATTGCATGGGGCTGATCGGCTGTGTTAGATAGGTTGGTCAGGGAAGGCCTCCCTAATCTGTGGAGCTCATCAATGGTGTGGGATCCCTGAGGCAGCACAAGGGGCCTGGAGAGAAGTGTGGCGTGCAGAACTGGGTTGGAAATGCTCCATTTTCTTATTCTAATATGCACTTTTTTTTCACACAAAAAATATTTTAGGACTTGAGGTGGATGAGTTGTATACTTAGAGAGAGAGTAATTTTCCCTTCTATCCCTCTACCCCAGAAAAGGTAAAGTAGTTTGTGTTGTATAATTGAAGAGGAGAGTTTAGAAGTGGAAGGAAGGGATGGTGAATGAGTTCCTACCAGATGACCTCTTTTCTCCATGAGGTCTTAGGTCCTTCAGGCTGCTGTACCAAAGTACCATAGCCTGACTGTCCAACAAACAGAAATTTCATCTCTCACATTTCAGGAGGCTGAAAGTCTAAGAGAAGGGTGCCAGCATGTCAGATTCTGGTGAGAGCCCTCTTCTGGGTTGCAGATTACTGAATTCCTGCTGTGTCCTCACATGGCAGGAAGAGGGCAAGAGAGCTCTCTGGGGACCTTTTATAAGGACACTAATCCTAGTCATGAGGGCTCCAACCTCATGACCTAATTACCTTCCAAAGGAGCCACATCCTCATACCATTACACTGGGAGTTTAGGATTCAACATATGAATTTGGGGGGGACACAAACGTTCAGTCCATTGCAAGGTTAATGCCCAGAATTGTTGGCAAGAGAGAAGAGAGCTCTGGAGGAAAGGTGGAGGAGGGAGAGTGCTTCAGAGAAGCAACAGGGGAGACCTAAGCCAGCCCCAGTGACAAACTGAAGGGAGTCTGTAGGGATGAGATACAGATGATAGCATAGGTCTGCATTTTGAAACTGAAACCTTAAATGTACAAGTTGTCCAGTGTTCACAGTCGTTGGCTTTCTCTCACACCAGCAGTGAGGGTAGGTGTGTAGGAAGACAGCAGTGGGGTGAACTCGTGGTATGCTTGCTGGGAGTATCCATGGCTAGTCAGCCACGAAGCCCACCCCAGAACCAGGAATACCTACCTAAGTACACACACATCCAAATGTGAAGAGCCCCAAGGAAAAGAGAACGTAGGTGGATTGTGTAATCCCTCTATCTCTTCAAGGAAAATATTCCTAACCTGAGATGAGAGTAAGCATTTCCTTCCACTAGGTTTTGTAGTTGTCATCCAAAGAACAATAAAGATATTGGAGGAGAAGCTGGGAAGAATTTTAAAAAAGGACTCCTAAGTTGTCCCACAGCTTTTAAACTCAATTACTTCGCTCTTTGTTGTCACTCATGTCAGCATCTGACTGCATTAGCTGTACCTCCGAATCTGTATATGCTAGTTCACTCACATTCAGCAGATCTGCTCAGCTCCCCAGAGGTAACTACTGCAAGTCCAGTTATTTCAGTTCCAGTCAGTGCCTGGATATTCATTTGCTTTTTTGTTGTTGTTTACTTTCTTCAAAGTCTCAGTATTATAGGTGGACTCTCTATGTTAAGGTAAGGTGTGCCTTGATTAAAGAAATAAGCAGAGGACCTGGAGAGTATTATGCTAAGTGAAATAAGCCAGTCAAAGAAAGACAAGTATCACATGATCTCACTCATGTGGAATCTAATGAACAAAATAAAAATAAACTGACTAACACAATAGATCTATAGACATAGAAGCATGGCACAGACTGAAGAATCTCAGAGCAGGGAGGAGGAAGGGCAGAAGAGATTAACCGCAGAATTTATATGAATACTAGAGGCCCGGTGCACAAAATTCCCCTGCAGGATGGGGCCTAAACCAGCAGTCAGCCATCCCTCTCACAATCCGGGACTGCTGTCTCCTAACAACTCGCCTGCCTGCCTGCCTGATAGCCCCCTAACTTAAGGTGACCACACGTCCCGCTTTTGGCGGGACAGTCCCGATTTTTAACAATTTGTCCCGTGTCCTGCAGCGGTTTAAAAAAGTCCCAATTTTTGGAAAGAATGCATGACAAGCTAGGGAACGGCGGGACAACGGGAAGGGAATATATGGTTTTCGGCGGCCATGTGGCTATTTAGCCAAGATATGAGTTTTATATTATTTTTGTTAATTTTATAATGTCAAACTTTAATAATAACAAATAATTGTTGAGAACTGATTATCGAGAACTGCTTATCAAAGTTCGCATTGTTGATCAGTTGTTGGAATTCGACCACCATTGTTTGGACTTAATGAACAATGGCATATTTTTGGGACTGGCAATGACGAAAACATTTTGTAACTGTCAGACGATACACATCATACTGCGTTCTAGTAAGCTAGTTAAACAAGTGATGTCATTACAAATCAGCTATTCAGATAATTTAGGTAAGTTATTTATTTATTTCATAAATACATAAATTTTCTTGAATTTAGCAGACAGTACTCGTATTATTTATATTTTATAGTGGCGGCAAAAAGTCCAGCGCCGGCCTTGAAAGTGACACTTACGACTTACCTTACGGCAAATTCAGAGGGAAAATAATACAAGTTAGTATTGTTATTATTTAGAAAGAAATATAGGATTAAAATAATTTTTAAAATATAGTTACTTTATAACAATCAAATTAATTTAATTTATAAACTAACAATAAAATATGTTCATGTAATTATGTACCTACTTACTGTGTTTTTAAGCAATATGTATATAATAATTTATAATATAATTTTAAATTATTTTTTAGATTTTTAACATAATGAGTAAGAAAAGAGGATGCAAATTCAATGATGATCTAAGAAGTGAATTTCCTTTTATTAAAAAAAACAAAAGCGATTACAATATAGACCAAATTTTTAATCAAGGAAACCACCTCCTCCCCCCCCCCCCCCCGGGCCGAAACTGGTTTGCTCAGTGGATAGAGTGTCGGCCTGCGGACTGAAGGGTCCCAGGTTTGATTCTGGTCAAGGGCATGTACCTTGGTTGCGGGCACATCCCCAGTAGGGGGTGTGCAAGAGGCAGCTGATCGATGTTTCTCTCTCATCGATGTTTCTAACTCTCTATCCCTCTCTCTTCCTCTCTGTAAAAAATCAATAAAATATATTTTTTTAAAAAAAGAACCCCCCTCCCCCTGGTCAATGGTGTCCCGCTTTACCAATGTTAAAATCTGGTCACCTTACCCTAACTGCTCCCCTACCAGCCTGATTGATGCCTAACTGCTCCCTTGCCAGCCCGATCACCCCCAACTGTCCTCCCCTGACAGCCATCTTGTGACAATGTGGGGGTGGCCATCTTGTGATGACATGGGGGTGGCCATCTTGTGACATGAGGGCGTGAGGGTCAATTTGCATATTATCTCTTTATTATATAGGATATGCTTAGCCCAGGGACACAGACAATAGTGCATGAAGGCCTGGGAAGGGGCAGGAGTAGGGTGGAGGGAGTCAATAGTGGGGGAGGGAGGGAGGGACATCTGTAATACTTTCAACAATAAAGATAAATTTTTAAAAATAAAAAAAAATAGTAAAGAAAAGAAAAGTACCAAGCAGGCATTTTAGGGACTAATTATAGACATGAAGGAATATATGGTCCTGTGCATTGGTGTTTATAAATCATAAACTATCTGACAAAAAAGTTGAAGCATAGAAAAACTTGCAGCAAAAAAAAGTTATCACTGTGAGTTGCAGATAAATGAGAAGTGAAGATAAAACATGTAAACCTATACTATAAAACAGAGGAACAATTCCATTTCCCCTCCTTAAATGCCATTCTGTACACAAAGTAATCTCTCCTGGCCACTGACTTGTTCCCAGGTGTGACTGACAGGTAAGCATCTTCCCACGTCATCCAGACCTTATGGGGCATGTGTCTAAACTGCCTTTATCTAGTCCTTTTCCCCATTGATTTGCGGGGAATAGACTTGGAGAGTGTCAAACTGTAGTTTTTGGCAAAGCTGTATGAATGGCATGCCTATATTATCTAATCTGCCCTTTACTCCTTTGCTGTTAATAATAACCAAGTTATTAATGGTATTAATACTTTTTGGCAAGAGGAAGTGGAAAATTAATGTCTGCTGAGTATCTAATGTGTGCTAAGCACTACCCTGGCACCTTCATGGGGCCTTTTTTTTTTTTAATTATTGTCTAAAGTTTCAGAGGGCCTATTTTTTATTTAATCCTGATAGACCTTTGTAGCCAGAAACTATTAGTATGCCCATTTAATAATTGAGGACACAGGCTCAGAGAGTGACTTCCACAAGCCACACGACAGAACCAGGAGTTGAAACCACCTCTGTATGAACCCCAAAACCCATGACCTTTCCCCTAGAGACAATTGTAGTGGCCATAACCATGTGTAATAGCTTACAGTCCGCATGTAGAGGTGGAAAGTGCCCTTTGAGTCAAACGGGCCAAGGCTTGAGTTCCAGCTTTGAAATCTTTATCTGTACATGTAGCAGTAATTCCCAGTTTAGGTTATTGTGGGGATGGAATGGTAATGCGTGTAAAGTGTTTGCACAGTACCTGAAACAAAATATTCCTTATCATTAGAATAATCTTTAAGAAACAGTATTGGTAAGTGCTGGGAAATACAGAAGCTCTGGGGCTCAGAAAATGAGAGTTTTTCTTTTTCCTGCTAAGCTAGGCTATGGATTAACTGTTTAGAAAGGCAGCACTCAAAGGCCTGTGCTGAGTGGAAGGTGTTTGGACATCAGGTGCTCTTACAGGAGGGAAGGAGGAGTCAGGTTAGAGCATCGTTCAGCAAGCAGGGCATGTGCCAAGGAGAATGGAGAAAACTAGGCTCGGGATACAAGATATCTAACTGGGAATATGCTTATTTCCTTTGTGGAGTGTCAGATTTCCTGAAATTTGGGTCCTGGGTATAAGGACTCTAGGAGGTCTTAGCGCTACAGATATGTGGAGTAGAAGTGGTATGTATTTGGCATCCTGGGTCCTTAGAAACAAAATAACACTTGTGCCTGTGCCAGCGTGTTTTACCGTGCACTCCACAGTCAGCGCTCAGTAGCCTCCTGTTGGCTCTTGCTGCGGAGCCCAGACAGTGCCTTTGCAGGGGTGAGGAGCTGGGGGGAGGCAACAGCTAAATGTGTTTTTCAATACAATTAAGTTGAGCTCCCCTATGTTATGAGGCATTTCTTTTATCTCAAATGTCTCCAGGGTTTTACCATATTTGTTTTAACCAAAGTCCATCCTGGGAAACAGTTTGAACCCCTACTGGAATTTTGTATTTGAAAGCCAAGTGGGAGGTGAAAAAGAGATGCCAACAAATAGAATTGAAAATAGGGTTTTTCAGTTTAATAAAGTTAAAACCTAAACAAACCTAAAAGTTTGGCTCTTTAAGTAGCTAACTCTTGGCAGTACTTTTGTTCTGCTCCTGGATCATGGAGCCTGTTTCAAGAGCAGGGACACCTCTCTTTCTGTGCCTGCTCCCTTCTCCATGCATAGCATAGGCCTGTGGCCCTAACACACGGAATCATGGAGTTGTGCCCACACTGACAAAGGGGCAAGCAGGAACAACTTTGCTCAGAAGCAACAAAGGAGGCTTTGGTTCTGCCCGTAGAAATCAGGAAGTGAGTTGTTTGCAGCTATCTGGACTCTAGATTCTAGAGAGTTGCCTGCCCCGGGAACTGGTCTGTTAATATTGTCTGTGCCAGCTGCGTTGTGGCAGTTGAATCAAGCTGGCTCAGATGTTGGCGCTTAGTACTGTTGAGCCCTCATTCTTCCCTCTGCTGCCTCTGACATGCAGCCCATCTCCATCAGGTCAAATTCTTTGGAAGCAATGGAGGGAAAGGAGGTTCAAGAAAGAATCGTTTAAAGGTGATTGAAGTTTTGGGATCTGACAAACCATTTTTATATTAAAAAAATTTTTTTTCCTAAACGTTCAGAGATAATGCTATATTTTGGAGTTAATTAAGGCAACTTCTATGTAATTTTTTCCTTTTAAGGGGAGAATGAAGGGGAGGAAGGTTATTGCTTCAAATTGGAATGGGACAGATCTAGTTGTGTGAACTTTGGCACATTATTTAACTTCCTCAAGACTTACTTTTCTTAATCTATAAAAGGGGAACAATAATATTTATTTGCAAAGTTTACTTGAAGGATCAATTAAAAGACCTAGCATAGATTCTAGACCATAATAAGGACTCAATATCTATTAGTTTCCTTTTAAATCCAGTTAGGTCAGTTTCTGTAAATGTCACTTTTCAAAATAGTTATTTTTAATATGCTAAACTTATTTAAAAAACAGCCCACATTTAGAATCCTAATATTCAGGTTGTAAAGTTGTGCAAAATTAATTTTACTGAGTGAGCCTTTTATGTTTTCAGTTAATAAAAATTCATGTTTAGAGCCTGAGAGTCCTGTGAGTCTCTTAAACTATGTTGTGTGTAATTTTGCAGGATTTCCAGAAATTATGAATGTCAGTGGGAATTTCTACCTCTCATTATTTAGAGCACAGCTCTATGAGATCTGTAATTAGTAGGTAACAGGTGAGGGTATTTTGGTCACCATCTGTGAAAGGTCTTAAAAGTGGGTAATGGAGTAACCCACTCTAATAGCTACATTGCAAAGAAAGACTGCCTACAGTCATAGAATCTTGGAATTTTAGAGTTTTAAAAACTTACTGCTACTTTCAACTTCTCTAAAAACTCCTGTTCAAACTATTTTAAAAAGAAAAAAAACAGTCTATAGTTATTGTGGTGTAAGTGACTTTTATTGAAAATTGCTTTGTTTTATCCTAAAGAACCAAATGTTTGGAGGAACAGCTCTTATTGTTCTTGGAAGGTAATGAGCTGACACCTCTCAGTGCTTACCTTTTGGGGGTAAGTATGCACTGCCTGTCAGATGGTTAGATCAGTTTTCTTATCACTAGCAATTCTTGTGATTAAGCAGACAAGGAAAAAAAACATGAGATACTCTTGTCTGTAATCTAGACAGTCATTTATTCATACACACAAACTTACCCATATGAATATCCTAAAACAGTGATTTTCAACCTTTCTCATCCCATGGCACACATAAACTAATTACTAAAATTCTGCAGCACACCAAAAAATATATTTTTTGCCAATCTGACAAAAAATAGATATAATTTTTATTCATTCACAGATTTCTTGTGATTAGCTTATGGTCATTGATCATGAAGCCAGCTGATAAACTTGTCTACCCTAATATCCACTTCTTTAAATGGCAGGTAACTTGAGCAGTCAAGTGAGGTGATATCAAGTATGCTTTGATGTATTATGGTCACATATTATTTCAAGAGGATTTATGACTGAGGACAAAGTAGCTTTTCTTCCAGCTCTTCTTGCTGTAAATATTTTGTGCTCAATCAATTAAGAGTATGAACTAGAGCCCCGGCTGGTGTGCGCGCGGTGGTTAGACTATGGTCCTGTGCACTGAAGGGTTGTGGGTGTGATTCCCGGTCAGGGTACATCACCAGATTGTAGGTTCGCTATCTGGTCTTGGTGCATGGGTGAGGCAACGGACTGATATTTCTCTCTCTCCCTCTCTTGAATCAATGAAGAAACATATCCTGGGGTGAGGATTTAAAAAAAAAAAAAAAGACTATAAACTAGATATAAATGACCCAATGTTTTCTCTTCCTTCCTCACCCCGGATCTGTTCTGTAAGCCATTATTATTGTTAATGCAGTTATTTAATCAAAAGCTGACAATAATTTTAAGCTTTCTGCAAAGCCTCACAATCCAAATTTAATATATTTATTTACAACTTCAGTACTTCTTCCAAAAGATGAGATGAAGCTTAAAATGAAAGACATTTAACTTTAAAGGCTATGAAAATAAATTCACAAAATACATAACTTACAGAGGAAGAAGGAGCAAATGTAGCACCTCCGTTTAGGTGACTATTGCCAGGTGGTTGACCAAGCACTTTACCCATGAACTTTGTGGTAGCAAAGCTGAGTAGGAAAACAACAGATTATATAATTATCCTGTGTCAGTTTTCCAGACCAGAGCACTAGTGATTTTCCTTCTTATTCTAATGCAAGCTACCATGTGAAATACGTTTTTAACATACTCTGTCATCCCCAAACAGTGATTACTTTCTAAAATAAGTTGGTCAGTCTACATTTCTTATTCCTTTTATGGTACAATATGTTTACTTGGGGAATGTCATTTTCACTGAAAAAAATAAACTTTTTACTAAAATTATTAGTTCAGTAGCCATAGACATTAAAATCAACGTTGATTTTAAAATGTTTTTAAATCGTCTCTTTCATTAGATTCCAGAAATTGTCTGTTCATCTTTGTATCCTTGGTATCCCCTAAACAAAAAATTCTTCTAGCCTTTGTTCATAATTCCAAAATCTAAAAAGCTCTGAAAACAAAAATTTTATCAAAAGTTGCAACTCATTAAAGGCAAACCCTGAACTGTGTAAGACTGTTTAAGTATCTTCAATTGCCCCACATTTTGTGAATACACACTCCTATATTTTGCTGCAGACATGGTAATAGGTGTAATTACGGTTGTTCTACAGACTCTGCTGGGTGTTATGTAACATTTGGTGTATGCATGCTACTATTATTTTTTTAATTTGAAAGTATAAGCAAACCTTCAAAGGTTTTAGAAAAAGGATTATGGGCCTTTAATAGCCAACCACTAGAATAATGTAGGTACCAAATGAGTTGGAGTGAGTCTGCCTAAAATGAGGTACTTAGAAATGGGAAACTTCTCTGCAGCCAGGCCTTACTACCTCTGAGGCTTCAGGAATAAAATAGATAATATAATACTTAGAAGCAGTGCATCGAAATGTTTCCGTAATTGTTTTCTTAGAATAGTTGTAATTGGTCTCTAGTCATAATAAATCCAGGGAGTGTGGGTGCTATTCTGTCAGTTAGGGCCCTAGGGGTGCTTTTTGTGTGATTTTGTGTGTTTTTTATGTTGTCCCTATCTCTTTACCTATCACTTTGTATTGTTTTCTTTTCCTTCAACATTTTTTAAGGTGTCACATCAACTTTTTTAATACTGGTGATTTAATTGCAAAAGCACACGTAAACAATTTGGAAGGTGTGAGAAGGAATTCACGAGTCACACGGGGAAGCAGCAACAAAGTTGGCATTCAGTCTGAATGCATTTGCTGTGCAACACAATCACACTGCCACGGGGTCAAATGGTGTGTCCTGAAATTGAGTGAAAAATATGAGTGCACTCAATACAAGAAACATTTGTTTCATACCGAATTTACAGGGGAAAATATCAATATGAATTCATTAAATATCAGCTTCACCCTCGCAAAGCTTAACTTTTATAGGGACAACCAGACATGTATATAAAATAAGTAAAATACACAGCAGAACAGACCAGAGGGAAGACCAGTAGCAGGACTGCAGCTCAGATCAGGACTGGCCTGCAAAGACGAATCAGAATTAGGTTAATGGAGAGGATGGACTCAGTGGAGTAAAGATGAGCAGGACAGAGCCCCAGCTCTCAAGAAGCTCTGTTTAGTAATAGAGACACACAAACAGTTAAATTATTATGAAAAGTGGCAAATGCTGTAATAGGAGCTGTGGACCCAGAGAGGAGAATAATGATTGATCGCTGGGAAAGGTGGGCAGGAGTTGACCTTTAGGCTGGATGCTGAAGAATGCAGGAGCTTGCTCAGACGAGTAGGGGTGGTCTAGGAAAGCCTTAAGGCAGAATAAATGACAAGATGCTTACTTGCACTTTCAACAACAGGACAGTTATACCAAGGTGACTTTTTACATTGTAATGTCATTGCAGGTGATCAGCCATGCCTTCTGGAACAATACAGAGCGGAAAAGGATTGCAGACCAAGAGTCAGTTTAGGACCATTGCACCGAAAATTGTGTCCAAAGTCCTAACTTCCAGAGTGCTGTCGGGCCCTTCGCCATCGCTCTCTGATCAGGTGAATCCAGGCCCCCCCATCAGCTCTACACCACTGGGGGTGCCTGCCCAAAATTATGCTCTGATGCAGGTTGCTGGCCAGAAGGGGACATATTCTCTAGTGGCATTGCCTCAGGTTGCCTCAATTCAGCCAGTCCAGAAACCCAGACTGCCCCTGCCTGAAAACCTTAAACTGCCTATTCCTCGATACCAACCCCCAAGAAATAACAAAGGATCAACAAAGAACCCCATTCTGAGCTTCTCTGAAAGTGGCTGTAGCAAACCTCCTGCCCAAACCCAAACATCTCCTTCCCCACCTGGCTGTTCTGAGCCCCTGCCCCAGCCCAGTCCGTCTGAGCCAGTGCTGCCACCAGACCAGGCCCCAGCCAGCGTCAGCCCGGCTGCTCTGACCAGCGGAGGTGGCCCCGGAGACTCTCGACCTCCAGTGACCAGTGACTGTGGAGACCCGAACCTTCCTGATACCCCAACATCATCCGCACCAGAGGAGCCCTCTGCCAGGCAGGGCTTCATGAAGATTTCAGGGAAAGAAAACTTTGCAAGCAAAGAAACATCCAGTAAACCTGCTGCTGTTGCCACTGAAAAACATAAAGAACAAGCTGACCTTGCAGAAGGCAGAGTCAAGTTATCACCAACCATTTGGGGCGGTTCACTCCAGTGGGTTCCCTCAGTCCCCAAAGGTAAACTGCCAGTCTTACCCCCCGTAAGTATGAAAACAACACAGGTTTATAAAAGTGAGTCAGATGCTAACATTGTAGGCTTTTCTTTGCCCGGGCTCAGGGCACACTGGGATAAGACACCCACCATCACCGAAGGCTTTGCTGCAGCCACCAGGATGGCCGATAAGGTACCTGGTCCACAGGTGTCAAAGCAGAGTCTCTGTAAAAGTGCCTTTTGTCCAGCTACCAAACTGGATCTCAACCACAGAACCAAACTGAACGGCGGGGCAACAAAGAGAAAAGGAAGAAAACTAAAGGTGCCAGATGAAATCTTGTCATTTCAGGGGAAAAGGAGGAAATGTAAAAGAATAAAAAATGATTCCCAGCAATCCAGGGACCAAAAACCTGGGACTTTGAAAAAATATCGTAGCATTATGCCTAAACCTGTCATTGTCCTGCCCGCTGTGACTCCCTTGGCTTCTCCTGTGGCTGTATTACCTTCCCAAAGGCCCAGCAGCCTAGGACAGGACCGTTTGTTAAATAATTCGCTCACTCCTAAATGTCTCGGCTGTAAGCAGGACGACAGCCCTTCCCCTAAGCCCAGCTCTGCATTCAGAAATGGATTCTCTGGCATTAAGCAGCCTTGGCACAGATGTCCTGTCTGTAACCACCACTTCCAGTTCAAACAGCACCTTCGAGACCACATGAATACCCACACTAACAGACGGCCTTACAGTTGTCGAATTTGTCGCAAGGCATATGTGCGTCCTGGCAGCCTGAGCGCACACATGAAACTTCATCATGGTGAGAACCGGCTAAAGAAACTCGTGTGCTGTGAATTTTGTGCAAAAGTGTTTGGTCATGTCAGAATCTATTTCGGCCATCTGAGAGAAGTGCACAGGGTTGTCATCAGCACTGAGCCCTCCCCCAGCGAACTGCAGCCAGGGGACGTGCCAAAGAACAGGGACAGGGACGCAAATGTGCAGAGGTGAGTGCTAATGGGATGGAAGTCTGACAAGAAAGTCTGTTTGGATTTGGGGAGCAGGTTAAGATTTCATGTTCAGAAAGATAACTTCATAAAAACATCTCTCAGATTAAGATTTTATGAGGCTAGTTCTATGAAAAATAATCTCATTTCTTGTTGGTTTCTGATCAATCATGATTTATAATGATGGTAACCCCGGTAAGCCAGGCCACAAATGCCTGTTTGAGGTATGACGGAGACATTCAGGTGACAGACGTTTTTTAACATTTCCTTTTAAAAAAAAATTGATTTCAGAGAAAGAGAGACAGAGAAACATTGATGTGAGAAACATTGATTGGTTGCCTCCCACAGTGGGGATCACCCTGACTGGGGATCGAACCCACAACCAGGGTATATGTCCCAACTGGGAATTGAACCCACCATCTTCTGATGTATGGGATGATGCTCCCACCAACTGAGCCACACCGGCCAGGATATAACAGATTATTTTTGTATCTGACATATGAAATATTAAGTATTGTATATAGTTCCTGGTATTCTTTACAAATAATTTCTCCAAAATGGTGTTCACAGAATGTACATCTGAACAGCATCAGTTGCCTCTTAACATCATATAACCCATGGTGGCACCTCAGTGTGACCAGTCCCTAAAGTGTCCAGACCTTAAACCCTCCTCTTTTGTCCTATTTTTCCCTTCAGGCCAGATTAACTTTCTCCTGTGTCATTCCCATCTTCAGGTCCTGCTTCTTAGCATTATAAACAAACTAGAGCCCCGGTGCATGAAATTTGTGCACGGGGGGAGGGGGTGGGTGTGTGTGTCCCTCAGCCCAGCCTGCACCCTCTCCAATCTGGGACCCCTTGAGGGATGTCCAACTGCCCATTTAGGCCCAATCCCGGATCGGGCCTAAAAGAGCAGTCAGACATCCCTCTCACAATCCAGGACTGCTGGCTCCCAACTGCTTGCCTGCCTGCCTTCCTGATTGCCCCTAACCGCTTCTGCCTGCCAGCCTGATCACCCCCTAACCAATCCCCTGACAGCCTGATTGATGCCTAACTGCTCCCCTGACAGCCTGTTTGCCCCTAACTGTCCTCCACTACAGGCCTGGTCACCCCTAACTGCCCTCCCCTGCAGGCCTGGTCCCCCTCAACTGCTCTCCCCTGCAGGCCTGGGTCCCTCCCAACTGCCCTTCCCTGCAGGCCCGGTCGCCCCCAACTTCCCTCCTCTGCCGGCCTGGTCACCCCTAACTGCCCTCCCCTGCAGGCTTGATCGCCCACAACTGCCCTCCCTTGCAGGCCTGGTCCCTCCCAACTGCCCTCCCATGCTGGCCTGATCGCCCACAACTGCCCTCCCTTGCAGGCCTGGTCCCTCCCAACTGCCTTCCCCTGTTAGCCATCTTGTGGTGGTCATCTTGTGTCCACATCGGGGCAGCCATCTTGTGTGTTGGAGTGATGGTCAATTTGCATATTACTCTTTTATTAGATAGGACAAGCTAAGTTATTCGTAAGCCTGGCAGTCAGCTTTTTAAGAGCAATAAGTAAACCAGGGAAATGGCCTTATTTTGTCCACTGTCCACTATGACAGAGAACTGAATCCTCATTGGCCCCTTGGAAAGTAAATATTTTCCCATACTAGGCTTTCTGCCCCTTGTCATTGTTTTCCTGTAGTCCATTTTGATTTTTAGGTAACATGTCCAAGCCGTATTGGTGTTCAAGTTTAGAGACAGCAGCGGTGGGTGGTGTGGGACAGTTACTGTCAACCAGATGCAGCATGGAGAGCCCCACTTGCTACTGCCTGACTCTCACATTGGTGACACCTGTTCCTGTGGTCACCAAGGACTAGTTAGCTCCCCTGGGGAAGGAGTGTGTGGCCCCAAGCAGGAGCAACAGTTGGGGTTCTGCAGCCTCTGCTGAAGGCCTTCCCATGCTCTCTCTGTCTTCCCACCCTTTGCGCTTCTCATCAGTGGGAGTGTTTTAGAACTTTGATGGCTAAGAAAAGTTCCAATTCTGTCTTTCTATGCAATTTTATATTGAATATTTCCCCCTTTTTCAGAGAAAACAAATCAAGCCTGGACGAAGACCTTCTTCTAAACCAGGCAGACGAAGTCAAATTACAAATCAAATGTGGCCGCTGTCAGATCACTGCCCAGTCCTTTGCTGAAATAAAGTTTCATTTACTTTATGTTCATGGAGAGGAAATTCAGGGCAGGCTGCAAGAGGAGAGCTCCCCAGGAAGCCAAGCAGCTGGCAAAGAACTGGCTCGCCATGCTGCTCCGTCCTGGAAACAGCATCCCGAGAGAAGAAAGCTGCTGCAGCACTGTCCCTCTGACGAGGAGGTGCATGCAGTACCTGCAATGACACGGCAACCCTACCTGCATCAGCAGAATGACAAGGAAATGCTCACAAAACATGAAGGAGCCCAGCTGAGACCCAGCAAGCCAGGAGAAGTCCCCCAGGGCCCTGCGTGTCCCAGCCCACACTCGGATCTCCTTCAGTCCCCTTTCGGCTTTAACTGCATCCTTTGTGCACAGACGCTTGGAAGGAAGGAAGAACTCCTCCTACACTGGGAACAAGGGCACAATTGTGAGGACCCTCCAAGGCTCTGGAGGATTCTACATGCGCTCTCTAACCAGGGAGCGACCGAACTTCCCAGCAAAACTGAAACATGAAAGACGGAGGCCAGAGAGGTTAAACAGAGTTTGTGTCACCTTTCTCTCGAAGTTCTAATTACTAGTAATTAGAAAAATCAAACAAGTTAGGACTAGCATTAATACTAAGTGGGAGTGATTTTGTACATAATTTTATTTTCTTATGAAATATATGCCCTTGATGCATATATTCTAACCATATTCAGTTTTATTTTTAAATTCTATGCACTAAATGTTAATGTCTTAGACTTTATTTCAGAATAAATAAAAAGATCAAAATTTGGAGATTGAAATTTAAAGGATTTTAGGCTGTTCTTCAAATACAGTTTTCAGTAAAAACGTGTGTTTGAGTGTGTGTTATGTGTCCTTTTGTTCAAATGTTTTCTATTTAAGTAGGTCCACAAATGTGAAAATTTCCAGGTGACAAAATTATTTACATCTCACCTATATTGCTATTTATCAAATTCTCTTGTTTATTTAAAAATGCTATAGAGCAATGCATTTAATAAGGTTCTCATCTTACAATTTAAAATTCATATTTTCAGGACTCATATTTTTTTTAATTCTATTTTCCTAAAGGCACATTGCCTTGAAGATGAGATGTTGGTAAGTTTTATAGCTGTAGTGTTTTATATCAAAGTAATCAAAAAAATTTTAGTACTTCAGCTAAATCACTATTTTCGTAAAAGTCATTTTTTAGGCCAGAAAATTTACAACCTGGAAAGTGAACTAGATAGTTCAGTCCAGATGTCTAGGTATCTCAGCTGCTTTCCCTCCCTCCTACGTGACTTCAGAGGATTGTCACTAAATGATCAATTTTAGACACAACTGTGCCATTCAAGCCCGGGTTCTCTTTAAAAGTCAAGAGTAAATGATTGCCTCTTAAATTCCTGGGAAATTACCTCAAATCAGAGAAGTTGCCATTTGAAGTTTCTGGCCATCCTGACTGCAAAATTATTTTCTTGAAATGGGGGAGTTGTGCCCTCATCCTACTAATATTTCAGCCTTTAGATGAAAGCACTGTGCATGTGGCCAGCCCTCTTTGCCTGAAGCTTGGCCCAGGTATCAGCATAACATTTTTCCCTACTAAAGGAAGATACTGAAACAGAGGAAGAACTAAATTCTAATTGATAAGCTAGTGGGTCTTAAGTCATTTTTTAATGCCTAATTTTAAAAGCAAGTGTCCATAGACACACTTTGGCCCAAATACTATGAAAAGGGAAATTCAATCCTTGATGTTTTGCAAATAGTTTTATAAATTTGAGGATGAGCGGTTAGGAATGGAAATCTCTGAAAAATTTTACTGTGGTTTATTGACCAATTACGCTCTACACAGTTTCAGAGAGATAATATTAGACCTCCACTGTTTTTAGAACTGTGTTATTCATAAAACAGCTTTAGCATTTAGTACATTACCTAGTTTGTTTGGAGAAGATTGGTCTTAAAGACACTAAAAAGTGAGATCTACCTAGAATACTGTTTGAATTGAAATTGTAAAATAATCCATAGACTACTCAGTCCTCAGATACTAAGCAATATTTCGGAAATACTAGTTGGCCAAGGGCTGAGGAGTGGGTTTGGAGAATGTATGGAGGTGAAGGTGTGGGGGCTAAAGGAAAATCTGAAGTTGCCAAGGTCATAGAGACACCTGCCTGGCCATTTTTTATCTACATATTCTTACAGCAAGGCCATACAGTGAGGGCATAGACCACCTTTGGAAAGAAGTAGAGAGTTAGGAATGCAACCGAGAACAGAAGTTGGGAGATGTGATTGGCTCATGGTTCAGTGCTCTGGCTGGATCCCCTTCTCAATTGGGTACTGATCTATGGGGGCGGGAAGAGGGGTGGCTCTTTGTAAGAAAGCTCTTTGTAAGAGAGAAGGAAACTTGCAATGCAGAGGGGCCTCAATGCCTGTGTGTATGGATTCATTCAGAATAAAATGTTTGTTATAGTTCTCAGCTTCTAGAAGCACTCCCCTGTGTTACAATGGGAGCAGCCCCAGTGCCAGCTAAGGAGTGTCTGGCCCTTATTAGTAGCACTGCTTTAGTGAGGGTGCTGGTAGGGGGTAAGAAGACAAGAGGGAGTAATTCAGCTAAAGTAACTTTGGGAAGCCAGTGGGTATTCATTGTTGGTGCAGTCCTAACCTGCATCCTGAACCCAAAGGCAGTGAGGTGTAGAAGTGCCTTGTGACCTCGAGAGTCACCTTCCTAATGCTCCAGTCCCTTGTCTGTGAAGTGAGTGTGATGAGCCTACCTCAAGGCATTGTTGCGAAGCGTGACTCAACACAAATGAAATGACTGCCACAGGTGGGCCATGTAGTAACTAGTGGCGAATATTTACTGTGCTTTTGGTGAGACTTGAAAGAAGAGGTCTGCTATACCATAGAAAGTCATTTAAAACAGCTTAGGTCTCCCTCAAGTCCAGAATTCAAGGATGAAAACTACTAGAACCACAGATACTTGCATCTTTGTATGAAAAGTATATTTTAATTCTTAAATAGTCAAATAGATTTGTATTGTATGGAGGTTTGGTAAGTTTCTAATCAATATAGAAAGCAAAGTTCACTAAATTATTTCTATTCCAGGCTCCACTTTGGGTCTGGTGTCCCTCCCTGCGGCCCCCGCTCTTTGCAGTCCTGTGGCCCTGACCTAGCTCATGACAGTGTCCATCCCAATGTCCTGAACATGATGGTGATCTTTACTGCTTCCCACAGTAGATCATATACCTCTCGAGGACACGGACTATGTCTTTGTTCAGCACTAGCCCCACAGGGTCCAGCATATGACATGAAATAGTACTCAATAAATATTTATTCAAAAAATGGATACATTGGCTAAATACAAACAAAATTGTCACTTGCCTTTTTATGAATAAATCTAGCTTTAAGAGCAATCAAACTTACAGTTAGAAAGGCATAGAGGCAAATTGGTCTTAAATTCAGTACATTCATTTTGTTTAATGTATGTCGTGTGCTTCTTGGAAAATTGTCACAAAGCCAGCAAAATGAGATTTCTTTTTTCTTTTCTTTTGGCCCTACATTATTTCTGAAAGTTATAGCATTTTAGATTTGTATTGTTTTATTAGCTGTCGTTTTTATTCATGTCCCCTTTTGTTTCTTTTTCTCTGGCCCTCTTCCTGGTTTAGCTCGACTGTTCTCTGGTAAGCCGTTCCTCATATGGAAAGTTGTCTCTTCATCAGCACACCATAAATAACCAAACCTGGGTGCACTCCAGTGCCTTCTCTGGCTCCACATGCCCGCTCCCAGCTGCACAGCTCCAATATTTTGTGGCCCCCGTGACATTGTTGGCAATAAATGCTCGACTTCATTTATTTATTAGAATTCTCCGATCTGGACTCATTTGCTCCATTCAAGCTGCTGACGTGCATTGTTAGGCACATATTTTACAGTCTCCCCTTTTCACTGAACTCCTGATAAAAAGTACCCTGGTAAAGATGATTTAGCAGAACAGATTTTTAGTTTCAACTTTATACTGACTTTCCTGACAATCAGCAGCTTATCTAGGCTTGTGGTGCCATGCCAATATATATTTTAATGATACCCACCTCTTCAGAAATGTTCCTTTTGGAGGTGAAATGTTTATTGTGTATCATATTTGGTCATAGTCATTGTTATCCCCATAAGAAACTGACTATAAGCACAGTTTTGCAAGCACAGTTTAAATTGGTGTTAGCTTACATTTTCCATACTCTGAAGTGTGAAAATGTTTCAATGTGTTGCCTAACCCCAGGAAAAAATCACTATCTATTGAAGGACACCAACTATGACAGCAAAAGAGAAGTTAAGATAACTTGTTCTAATTTTGATGTGAAGCTAAGCAAGCTTGTTGCTTTATTTGTTTATTTAATGAAACTTGCTCCCGTCTTCAAAATTGCCCACACCTCTTAGCCAGCCTAGCAGGAAAGAATTCGCCTATAATAGGGTGGCAGCATTGCCTCTGTTAGTATGCTTCAAGGGCACAATTTCAAGCAGTTAGCATTAGAATAGATCATTTTTGATAAATCAAACATCAACTAAGTACTATTCAGAAAAGAAAAGATTTTACCTTCTGTCACTAAATATTAATTTAATCTCCACCTAAGAGTTGTGAGGAGACCTCCAGCTGTTCTAGAGGCATTTGTAGAAACAGAGCGATGAACTTGATCTGGTTATGGCCCAAGTTGTAATGCATATCTTACTACAAAAATTTGGCCATGGATGGGATCCAGGTGGCTCAAACACATGAGCTGCATAACCATCCCTAAGCTCTGACTGTATCTGGAAGTAATATTAAGAGTATGTTCTTAGGAAACTAAAAACTGCCTTTTCCTAGTCTAATCCAAATTAAAGCATAGTTAAATTTTTCATAAGACATTCATTGAAACAAGGAAATTTAAAATATCCAAGACTACTAAGTCTTTCCAATGGTGTTTATTCCTGCTGGAGGTGGTGGGTGGGGTGGGGAAAGCAGGAGGGCAGAAGTGCTGTGTCAAGACCAGGCATGAGGAACTTTCTGATGACAGAAGGCCCAATGGGGCTCTATAAGAATAGTAGGAATCCTGGCTTTAGTGTCCAAGCAGCAAAATACCATTAATATTCTGGTACAATCTCAATGGAGCAAACAAAATTTGGCAATCTCTGTCAACCTAAAATGCACAGACATTTTGACCTAGGAACTCCACTTGTGGAATGTGTCTTGGAGACCTGACCACACAAGTGCACAGCCTCACTTGAGGGCGTTCGCTGCAGCACTGTCTATAGATGCCAAGGACCGGCATGCTTTCATGTCCATGAGAGCAAGTTAAGGAAATTATAGTGTACTGTGTGCTAGAATACCGTACTGTTGAATAAAGTGAGAAAGATTGAAGTAGCACTTCGTGTGCTGAAACTGTATTCTGTGGAGGAAGCAAGGTGCAAAACGAAGTATAGTGTGCTCTCTCATTTGCTCTTTAGAATGGAGGAAGAAAGAGAGGGCGAGAAGGAACTAGAGGCCCGGTGCACAAAATTTGTGCAATGGGGGGGGGTGGGGCAGGAGAGGGGGCGGGCCATGTCCCTCAGCCCGGCCTGCACCCTCTCCAATCTGGGATCCCTCCAGGGATTGGGCATCGGACATCCCTCTCACAATCCAGGACCGCTGGCTCCTAACTGCTCACCTGTATGCCTTCCTGATCGCCCATAACTGCCTCTTTCTGCCTACCTGCCTGCCAGCCTGAATACCCCCTAACTGCTCCCCTGCTGGCCTGATCGCTGCCTAACCACTCCCCTGCTGGCCTGATCACCCCCAACTGCCCTCCCCTGCCGGCCTGATCGCCCCCACCTGCCCTCCCCTGCTGGCCTGATCACCCCCAACTGCCCTCTCCTGCTGGCCTGATCGTGCCCCTAACTGCTTGCTCCCCCTGTGCCGACTTGATCTCGCCCCTAACTGCTTGCTCCCCTGATGGCCTGATTACCACTAACTGCCTCTGCCTCGGCCCCCACCACCATGGCTTTTTCCTGAAGGAAGTCAGACATCCGGAAGATGTCGGATCAATCCAGTCTAATTAGCATATTACCCTTTTTTTAATCTAGATGTTTTGCTGCATTTTTTTTTTTCAATCGAATAAGTGGCTTCTCTGGATTAAGCTGTAGCTGGGCTGTTATTGTTTCGGAAGTCTCAGCAAAATTGTGACGAAGGAAAATCTCGCCTTATGACTCAGCTTTAATGCCTGTGCATTTCCTTACCTGAACCCCTGTACCTGACAGAACCACATAGACAATGGCCCATGGCAAGGGAGGTGTCTTTTCAACACCTGGCATGCACAGATCCACACCTCCTTCCCCTTCTTGAGAGAAAAGAAAGATGAGGAAAACAAAGAAACTAAGACGGAGACCTACAATCAGGACAAAAGTTTGAGTTCATAAAAAGAATAATGCAGTGTATTTAACTCACATGTATTTTTATATGTTCTGTTCTAATTTCCTTTTTTAATACTGACTATCTCAGTAAATGGGTTTCACAGCCCACTGACAGGCAAATACAATCTGAAATACACTGCTGCAGACTTAGACTCTTTACCCTCTCTATCCATCACATCTTTTCTGGGCTGTCACTCAGTCCCTCAGTCCCTGCTATCTTGAGCTTGATGAGTGACTCATCTTTCCTCATGCATTTTACAGGCCTTTAGAAGGGTGACCTCAAGCCAAAGGGAGGACTAATGCAGACAGCCCCTGGCCAATGGGAAAGCCTTTGGTGCCTCTCGTGTAATGCCCTGGCCCTGCGTGGCTCTGGTGCCCTTTGGGAAAAAGGCAAAGCCATCACTTAGGAGCCAAGAATCATTGCTGTCCAGCTGAGGGTTCACCCCATAAGCACTGGGTTTTAAAACCCTTTTTCAAAGTTTCACTTGACTAGAGTTGTGCACCCTTTGGGTTTGGGTTGGGTTGGACTTGTCTCTCATTTCTTATCCTAATTCAAATAAAATGGTGTGGCAGAGATGGAGAAGGGAATGCAGATTCTGGCTGTACTGGAAGCAACAGTCTTCCTCCACCCTCCTCCCACTGCCCTCTCTCCTCCTGGCTAAGAAGTAGGTGGGAATGACCCTTTCCTTCTCTTCCCTGAAGCCTCCTTTTCTGTTGAATTCTCTGCCTCTCCAGCCTGCAGTATCCTGGGTCACAGTGGTAGGATGTGGTCAAAGGAAGACCTCTTGGACTTCAAAGTGATCTGTGTCCTTCCAACATCTCCCCAGGGAACGGTTCTACAATTAGACCAAGTCTCTCTAATTGATGCAAACAAATGCCAACTGCCCCTCCTATGTCAGGTCATTGGGGGTTGGAGGGAAAGTCTGCTTTTCACTCAGTGTCACTTGGCCTAAACCCCTCAAAGGTAACACCTCGTTAATTCTCATTCTCCTGTGTGTATTCCTCAGAGGTCTCCCTTTTTCAATTTTAGTGTGTTGACTTGAGGAATATAGGTCTGGTTCCCTTTTTTATAGCAGCTTAATCTGTCCCAAGTTGCTAAAAAAAAGTGTTTATGGAACTATTCGGGGGTCCTCCAAGGAGATTCCCAAATCAACACATAGTTCCTGAGTGTTTACCCTCCATGGAGAGCACACCCCCACTGTGAGGACCCGGCTGAGGGCAGCCTCGCTGGGCCGATCTCTCAGGCACCAGGGGAGAAGGAAACTGGCCAGTGGTGGGCAAATGAATGTTTTCATTTTGCTTTAATTTTCATCGGTGCACTGAAATACTACTTCCAACATGTTCATCATCTCATACGGAGAATAATAATGTAATCTAATAAAGAGGGAATATGCAAATTGACTGTCACACCGCAACAAAGATGGCGGTGCCCACAGTGGAGGGGGTGGATTTCCATAACACAAGATGGCTGCACCCACAGCGGAGGCGGGGTTTTCGTAACAAAAGATGGCTGCACCCACAGCAGAGGCTGAGTTCCTGTAACAAGCCTTAACAAGCAATCAGCAGGGACCTGAGGCTGTGTGGTGCTGGGCTGGGGCAGGGGACCTGTGGCTGCGCCCCCCACCTGGTGGGGCTTGACAGGGGACCTCAGGCTGCACCCCCTGCCCTGGCGCTGCACCCTCTGCCCAGTGGGACCTCACGCTGCACCCTCTGCCCAGTGGGACTTGATGGAGGACCTCAGGCCATGCCCCCCGCCCTGGCCTGGGCCAGGAGACCTCAGGCCACGCCCCCTGCCTGGTGGGGCTTGACAGGGGACCTCAAAGTGCGCTCCCCGCCCTGGCACAGGCCGGGGGAACCTGAGGCCACGCCCACTGCCACAGCACCAGGCTGGGTGACGTGAAGGTGCTCTGGGGGACCTGAGGATGTGCCCCCCACCTGACGGGGCTTGATGAGGGACCTGAGACTGTGCCCCCCAGCCCAGTGTCAGTCCGGGGGACCTGAGGCTGCACCCTCCGCCCAGCGCCAGGCCAGTGTACCTGAAGCTGCGCCCCCCCCCCCACTTGGTGGGGCTTGATGGGGTTGGGCTGGCGGGTCTGGGTCTTGCGCGATTTCGTGGCATACACGGGTGGGCAGGGACTTGATTCTGGGTTCCAGACTCTGACAGGAGGAAGATTTTCATATACATTTTACTAATTTTCTTTCATCTCTGACATTTCTATTATAGAGAAAGGGCAAATAGCAATATTAATATATTTACTCTAATTAATTCCCTTTTAATGTGTACAAATTTCGTGCACCAGGCCACTAGTTACAATAATAATTGTGATAATGCTGAGGGCCTTTATTGTTGAAAAGGGCAAGCTTCTGCCAGTTTCAGCCAGTTTCACAAAGAACTCATGCTTTTCTGGGCTCTGTGGGGTTCATTGGGGAGTTCAGTCCAGGACAACTGGGAAGATTTGTACATCACCAAACCCATGGGCACCAACTGGCTTTCTTGTCTGTGGCTCTGGAGAGAAAGCTCTGGGCCCCCAAACAGAGTGATGTGCTGAAGGATTGAGATCATAGGTAGGAAATCACGGTGCTGAGACCCAAACTTGCTCTCTCCTGGGACAAGAGAGTGTCTGGGGCTACAGGACCATCAGTGGCACAGGTAGTCTGTACAGAAGTAGCAAGAGGTTCAGGAAGACCTTCAGCATACTCCAGCATTAATAGTCCTTTAACCCAGGGAAGAAACCACTGAATTCTGGCTGGTGGTGAAGCGGGTAGAGGGGGTGGTAAAGCAGGTAGAGGGGGTGGTAAAGTGGGTAGAGGGGTAGAAAGCACTCACTCTCCTGAAGTCAGAGCGGTTAATGGTGTTGAAAGAAAGCAGGCTAACCGCTCTTTCTCTGGTTGTGGCTCACTTGTAAGGGCTGCATTAGCCTTGAGTAAAGTGAGTAGGCCCTGCCCCGCTGTGAGGTTTGAATTACACCTTTCACACTCGGCAGCACTGCAGTCAGAGTTGCAGCCAATCCTTAGCTAGAACCTGCTGATTTCCTACTAAGTGCCGTCTGACATCGGTGCCAATACAGGCAGCAGCAAGCCCCTAAAGTCATCACAATATTTTCTTTGAGAAAATGTCTTATATGGGCAATTCTTCCTGAAGACTGTTAAAATAGGACTCAGAAAAGATTAACAACCACCGAAAAGTCTTGAATCTGAACTCTGCAGAAAATCACACACCTCCCGCCAAATCAATGGGCCATCTTATTCTCCCCTCCCCCCATTTATTGTGAGCCTATGGTTTTACAGCCAAGCCATCCTGGGCTTGTCCCATCCAGAGAGTATGGGTGAAACTAACTTACCTCTGGCTCTAAGATCCCACCTTAGGGCTGACCTTCTCTCCCACACCCAGCGCAGCCTCCTTCTGCTTTCTTTCCTGTGACAGGGGTTGCCCCAGTCAACTCTGCTTGCCTCACCTCTCTGTTTGCACAGCTGTTCATTTGACAACTCTCACTCAGTCCTAAGGATGGAGCCATTCCTCAGAGGCCTCAGCTGCTCTTCCACTTGAATCACACAAGTCTAAGCCCACCACCTCAAACAGTGACACAGTTCTTTATTGGGCCCCTAACTGGGAGGTAGCCCAGCTCTCAGTTTTTGACAATGATCCTTTATTCCTTGTTTACCCTCTTTCTGCCCAAGTGTGAGTCCAGCTCAGTGGGGGGCACTGTGAGCCATAGGGTGCCATGCAGGCTGGCCCCCTCCCAGCAGCCTGCACGCCTGCCGTGTGCCTGTCCTTCAGCACTTCTGGCAAGCTTTCCACATCTGGAGCTCCATCCTGGCTGTCACCACCAGCGCAGTTGGTTTTCCCTCCCAGGCCTGCTCTCATTCCTCCCGCCCTCCTCCCCCAACCGCACGCCCTGATACGCAGCCCGGGCACCCTGAGATGCCAAACAGGAACTGCTCCCCTCTCCGCTCAGAATCGGGGTTCTGTTTCTTGTCTTGTTATAAGTCACACAATAAGCACAGAGTGGAGTCCTGTCTTCCAAGGGTTGAATTCTGTCCTCCATGAGGAAGGCAAACATCAAAAGCTGTCAGACCGAGCCGGAGCCCACGCAGCACAGGGCTCTGGGTTTTGTGAATGTTTACAAAGTACAGTGATGTCATGTCTAACTCACAGAACATATGCACAATGCACGTTTACAGTACTTATAATTAAGGTGGGGGTGGAGAATGAAATTTATAAAGGAAACCATTCAACCTGCACAATCCTGGGATGAAAGTGGAGGCTCCCATCCACAGGTGGGGAACTGCAGAGCCATTCCTCCCATCTGCCTCCGCCAGCCTGCCCACAGGACGGGAGCGGCAGAGGCAGGGCCACACTGGTGCCCTTCCTCCCCGGCTTTCCCGGAGCACCAGTGGTTCAGTTCTCACAGGGAAATGCAGGCCAGATGGGAGTCCATGGCATGTCTGTGCTGAAATTGTCCACTCTGCAGGGTGAGGAGCCCCCTGATGTTTCTGGTCTCCTGAGGAAGTTGTGCATCTCAAGCTCGAGGGCCTTGAGCTGCTTTTTAAAGGGACCTGGTTACCAACTAGTTAAGCAAAGGAAGGGCTTAAGTGCAGCACAGGTGACCAACAGGTCCTGCTCCAGACCGGTAGAAGCAATTAAATGAGTGAACCAAGCTCTTTATGCATTTCAGGACCATAACACTGTAAAAGTAATGACCTTGCTAAGCAACTGAGAATAGCATGTCTTGAACACCAAGGCAAAGGCCCATTCTTCTCTAAAATAAAAGGGTGCTCTCTTCTCCTAAGTGGAAAGGTCATCAGCTCAAAAAAGTGAGCCCAGGGCGGGGCGCTGGCAGGGATGACCTCTTGTGAGGTGGCATAGGCCCTGGACCCGTGGTCGGCAAACTGCGGCTCGCGAGCCACATGCGGCTCTTTGGCCCCTTGAGTGTGGCTCTTCCACAAAATACCACGGCCTGGGCGAGTCTATTTTGAAGAAGTGGCGTTAGAAGAAGTTTAAGTTTAAAAAATTTGGCTCTCAAAAGAAATGTCAATCGTTGTACTGTTGGTATTTGGCTCTGCTGACTAATGAGTTTGCCGACCACTGCACAATTGTTGACTGTGATTGATTAGTGCAGGGAAATTTGGAATTGAACTTTACTGTTTGGACTCACCTGCATTTGAAAGCAGTGTATTTAGTAGTCCATCTTTCAACACTGTATTTTCTCCACTTTCATATCTTTCTGATGAATTAAGGGCTTATGTAAGGTGAGGGATTGAAAACATTAGCCGCTGAATCTCTTTGTGGATCTGCTTGCCAGACATGGCTGGATGGAAAAACACAGGCACCAATTTTAAATGGTTTCTCCACCAATTCCCATCAGCCGTGGATTCGGATGCTTTCTTGGTTCAACAATGGGTGGATAATATCAAGTTTGTCATGCCGTTTTGAACCAGGTCTGCTAATTGAATTCAGTTGTTTGCAGTTTCAAATGCTACATGTTTTCCACAGAACAAGAATATATTAAACTCATTTCATCTGTCATCCAAGAAGAATTGGAGCCTGCATTTTTATTACCAACTGACTTGTGTTTACCTTTATACTAGATTTCTTTGCATATATTTGCAATGCAATTAAAAACAATCTAAGTTAAATTATCTATTTGAATTTGTCCCTTTTGGGGAAGGTTAAGGAGAAAAGGTGCTTCATTTATAATTACTTCATTTTTGCAGAGCATTTCTGCCTTCTCACACAGAAATACATGGTGTGTCTGGTCACCAAGAGCATTTTGTAATGTCACTGGTGATTTAATAATTACAAAATATTGTAATTAAATGTTCAGATGCTCACATGCGTTTTCCCATTACAAATGATGGTGAACTTGATTAATTGCAGCCTGTTTACAAAGGACCTGGCTCTGGTGATATTGTTTCCTGCAATGCACACCTCCAGGGAAGACTGTGATCTGAATCCTGAAGTCAGAACCAATTAAATTCTTGCATTTTCCCCACTGCAGCCCTGAGAGGAGCCACATTTTTCAGGCCTGGTTCAAGCAGGCTTGGCAGGTGTTGGGAGCTCAGTGCCTCTGGGCGCTGCATGCCTACTGCCAGCTGTGAAAAAGCATTCCCTGGGAGCAGCACAAAATAGGGACGGAAACCATAAAGCCACAGAGGCTGGGCTGCAGGGCACACGCGGGGGCCCAGGCTTGCTCAGCACCGGCAGCCTGGACCCGGTGAGGAAGCCCAAGGGTTGGATGGTCACAAAGGAGCTGTGGGACAGAAAATACAACCTCCCTATTAAACGTCAGAAGGGGAGAGAGGCCTCCAACAGAATTTGGCCTTTGGGCCAATTGAATACAGAAAATATGCTTAGATCGGCTGTCAAATAAGAAATTAGCAAGCGGGGGCCAGTGACCAAGTCTCCGATTTTTCAAGTGAGTTTTAATGGTTCCCCAGGCAATTCATAGAAACAATTTTAATGTCCTGCCTTTCTCCTTTAGAGAGTGGAAAGTTGTGTCATTTCGCTCCATCTGACTTTTTCCTTGACTTCAGTATTAAACAAACAACAACAGCAACGACCCAAATCTCCAGGATAATTAAAATCCAGCAATGAGTTGTCAAAGAAAAGTGTGTCCTCTTCCCAGAAGGAGCGCCGCCAGGCTGTTGACTTTGGAGCAGCGGTCACCAACCTGTCGGACCTCACGGACCGCCAGTAGCCCACGGACCACCGGTTGGCGACCACCGCTTTGGAGGATCCAAACCACGCTGCCCGGCGCAGTGACAAACGCAAACCCCAAATTGGCTGGGCCACCCTCTTTTTATCACTCTTTTTATTTTCCCTTTTATTTTTTTTTTAATGTTTAACCTTTTGCACTCGGATGTCGAGTGTGACTCGACACGGTTAGCATCGGTAGCAGCTCTTTTTATACTCTTTGAATGTATCAATAATTTGAAATATAAAAAAATCCAAATAAATAAGTTTGTATGAAAAGAAACTCCAGTTTTTTATTCTACTGCCGAGCTTTGTAAAATCTGGGGTATTTAAAAAATTAAATCCTGAGTAGAATAAAAGAATTGAGAAAAAAGCCAGCGAGTGCAAAGGGTTAATATCTATATTTTTATTGTTGATAGTATTACAAATGTCTCCCGACTCTCTCCCCATTTTTCCCCCTCTTCCCAGCCCCCTACCCCACCCCCCACCAGGTCTTCATCACTGTTCATTTATAAAGCACCTGGGCCGGAGTTTACAGCTTCAGAGATGAGATGAGCACCAGCGGGCAGGACCATCGCCGTGCAGTCTGAAGCCAGCAGCCCTCTGGGTTCCTGATCTCGGCTCTGCTAGAGGCATATCAGTATCCACTCTGCATCACCTGCACCTTCTCTTTGCTCCTGCTTCTCACACCAATATATGTCCATGTATTAATAAATTAAGATGAGTTCAAATCCTTCCAGATAGTGTAATTTGAGCAATAATTGGCTAAACCTTTCTCATTAATGCTGTGTCATTAACAGCCAAGCAGAAAACAGCAGTGCATCCTTTGTCTTTACAGGAGATGTTACCCATGCTGTCCTGATCCTTCTCAAGGAAATCGCCCTGCAGACGTGCGCCAGCACCACCTGGCAGAGGGAGGTTGCCGCCAGCCTCCTGGGCCGAGTGGAGACGGCCTGCTCTGGCCACCTGGGGGCTTGAACAGGCCGTGCCATCTTCCCCCGTGACTGAGCTGTGGTGTGGCCATGTTCCAGAGAGGCCCCAGCCCCGGAATGTGGTCCCCTGGTCATCCCATGTCCAGAGACTGAATACCAGCTGATAGCCTGGGGCAGGAGGAAGAAGCACCCACCAATCAGGAGGGCGTGTTTGGGGACCCAGAAAGGGAGTGGGGGGGGGGCCCGGCGTGCTGGCAGGCTGCCCTGGGCTCTGGAAAAGGCTTGGTCCTGCCGGTTTTGTGCTCCCAGGCTGCAGCACCTCAAAACAGGGAAGCAGCTCAGGCCTCTGCTGCCTGAAGAACCAGGCCGACCCAAGACCCAAAGCTTTAAGTCAGCCCTAGTCAGCTCCAAACCTGCCTTGAGGCTTGGGAGTGCCGGCCTCTGGAATGGGAAAGGGTTGATAACCTGGGGGAAAGGCCAATTTAAAAGGAAGCCAGGATGGCCCAGCTGGTGTGGCTCGGTGGTTGAGCGTCGACCCATGAACCATGAGGTACCCAGTTCGATTCCTGGGATGGGGTACCTGCCCTGGTTGCCGGCTCGATCCCAGTAGGGGATGTGCAGGAAGCAGCTGATCGATGTCTCTCTCTCTCTCATAGATGATCTCTCTCCATTCCTCTCTCTCTAAATCAATAAAAACATATTTGGAAAAAAAAAAAGTGAGCCAGTATGGAAGCACAGGGAGCTGGTACAGCCCAGGACCTGGCCAGAGGCTTCTGGGCCTGGAATGGCCCCCCACTGCTCCGTGGCCCAGGGGCGGAACCACGCATGGTCTGTGGGACTCAGCACTGTTTTCTCAATGAAGGATGCTGGCACTAAACCGGATTCCCCATCTTGGTGCTTCTGTTAAAATCCCATAACTTCTGAAGCCCAGTCAATTATGACTGGAGAGGGCTGTTCAAGCCGGGCCCGCCTCTCTCTCCCAGTCATTACCAGCTTGGGCCCATATAGGTTAAAACTCTGAACTGGGCTGAAGTGCGCCTTGCTAGATACTGTGGAGATAAACAGATTGAAAGGCAATGTGTTTTCTTCCAGGCAGCCTTATGTGGATTGACTACTCTGGTTTTCCTGGAAGTGTGAATGTGAAGGATAATTACCATCGTGTGTTACCTGAGATTACAGGGTTGTGTTCCAACTAATGACACCAGGAGAACCAAGTAGTTGTTAATATTTAATCAGTCTCTTGGCTTAACAATTGGATAAATGAGGTGCGTAATTACACAATTATAATAGCCATTTCAGACAGGAATGGTACCAGTATTAATACTGAAGGTATTAATACACCACCAGGTCACTTCAGAAACATTAGCGAAGTAGACCCTTCAAAGGGGTCTCTCTTGTGAAATTATAAGCACAGATCTTAAATGCTTTTAAATATGGACTTTCTCTCTCCCTTGGGGGTTCCCAATATCGAACATCAGGCCAGATGTTTTATTGCTATCACAGGTAACTATCACTGGACTACTTAAATGGGCCCCAAGAGGCAAGCTCCTGAGTTTCTTCAACTGCACTCTAAAGCCGAGTCATGTAATGGCCCTGTGTGCTGGGAATTTTGCTTGTTTTATTATTTTTTATGTTTGGTTGACACCTGAGACTAAATAAGCCAAAACCCAAGACAGTAACCACCAATGCCGTCTTCCTGAGCCGTTCCTACAGCCTCTCAACCCCCACCCCAGTCTGCACCTCCACTCCCCATGCCGGGTGGCACTTGTCTAACCAGGAAGCAGCCCAAGCCGTCCCTGCTAGAGGATGCTATTGGCAGGCACCGTGCGCTCCAGCTGGGCATCCCAGTTTCTCTCAGTCGCTCATAACTTCGCAGAGGAAAGTGCCATTTTCTAAGTGAAGGGCCCAGGCACTCAGTTATCTGTGTTCTCCCATGCCCAACACCTGGAAAACAGAGTCAAGAACTCATCAAAAGCATCTGGCACAATTTAGCACCCAAACTCGAGCTGCTGTCAACCAGGACAATGGCAGCTCCGTGACAGGAACCTCGGAGATGCGTGTGGAATACGTTGTAGGCAGCTCCACATCCCTCCAGCGTCACTTGTCAAAGTTGCAGACACCCTTCTTCTGCTGCTCCATTTGCTGACAATTCTAAGCATCACCAACTTCCCCCGTGCCCAGTGGTGTGCTGTTAGCAGCAGAGTACCATCTCATCCCCTAGCAGGCCTCCTTCAGGTCTGGCTCCAAGGCTCAATGGCCTTTCTTTCTGTCTGCGCTGAAGGGATGGATTTTAAGAAGCCTCTATTACACCTCACCTGTCTAGCAATGTTCCTCAGGATCCAAGTTCAGCTCATTGGCATGTGCTCCAGCTCTGGCAGGAAGCAGAGCTCTCCTCACACCTGAGCCTCTGAGGGTGAGCACCATAGCTCTGGGCCATGGGCCATGAAGAAAAAGGAGTCTAGAGACAGGAAGTCTCAGCTCATTTTGCCATTCAAAGGTTGCCCTCTCTCTGGGGCCTTCCCCAGTCTCCTATAGAAGTCATCTCCCTGTGCCCTGGGACCTAGTGAGTTTGTGAGGCTGAATGATGGCCGGGAGCCAGCCAGGGTTTGGATTCTGGCTCTGCCACTTACTCTCAGTGCATACCAGGAGTGATTGCCCTTCCTATGCCTCCATTCCTCAGCTGTAGGATGGGGTGTGGGGAGGGGAGAAAAGCCCAGCCCCAGACCGGATCTGGAGATGCTGGCTTTCTCCCCCTGATTCTGGCAAGGGAGATTATTGCTGCCACAGACTAGGGATTTCCCGATCTTAATGCCATTCAAGCCCACAGTAAGTCCCCAATGAACACGAATAATAATTTTCAGCTTTGTAGCTTTTTATGGTGGCCTCTGTAGCTTTTCTAAAAATCTGAACTTCACATTTTACCATCTTGTCTTAAAAAATCTGAGTGTATGTACCTGACATGAACTCATATACCTAAGAGTTTACTAAATAAATGAACTGAATGCATGTTGATGTTATGCCCTCTCACTGGAGGGTCATTGAGGCCGCATGATCGAAGCTGTCTGCGGGCAGGCGGCTTGGCCGGGGCTACTGACATACAGTATTCAAGCAGGTCCTTTGATATCCACATTGGTCTGCAGGCCTTTCCAGGGTCTTGGTCTGTGGGCAGACAGAGGCCTGGAGAGGAGGATCCTGGGTCTGAAAGATCTGAGCATGTCAGAGAAGCCTGTCATTCTGCTCTTTCCTTGGTCCAGGCTCACAGAGGACATACACCTTAAGCACAGTAGCCAGACAGGCAGATCATCAAAGGTTTGCAGTTAGAACCACCCAGTTCCAGGTAGAAAGAAGCACCATAAGCAGGTCTGGATTGGAATGTCTCTTAACACATTTGCACTTCAATTGTTGGGGGTTCTAGAGGAGAAATATTTAAATCACCATAATCACTAGATGGTCAAAGTAATCAGGGGAAAGCTACCACTAGCGCATGGAGATTTGGGTTGCTCATAAACCAAATCATGCAGTTCTTTCTTCAAACAAAAGTAAGATCCTCCAGTGTCTGTGTTTCAGCGAGAGGTCTGACCAAGAAAGAAAGCGAGCAGAGACCTGGGACCAGTGTCACTGTAATGTGTCCTCTTCATCCCCTCTCCGCCCATGCACCTCCTCCAGGCTCAGACCTCCTGGTCTTTCCCTCCAGGCTGGTGTTGAAAGGCAGTCCTCAGATAAGTAAATAGTACTGGGAGGAAGCCAAGGCACTTGGAAGTGAGTTAATCCTTTCCCCATCAAAATCCCCAACAGCAATCCGGGCTTGTTTAGCCACTCAGCACTGGTGTTTCAGTGCTTTTTCATCACACCAAGGGATCACTCACTTGGGCAGTGTCACTCACAAGGATGACCGCACTGTTCCTTTCATATTAGGAGATGGTTGTTACTCTGCATCATCTGCCTTGTCGTACAAGCATGCCTGTTACATGAACACCTCAATAAGAACACCGTTTCTCCTGAAGCTGCACACTCATTGGTCTGCAGGCCTTTCCAGGGTCTTGGTCTGTGGGCAGGCAGGGGCCTGGAGAGGGGACCCTGGGTCTGAAAGATCTGAGCATGTCGGAGAAGCCTGTCATTCTGCTCTTTCCTCCTGGGGCTCCCACTCTACCCTTTCAACCACTGGTGTCAGCCCTGAGGTAACCCAACATGGCAGAAATGCTGCTGTAGACTGGCCTTCACCTCTGCCCATCTATCCACCCGCGTGCAGATATACTCCAGTTAGGGACTTTGAATGGGGGTTCCAGACCCAATTCCAACCCCTCCCAACAAACAGTTCTCAGACATCAGCTGGGTGTCCTACAATTCAGGTCAATTCTAACAGTCTACTAGGAGACAGCACCAGATCCCACAGGCAAAGAGCTCAGTCCTCAAGACTGCCCCCTCCACCAACACATACACACATTTCAGAGGCCAGATGCAAGCCCAGGCTCTTCCCTATGCTTCTAACCTACTGGCTATAGACCGAAGGTTCCAATGACCTCCTCCACCTCAGAATGCCAATCGCAATTCCAGGTCGTCATCTGACCAAGTGGCTATAAATCAAAGGTTCCCTAAACCCCTCCTTGGGTCCAATTAAGTTGCTAGAATGGCTTGCAGAACTCAGAGACACATATTGCTTGCTAGATCACAGACTTCTTACAAAGGATATTGAAGAATATGGATTAATAGCCAGATGAAGAGATACATGGAGCCACATTCCCAAGGAAGGAGCTTCTGTCCTTGAAGAGTTTGAGAGCCAGCATAGTGGCACGTGGAAATGTTCTGCTTCCTCAAATTGGAAGCTCTCAGGAAAAAAAAGGCCAATGTGCTGTCCTCCTGGTTTTTATGGGGGTTTCATTACATAGTCATGATTGATTAAGTCACTGACCATTGGTGATTGTTTCACACTTCAGCCCTTCTCTCCTCCCCAGAGTTCAAGGGATGAGGCTGAAAGTTCCAACCCCCTTATCAAGGGTTGGCTCCATTGGCAATCAGCCCCATCCTTAGGTGCTTTCCAAAAGTCACCTCATTAACATAACAAGAGACACTTGTCTTTTTTCACTCTCAACACTTAGGAAATTAAAAGGGTTTGGGGAGTCATTAGGCTGGAACTGTGGCTGAACACCAAATCCTAATATATAAAAACCCTGGGTCTCTCACATCCGCAACGACAAAGAGGCTCAACCATTCACCAGGCTGCGAGCGCAGCAGGCGAGCAGGCTGAACTGCTGACCTCTTGGGGAGAGAGAGAGGCGGGGCTGATCAGCAGTGGCAGTGGCTGCTGGTGAGGCCGGGAGAGAGAAGCAGGGTGATCAGACACTGCTTCTCTTTCCCTCGCCAGCAGCCAAGCCTCTCTCTCTCTCTCCCAGAGGTCAGTAGTTCAGTCACTCACCAGCAGCCTGGGGCAGCTGCTGATCAGCCCCGCCTCCATGATCAGGCCCAGAGATAGGCCTGGAGATGCTGACTGGCATAGCAACTGACCAATCACAACCAAATCTGGATGAATTGCAAGGAGCCAATGGCTAACTAGGAGGCAGAGCTTTTGATACTGATTGGCATAGAAACCGACCAATCAGAACCAAATCTGGGTGAATTGTGAGGAGCCAATGGCTGCCTAGGAGGCAGGGCTTTTGACACTGACTGGCATAGAAACCGACCAATCAGAACCAAATTGGCCAGCAGAGGAGGGCATTTGGGGGCAAGATCAGGCTGGCAGGGGAGGGCAGTTGGGGGCAAGATCAGGCTGGGAGGGGAGGGCAGTTAGGGGTGACCAGGCAGGCAGAGGCAGTTAGGGGTGATCAGGTTGGCAGAAGAGGGCAGTTGGGGGTGATCAGGCTGGCAGGGGAGAGCAGTTGGGGGCTATCAGGCTGGCAGGGGAGGGCAGTTAGGGGTGACCAGGCAGGCAGAGGCAGTTAGGGGTGATCAGGCCAGCAGAGGAGGGCAGTTGGGGGTGATCAGGCTGGCAAGGGAGAGCAATTGGTGGGGACCAGGCCTGCAGGAGAGGGCCATTGGGGGCAAGACCAGGCTGGCAGGGGAGGGCAGTTGGGGCAACCAGGCTGCTGACAGGGGAAGGTAGTTGGTGGGGACCAGGCCTGCAGGGGAGGGCAGTTGGGGGGAACCAGGCCTGAAGGAGAGGGCAGTTGGTCGTGATCAGGCAGGCAGAGGCAGTTAGGGGTGATCAGGCTGGCAGAGGAGGGCAGTTGGGGGTGATCAGGCCAGCAGGGGAGGGCAGATAGGGGGGACTAGGCTTTCAGGGGAAGGCAGTTGGGGGCAACCAGGCCAGCAGGGGAGGGCAGTTGGGGGGAACCAGGCCTGAAGGAGAGGGCAGTTGGTCATGATCAGGCAGGCAGAGGCAGTTAGGGGTGATCAGGCTGGCAGAGGAGGGCAGTTGGGGGTGATCAGGCTGGCAAGGGAGAGCAATTGGTGGGGACCAGGACTGCAGGGGAGGGCAGTTGATGGGGACCAGGCCTGCAGGAGAGGGCCATTGGGGGCAAGACCAGGCTGGCAGGGGAGGGCAGTTGGGGCAACCAGGCTGGCAGGGGAGGGTAGTTGGGGGCAACCAGGCCAGCAGGGGAGGGCAGTTGGGGGGAACCAGGCCTGAAGGAGAGGGCAGTTGGTCATGATCAGGCAGGCAGAGGCAGTTAGGGGTGATCAGGCTGGCAGAGGAGGGCAGTTGGGGGTGATCAGGCTGGCAAGGGAGAGCAATTGGTGGGGACCAGGACTGCAGGGGAGGGCAGTTGATGGGGACCAGGCCTGCAGGAGAGGGCCATTGGGGGCAAGACCAGGCTGGCAGGGGAGGGCAGTTGGGGCAACCAGGCTGGCAGGGGAGGGTAGTTGGTGGGGACCAGGCCTGCAGGGGAGGGCAGTTGGGGAGAACCAGGCCTGAAGGAGAGGGCAGTTGGGGGTACCAGGCCTGCAGGGGAGGGCAGTTGGGGTCAACCAGGCCTGCAGGAGAGGGCAGTTGTGGGGGACCAGGCCTGCAGGGGAGGGCAGTTGGGGGTGACCAGGCCATCAGGGGAGGGCAGTTGGGGGTGATAACAGGCCAGCAGGGGAGGACAGTTGGGAGCAATCAGTCCAGCAGGGGAGCAGTTAGGTGTTAATCAGGCCAGTAGGGGAGCAGTTAGGGGGTGATCAGACTGGCAGGCAGAAGCAGTTAGGAGCAATCAGGCAGGCAGGCAGGTGAGCAGTTAGGAGCCAGCAGTCCCAGATTGTGAGAGGGCAGTCGGACATCCCCCAAGGGGACCCAGATTGGAGAGGGTGCAGGCTGGGCTGAGGGACATACCCACAGTACATAAATTTTGTGCACTGGGCCTCTAGTCTATATAATAAAAGCCTAAGCGACCGTTATGGCAGAACGACCAGAATGACCAGTTGCTATGATGCGCACTGACCACCAACAGGCAGACGCTTACTGCAGGAGCTGCCCCCTGGTGCTCAGTGTGCTCCCACAAGGGGAGCACCACTCAGCCAGAAGCCGGGCTCATGGCTGGTGTGCACAACAGTGGTGGCAGGAGCCTCTGCCGCCTCTGTGGCAGTGCCAAGGAGCAGCAAACAGGCGGTCAGTAAGGAGCAAGGGGTCCCAGACTGTGAGAGGGATGTCCAACTGATGGCTTAGGCCCACTCCCTGGCAGTTGGACATCCCCTATGGGGTCCTGGACTGTGAGAGGGTGCAGGCCGGGCTAAGGGACACCGCCCCCCCCCCCCAGTGCACAAATTTCATGCACCAGGCCTCTAGTGTCTTTTAAATCACAATATGTCAGGCTTACACTTTGCCCAGAGCAGGTGGGGAGAAGAAGAGGTGAGAGGTGGTTTGCAAAGACCCTGCAAGCTCTCTGCTATAATCTCAAGGGGTGATGCTGTGGAGGAGCAATGAGTGCCCAGATAGCACTGTGAACATCCTCAGTTCAGCTCTGCTCCTCCCACCAGAGGAGGTACCAGAGGCTGACCACAGGGGCACCAATATGTGCTCAATCCAAAATGCAAATGCTCCAAAGATGCAGCCTTTTAAATTAGCAGATAGGGCACTGGAGTAACTCATGTGCTGCCTAGTTTTACACAACCTCCTAGATATTTCTTTGTACTCTATTGAAACATGTACTATAATGTTAACGTAAGAAACATTCAAACCTGTAAAGAATTTTTGTGAGTTTGTTTGAGCCAAACTATCAACAAATGCTAGGAAGTAGAATCTCAATGAATTAAGATAATGCTCTGGAGAATGGTGGTTTTTCAACTATTTTTATACATTACCATCGAAGGAAGAGACATAAGTGGGTTACATGAAATCCATTGATGATAGATTAGGGAGGTGGGAGAAAGCAAAGTGAGGAAACCTCTGGGATTGAATAAAAAGTAAAATGATAGACACATGCTTCTTTTACAGAGGTGGGTGCAGGATAGGTAATAGTCAACAAGTAACAGGATAACAATAACAATGAGGGAATTTGTGGTCTCTGTCCTGGTGCCCTGGCACCTTGGTTGTGCCCTGAGGGGTTGGGGCAAAAGGGAAGTTACATGTTACCCTGACATTCCAAAGGTAGGTTATCTAGATGCAAAAAGACAATAGGCTCAGTTAAGACAAAAGTTGATCTTTGTCAGGGAAAATACTGGCCTACCACATGACTACCCACTACAAACTGCTTTTTAATTTAAAAAGTTTTAATGTCAGACCATCATTTGTGGTTACTTTAGGTCTCTGAGTTTGTGAGGCTGCCACGCAGACCTTCCCTGAGTTAGCTAGTTTAGCATGTGCCCCCTTTCGTCCGTCCACAATAATGTGAACCTGAGACCAAAGATTCCTTTGATATGAGCCCAAGAAAGAATTTATCTGCTGAGATGGATCCCAAGGTCCAATTTTGTAAATAATAAGAAGTTAGTGGTCATTTGTGGACTCTCGACTCCAGGAAGAACCTCAGACTGAACTCTCTTTCCACACTATGCAGTCAAACACTGCAGGGAAGCCCTGATTTCCTTTTTCTTCTAAAGGACTGAGACCTGCCCTGTCCAATCAGAGCTGCACAGTTTTGAGACTTCATTTATATAAAACTGACCTAACTGAGAACCAGAGCAGGAACTTTGGCTGTAAAATTTGGCCTCCCCTTTGTCTCAGTGAAACAGTGTAAGCTGCTGCCTGAATCTGTGTCTCCAGGATACAGCTCTTTTTGCTCAAATGTTTATTCTTTATCACAGTCTAAAATTAATTTTCACTTACAATAACAACCCCTGTACTTATGCTCCTTTGGAGCCAGACACTTCCTGAAAATATCTACCCTGTTACAAGTCAGGGACAAAAGGAAGAGCTTAGGAAGGGAAAGACTGAAATAACTGAAGTCACCTTGAAAGTCACCACAGAGAAGCAAGGCTCTGCCCCATTGATGGAAGAGGGTGGGAGGATTTGATTCCAGGGCCCCAACTCCTTCCAAGCATCTTGTTTCTCTCTTCTCTCTTCATTTGCTCCTCTTCTCTCTTTCCTCATCTCACCTTCGAATTCATTTCTCCTTTCCCATGTCACCATCTCTGTTTTCTCTCCTTGATCTTCTTTAGAGAATTTTACACTGGAAGTTGGTAGTGGTTGCACCCTCATGCACACCATTACTGAAAACCTCAGCGTCTTCACCTCAAAACAAATTCTTGGCCTGGGTGCTCCCTAGATTCCTTCCCATTACCATCCAACCCACCGCAGAAACTATCATCCCTTCACTGGTCCCCAGCTCTTAAAATATGTTTGTTTGTTTGTTTGTTTACTTATTTATTTATTTTATTGTCTAAAGTTTTATATATGTCTCCTTTTTCCCCAATTGACCCCCCTCCCCCAGCCATTCCCACTCCAGGCAAGCCCCCACCACCCCAGTGTCTGTGTCCATTGGTTATGCTAATATGCATGCATACAAGAAAAGAAACCATCAACAAAACAACAAGAAAGCCCACTGCATGGGAGAACATATTTGCCAATGATACTTCCGATAAGGGTTTAATCTTCAAAATTTACAAAGAGCTCGTACAACTTAATAAAAGGAAGAGAAATGATCCAATCAAAATGAGCAAAGGATCTAAATAGATACTTTTCGAAAGAGGACATGCAGAAGGCCCAGAGACATATAAAAACATGCTCAAAGTCACTAATTATCCAAAAGATGTAAATCAAAACAACAATGAGTTACCATCTCACACCTGTCAGAGTGGCTATCATCAACAAATGACAAGTGCTGGCGAGGATGCAGAGAAAAAGGAACCCTTGTGCACTGCTGGTGGGAAGGCAGACTGGTGCAGCCACTGTGGAAGACAGTATGGAGTTTCCTCAAAAAGTTAAAAATGGAACTCCCATTTGACCCAGTAATCCCACTTCTAGTACTATACCCCAAGAAACCAGAAACACCAATCAGAAAGGATATATACACCCCTATGTTCATAGCAGCACAATTCACCATAGCTAAGATTTGGAAACAGCCTAAGCACCCATCAGCAGATGAGTGGATTAAAAAACTGTGGTACATCTACACAATGGAATAGTATGCTGCTATAAAAAAGAAGGAACTTTTACCATTTGCAACAGCATGGATGGACCTGAAGGACATTATGCTAAGCAAAATAAGCCAGTTGGAGAAAGATAAATATCACATGATCTCACTCATATGTGGGATATAATGATCAACATAATTTGATAAACAAGAATAGATCCAAAGACAAATGGTAGGGTAGGAGGGAGTTAGAGAGCAACCAAAGGACTTGTATGCATGCATATTAAAATATGTTTAATAGGCAAATTTCTCAAGAATTCTAAAAAAGTAGTACGTCCCCAAATTTCCAAAAGAATCTAGAAAATTTTATTCTGCCTTTTGGTAGAAAAATTGCACTGCCATTGTCAAATCGTTATTTGACTATGCTGGACTCAAGTGCCAAGAAAGCAGTGCTTCACTGCTCTGCCTATGGCTTAGAAAGTGTCCAGTAAAACAGTTAATGCACATCAACTGAGGAATGGAGGAACCTCATCTTAACTTGGGTCCAGTTCATCAGCTTCCCCCATTTGACACAATGTCATGCATATGAGATGTGGCTCTTCACACAAAATGCTGTGTTGAGGTCATGCTTCCAAACTTGTGTGAACTTGAGAGAATCAACTTCAATAAAAGGAGCAACAATAAAAGGAGTTAGCTTAACTCTAGACATCCATTATGGGCATCACTGTCCCATTCTCGTGGGCAGAGCCATGTGAAATGCACTCAGCAGAAAGGGACATGGTCTGCAGAACATCCTCAGAACTTCCAGGAGGAGTTCATAAGTCACACCAACAGTTAGTTCTGGGCTTTCGCTTTAAACACTCAATCAAGCTTTCAATCTAGAAGATCCCAAACAGGAAGTGAATGCTCAGATGGGGCGTGCTTTTGAAATTTTCTGGGAGTTGGTTAATGATAAACACAGCTATAGTGCGTAATTATGAAAGCCATGCTTTCTCAGACGCAAATGTTATTGAATTGAACATTTTTGCTCTATCCTGTTGGAGTTTGTTCCTAAAAAATACCCCCAAATGTATTAATGGAAGCAAGTCTCTGAAAAAAGGTCAACCCAAAAATGCATTTAATCAAATGCAGTCACTTTCCACACTGAAGATGGAGGGCAGTCCCAGAGAAGGGGGAAATGGGAAAAGTGAACTAAGTTGGCAGGAACAAACCATTACTAAATCCAGCTTATTTCAGTAAAAACAGGCATAAGAGCAAAAGCAAGTTTTAAAGCTTGAATTCTTTCAAGATGACTCATGGGTCGTCTTTCCTATGCCAGTTTTCAATCTGTTTTTATAGATGAATGAATGGAGACTCACAACATGAGCCTAATCTTGAAATGAACAATGAGCACATCTGACACACCGTAGGAGCATGATGTTGAAGGGGGCTCTTCACCCAAACCTGGACAAATATTTGGATGCTTTTTTGGGAAAAGGAGATAACATCCCATTGGTCTGTTTTACAATGCATTTGTGTTAGGGGGATGGGGGAGGAAATGGGATTTAAAAATAAAAACATCTACTTCAGCGATGTGGGTTATAAAAGCATAAGTTTCTCTTTCAGGACTCTCTAAAGCTGGAAAGTATGAATTACATATACTCATTAAAACTTTTCATGTTAAATTCAAAGAGTAAAATTAGAAGCCACATTAATGACCCAACCATGCAGCAACTGGCCAACAGATGTGGAGCCTTATGGTTAAGAGATTACATGGTTGGAGCCGACAATTGGCTGTATGTGTCCCTGGCAGAGAGGAGGTGTAGCAAACATATTATCAGACGCAGAAAATATGCAGCCCCGGAAAGAGGGGACATGCACATCGGACTGCCTGCGATGCTTTCAAAGCTGCACATTTTCCCACTAAACTGCTATTTCAGAGACCTGAAGGGTTTTCCCCCCTTAGAAACGAAGTTAATCTCCAAGTTCAGAGCCAGAAACCTGTCCTGTTAAATCCCAGTGAAGACCGACATTCTTTCCAACTTCCGGACTCACAGTGTGGCCGAGTTTCCCGTGATGCACAAACTAAGCAGCTGCCATGCAAAGCAGAGCAGAGCCATCAGGCAGGCGTCAGGGTCTCTGGGATTCCAAGCTGGGGACAGCTCTCCTGGGGTGTTGGGCTCCCTTTGGGAGAAAAAGCCTGGGGAGTATGAGGAAAAAAAGCCTGAAAGGACAGGAAGGGCTGAGGGGAGGCTGGGGGGCTGGCCTGGTTTACACAACACCATGAAGTCGCAGTTTTATCCCCTGCCAAGGCGCCAAGGACACTAGTGGAAAAGTGTCCGAGGCTTCCAGTCTCAGCATTTCATTCCTACCCCTCAGAGCTGCAAATCACCAGGAAAAGGGAGATTTGGGAGTGAGCTAAGAAGGGGACGGTGTTTCCATGGGAGAGAGAGAAGGTGCAATCAGGATCCCTGTTAGGGTTGTGTCAGACAATCTGGCTAACTGGTCGTTTTCGTCGGGCTCCCTTAGGTGAGCAGGGGCTCGGGTGTGAGACGATGCTGCTGGGCCTGGTTCCAGGCTCCTTTTTCGTCATGAACTGCTTGCAGCAGTTTAATTCTCTTTCGGGACAGCTGGCTCCATTGTTTCTTTGGTTTCCAGGGTTTGTCCGGTGGGTTACCCAGGGAGCGTGGAAAAGTTCTGGAACATCTTTGTAGCTGACACAGCTGCCTTCTCCCAAAGGGGACTGGTAGATTTCAAGAAACCAACTACAAATCAAAGTTTGGGGGGTCCATGGCTTCCACTCATGCACCCCACATGCTAGAAATGTGTAGACCAAGCATGCCAAGCTCAAAAGGCTAACACGGGCCAAATAAACAAGGTTTAACTTTATGTGGGCCTCAAAAAAACAGAAGCTTCAATTTACATAGAAATGTAGGTTTATTTCGATAGAGACATGCTGAATACAAAGGACTGAAATAAATGAATAATCGTTAACATAAAATAATATAACATTTTAATAAAAATTAATATTTTTTTCTTGAACATTAACTTAACAGACATTGAATAACTGTACAGATTAATAAGCATAATGTAAATAAACCTATTTTTCTTGTTTTCCAAAAGCAAAATATTTCCTGTTGCGCACACCAAACAAGTCAGTTCAAGACTAATGACGTGGCATCAGCTGCTAAAATATTTGCTGCTGGTATTAGTGGAGAGAAATGGTGCGCGTAAGGCGCATAAGGGAAATAAATGCAACATGATTATAGTAATCAGTCATTAGCAAATGTTTCCAGTTTCTCATTGAATGTTTGCAGTTTCTCATTGTAGTTCATTATTAATAATCCTATCTAATAAAAGAGTGATATGCAAATTGACCATCACTCCAACACACAAGATGGCCGCCCCCATGTGGTCAAAGATGGCCGCCCCATGTGGACACAAGATGGCCGGCAGGGGAGGGCAGTTGGGAGGGACCAGGCCAGCAGGGGAGAGCAGTTAGGGGTAATCAGGCCTGCAGGGGAGGGCAGTTGGGAGGGACCCAGGCCAGCAGGGGAGGGCAGTTGTGGGGGATCAGGCCTGTAAGGGAGGGCAGTTGGGGGGTGCCAGGCCTGCAGGGGAGGGCAGTTGGGGGTAATCAAGCCTGCAGGGGAGGGCAGTTGGGGAGAACAGGCCAGCAGGGGAGGGCATTTGGGAGGAACAAGGCCTGCAGGGGAGGGCAGTTGGGGGGGACCAGGCCTACAGGGGAGGGCAGTTAGGAGGGTCAAGGCCTGCAGGGGAGGACAGTTAGGGGCAATCAGGCCAGCAGGGGAGCAGTTAAGCATCGATCAGGCTGGCAGAGGAATGGTTATGGGGTGATCAGGCTGGCAGGCAGAAGTGGTTAGGGGTATTCAGGCAGGCAGGTGAGCAGTTGGGAGTCAGCAGTGCTGGATTGTGAAGAGAGATGTCTGACTGCCCATTTAGGCCAGATTCCACCGTGGTCAGGCCTAAATGGGAAGTCGGACATCTCTCGAGGGGTCCCAGATTGGAGAGGGTGCAGGCTGGGCTGAGGGACAACCCCCTCCCCCATGCACAAATTTTGTGCACTGGGCCTCTAGTTATGTATAATAGGATATTGTAAAAATTAAGTTATGAAATTTTTATTAAAACTTTTCTTACACACCGTTATATTGGCTGGGCCACAAAAATATTCATTGTGGGCCACATGCGGCCCACGGGCTGTAAATTTGACATGCCTGGTGTAGACCAAGGGAGTATCCCTAGTGGCCATTGGCTGGATGCCTCCCACAGCCTGGCAAGCATGTCTACTTGTTAGAATGTCTACTGTGTCCCAGGTCTGAGCTGAGCACTGGGCAGAGAAGACAGGTTGGGCCCTGTAGCCCCAGAGCTCACAGTCTGAGGGGAGACACACACACCAGAACGTTCCACCCGCCCTGGGCTCTGTGAGGCAGAGTGTTCCTCACCTGCCACCTTCCAGCCTGTGCCTGACAAACTACCAACCACCCCTATTGCCTGACAGCGCCCCCTACCTCCCAGGAGAGTGAAAACACCAATTCAATGAGAAACTGCAAACAGACGGGCCACAATTCACAGTGAGGGAAGGCCAAGCAGTGGCTGTGTGAGACCAGGAGAGAGGGGTGGCAGCAGGATGCAGCGGTCCCTGGGAGCAAGTTCACAGACAAACCATTCAGAAAATAAAGACCGCGTGGCCTCGGGCCCAGGACAGGCCAGCGTCCACCAGGGCACTTCCACCAACTTCTAGTCACTCCTTCCGGGTCCCCAATCCTGGGCTTCTGCTGCAGTGCCCACAGTGAGCACAGGAACAGCAAGTTAGCCTGGGGAAGGGCCCCAGTTCTTGAGAAAGGGGATCCATGGAGAGAGCCCTGGAAACCCTGAGTGTGCCGGCAGGGAGGGGCAATACTGCCCTCTCTGGTCTCAGGGTGGCTCCTGGTCATCCACTTCCCTAAGGCCCTACTGACATAAAGACAAAAGTCCCTGTGTCACAGCTCAGAGTTCCCAATGGACTATCCTCCTCCTGCCCTTTGCAGCTGAGCTATGGAAAGCTGTGGCAGCTACAGCTGTGACTACCTGTGGACGTGGGGAATACCGGAGCCAGGTATCTGACGGGCTTCGGTTTAGGAGTTGTGAATCTGAACAACAGCCATCCCTCTAAAGAGCACTTTTCTTCCTGATCCCATCGGGGACGGCAGGGCTTTCAGGTAACAACCTGCACCCGGTGTTGGTGTTGGTGGTTCAGTGCCTGATACAACAGTGACCATGAAGAGTGCAGGCAATGAACAGAAATATGGGTTCTGTGTGGTGTAGAAGAAGGAGAAACTGTTACAGAGAAAAGAAATCAGGAAAGATGGGAGATGTGTCATTATAGATAGAATGGCCCAAGGAGGCCTTGTTGAGAAGGAGGCAATGAGAACATGAATGTGGAGGTGAGGAAGCCAGTTGGCTGTCCAGGAAGTACATGGTGTCTGGAGGGCAAGGCCCCTGAGCACCAGCAAGGGGCTGCAGTGGCTGGAGGGAGTGAGGGGAGCCTGAGGACAAAAGGCTGAGGGACAGAGCCAGGTCATGGCCTTCTGCTTTCAACAGAGAAAGACCATGAGTGACAGGACTTAACATAGTGAGGGCCTCAGAGACTCCCTCTGTGGCCTCAGGGACTCTCTCTGTGGCCTCAGGGACTCTCTCTGTGGCCTCAGGGACTCTCTCTGTGGCCTCAGGGACTCCCTGCAGAGCAGGGAACAAGGCAGGGGCCACAGCAACAATGCAGGCAGGAGGCAAGGGTCTTGAGCTGGACACTAGCACGTTTTCAGTAAAACACCTTGATGTCAGGTGTGACAAAAGGAAATCAGGAATAACATCAAGGGTGTTGGGCTTAGTGCCTTGGTGGATGGGTTTGCATCGTCAGAGGGTAGGTATGGGGGTGAAGTTGGAGATACCCATTAAATGTCCAAGTGAGGATGTCAGGTGGGCGGTTGTATGTATGCAGCCCACGTTTAGAGGTGAGGTACTGGCAGGAGACAGAAAGTTGAACTCACCAGCTTAGGAACTACTATATTTGGAGAACCACTCCCAGGGGACTGGGCATGGCCAGAAGAGGTGGGGCTGAGCCCTGAGGGCAGAGAAGGTTAGACTCCAAGGTCTAGAAAGCCTCTTGTTCAAGGGCGGATATGCTGGTCTGCTTGGCCTTTTCCAGCTCCTGAGGCCTGAGGAAACAAGTCCCCAGCCCACTTGGTCTTCTTCATAGGGCTTTCTCTGGGCCGTGAGCAGCACTGATGGCCCATGACCAAGTGCTGCATGCGTGGGCCAGCGTGGGCAGGAAGCTGCTCGCTGACCCACACAAACTGGCAATGCTGCCAACCAGACGCCAATGCTCAGGCCCCAGGACTGGCTTGGATTCCAGGCTTTAAGGACAGGTCAGCACAGCATTTGCAATTCTGAACCGAGCAGGTCCCTGTTAATGCACCGGAGCCTACAAGCAGCAGGTCACACTGCTTCCCCGCAGTCCCTGGGTGCTCCCATGGGAGGGCTGAACCGCCTCTCTCTCCTACTTCAAACCCTAGGACAAAGGTTTCAGAGGGATTCTCAACCTCCCACCGGCCCTCCGCTCTCTCATGAGCCTCTCCCCACTGGCAGCTTGGAGGTCATGGCTATGTTCCTGGGGGTGTTTTCTCAGTCATGCAGTCCCGTTTCTAGAAACTAGAAACTAGTCACCTGGAGATTTCTCTAGATTTTTAGATTCCCATGTTAGAGGAAACCTTTTGGTCACCTAAAACCACACTGAAAATTATTGACTGTGCAAATCCACATATCTGGTGTTTGCTTTTTGTTTTGTGTTGTTAAGCATGTGACCAGACAGGATATGGGGAGGCCATGGGAGGTGACTCAGCGTTTGAAAGCCTAGTTCTACCACTTGCTGGCCCTGTGAACTGGGGCGTTACTCAGCCTCTCAGAGCCTTATTCTCCTCATCTGTAAGATGGGAATAATAGACGTCCTGGCTCACAGGGTTAAATGAGTCAATTTCTTAGAATAGTGCTGACACATAATGACACCAAATCCCAGTGACTAAATATTCCCTGTAGGAGAGTGATAAATGCAGAGCCCTAAACCAGGCTGAAGCCATAGTCAGAAAATAGAAAGTTTTACATTATTTAAGCCTGCCCTTTTGCATATGCAGTCCTGTCACGTTAAACTGCAGTAGTAAGGGACCAATCGGAGACCTATTTGCGTTACCTGAAGGAGCTCTCCTACATGTTAGTTTAAACACAGCTAAGCAGGTGTACTTGGAAGCAGTACGAATTAAGATAATCTCATCCAGTGAATTAAATCCAGGCTTTGGGATCTAAAGGGACTGAAGCCAGATGGTAAGGCAGCTAGACAGATAGGAAACTGCCCACATTGTGGCATTTTCTTTCCCTCCCCAGACTTTACTTGTCCTCAGGCACCTGTCACTTCTAAGGACAATCAGGAGAGACACAGTTCTGGACTTGGAAGCTGGGTTCCAGACTCAGTGAGAAGAGCGAATTCCCTCTCCAGGGTGCAGTGTTCATTGCTGCTGCTCTGAAAACCAGCTGAGTGTTTGTGCTGCTCACCCGCCTCCCCAGCTGCTGGCTGGAGGGGACCTGGGGGACTGATGCTGAGCCTGTCACCCACAGCTACCTTCCTGACCTACACAGTCAGGAGAGTCTTTCCTAGAGGAAATTCTGACTTTTCCTGGGTGTCTATAACTGCAGTCATCCTTTGCCTGCTCACAATTTTGTCATTTCTGCTCCTATTTATGTAAAATTCAGGAGTGAGCACATGGCGCAGCCCCCGGGGCCACCTGCTTCAGCCTTCATTGAAGCAAGAACATCTGGGAAAGCGTAGGCTGGGAGTTTTAGTTCACTTTTTTTCCAAATAAATGTTAAAACAAAAACATAACTATGAAAAAAAAAATGTTTGTCTGTGTATCACCAAGGTTACCTAGGTTGCCTTGAACATACCATCATCACACGTGGGGACATGCTGTGCTGGGGGTTGTCACTGCCAGACCCAGGAAAGTCCGCAGAATCATGAAACTACCTTGTCTGAGAAATTAGGATACTGAGACTCAGGGGCAGCTGAAGGGGACTCCATACAAAGCAAGGCCCTGCCTACTTCAGGCTGAGTGAAGGCTTAGTCACATCCTGATTCCCCGCTGCCCTGCCCCCAGCCGCCCTGCCCAGAACACTCTTCGCTCTCTTGCTTTCTCCAAGATCCCAACTCCCATGCACCCTGGTCTCCTGGGAGCTCTGCACACCCACCGGCTTGGGCACCTACTCCTTGCTTTCACATGGTCTTTCTATGACCCCCCACATCCAGTCTGACCCACATGTATAGACGGCTCTCTGGGGCCACCCAAGAGGAACAAAGGGGAAAGAGCCCCAGCCCCAGGCCTCTGCCACGCACCCCCAGGGCTGCACAGGGGCTGGGCAGAAGCTTCCTGCAACTGTCACTCCCGAGGTGGAAGGCCTGGGTGTCTGATTGTTTTGAGAACCAGACCCCAGGGGAGATGTCCTCTCAGTTTTAGGTGTTTCACTGGATGTTCTAGAACTAAGGATCCATCAGCTGGTCCCAGCAGTTGGGTTCCATGGACTTCCGGTGTTCCTTGGGATGTTCTAGAAAAATGGGCTCTGTGACCAAGGAAATTTGGGCAACACGGCAGGTTCTATTGCCTCCTGGAGCTTTATAACCATGTAGCTTATGAAGGACTCTAAGTAATCCTAAAGCAGAGACATTTGTTTGGCCCAGCATTTTCCCACCTTACTTTATCACAATTTTTTTTTCCTTATAGAACACAATTGGAAATGGTAGAAAGCACTGGATTATATTAATGCTTTCCCAGCTCCATACCCTAACCTCTCTTTTCCTCTGGTCTGATGGTGAGTTCTCAAACTTTAGGACAGATAGACTGATTTTTCAGAGATGGCAACAATTTCTGATAATTGCATGTTAGAAGCTTTCCTTCCCCCTCTCTCCCATAGGAAACATAACCACAGAGGGAAAATCTGGCCTCAAATGGAAGTAAACAGCTGGAGCTGATGAATTCCAGAAGCAAGTATTCTTTTTGCCTGTAAGCATCTATGAGAGAGAGAGAGAGAGAGAGAGAGAGAGAGAGAGAGAGAGAGAGAACAGAGGCTATGTAAATATAATTATTTCTAAGTAGAGTATCTTCAACATTTTCCATTAGGTTGCAGGGAGGTCATTGTGAGGCCAGCTATCCAAATATGGCTGCTGATTCCCTTGAGTCAGCAAAGTATATAAAAAAAAAAGATCTTTGGGACAGAAATTTCTTGCCACACATTCTAGCAAATGTACGGGATATTATATTTTAGAGCTGTGGTTTTCCAACGTTTTTCAAAGCATGAAAACCCCTTTTCTCAAGGGAAATCTTATTCAAAATCCCTCCCTCCCACCCCCAGGCAGGCTCCTGCGGTATCTTCAGGAAACCCCAGGAATCTAGTCTGGAGACCTGTGGCCATGGGCCTGCTGCTCCCAGCAAGGCCCTCAGACTGGAAACTTCCGAGTCCCCTGGACGCTCGTTAGAAACTCAGCCTTGGGGCCCCGCCCAACCCGCCCAATGGATTGGGTTCACTTTAAAATTCTAGAGGCAGATTGAGGGGATTTACTCCTGTGTTTCTTCCTCTGTCCCATCATTCTAAATACCTGGATGAGACTTCCTGAAAATCAGTCCGGGAATTTTAGGTTTCCACCCCAGCTGCAGCTGTAAGTGGGGTAATCCCCGATAGTCATTTTTTTGCTTCTCTCTGTACCTTCTATTCCATTCCCCTCCCCCACGCCAGAGGAGAAGTGAGGGCTGCCTGGAAAAAGGAGAAGAGAGCAAAGTGATTAAAAGTAGAGACAAGAAACCTGGGTTCCTGGGTTTGAACCCAACACTCCCACCCTCCTCTGCGTGGACTTGTGCAGGTCAGTTAAGGTTCTATGCCTATTTGTCCCCATCGGTCAAAAGAGGTGGGGAATGATGGCAATGGTGAGGATGATGAGATGATGGATGAAGCCCCTAGAATCGACCCCATGGAGCCTTACTTTAAGGAATGCAGGGGGCACAGAAATCACCGTAGGGTTCTTTCATATAATCCCACCACTGAAAGTATGACCAGAAGAACAAATAAGATTTAAACGTTTTCATTACATGTATCTTCCTTTTAGACTTAAGTCAGAAAAACCTTTTTCTATAGGGGCTTTTCCACTTATTAGCACAATGAACTTGGCCAAGTCCCTTATAGATTTATGTCATCCTCCCTCCCCATCCAGGGTGGGGGTGGCAATGCTGCCCTGCCTAGCTCACAGGAACTCTGGAGGCTCGGTGGTGAGAATGGACACTTGAGGCCGCAAGCATCCAGAGTTCCCATTAGAGGCAAATGCAAGGACGCCCAATACCTAATCAGGCCTCGGGAGAATATGAATGCACAGGGGGCCTGCATTTCCAGGGTAGGGCCGTGGTAGGAAACAAAATAGGAAAGTGCTTGAAAGAGTGAAGAACAGGCAAGAAGTAGTGTTCTGGCCAGTATTATTCTGGACACTGTCTCCTGATTCTATAGAGCACCAGCAACAGCCACCTGCACCCCAGGCTTTCTCCCTCACCTGAGATAAAAGTGAGGCCCTCGCTAGAGCTCAGGCCAGGCTGTGATGCCCCCCAGGCAGTGGTTGCAATGCACCCTGAGTACTGGCTGGGCGGGTGCCTGCAGAGGGTGGTGCTGGCGCCAGGAAGCCTTTCTCCATTGCACTTGGAGTCTCTGCGGCCTCTGGTTTCTTGGCACCACAAGCTGCTTGATCTCAGTCCAGCAATTTGCTCTTATAAACAAGAGGGGGTGGGGGAAGAAAAGTTGTGAAAAACAGACACAGGGAATTAGGTCATCCTAGAAATTCTAAGCCATCAGCAAAGCTCTTGTTGAGCATGATTTAACGCAACCGCCACTGGCCACAGCCGGGCCTTGAAGGTGCAGGCAGAGGAGTATCAAAATGGCCTGGGGCAGACAGGAAGGGGGTTAGGGTGAGGGACAGCTCCAAACTCCACTGACCGCTTTCCTTCTGCTGCAGGAGGCAAGCTAAGGGCCAACTGGAATGGTGAGTGCGTTTGACGTTCTTTTTGATCTGGGAGTTTTGGATCCTGATGTAATAACTGAAGCAGGCTGCACCCCCTCCTGTAATTCAGCATCTAGTTCTCCTGCTGGCAGGACACTAAGCTGCCCCTCCCCTTCTCTGTGAGCTTCATCATTGGACTTCCACTTCCTTGATGCCAGTGTAGTGTTAATGGGGGATGGAGTGTTACCATCATAATTAGCTAGTTAGTATTAATGAAGGGAAGAGAGCAAAGGGGAGGCCAGACATTATAAGCATGGTCATCTGGGCAGCTTCACCAGGAAGCTACAGCTTCACGCTCCCCAAGGAACCACCTGTCCATTCCCTGCAGATCACTGGGTAAAGGGGTCCAGCAAAGGGGGAGATGGGTACATGCACATTGAAGTTGAGGTGATGCAGGGGAGGTGCTTGCCTGTCAATCTAGCCTGGGGAACAATGGATTGGCTAGGGGGTGGACCCCATCAGAAGTGTGCAAAATCTTGGGAAGTTAAAATCCCTAGACACAGAGTTCCTGCTCTCTTGCTTGCTTGCTCTTGCTCTCTCTTAACCATGGCCTGCACTTGCTCATACACTTGCATGTTCTCTCTCCATAGCCATGTGGCCTTAAGCAGTCGCATTGCCCATGGCCGTGCAGACTCAGGGTCCACAAGCAGGATGCCGGACTTTAATATGGAGCCGAAACTCTGGGCAGTGGCCTTTATTCTGGGCCTGCTGACGACAAGATTGGACTTCTTCCGCAGACAGAGATGAGACCTCGGAGGTGAACCCCCTTAACTTTACATCATCAATAAAGCTTCCCACAAAACCCCGTCCTCCCACCGGAGCCTAAAGAAATTCTTTCCTCGAGTCACTCCAGGAACTCCACTCCCACCAGTAACAGGAGCAGTCCCCATGATTTTTCCTGCAAAACCACCCCTAATGACTAAAGCTGTCTTCTGCTCTGCTGTAAGCCTTTAAGCCCCTTGTAAGGCTATTTTTACCTCAACTGCATCTTTCCATAGACAGTCACCAGCCATGGCAACACATTTACACCTTGGAACAGCAGAATGCATTTTATTTATTTATTTATTTATTTATTTATTTATTTATAATCCTCACCCAAGGACATGCTTATTGATTTTAGAAAGAGGGGGAGGGAAGGGGGGGAGGAGAGAGAGAGAGAGAGAGAGAGAGAGAGAGAGAGAGAGAGAGCCATCAATCAGTTGTCTTTCCCACATGCACCCCAACCGAAGATTGAACCTGCAACCTAGGTATGTGCCCTGACCACAAATTGAACTCACAACCTTTTGGTGTATGGGACAATGTTCCAACCAACTGAGCCACACCAGCCAGGGCCAGCAGAATGCATTTTAATTGAGTTAATCACACCTGGGAGAAGAGCAAAGATGAAAGGTCCTGATCCTGGGACAGCAGAACCACCTGTCCCAGGAGCCAGGGGCAGCATGGAAAGTCTCGCTGCTACTGATCCTGAGTGAGAAGGGAGCTGCTGAGGGGAAGAAAAGGGGACTAATGGTAGTGGTTGGATTAGAAACAAAGGAAAAAAGAGTCGTGAAATTGTGAGATGAGCACTGGTCTTGAGATGAGCTCTGAGGCTAATTATATAACCTATTTTCTCATCTGTAAAATGGGTGCAGTGATATCTATCTATTGATGTGATGGACATAAAAGAAGAGGAGGTTTCTGAATCCATTAAGCAGGATGCAGCATATTATAATATTCTTCAAAGGCTGCCACGGACATGCACTGACTGGGAGGTGGACACTGTGCTAATGATTGCAAGGCCATTGTCTCTTTCCGTGTTTACAGCAACCCTGAAAGGAAGACAGGATCGCTCTCATGTTACAGAAGAGGAAAGCCAGGTGAATTCACTTGCCCAGGGTCACACGGCTGGTAGGTGAGGGAGCTGAGCTGTGCCTGAGTGCATTCTTCACCTTTCCCAGAATCGCTGTCTTGGCTTACTTGGACTTCAAATGGGACCAGAATGCTGGGCGACTGTCACAGGACATCTCATCCAGTGCTTGGCATGCAGCCAGCTCCTCTGTGAGTCTACATCCCTGCAGAGTGTAAGCCTCCGTAACACAGATGCTAGGGTGGAGTAGCATTTCATCGCAGTGACTTCAGTCATTGCCAAAGTGCCCACTGAAGTCTACCTCTTCCAAAGGGACTTCACTTGAAGAGAATCTTATCCCCATTTTCTGTGCAAGGACATCAAGAAGCCACCTCCATCCAGTCTCCTTTTCTCTAAGCAAAACCTTCCTGGACTCTTGTCTAGGAGGTTATGGGATCCGGCTCTCAAAATATGTGCATGGTAGCATGAGGCTGCCTCCAGCTTCCTGCATCCAGAGCTGGTCCACCCCATGTCTGATCTCCACCCTCACCAAACACAACCTAGTGAAACTGCCACCCTCTTTAAGCTTCACCTGCCTCATTTGTAAAACAAGGGCACTCACATGTGGTGGGAAGATGGAGGGATCTGGTCACTCCAGACAGGGCTCTAGAGAGCTGGGTAATTAGGAGAGAAGATGGGTTTTCTGTAATTGTCCACATTATATTGCGATTCTTCATCTGCATTTACAGACTCCAACTTCCTGGAAAGTCTGGAAATTCTGAAAATCTTACCGGACATTTTCCTTCCAGAGCCAGTGAGCATTGAAGAACAAAGCTGGGGCTGGGCCCGTGCTCTGTGCAAGTGGGAGCTTGACTCCTGACCTGCTGAAAACCTTGGTGTGAGGGGTGATGCCAGGGTAGGGAGGAGAGCAGAAGGGGAGGAGGGAGGGAGGGAGAGAGAGAGCGATTTGCCCATACATAAGTGAATGAATGAACTGGAATGAAATCCAGTCGAACTCTAAAGTCCAGGCCTAATGTCCATCTAAGGTGCCTTAGCAGTTCCAAGTCAGATTGGGGAGGGTGGGGTTGGCTGTCCAAGTCCCCCCACTCCCAGTCTGCTCAGCCAATTGAAGGGAACAGGGTTTCTTCCTCTCTTTCCTTCCTCCTCCTCCCCATTTCCTTCCTCTCCCCTTCACTTTCCTCCCCCTCCACACTTTTACACATGCTTATCAAAGTACAAATCTATAATTAACGCACAATAAACTGCACATGTGTAAAATGTTCAGTTTGGTAAGTCTTGGCACATGCAGGCTTGGTGCAGGCCTGGCCCGGCCCTGCTGGAGCTCTTGATTCCGCAGGGTAAGAAGGGCCAGGTCTGACGGTCTGAGAGATGCTTCTCTGTCTCTGGATCTGTTTTTGTTCATCAGTTTATGTTGTTCATTATGTTCCACAAGTGAGTGAGATCATGTGATGTTTATCTTTCTCTGACTGGTTCATTTTGCTTAGCATAATGCTCTCCTGGTCCATCCATGCTGTTGCAAATGGTAAGAACTCCTTCTTTTTTACCGCAGCGTAGTATTCCATTGTGTAGATGTACCACACTTTTTTAATCCACTCATCTGCTGATGGCACTTAGGCTGTTTCCAAATCTTAGCTATGGTGAATTGTGCCGCTATGAACATAGAGGTGCATATATCCTTTCTAATTGGTGTTTCTAGGTTCTTGGTGTTTCTAGAAGAGGGAAGGTAGGGGAGGGTGGGGGGAAAGGGGAGAGTTCAACCAAATGACTTATATGCATGCATATATGCCTAACCAATGGACACAGACTCCAGGGGGGTGAGGGCATGAGTGGGGGTGGGGGGGGATAATGGGGCAATAAGGACACATATATAATACCTTAATCAATAAAGAAAAGAAAAAAACAAAGCTAATAAGTACTCAAAACTTGTCACTTCCTAATTATTTTACTACACTTTACTATTATCCATGCTGTTGTATCTGTAGTGGAAATACTATATAATATTTTACAACTACTCATCTCTTTGCAACTCCACGTTCAGTGATGTTAAGTTGGTAGTTTGAAATAAACCATAGTAGTAGTATTTACAACATGAAAATAAAAAAAAAAAAAAGGGCCAGGTCCCTGCCAGCCCTGTGTGGCCAGACTCAGGGAACGTGGCAGCAGCCATACAGTCATCTTGGATTCACGTTTCTAAGACTGCTGAGAGAAACCACTCTCAAATTGAAGCTAAAAGGAAGGAGGAAGGAGAAAAAAAGCAGACAAAAGAGAAGGCTAATAAGAAAGGAAGAAAAGCGACCATAATGTGGATTTAATTAAATTCCAGCTTTAGTATGGTCACACTAGTGTCCCAGTGCATGAATTCATGCACATTGAAAAGAAATTAATTAGTTCTTCTGCTGCAGGTACTAATGCAGGCGGTCCCGGGTGGTGGCTGGGCAGGACTGGGCAAGATGGGCCAGACACGCCTTGGAGCCAATCCCTGGCTGGCCACACCTGGGCCAGCACCGCAGATCAAAGAGAGTGAGCAGGGTCCCTCCAGCAGGTGGGGTCCCTCAGCCTGGCCTGTGGGTATAGGGCTAAAACCGGCTTTCCAACATCCCCCAAGGGGTCCCAGAGTGCAAGAGGAATCATGAGGAATCCGGCTCCCCCTCTCTGGTTCCGGGGTGCGTCACCCGAGAACCACAGCTGTCAAGTGACTGCAGCTTGGCAGCTCCTGCATTGAGCGTCTGCCTGCTGGTGGTCAGTGCACATCATAGCTACTGGCCGGTCGGACTGTTGGATGGTCACTTAGCCTTTCATATATATAGATTATGAGTTAATTCTTGCCTCCGAGACTATTTCATCAGAGGCAAATCCCACAGGCCACATGTTGTTTTATCGGCTTTTCTTCTCTGGTGGAGACACTGGGACTCTGCAGAGGGGACATGGAGCTGTAGCCAGAGAGTGTATTCTCCTGGGGGAAAAGAGGGAACAAATGAATGATAAACATCTTGTCTTCAGAACATCATAAAATGTTCAATACCAGGCCCCACGCACATTAGAGTTTTCATCCTTAATTTGAACACAGATGACTTGGTAACAGCACACACTATTTGCATCCCCCACAGTATGCTTTATTTTCTGTATGGGTCAAGAAGGAAAAAAGAAGACAGACCTACGCCTCATTCTGTTGTGTCTGTGTGGCATGACTGTGTGTTGGTTTCTTTGATCAAATGATAATGTCCCCTCTCTTTCCTTCTCCACACAAGGGAGAGACATGGACCAGGTGTTCATGCTTATATACTTGACATACAACAGCTTTCTGCATTTCTCTTCTGTGGTTCATTCCCAGACAGCTTGAGTTTTGAATGAAAACTCAGCAAACCTAGAAGAGGTCACAGGCTGGTGCCATCCTGACAGGCATCTCTGGCATCAGAGGACCAAGACAAGTGGCTACAATGTTGATGTTTGTGTTATTTCACCTCAGATGGATAACATTATTCTGTTATCAAAGGTAGTTACCCAAAACCCCAATAGTGGTAAAAATTCAGATTTTAAATGACATGGATTGAGTAGTGGAAACAGGCTGGTTGATCTGTCAGGTGATTAGCAAAGGCCATCCTCCTGTTCACTCTCACAGGCTGGGCACTGAGGAGGCCTCTGACCTGGCTCTCAAGAAGGAGCCGGCCAGCCAGCCCTGTGGCCTCAGCTCCAGGACCCGGCCCCACCAGGCCTTTGCCAACCTCACTGCTTTGTGGACCTTTGTTTGTGTCACCTCTTTGCACCACCATGCCCTATAATAATTTTTGCCATATCCACATTTACTCAAACTTTCTTCCTTAAATAGACTCATATTTTTACTTCAATCAATTAGCTTATTAGGAAATTGCCTATTACTTCACTATGGGAAAAGTAATATCCTTAGACAGACATAGAAGATAATCATAAAAGATGCCATGAAAACAAAACAGTGTCATCAAGATTTAGCTGTGGCCTTTGGAAGCCTCTGGGTCTGGGGCCTACTCTCTGCTCATCAGAAAGATTAGGCAGCGAGGAGAGGGGAATGGGCACTCCTGCTTGAGATGGAGGCTCTTTCGGACAGCGCCAGGTGGAATGGAAGAAAACAGGGGAGGGAACTGCTTCTCACCACGACTCGGGTTACTTGCAGGTGGCAGTTCTCCGAAGCCTAATGCTGGGACACTGTTTCTCGCCACTCTCTGGGCCCTTCCTTTTCCTCAGGCCACTGCAGTGTGGCCTAGCTCTCTGGGCCATCAGGAACTCCTGGTCCTGCCATTCTGTGACTTCACCGTCACCCCCATCATTCCGGCCTCTTTGTAGCATTCAACTCCCCTCCTCTCTGGAAACCCCTTCCCTTGGCTCTGGCACTGCTGTCCTGCCTTCCAGAAGGTTCCCCCTCTTCACCCACCATTTGGAATCCTCCCTCTCTTCCCATCATTTTCGTGCTGATGCAGCAAAGGGCTCAGAGCCACTAGGCACCTCTAATCTCCAGGACCACGAGGCTGCCTCACTGACTTCAGGGTTCTTGGACGTCACCTGTAGGACTGTGCTCCAGGTGGACAAGCTGAGCTGGGAGGAGTGAGCCGGGTCAATATGGTATCAGCTGACTGGAAGGCCTGCCAATGCTTAGAGCCTGGCCTCCTGGTTTTCAGGCCACTGGACACTTGGCGCCCGAAGGACAGGCCGAGCCTGGCACCGTCATGCTGGCAGGGCTGTCCTTGAGAATCAGACTCACGCTCCACAGAATCAAAACCAGCAGCCTGTGCTGCTCAGTTCCCTGTTCCAGTTGCGGTGGTTGGCCTGGGGGACAGCAGCTGTTGTCCCCTGAGGGCCTGCTCCCTGCAGAGAGCAGCCAGGCTCTCAGGGCTGGCCCTGCGCTCCTCTGGTAGGGTCCAAGCCTGTGTGCTGTCCCTCTCCTGCACCCCTCTTGCCTGGGGTGGGGGGGGGGCACTCTTTGCTGGCAGACACATCCTCTCTAAGGTTCTCATAAGTCTCGTGGCATCCATACCTGCCACCTCCCAAATATGCATTTTAACCTGGGACCACTTCTGAAGACAGCTCATTGACTCCATGGTGAGGAATCCCACCTGGTCAGGTTGGGAAAGAGTGGTTAGGGTGCGAGTTATGCCTGCCCAGTTACAACCTTCACAGCTCTTGGGGCCAGCTGTCTCTCTGCTCAGCTTTCCACTGCTGGCTGAGTGTGAGGATTGGATTTCTGCCCCTCGGTCCCACCTCAGAGGTGCATCAGGCTGACAGGGCCACTATCTGCCTCTGAGCACCTCCCTGGGTGAGTAGGGTCGCTTTGCACACATCGAGTCTCAGCAGGCTACATCGCAGGTCGGGGCAGAGGGTGCTGCTGCCCTGGGATGCTCAGACCAGGACTGTATTTTTGCTCAGAGCGGCAGGAAAGCACAAACCTGGTTCTTTCAGGTGAGAGACGGGGAAATAAAACTCACAAGGATTGAAGTGACTGATGGCAAAACCTCAGACAAATGCTTTCACATCATTGTGCAGTGACCACACCCTCAAGGCTACCTCACAAGGGCACTTCGCTGCTTGTTGTGAGGATGAGGATGGCCAGCTGACGGCCAGCTGACACAGTTGCGGCTCAATCCCAGGCCATCCAACTCCCAAGGCCAGGCCCTCTCACTGCGGTGGGCACAAATGTCTTGTTTTCACACCTATTGAAATGTTAACACTCTTAGGTTAGATTGTGATGCTAAGTGATTAGATTAACTGGATTTTCCTTGCCCAACGGGTTCTTTTGCTAGGCTGTCCTGGCCTGTGGGTCTCAGGCCTCACTTGGAAAAGACAGGGAACAAAGGCCAGGCCTGAGACACAATTGTTCTCTTTGAAATCAGGACTTTGGAAAAACAAAACAAAATAGTGCCTTGTCCCATCAAGCGTGGGTTAGCCACAAACTCTGAGAACCCAGTATGAGGGCTGGATGGAGACAGGGTAATGCTGGTGTCATGAAGTCTTGTACCCGTGTAGGGCGCCGTAGGGCGCCGTAGGACGCTCACCGTAGGACGCTCACCGCTGTCTCCACCATTGCAGCCATGTTTCCACCCCCCAGCCTATGGCAGTGCAGCCCCAGGCTGAGCTTAGGGGGGACATGGGGTTGACACAGTGTGGCCCAGGACCATTGACTTGGTCGTGTAGACCTGTGTTATAAGCATAAGACGGAAACACAACATTCAGCTGCCTGGTTTGCGGTGTTGAGACTTTAATAAAGCAGCTCTTTGACAAAAGACATAGTAATGGTTACTTGGATCTGTTTCAGTAGTTCATGTCACCCCTTGCTCTTGGAGATGTTACCAAGCTGTTGTGGACATGGTCCAGCGTCTAGTTTTACAACTTCGTTGCTTAGAAGTGCAACCGGGTGTTGGCTCAACTGATGTTCAATTCTTTGGAGGAGTTTAGGGGGGAAAAAAGATTAAAGTAACTATAAAACCACAAACTATGTACAAAATGTATCATGGACTTTAATCTGCAAGTTGTTCTTTTTCTTCTTTTTTTCCCTTCATACAGCCTGAGGCAGAGCTTTCCAGAAGAGGCTGCTGTTTGCATTTAAAGCTGCTTTGTAGAAAAACTCCATTTTCAAAGGTTTGAGCCTGGCTGGGCCCGGAAGGCTGGTTCTCTGTGAGTCAGGCCTGGCTGAGGGCTGGACTAGCTGCTCCAAGAGGCCTGCCTGCGTGGGGACAGGGCTGCCAGGGTCAGCCTGGGGCAGAAAACCCTAGAGCTCCAGATCCTCACCGGTTCCTCATCTGCCTCCCTAACTCCAGGGAGTCCTAAGTGCTTGTCTTCTGCCTTTGCTTTCTTGTTTCATTCTTAAGAGTTGGCATTCCAATGTGGTCTTTAGACATAAACGAAATCAACTACCTTGACCTTCTGATCCTCCAGTTGCTTATGAGTTCCAGGTGGCTTTGAGCATAGAACACAGTATTGTGAGGCTGTTAGGGGCAGGAGGCCTTTAGTTCTCTGTTGATGATGACAACCCCTCATGCTTTGGGGCCTCTCATCCTCTCTGTGTCCTGGATGGTGAGATCCTGTGCACGGTGGATATTTTTTGCTTCTCCTCGTGGCAGTGGGTTTGGCTTCATACACAGAGGATGAGCTCTTTCAAGCCAGACCCTTACAGCTCCTTTTTTTTGACCAAATGGTAAGAGGACTTATTACATAATCTGGATTGAATTGAAAGTCCGGAACCCAGCGTTCCAGCCTCAAACATCTGGGTCTGGAGGAGGAATGTAAGAGCAGCCAAATGCCTGGGATAAAGTTGCTGGTCACAAACTTGGCCTTTTAGTCTTAATCAGAAAATCATATGCTCAAGGGCAACATGAATCCTTTAAAACCTGCATCTTGTAACTTAGGTTCTGCCCTCCTGCCAGGTCTCACACTCAGGGGCGGGACCTTCAGCCCCCCTTTTCATCCACACATGTAACCTTGAGGGATCAGCTCCACCAGACCCTTCATTCTAGTCCAAGTTCTGATCCCAACTTGGCTAGGACTTCAAAGCAAGTTCTGTTCTGAGCATGATGATCATAAAAACCCCATCAGAGAGGGTCCAAGAGTTCAGTGAATCAGGAAACTTTTACTAGACACATGCCACATGCTCTAAGGTCTCAGAGCTGGAACTCAGATGTGCTGACTCCCAAACTACCTGGAGTAGTTTGCCAGGGCTGCCAAAACAAAGTACCACAAGCTAAGCATCTTAAACAACAAAAATTTATTGTCTCACAGTTCTAGACACTAGAAGGTCAAGGTCAAGGTGTCAAGCAGGTTGGTTCCTTCTGAGGGCTGTGAGGGAGACTCTGTCTCAGGCCTCTCTCCTAGCTTTTGGTGGTTTGCTGGTAATCTTTGTCCAGTCCTTGGCTATAATCCTTGGCTGAAAAGCATCACTCTAATCTCTGCCTTCATGTTCACATGCTGTTCTTCCTGTGTGCATATCTGTGTCCAAATTTCCCCTCTAATCAGGACACTAGCCGTATTGGATTAGGTCCCACCTTAATGATTTCATTTTCACTTAACCAATTACATCCATAATGACCCTATTTCCAAATAAAATCATGTTCTGTAAAACTGAGGGTTATGGCTTCAACATATAAATTTTGGGGTATGCAATTCAACCATAACACCAACCTATTTTTGGACCTTGGGTGAGTGAAATACTTCTGAACATTATTTTCTCCACCTGTGACATGGCTGATCTTTAAGATTCTTTCCAGTGCTTAAGCTCAGTGATTCTAAATGTCTATAGAGTATGATGGTCTATTTTATTTACTTTCTTAACAGTTTTTGAGTAATTCATTTCATTGAATGTCATATTTTAAAATTATTTGTCCGAGTTTTAAGGAACTTGTCATTTTTTTACCTTTGATCATAGTTATTTGTATGGATAATATTAAATATATTTAGTGACCATTATGTCAAGGCCCCAAGTAGTCAACGATCACTGGCCATTATAATTGCACTGGGACATACTGGAGTGTACTGTGTGGATCCAACCCCTGGCTCTTTCTGTATTGCCTTAGCTCTCCATTAAACTTAATATTTTTCTTCCAAATTTTTTTCTTGTTTTAAAATAATTATGTAATTATTACTGACAACTTTAAGGAACAAAATATCACTTCTTAGTAATACATTTTGGTATCTAAGTGAGTTTTTGTGTGTATTTTTCTTTTTGATAATTTATCCTAGATATTTTTCTGTGCCATTACATACTTTTGAAGACATGATTTCCACCAGCAGTATCTGAAAATATTTTAGTGATGTTTTCTCTTTTCTTATTTATTTGTAAGAGGTCTTGTTATATTTAAGAAATTAGATGCCTTTTTAGCAAATTTTGAAAATTACACTTTAAACTTCTTAAAACAAAGGTCAACATCTTATTAAATGTTTATCTTTCATAATATCAAGTTCCATGTCTTGTGCACAGTAACACCCAATCAATATCCAAAGAATGTAAAAAGATGACTTCTGCCATTGAGAAATATACACTGAGTGGCCAGATTACTATGATCTCTGAACACATAATAATCTGGTCACTCAGTGTGTGAGGCCGGGTGCATGAATTTGTGCATGGGTGGGGTCCGGCCAGCCTGGCCAGGGAGAGGGGACATGGGCAGTTTGCCGGTCTGCCTGCTGGTCGAACTCCTGGTCGAGGGGACAATTTGCATATTAGCCCTTTATTATATAGGATATACACTGAGTGGCCAGATTATTATGCGTTCAGAGATCATAATAATCTGGCCACTCAGTGTATATTGCAGTCAAAGATATATAAACAAATATAAACAAAAAGCAAAATGAAATAAATGCTGTAATGGAGGCACTAGGAAAACACTGTGGATCTAAAGAAGAAAGTGTGATCAAGTCCAACAAAAGAACTGGGGATGCCTTCATGGAGGTTCAATTTCATTTAGGTCTTGGATTTGATTTTTTTAACCAGAGAAAGAGACATTCTAAGTTGAAGGATCAGCATAAAAACAGCATATGGCATGCAAATGCCTGGCATGCATAAGAAAGAGAGGGGTTCACTGCCTCTCAATGCTAAGAGAGTCTTGAAGACTGCAAGACTTTGTATAGCAATGGGAACCAGGTGGAGAACAGCCTGCTTTGAACTGTGTTTAGGGAAGATGGTGCTGGTAGCTTTATCAGAAAGGTAAGTGATTTACTCAATAGAAAATACAAATTATAGTTATAAAGATGCTCATTGATGTCAGGAAAGCAATGTGTGAGCAAAGTGGGGATTTTAACAAAGAGAAAATATTAAAAAGTACCAAAAAATATAATATAATTGAGCAATATAATAATTGAACTGAAAACTTTAATAGAAGGGTTCAATTAGATCAAGTGGAAGAAAAGATCAGTGAACTCAAAGACAGGGCAGTGAAATTCATCCAATTAGAAGAGCAAAAAGAAAAAGAATGAAAAAGAGTTAACATGTCTTAAGGGACTTATGGGACATTATGAAACAGACCAATATACACATTACAGGGATTCACAAAGGAGTCAAGATAGAGAGGGCAGAGAGCTTATTTAAATAAATAATGGATAAAAACTTCCCTAACCTGAGGAAAGAAACAGACATCCAGATCAAGAGTTTCAAATATAAAGAATCTAAAGAGACCCATACTGAGATATATTATAATTAAATTGTCAAAAGTTAAAGACAAAGAGAGAATCTTAAAAGCACCAAGAGAAAAGCAACTCATTACATAAGGAGGACATTCCTGCCTCTACCCCCAGCCCCACCACTGACACACACACACACACACACACACAAGAGTATCAATAGATTTTTTTTTTTTAGCAGATATCTTGTGGGCCAAAAGGGAATGAATGGGATGATATATTTAAAGTGCTGAAAGAATAAAAACAGGCCAACCAAGAATACTTTACCTAGCAAAGCTGTCCAGAACCGGAGGAGAGATAAAAAGCTTCCCAAACAAAAGTTGAAGGAATTTACCACTAGACCAGCCTTATAAGACATGCTAAATGGATTTCTTCAATATAAAACAAAGGATAATAATTAGTAACATAAGTGAGATCATGTGATATTTATCTTTCTCCAACTAGCTTATTTCACTTAGCATAATGCTCTCCAGATCCAGCCATGCTGTTGCAAATGGTAAGAGTTCTTTCTTTTTTACAGCAGTGTAATATTCCATTGTGTAGATGTACCACAGTTTTTTAATCTACTCGTCTGCTGATGGGCACTTAGGCTGTTTCCAAATCTTAGCTATTATAAATTATGCTGCTATAAACCTGGGGGTGCATATATCCTTTCTGATTGGTGTTTCTGATTTCTTGGGATATATTCCTAGAAGTGGGATTACTGGGTCAAATGGAAGTTCCAATGTTAGCTTTCTGAGGAAACGCCATACTGTTTTCCACAGTTGCTCCACCAGTCTGCCTTCCCACCAGCAGTGCATGAGGCTTCCTTTTTTCTCCACATCCTTGCCAGCACTTGTCATTTGTTGATTTGTTGATGATAGCCATTCTAACAGGTGTGAGATGGTACCTCAGTGTCGTTTTGATTTGCATCTCTCAGATGATTAGTGACTTTTAACATGTTTTCATATGTCTCTTGGACTTCTGTATGTCCACTTTAGAAAAGTGTCTATTTAGATCCTTTGCCCATTTTTTGATTGGATTGTTTATCTTGCTTTTGTTAAGTTGTATGAGCTCCCTATAAATTTTGGAGATTAAACCTTTATTGGATATTACATTGGCAAATATGTTCTCCCATACAGTGGGCTCTCTTTTTGTTTTGTTGATGGTTTCTTCTACTGTGAAGAATCTTTTTATTTTGATGTAATCCCATTTATTTATTTTCTCCTTAGTCTCCATTGCCCTAGGACAGTGGTCGGCAAACTCATTAGTCAACAGAGCCAAATATCAACAGTACAACGATTGAAATTTCTTTTGAGAGCCAAATTTTTTAAACTTAAACTTCTTCTAACACCAGTTCTTCAAAATAGACTAGCCCAGGCCATGGTATTTTGTGGAAGAGCCACACTCAAGGGGCCAAAGAGCCGCATGTGGCTCGTGAGCCGCAGTTTGCTGACCACGGCCCTAGGAGCTATATTGGTAAAGATATTGCTACGACATATGTCTGATAATTTGCTGCCTATGGATTCTTATAAGATTTTTATGGTTTCCCATCTTATGTTTAAGTCCTTTATCCATTTTGAGTTTACTTTTTGTATGGTGTAAGTTGGTGGTCTAGTTTCATTTTTTGCATGTATCTGTCCAATTTTCCCAACACCATTTACTGAAGAAATTATTTTGACTCCATTGTATGCTCTTACCTCCTTTGTCAAATATTAATTGAGCATAATGGCATGGGTCGATTTCTGGGTTCTCTGTTCTGTTCCATTGGTCTATATGTCTGTTCTCAGACCTCAGAGGGAAGGCAGGGGAGGATGGAAGGGGGTGGGGGTAAGAGCTGAACCAAAGGACTTGTATGCGTGCATATAAGCATAACCAATGGACACAGACAATAGGGGGATGATGGCATGTTCTGTGGGGTGGGAGTGGCCGGGGAGAGGTCAATGGGGGGGAAAAGAGACATATGTAACACTTTAAACAATAAAGACTTAAAAATAAATAAATAAACAGAAAAAATATATGAAAGTATAAAATATATAGTTAAATTAAAAATCCACTGATATTGTAATGATGGTGTGCAAATCACCTTTAAATAGTATAAAGGTTAAAAGACAAAATAATTAAGCATAAGTATAACTATAATAATTTGTTAATGAGTATACAATATAAAATATGTAAATTGTGACATCAAACACATATAATGAGTCCTGGCCAGTGTTGCTCCATTGGTTTAGCATCATTCCGTGCACCAAAAGGTTGCTAGTTTGATTCCCAATCAAGGTACATGCCCAGGTTGTGGGTTCAGTCTCTGGTTGGTGGCATATGGGAGGCAATGGATTGATGTTCCTCCCTCTCTCCTTCTGACTTTCTATCTAAAAAAGCAATAAAAAATATAATGAAAGGGAGTATAAAAATGTAGAGTGTTTAATGCATTTGAAGTTAACTTATTAGCTTAAAACTGTTATAAACATAAGCTGTTTATGTAAGCCTCATGGTGACAACAAAGTAGAAATCTATAGTAGATAAACAAAAGACAAAGAGCAAGAAATCAAAGCATACCACCAGAGAAAATAATAAAATTACAAAAGAAGAGAGCAAGCAAGAAAGAAAGGAACAAGGAAATTACAAAACATCCAAAAAATCCTATCTAATAATAGAAAAATATGCAAATTGACCATACCTCTGACACACCCACAAGCCACGCCCACCATCCAATCAGAGAGAGTATGCAAATTAACCCAAACCAAGATGGCTACAGCCACAGAGAGCAAGATTTCCTAGGTAACAGAGGAAGCCAAGCTTTCCACCTGCCCTGGCCAGGCCTAAGCCTCCACTCAAGCTACAAAGTTTTAATTATAGAAGGTAAACAAATTCAAACAAATGGCGGCAGAATGGAGCTTGAGAGAGCAGGCCAGGGTTGCCACCGGCAACAGGGGAAGCAAAGCTTTTCCCACACCTGGCTGGGCCCACCCGCTTAAGGCAACAAAGTTTCAATTATAACCCCAACACAAATGGCTACCAGCCTCGGAGGGAGCCCCAGGCTTGGCTCTGCTCCAGGTTACAAAGTTTCAATTGTAGAAGGAAAATAAATTCCAGATACCAGGGCCTCCACTTGAGTTGCCAGGGGGCATGGCCTGCCTGCAAACCACCACAGGCCCCTTGCTCAGGCCGCCCCACACCCCAAGGGAACCCCCACCTGATCCGGGACGCCCTTCAGGGCAAACCAGCTGGCCCCCACCCCTGTACCAGGCCTCTATCTTACCTTATAATAGACAAATATGCAAATTGACCGCACCTTCGCTACGCCCAAGCCACGCCCACCAACCAAGCCACACCCATCAACCACGCCCACCAGGAAACCGTTGCAGGGACGCTGGGGCCGGTGGCTTACCGGGCCTTGGGCACCAGCCGGGTGCCTGCTCCGATCGCAGGGACCCGGCTGGGGTGCGGTGCGGCGGAGCCCAAGGACCGGAAAGCCGCCCGGGGCTTTCCGGGCCTTGGGCGCCAGCCGGATCGGAGCAGGGACCCGGCTGGGGTGCGGTGTGGCCGAGCCCAAGGACCAGAAAGCCGCCCGGGGCTTTCCGGGCCTTGGGCGCCAGCCGGGTGCCTGCGATCGGAGCAGGGACCCGGCTGGGGTGCGGTGCGGCGGAGCCCAAGGACCGGAAAGCCTTGGGCGCCAGCCGGATGCCTGCTCCGATGGCAGGAGCGAGCCGACCTGGGGGTCTGCTCCTGCAATCGGGTCGCAGGGACGCTGGGTGCAGCTGAGCCCAAGGCCACCGCCCAGGGCCAAGCTGGGACCCTGAAAGAAGGTAGAAGGCAGTGGCCACAGCCAAGGCCTGGGTCCCTGGTGCCGGCAGAAAACTGGTGCAGGCAGCCAGGTGAATGAAGGTCTATTGCACGAATCTTCGTGCAAACGGGCTACTAGTCCTATCTAATAAAGAGTAATATGCAAATTGATCATCACTGCAACACACAATATGTCTGCCCCCATGTGGTCAAAGATCCTGCCTGCATGTGGACACAAGATGGCCACCACATGATGGCCAACAGGAGAGGGCAATTGGGAGGCACCCAGCCTGCAAGGGAGGGCAGTTGAGAAGGACCAGGCCTGCAAGGGAGGGCAGTTGGAGGTGATCAGCCCTGCAGGAGAGGGCAGTTAGGGGTGACCAGGCTGGCAGAGGAGGGAAGTTGGGGGCAAACAGGCTGGCAGCGGAGTGGTTAGGGGGTGATCAGGCTGGCAGGCAGAAGCGGTTAGGGGCAATCAGGAAGGCAGGCAGGCAAGCAGTTGGGAGCCAGCAGTCCTGGATTGTGAGAGGGATCCCAGATTGGAGAGGGTACAGGGTGGGCTGAGGGACAACCCCCCTCTGTGCACGAATTTCGTGCACTGGGCCTCTAATAATTAATAAAAGATCAATAGCAAGTCTATACCTATCAGTGATTACTTTATATATTTTTTGTAATTCAATATTTTTCAATTATAATTGATATACAATATTATATTATTTTCAGGTGTACAATGTAGTGATTAGAAATTTTGTAACTTAAGAAATAAACAGAGTGGAGTGGTGGTTGTCAGTGGCTCAGATCGGTGGGGATGGGGGAAATAGGGAGAAGTTGGTAAAGGGTACATATTTTCCATTATAAGATGAATAATTTCTGAGGATCTAATTATAACATGGTGACTATAGTTGATTACACAGTACTGTATAACTGCAACTTGCTAAGAAAGTAGAAGTTAAGTGTTCTCACCAAAAAGAATAATAATAAAGGTAAATATGATGGATGCTAATTAAGGACCTGATGGTAGGAATCCTTTCATATATATATATATTTACATATATATACACACACACACACACACACACACACACACACACACACACACTTAGTGGCCAGATTATTATGATCTCTGAATGCATAATAATCTGGCCACTCAGTGTATATTCTATATAATAAAAGGCTAATATGCAAATTGTCCCCTTGACCAGGAGTTCGACCAGCAGACAGGCCGGCCAACTGCCCATGTCCCCTCCCCCTGGCCAGGCTGGCCGGACCCCACCCATGCATGAATTCATGCACCGGTCCTCATATATATATATATATATATATATATATATATATATATATATATACTAGTAGCCCGTTTGCACGAAAATTCGTGCAATAGACCTTCATTCACCTGGCTGCCTGCACCAGTTTTCTGCCGGCACCGGGGACCCAGGCCTTGGCTGTGGCCACCACCTTCTACCTTCTTTCAGGGTCCCGGTGCCTGCAGAAAACTGGTGCAGGTGAAAAGGTCGGCTCGCTCCTGCGATCGGAGCACGCACCCGGCTGGTGCCCAAGGCCCGGAAAGCCCCGGGCGGCTTCCCGGGCCTTGGGCCCCGCCGCACCCCAGCGTCCCTGCGACCCAGGTCGGCTCGCTCCTGCGATCGGAGCACGCACCCGGCTGCCGCCCAAGGCCCGGAAAGCCCCGGGCGGCTTCCCGGGCCTTGGGCTCCGCCTGCACCCCAGCGTCCCTGCGACCCAATCACAGGAGCCGGTTAGGCTGGCTCCTGTGATGGGAGCAGGTGCTTCCCTGCAACGGTTTCCTGGTGGGCGTGGTTGATGGGCGTGGCTTGGTTGGTGGGCGTGGCTTGGGCGTAGCGAAGGTGCGGTCAATTTGCATATTTGTCTATTATAAGGTAAGATACACACACACACACACACACACACACACTGAGTGGACAGATTATTATGTATTCAGAGATCATAATAATCTGGCCACTTAGTGTATGTGTGTGTGTGTGTGTGTGTGTGTGTGTGTGTGTGTGTGTGTGTATAATCTTAATAATCATAATGTTAGTACCCTTTAAATAGACCACAACTTTATTTGTTCATTATACCTCAATGAAGCTGAAAAAAAAAAATACCCATCTTTGTGACATCCAAAGCTTCACTACAGTTACCACATCTCTCAACTGCAATATCTCTCAATACCTCTTCTAGATGGAAGAATGCAGTAGCTCTAACCTTATTGTTTCTCAGCTCAGACCTAAAGGTGGATTTTCATGAAAGGAGCCAATCAGTCTCTGTGGATTTGCAATCCAGTTTCGAAGGTCCATCTCAAATTTCACCTCCTTAAAAGAAAGTTTTACTGACATAGAAATCACATACCATACAATTCACATGTTTAAAGTATATAATTCAACGGCTTTTGGTATATTCACAGAGTTGTGCAACCATCAGCACAATCAATTTTAGAACACTTTGATTTACTGCCCCAAAGAAATCTTGCACCCCTTAGCCATCACTCCTCTCTTATCTTCCCATCTCCCCAAGTACTAGGCAACCGCCAATCTACTTTGTCTCTAAAGATTTGCTATTCTATTGACAGCTTTTGGGTACAGTGGGGTAGAAGGATTGAACAATAAAAAAAAAGAGACAGAGAAAAAACTCATGGACAGGGACAACAGTGTGATGCTTGCCTGGGGAAGAGAGGAGAGTATATGGCGATGGAAAGAGGCTTGACTTGGGGTGGTGAAGACACAGTAAGTGTCACACCAATAAATTCAGGAAAAGGGGGGGAAATTTGCCTATTCTAGACATTTCATATAAATGCATTATATGAGGTCTTTTACATCCGGCCTCTTTCACTTAGCGTAACGCTTTTAAGATTCATCCACACTGTAACATGTCTCAGAACTTTATTCCTATTGTATGAATAGGCCATGTTTTCTTTATCCATTCAGCAGTTGTTAGACATTTAGGTTGTTTTTACTTTGGGGTTCTTCTGAATAATGCTGTTATGAATATTTAAAATGTTCCATCTCCTTTTGAAACCTTTTTTACCCTTTCACCAAGTATGATGTTCCATTATGTGATCCCTGTGTACTTGGCTTCTCTCCCATGACCTTAGCACCTCCTAACTTACACCCCAGCCATCCAGAGGCCCTTCCTAAGTCCCTCCTGGAGGCTCAGCCCTACAAGAGTGTTCCTTTCTCCTCTTGCCTCTGAGCACTTAGCTTGGTGGCTGGAGCCTCTCGGGGGTATTGCAGGACAGTCATCCCCACAACGGGGCAGACCTCTGTCCTGGAGACAGGTGAGTTGAAATGTCTGTATGGGAAAAACCAAAGTGGGCCTTGTTGCAAGTTACCCTACCAATTTTTTAAGTTCTTTCCACACTCAAGAAAAAGAGAAGCATTTAAAGCATTTAAATTGAAATCATTACCATCTGATGTAAAATAACAATACGATCAAAAGAATAGGCAATATGATTTCACCAGGCTGTCTAAGGCAGGGGGTCAAAATGCCATGGGGTTAAAAGTGGTTGTTCTATTATTAATAACACAGTCTATAACCCTCAGAAAAATACATTTTTCCAGCTTAATTGAAATTTTAATGAAGACCTTTTAATGTTTAGGCTCTAATGAAAACCTTCTTTTTTTTTTAATGTAAGATGGATATGACATGGTTGTGAGTTTTGAATTTTAAACAAGGACACATCTATCCTGGCCTCAGATGAACACTCCAGAGTATCCCTAGGTTCAGAAAAATATGGTTTTATGGACTTCAGATTTTTCTTTAGCCTTCCTCCAAATCCCCAATGCCAAGTGACTCCTCATGCCTCTGTCTGCCCTGCCCCCTTCAAAAGGGCAGAGAAATAGAGTCACAGTAAGATGTAACCAATACTGCCCTAACTGGTTTGGCTCAGTGGATAGAGCGTCAGCCTGTGGACTGAAGGGTCCCAGGTTCGATTCCGGTCAAGGGCATGTACCTTGGTTGTGGGCACATCCCCAGTAGGAGGTGTGCAGGAGGCAGCTGATCAATGTTTCTCTCTCACCGATGTTTCTAACTCTCTATCCCTCTCCCTTCCTCTCTGTAAAAAATCAGTAAAATATATTAAAAAAAAGAAAAAAAAGATGTAACCAATACTGAGGCCTATGTGTGTCTACCTTGGGTGCTGGCCTTTTCCCGGGGCCAGGATCTCTTGTCGTTAGGAAGGCCCTCCACTGCAGTCCAGTAGTCTGCTTATCCCCCACCTTTCTTTATGTTGTGTGTTCTTCTTAAAATAATCTTCCCCCTCTCCCAGAGTGTAGTGGACAGGTAGCAGATCTGGGGTCAGAGGGCTTGGATTTGGGTCTGCCATTTTCCAGCTGTGTGATCCCCAGTCAGTTAGTAAACCTCCCTGGGTTTTGGAACCAAACCTGCAAAATGGGATAACATGTGCCTTATTGATCATGGTTTAACCCACAATGGGTGCAGCCCCAGACACAAAACAGGCAGGCAAGTTGTGCACCTCCTCTTCCCCGTGTTTCTAATAGTAATTGCCCTGTCATCTGAATTTCTCAGAGACATTCAGTTTATCCTTTATTGCCATTTGTCCCCGTGGGCAGTAAGCCCTCTGTTCCGGGCTTCTCATTCTCCCCCGGCTCCCAGCAGAGGCCTAAACATCCTGAGGATACATGCTGCCCAGATGACTGTCTTCTCCTCTGTCTCAGGGAGGGGATCGCCACTTAATGTTACCGAATGCGGAAAGTATTCAGACATGAGGACCAAAGCCACCACCTGGATCAATTATTTTCACAGGATTTTAGTGTATACACATTTTCTGCTACCCTCCTTTTAAAGGCAGGAGGGGAAATCCCCTAATTCATCTGTGTGCTATTTCGTGCTGCTTCAAGGAGAATAAAAATGATGAACATGCTGTGGTTCTCACGGAATAAATAGTTCATATAAGTAAGTAAGGTAATTTGCAATATGGATTTTTCCCTCTGAGTTATTAGCATCTGTTCAGTCAGCACATTCGGCATCCGTCTCCAATGATATATTAAGTTAACAGCACTCGCTTCCAGCCCATCTCAGGTTGTGGATGGGGCCTTGAATTTGCCTTGGGAGGTTGGGCTGAAGGAAGAGGGAAGTGGAGGGAAGGTTCTGCGTGGTCAGAGCGATGCTCACTGGTTTACAGCTGCCTTGAGGACACAGCCCACTGAGAGCAAGGAAGGGGAAGGTGCCTCCGGTGTGCCTCCCTCCAGCCTGTGCTGCTGCCACAGGGCCCCACAGTCCCCACAGTGCCCTATGAATCATCCCCCCGCCTCTGCCTAAGAGGGGCCACAGAGACTGGGTGTTAATTCCCACAGGACCTGTCAGGTCTCCAGAGATGTACACCCATGTTCACCTGGGAGGTGAGGGGAGAAATTGCAAAATTTTAAAAAAGAAAACGGGTACAAATAGTTTTGCTTGTCTCTAAAAAAGCCCTCCTATAGCTAATTCTGTAAGATATCAGGAGCCATGAACTACGAGGGGTGGGCACGGCCACGCGGACGCCTCTCTCCGGGTGATGCAGCTCACCCATCTGGCTCCACGTTTCCCATATCTCTGAGTGGGTGAGTATGGGCTGTGATCACACTGTGTTGATTCACTTAGCACTTGCCACCTTCTAGCATTATTGCATTTTGTGATAATATTTTGGTTCCATTCGCCAGGGTGCCATGCACTTTCCTTTGCTTTCACTGAAATGATGGAAGAATACATTCACATCACACACATCAGGTTTGAAAAACCAGTGGTAGCTTGCAAAGTTCAGGTTTGATATATCCTGTTTAATAAGTGAGTCAGGACAGGCAGCTCCCGGGCCTGTGTAGGTCTTGCCATAACCCTGTCCTCAGGGTCTGAAGACAGAGGGCAGCCTATAAGCAAGACTCTGTTAGTATCTTTGGATTTTAGTGTCTTTGATGCCAGAAGTGCCCCTTCCCCTGCACTGCATACTCCACCGTGACAGCTGCTTGGTCCACATCGCTGAGCCTCCCATGGTCTTCTGCTTTCGTGTGCAAGGACAGTCCAGCGTCTTCACGGCATTTACTGAAGTCTGCCATTGCACCCTAACTCAGGAAGCCGTGCTGGCATTATGAGAAGTGACTGGCTCCAGGTGTCCTTGCCAAGAATTGAACCCCAAGTCATGAGTGACATCCCAAGTCAATAAATTCTCCCCTTTTTAAGCCACTGATTTCCCACTCCCAGTCCAGTGCTGCCAGGAGGTCCTCCCACACCTGTTCCCCAGTGCCTGCCAGATTCTGAACTCCTTCAGGAAGGCCACCTGCTCTAGAAGCATGGACTGCACCCCCCACTTGGGCTGGGCTGAGACCTAACCCTAATTATCTTCCCATCCTCAGAGGATGCCGAGGGCTGGAGGAGATCAATGGCCCGGCTCAACCAGTCAAACAGAACGTGAATTTGAGCTTTTTCTGCTTTTTTACTCTATTCAGGCCCTTGGTGGGCTGGAGGATGCCCATCACCATTGGTGAGAGCCGTCTGCTATACTCAGTGCGCCCGTTCAAATGTTGATCTGAAGACAGAGAGCAGCCTATAAGCAAGAATGACATTTAACCAGCTAGCTGGGAGTTCCGGGTCCCAGTCAAGGTGACACAAAATTAACCGTCACATGTGATGAGGTAAATCTTGAAAAGGAGACAAAGTATCACTTTGCAAGCTACTTGCTTCAGGTGAGGCCCTTGCAGGGTCTGCGGTCAAGGAGAGGCTGTCTCCTCTAGTAAATGGGAGTATGGAACATTCAGAAAAGTCAGGGTTCAAGACTTTGGGACTTCTCTACCCAAATGTCCCCATTTCAGACCTCAGGTTCCTACTTTTTCCCATCAGTGCTCTGAATTTGACATGGGAGACCTGTCAAAGTTGTGTATTAAGTATCATTTGTGGTTCTCTCAATCTGATTAGATCGTAGGTCTAATTATCAGCACAGCTTGCCCTGTGGACTGAAGGCGATAATTGTTTCCTTAGATGCTGCCACTGAGGCCCTTTGCTTTCACAGTGTGTCTTGAGTTGATAATTGGCACTCCTCAGCCTACCAGTCCTGGCCTACTCCAGTCCTTACAATCACCAATGTCTCCATACTGAGCAGATGCCACAGCCACCACCACCCCCAATACTTCACCTCCACCTGCACCACTCAATCCATCACAGATAACAACCTGAGTGATTATGACACTACTAGTGGCCCAGTGCATGAAATTCATGCACATTAAAAGGGGATTCATTAGAGGAAATATTTTAATATTGCTATTTCCCCTTTCTCTATAATAGAAGTGTCAGAGATGAAAGAAAATTAGTAAAATTTATATGAAAATCTTCCTCCTGTCAGAGTCTGGGGAGCACCGTGGGACCCAGAGTCAAGTCCCTGCCCACCTGCAGCACCTCAAAATCGCATGAGACCCAGACTCAGCTGGCCCCACCCCTATTGGGCAAGATCCAGACGTGGCCGGCCCCATACCCGTCAAGCCCCACCAGGCAGGGGGAGCAGCCTCAGGTCCCCTGGCCTGGCACCAGGCGGGGGCCACAGCCTCAGGTCCCCGAGTGCACTCTCAGGTCCCCTGGCTTGGTGCCGGGGTGGGGGCATGGCCTGAGGTCCCTTGGCCTGGCACCAGGGTGGGCAGCATGGCCTGAGGTCCCCTGTCAAGATCCGCCAGGGGTGAGGGGGCACAGCCTGAGGTGCCCTGGCCCAACACCAGGGCAGGGGGCACGTCCTGAGGTCCCCCAGCCAGGCTCCAGGGTGGGGGTTGCAGCCTGAGGGCCCCTGTCAAGCCCTGCTGGGTGGGGGATGCAGGCTCAAGACCCCTGCCCCAGCCCAGCGCCACACAGCCTCAGGTCCCTGCTGATTGATCCTTAAGGCTCGTTACGAGAACTGGGCCTCCTTTGTGGGTGCAGCCATCTTTGTGATGGTGTGATGGTCAATTTGCATATTCCCTCTTTATTAGATAGGATTGCACATCAGATATTATCATCACCCACTTACCACATGGCCACCACCATAGGCAACTGATACTCTTTTCTGAGAGACCTCTGAGGAATTTATGGTGCTGTCTCAGAACTTGCTGCTGGGGAGACAAAAGGCAGAAGCCTGCCTCTACCTGTCAATTCTTGCCCCCCATTGGTTGAGGATGAATCCACGGGCATTACATCCCCACAGTTCCAAGTTGCACATGTGAGTGCCAGGAAATCTCCCACATACATAGGAAATGCCTAGAATCAGGGATCAAGAGATAGGTCACTGCAGGAGCCTGGGGCAAGGTGCTGTTGGGCTGTACCCAGCAGAGCCAGTCAGTCTCCATGGAACTGGTCACTGGCTACAGCACAGATGGGGGTTAAGAGGATGTGAAATGATGCGTGAGGGATGTCCCATCCAACCGCCCATGTTGATGGAGGAATAATAGGTAATTACAGACAACATAATGCGATTGATTGGGGAATATCATTAGCATTTCTTTCCTATAACATCTGCCTTTTTAATTTGGTTCAGCTCAGATTATACTGAGATTGCAAGGATTGCACCCCCTAAGCACACCTAGATAGCCAGGGAGGCAGGGCGGGGAGGGGGAAGGGGGTTAACCCAACCTGTTATTTGAAATGCCCTGCACAGAAAACCCACATGCTATTCATTCATTCATTCATTCATTCCACAAGTAAGCATTATTCTGGGCACTGGGATTACAGCACTGAACAAAATATAATTAAAGAAACACACCTCTCAGACAGCTTACAATATATACAGGAATGAGGACCATGGATAACATAAGTAAATTAAACATGCCTCTAGAAGGTGAGAAATGCTCTGAATAAATATCAAGGTGGGAAGAGGGTAGGGGATGCAGGTGAGAGGGCTCGCTGCTTGAAACAGATGACATCTGAGCAGAATTAAAGGAGGGGCAGACCTGTGGCTACCTAGAGACAGAGTATCTGGGCAGGAGTAAAGGCCTCCAGTGGAGCGGGCCTGTCTGGTGGGAAATGGAAGGATGGTGGGGATGGGATGGGGGAATGAGCCACAGGGGTAGGAGGAGCCACCATGGAGCATGGAGGGCCCTGGGAGGCCTCTTTGGAGGGAGGGAGAAAGGAAAGGGGGAGTGAGGGAAGGAGTGGAAGAGGAAGGGAGGGAGGGAGAAAGGAAGGGAGGATGGAAAAGGGAGGGAGGAAGATAAGGGATTGGGAAGCACTGGAGGCTTTTGAGCAGAGGAGAAGGTGATGCTGTGATTATGTCTGAATTGTTTACACACTCACACTCCATGTGAAGCCAGGTCTCAACATGGTTCAGTCAGATATTCATAGGGCTGTCATCCAGCAGATGTGGCAACTCAACATAGCTATCAGGGAATGCAGTATTGAAGTCACTATCTGAAGACCTGGACAACGATGGGACTTTGGTCATAGATATGACAGGGCGGATGTTGGAGAAGTCAAGACACAGATAAACTTCCAAACTGCATGGATGGTCACCATCGAGGGACCCAGGGACCCAGGGGAATCCCCAGGGGAGGCCCTGGCTGCGCGCTGCACCCACATGGCGGTGCCTGCCCCGCGCCCTCCAGCCCAGGCAGGAGGTGCCCTGCTCTCCTGTCCTGCACAGTGTGTCTGGCACTGAGCTCTCACTTGTAAACCACACCGTTGACAAGCATGGCAATAAAACGTCATTGCTCCTGATGGCAGTAGTCTGTTTTCTTAACCTTTGGCTTCCTTTTTTTCCTGGTATTTTTATACATCTGGTTCTGGTAAAATAAAAAAGATTCACTCTGTTTACAACTGTACTTCACGCTCAGGCCAGGTTTCGCTCCCACCCCTCCAGCTGAGGGAGAAGTGAAGGTGCCCCTGCTGGCAAGAACCGGGTTCAGGCAGGTCAGTGCCCACTGGGTCCTCGGGCCCCTCCCTGTGTGGCCAGGATGCCATCTGAAGGTCACTGCGTAGGAAGGGGCATTCCAGCAGATCCCCTGGTGGGGCTCCCTGGGCCACCACGCCTCCTGAGATGTGGCTCTTGTCTGTGTGGCCTTGTGTACTATTTCTATCCTCTACCGTGTTTGCTTGTGTTGCAAAGCCTTCAATATGTGGGAAGCCCCTCACCTGCAAGTGCTCCCCAGCATCTGAATGTAGTAAAAGAGGAAGGAAGGTGCCAGAAGGACGAAGGCTCCTGCAAGGCCCACAGTGAAAGCCGCTCAGTGGGGCTGAGAGAGGGGGCTTGGTGAGGGGCTTTCCCAGGCCCTTAACTGCAAGTGCTTCCTGACCCATAAAGAGGGCCAGGCAAAGCTAAGGGTCCCCCCGGCCAGGTCTCAGGCTGCCCCTCAAGTCTCACTGTGTGACAGGAAACCTCACAGTCAGACAGACACCAGATGTGATCCAAGCAGATTCTTGGAGATACAACCATGGAGCAGGGCCCCATGGCCAATGCTACCCTGACCAGAGCAGCACACTGTGCGCAGGGCTCTGGCCGGTCTTCTCTCATCTCCCCCCACTCTTCCAAAAAGGAAAGGGACATCCTGACATTTCCACTTTACAGAAGAAGAAGAAAGCTCCTCAGAAACATAATTTGCTCAAGTTTCCACTGATCTACATGACTCCAGACCCACATGACTTTGTGGATATAAGTGAACAATACACACAGGTACACAAACACCCCACACCCACACATGCACACCTATACACCACCACCGGCACACACACATACACATTCAGCCCACATGACATACAACACCAAGCACTCTACACACCTCACCACATATATATATAAATGCATATCCAAAAATATGATAGAAAAGGAAAAAAAATTAAAATATTCAGATTTACTAGTGTTCAAAGAAGTACAACTTGAAGAAAAGATGAAACTGACCACATTAAGCAAAATACTACTCTGTGTGTTGAAAGTATGGACTCTGGAGTTAAACTTGCTGCATTAAGTGTCAGCTCTACTGATGACTTGCAAGGTGACAGTGGGCAAGTTAGTTAGCTTCTGTGTCCCCTCCAGCTCCTCTGTGATATGGGACAATAGCACCTACTTCAGAATGTGGGCTGTGAGAACTTAATAAGTAAAAATATGTGAAGTTCTCAGAATAGTGCTTGCTACTCGGAGAACTAACACACAGTCCAGTGTTATTATTATCGTTCCCGTTACTGCTACTGTTGAGGGAGCTACAGAACAAGTGCTCTCCTCGCCATTGGTGGAAAGGCCTCTCTGAAGGAGACTTGATAAGATATATCCAAATCCTTAAGAACTGTCATCCCATACCACCCGTAACCCCTTTATTCTGAGGACATATACAGAGAGGCAGTCACAGATTTGTATTCAAGCATGTTCATTGCAGCATTATTAATAGCAACAGAAAGAAAAAATGGAAACAACCTAAAGCTTCTAGAACAGGCCACTCAAGCAAGAAACCTTGAAGACATCCTTTGTTCCTCCCTGACATCCAGTTAACAGCCAGGTCTGTCCTTTCCACCTCCCTCAGGAATCTGACCACTCTCTGCAGCAACCAGTCAGGGCTCTGCCAGAGCAGGACTCCCTCAGCGAAGCCTCCCAGCCCCTGCCCCCCACTGACCGACCTGGTAGGGCCCCTCTGTCCCACACTGGCGTGATACCCTGCCCTTTCCCATTGCACTCAGCACTTTTGTAATGACTGGTTCCCACTTCTGCCTCTTCCACCAGGTGAGGAGCCCCACACAAGCTGCATGCTGCCTCTCTTATGTACTTTTGTACACCCAAAGCCTGCACAGTGCCTGGCACACACAGCTTCCTGCGTGAGGAACAGCAAGTGAAAGAAGGAATGTGACTCAGCCTTAAAGCTATATTCTTAACAAATCCATATGGAAAAATGCTCATGAATACAATATTAAATGAGAAAAATGTCTACAAACTGTCTATCACACAATGTGAACATTATTATCCATAAATATATGTGTAACAACCCAGATGAAAGGCACTAAATTGTTAGCAGTGGTTACTCCTGGCCATTTTAATTTTTTCTTCTTCATTTTTGCATCTATTTTCCAATAAGCATCTATTTCCTTTGTAATCATGAAAAGAATGGATGAAGATAGTTACAGCAAAAGATTCAGGACTTTTTAAAAATATATATTGTTATTGATCCAAGAGAGGAAGGGAGAAGGAGAGAGAGATAGAAACATCAATGATGAGAGAGTCATTGATTGGCTTCCACCTGCATGCCCCACACTGGGGATCAAGCCTGAAACCCAGGCATGTGCCCTGACCAGGAATCGAACCTTGACCTCCTGGTTCATAGGTTGACACTCAACCACTGAGCTATGCTGGCAGGGCCAGGACCTTTGAAATGAACCATAATTTGAGTCCAGGGTTGAGGCATCCTGTGAAATACCCACATTTGAACTGGCCTGAGACTTATGTCTAGTACACCTGTCACTTTCAGAGCAGCTCGCACAATCGCTGGTGTTTTCCCCAATAACTATGCCCTTCCTTTCTTGTGGGGACCCTTTAGGCTGAATGCAGCAGAGTGGGTAGGTGGAGGTTTCAGAAAGACAAGATTTTTTTTTCTTTTTCCTAAAAGAAAAATTCAGGGTAAACTAGCCTTTTTTTATTTTTAACTTTTATAAGTCACCATACTCACACATTCGGGTAAATGTTGTAGATGCTCTTACCGGAGGACTTATTCCTACGTCCCCATAGCAGCATATTTTACTGTTGAAAGGTGTCTATGTGATAGCCCCCACAGTGGGGCCATCAGAGTGTCTCTAGGCCAGACTTCCCAGGACTTGAAAACCTGTGCAAGCCCAGGTACCCAGCACACAGATGGAGGCCCTGGGACGGATCTAAGGAGGATGGCACCTAGTGTGAGGGGTGTCTACACAACTTGGGACATTGGTTTCAAATCTTGATCTGGACTTGGTATTTCCAAATTTCTTTTTTAGCCTGATTTCTCAGCACCTCAGTTTCCCATCAGACAAACTGGAATGTTTATGCATCTCTCTGAGGCAATTTTAAGGAGTAGTGAAATTCACAGCATGCCCCCTGGGAAGTTGGTATTCTGACCTTCTGCCCACAGGTCTCTCTGAAGCAGATCACCAAATGAGGAAGAGTGGAAGGAAAGAAGTAGGGCTGTTCAGCCCAGAGAAGAGTAGAAAAAGGAAGGTAGAACATAAAAATTGTCATCTTCACAAAGGACAGATCTGTTCCATATGGCTTCCCAGGGTAGAATTGAAGATAGTGGTGGGAGGTCTAAAAAGTCAGACTTCTGCTTCACTATAACAAGAACCTTCTCAGAACAAAAAAGTGACCCAAAAGTCTGCCTTGTAAGGTAGCACTGAGTATTTCAGTGGTGGTGACTGATCACAGGATGGTTTTGGTAGAGGGGGATCCCTGTGTTGAGTTGAAACTAGATAGATAACCTCTAATGGTCCTCCCAACTCCAAGAACTTAAGTTTATGCCATTTGGCCTTTTCACTTTTGGAACTGCTTGGAAATAATTCATAATTCCTCCTTAATACCATTTTATCTAGGCCCAGCCAGAGCTGCAATTGCCAGAGGGCCTCCATCCCTTCTCCCCACAATGGTGGAAACTTGTCTCATTTATGACTATCTCCTCATTACAGGAAAAACTCACAATATGGGGATTACCTTCCCAGAATGAAAATCAGAACTCAAATTCCCAACCTTCCTTGCAGGAAGGATGAAGTCTTGACCCTTTAAAGCAAGCATATCAAACTCACAACCCATGGGCTGCACGTGGCCCACAATGAATATTTTTGTGGCCCAGCCAATATAATGGTATGTAAGAGACGTTTTAATAAATGTTTTGTAACTTAAATTTTACAATATTTTGTTATACATAATCTATATATAAAAAAGCCCAGCAACTGGAATGGCGGAACAACCAGAATGACCAGAATGACTGGTGGCTATGACGCACACTGTGGCAGCCAACCAGCCTGATCTAGGCCCCGATCACCACCCCCCACCCAATCTGGGGCAGGGCCGGCTGGCCAACCACCTGCAGCCCCTCTCCCCTGCCAGCCTGGTCCGATGGGCCCCCATTGGGTGGGCTGGATGGACCCCACCCATGCACAAATTTGTGCACCGGGCTTCTAATTATTAATAATGAGCTACAACATTCACTAATGACTGATTACTATAATCATGTTGCATTCATTTCCCTTACACACCTTATGCGCAGACACAACATTTCTCTCCACTAATACTAGCAGCGAATATTCTAGTAGCCGATTGCCACATCATTAGTCTTGTACTGACTTGTTTGGTGTGTGCAATAGGAAATATCTCACTTTCGGAGAACAAGGAAAATAGGTTTATTTGCGTTACGCTTATTAATTTGTGCAGTTATTCAGTGTCTGTTAAGTTAATGTTTAAGAAAAGATACTAATTTTTATTAAAATGTTCTCTTATTTTATGTTAACAATTACTCATTTATTTCAGCCCTTTGTATTCAGCATGTCTCTATCGAAATAAACGAACGTTTCTATGAAAATTGAAGCTTTTGTTTTTTTGCGGCTCACATAAACTTAAACCTTGTTTATTTGGCTCGTGTTAGCCTTTGAGTTTGACATGCTTGCTTTAAAGGCTCCTATTCAAGACTTGAGTTTGGAAGTATAACTGAAGGGTTAAGGGGGAGACGGAGGAAATAAGAGAGAAAGGGAGTTCTGCCTGGTGCCTCCAGACTTTCTTAAAAGTGTTTTGATGGCAGAGACATCCGGCCTTCAGTAGTGGCAGCTGTTTCACAGATGTTGCAAGGTCAAGCCTGGGACCTCACGTTTCATTAGTTCTAGCAGAGGTGGCATGTGCAATCAAGCAGGTTTCTTACATTTAGTGTTTCTGAGTAGAGAGGACACTGCAGTCTACTCATCAAGTCTGTTGCTGGGGCTTGGGAGTGCTCCTGGAAAGTAAACCTCAGTTCTCACTCCCACCTGCCTGTGACTCAGTGCTCTAACATCAGCTACTATCACCTAAGAGAATGGATAGATGCTCACTTGGCCCAGTTTCTCTTTGTCCTTGGACACACGGAGCTAGACTGCCTTTCCTCCTTCTCCTTTCACTTGGTGTGATCATTGGACTGCGTTCTGTCTAATGGTGTGTAAGCAGACATGGCAAGCTTCCGTTCCTGGTCCCTAAAACCTCTGGGGCAGTCTCATCTCCCAGAAGAATCCAGTAGAAGACATCAAGAGTCCTAGAAGATGGGGATCCACTAGTAGAAAGGAGTCTGGGTTCTTGAATCCCCAACTGGACTGTGCCGTAAATGGGAAATAGGCGTCTTATTGTTTTAAGCCACTTTGAGTTGGGGGTTGTTGTAGGGTTAGCCCATCCTGATTAATATACTGAATAAATCAGTTTTCTGCTGAACTAGCCAAAGTAGATCTTATTTTTTATGACTAAGAGCTCTGAGTGTTTCACTTCTCTACTTCATCTGCCATCAAGAGGTCTGATTTGTTGATTAGGTAGTCACCTCTGCAGGTAGGCTCTGGTTCCCTCAGAATAAGAGGCATTGGGCTTGACTTGCAGTACAATACCTGCCCCATTGAGTGGGCTCCAACTCCTAGTGACGCTATGAATGAGTGATGTCCACAATATCCTGTCCTGTAGACTCATGCCTATGGCTTCTTTTAAGGAGGAAATTCATCTCATATTTGGACTTTCTCTTTCCCTACTGCCATGACTTGGACCTCTCCTCTAATGCAGGAGTAAGGGATGCAGCCAGCGCCCCACCCAGCAATCCCACCCTTCCTCAGGACCAGGCCACAGAAGTTTCTCCAAGGGAGAGTCAGCTTCTTCTCCTCTCTTGCCACAGCAGGGCCGGTGGCCTCACTCCAGACTCCCTGATGGAAGCTGAGGAAAGTCAGGCATGTTCTACTTGGTGCTCCTGAACTCCACCCAGGGAATTCTGCCTCTCCTCTTTGTGGTAAGAGAAAGCCAGCTCTGAGTCAGGAGCTCAGAGAACCATCTCTGAGGAAATTACCTTGCAGCTAATTGAAATCAGGCTTTAGTCAGTGTAGTAGATCTTCCGGCATCTCTCCCCTGCTCACCCTGGAGTCCCCAGACCCACAGGGGTTGGCCCATGGCAGCCATGCTTGTATCATGTGACTGGCTCCCCTCACAGTTGATTGGACCGGGACTAGAGGTGATCAAAATGGGGCCAATGCGTATTTTGTGCCTGAAATCTGGCAATTTCAGGCTGGGCTGCTTTGAGCCCATCTATTGAACAGAGCAGCTATAAATTGATAAATGGTGGATGGGGCCGCTTTCTATGCCATGTAGACTACGAAACAGGCCTAGAGGAAGCCAGTCAGCTAATGAAAATAAAGTAGCAGAAATAGAGAAGGAAAGGTGAGTGAATTAGAAAGGGAGTTTCTGAGCCTCGCTGCATCCCGGGCTGTAGGACCACGAGGAATACATTTTCTCTAGTCTGCTGAAGCTCCTTCAAGTTCATTTCTAAAGTCTAAAATTGAAGGGCCTTAACTGATTCAGGAAGAGGTAAAAAATGTTACCCCACAGATTGCCACCTCATGGACACTCGGCACCTCCTGGCTTGTCATGAACTGGGAAACCAAAAGGTACTCCGAACTAGAAAAACTATAGAGGCCTCATAGGCCTCTTGGGCCTTACTTGTACTAGTAAGTGGAAAGGACATGGCCCTTCTCTCCAGCCCAGCAGCCTCATCTCCCAGCGGAGCCATGCAGCCTCATCTTCCAGCTCCCAGAGGCAGCCTGGGTTGACGCTGGAACCCGAGTCTCATCCTCCCAGCTGCAAGGCCAAGTACAACCCCAAACCTGAAATCCCCCTTCCAGTGAGCGTCCCTTTCCCACCTGCAGCCCAGGACACTGTCCCGGGCAGAGCTAATTCCCCTCGCCGGGCTGGTCCCCTGTCCCGGCCCTGAGACGCCGCGCTGGGCGCGCACGTGCGCACTGGGGCGGGTGACGGACGGGAGCAGCTGCCGAGGCCCCTCCGCACCCACCCCTGCGCCGCGGGGAGGGCCCAGCCAGCCGGGCCTTTCAGAGTTAATTAGCCCTCATGCATATGGATGCCACCGCGCTCCAAAGAGGTGGAGCGGTCGTACCCTGACCACCCGAGGAGTGCGGGAAGAAAAGACTACTTTCTGGGCTCGGCCTCTAACAGAAAGCGGGGCAGCTGGGCGCCGCGCCCCGGGTGTGACCGCCGCCGCCGCCCGATTTCTCCCTCGGGAGCCGCGCTGAGCAGGCCGGGCGCCCCGCCCGCGCGAGCCGCACTCTGTGGACCCGCGGGGCTGCGCAGGCGGCCCAGCCTCGGTCCCCGTGCGATGCCGCGGTGGTGCTATCTGCACTGGGAGTTCATTCTGCAGCTTTCCTTTTCCGTGATGGTTTTCATTTCCTGTCTTTCAGAGCTGGAAGCGTTTATGGAATATCACATGGTTTTCGTTTACACAGGAAGTCAGCTGCAGTGGTGAGGAGATACCGACTGACTTTTTGTGTTTGTTTTTTAGGTCCCCCCACCCCCCCGCCACCAAAAGAGGGGGCGGGGAGCGCGCGCGTGCGAGCTTGCAGCATTTTGTTTTGAAATAGTTTTCCTTTTTCATCCAAAGTCACTGCTCTCCGAAGTGGCCTGTGACTACGTACAGAAAGCAGCAGTTTATTTCTGACACGTGGTAATCACTCTACGTGAAGAAAGCTCAGCAGGAAGAGATGCTTTTGCTTTTCCCGGAGCTAAAGCGTGAGCCCGGGGGATGGGCGAGGAGCCTCCGGGACTGGCCTCGGGGAGAGGCTGGGAGCCCAGCCTGGACCCGGCGCGGCTCTGGCCGCCTGCCAAGCTCGGTTCCCACCCTTCCGGGGGGGGGGGGGGGGGGGAACCCCACAAAAATGGCCATTACCGCCCAGTAACCCGCTAGGACCACTCTGCTTAAGCCTGCACGCAGCATTGTCTTCCCTCCCCCTCACGGACAAGGGCCACAGTAGGTCTCTTCTCATCCACCCCCAACCCACCACCCCAGCAATCAAGAGACTCTCAAGGCTTTATAACGGAGATGGAGAAGGACGTGGAAGAATTTGCGATTTGTTCTGTAAGCTCCGCCCTCTGGTCAGCACTGAGTTAGGAACTCCTGACTAGAACCTCCCACAAAGACAGCGCTCTCTAGTTACCCTCTCTCCTCCCCCCTGTGTGGTTCCAGCAGCTTCTCACCCTCCACCCAGGAACCTAGGGCAACTGACCACCCTGGGCAATAGCGCCACCACGTGGCCAGCACCCCTCTCCAAACATTTCTTCCTCTCCCTTTTCCAGGAGCCTGAACAGACCCTGTGGGCCCTGTGGACTGGCTTGAGAGCACCCACCGAGGGTTGAAATGGTCCCTCCCTCCTTTCTTCTTGCCCCTGAATAAACTAAAAGGAAAGCACAGAGAACTAAAGTCTCCTTTCCTGCCATCTACTATTCCACTCTAACAGGCCAGTTTCTTAGTTTAAGGCTGAGCCCCAATTAAATGGAAAATGTCCTTTAAGAGATAACATTTAGGCACCTATTTTAGGATGAACCAGTTTATCACCTTTTCCTTAGGGATAACGGGGTTCCTAGGGGGAGGGGGGCACCCTGAGGGGCAGGAGGGGCAGGAGCCAGCACTGCAGAGGCCATACTTCAATGGCAGCGGCCATCCTGTGCTGGGAGCAGGAGGTGGTGAGGTGGCTCTGGGAGGCAGGATAGGACAGTCCTGTGCCCATTTCAGTGGTGGGCAGGGAGCCCTCAAAGGACATCAAGTCTCCTTTGGGCCCCAGGACCCAGGTATCCCTGGCAGCTGAGACCCGTTTATTTATTCATTGATTTAATCCTCACCTGAGGATATGCTTTTTTTATTGATTCTAGAGAGAGGAAGAGAGGGAGGGAGGGAGAGAGAGAGAAATTAATGTGAGAGAAATAAGTTGTCTTCTGTATATGTCCCGACCGACCGGGATCAAACCCAAAACCTGGGTATGTGCCCTGACCAGGAATCAAATCCACCACTTTTGGGTCTTCACATTGAAGACGACGCTCCAACCAACTGAGCCACCCGGCCAGGGCCAGGTGAGACCCATTTAATTGAGACTCTGACCGCCTCACCATGACCATCTTCTTTTGCTCCTTTACCCCAGCCCATAAAACTAACAGCCATCTGTGTGAACATGAGCCCTACATTTTTATGGGCTGCCTACTGGCGGCTGCAGGATAAATGGGGGACAAAGGCTGATTGCTACAGCCCTTTCAGTCTCCCAATATTAAACTGGGTAACGTGACCCATTCCCTGAAACTAAATATTTTGCAAGGACACCCAGAAGGCACCTGGCTACCAAATCTCTTGATCAGGTGGGTCGTTTGTGCTGTGAAAATTCCACCTGGGGATTTTCTCAGCTTCTGAAGGTTCAGCAGGCGAAGCTCCCTCCCATTGCGCAGGGGAGCCTGGCTCCGCTGTTACAGGCGGGCCTGGGTTGGGGTGTGCAGACTGAACCTCGCCGGGGCCTGGGAGCTGAATGAAAGAAGCCCTGTGCCTCTGTGCCACGGCGGCTCTGGTCTCTGTCTGAGGCTGTTCTCCTCCCAGGAAACTGCAGCGCCTCCTGCTGCCCGTTACCTAATGGAGGACTACTGGAGGCATCAGGGTGCTTCCGAAGTCCTTCAGCTCTCAGTGAGCAGCCCACTCTGTGCTGAACCAAGTCATTTGGTAGGTTCTGAGAGGCGCCCCTTACCCCCTCCCCCTCTCCTACCCCGCACTCTTTTCTCCTCTCTCTCTGGGCCTATGAGGTCTATTGGTCTTGGGGGGAGGGGGAAGTGGTTGTCACAAACTTAGTTACTATAAACTCCAAACCCTGCCTGGCCGTTGGGTTTTAAGGTGATGGTCCCCAGTGAATCACAAGGGCTCTCAAGTGGCACACTCTCTGCTTAGGACTCTGCCTGGTCCCTGTGGCTTGACCCTCTGGAAAATGGGAGGATTTGCTGAGGAAAGGGGAAGTTTTAAGAGGGAAAATCAGATGCCCAACCCCAAAGGCTTCTGAGAAGCTCCGTGTTCCTGGCCGAGCCTCGGCCGGACAACCCTGCCTCTCCTGGAGAAGTCCGTCCCTGGAGGGTGAGTGACCCAGGCAGGTCTGGACCTACGGCTTTGCCATCCCAAGCTCAATTTTCTTTTTCTCTCTCTCTCTTTTTTAACTATAATTTTTTCATTATTGATTTTTAGAGAGAGGAAGGGAGAGAGAGAAACATCCATGTGAGAAACATCGATTGGTTGTCTCCTACAGGTGCCCTGACCTGGGATTGAACCCTCACCCTGGGTATGTGCCCTGACTGGGGATCGAACTGCTACCTTTTGGTGCACGGGACAAAGCTCCACCCACCTGAGCCACACCAGCCATGGCCCGGACTCAATTTTCAATATGCGTTTATTCCTGATGAATGTATTAAAAAAAAGACCTTCTGGTAATATGCCAGAATGAGGTATATAATGATGTTGTTTAGCAGCAACTGTGTCATTCTGTGTTGTTGACAGTAAAATAAATTAACGTAATAAACATAATTTGCTCAAAAACAGCTAAGGAAAAGCAGATGGTTAACACATTTTAGCAGGACCTGTTGGCCCACGTTTGCACGGATGTTTAGACAGTGCGCTGCCTGCAACAGATGCTCGCCTGGGTCTCCATGTGATGGGCACAGGTGACTCAGCATGGCCCGGGGGAGGGCTGGGCCACCTGGGGGTTGGCATCGTGTCCACGGCCCTCCCTGGAAGGGGGGTAATGCACAGCAGCCACTTGCCTAGGTCCCAGCCAGGGCTGGCTCAGGGCGGGAAGCCCGCCTCTGCCTTCCCCTGCCTTCCCCCAGGACAGGGCCCACGCTTTCCCAGCACCTGGCCATTAGCATGCGCAGCCTGTCCCTGCCCAGTGACTGTTCTTTGTGCTCCTGGAACAAGCCAGCTTTCTTCCCGAGAGGACGGCGTTCCAGCTCCTGCCCATGAGCTCCCCAGCAGCTTTGCTGGCCAGTGGGCCTCGGCTGGCCACGAAGAGTGGGTGCCCCATGGCCCCTAAAAGAGAAGAAAAATTTATTTCGCAGAAGGAGGCCCTGGCTCCCCCGTGCCTGGGAAGCAGGGCGAGGAAGGGGGTCTCCCTCCTCACCAGGTTGGAGGGGTTGGGGCTGCAGGTCCCTGCCGTCCCAGGTCCTAGCGGCCAGGACATGCTTCCTCCCCCAGCTCCTGTTTGCAGCTGGGGACGCCCGGCCGGCCACTGAAAGGGGACCCTTCCCAGCATTCGGACAGGCACACGAAGGTCCTGGGAGTTCCGCACTGCGTGGGCGCCTGTGCACAAAGCCTGGGCGCTGGACTGCAGACGTCAGACACGGTTCAGAAGTTCCTGACAGGAGAGAATTTGGAGGAGGGGTCCCAGCTGTCTGTGAAATACCCAAGAAAACCCTGCTGTAAAACAGCTCGCACCTGTCTGAGTCCATCTCCTTATTTTCCAAGTGGAATCATTACGAAGAGAGGGCGTAATGACTGTACAGGGTGCTTAGCACATGCCCAGCCTGGGCCACATGCCCACTAAATGGAGATGTTAATCTCCACTGCAACACCCAAGCCAGTCTCATAGGGAAGGCAGCGCTTCCCCTGGGCCCTCACCCCCATGCCCGGAAGGCCTTCAAACAGAGCTCGGCCAAGTCTTCTCTGTCCCAGATTTGCTCCTCAGCAGCTTCTGACTGAGCTGCACCTAATCGCTCCTCAGGCCATCCTCCTCCACCGCTGCTCGGCCCGCTCCGTCTTGCCAGGTGCTCTGAGCCAGAGTTAGAAGGCTCACAAGGGGAAACGGGTGAAGGATAGAGGAGTGGAGGGGCAGGAAGAGTCAGGGAGAGCCTTCAGACCAGGACCAGGTCTGACACTGGGAAAGGAAGGAGGAAGGAAGTTGGGTAGAAGAGCTGGGGACCAAGGACCGCAGTGGAGTTTTAGAAAGCCTGTGCCCACCCAGCGGGGAGCCCCAGGGTCCCTGTCGCAGTCAGTCACGGGCAGGGCGTGGCCTCACGACAAATGCTGGGTGGATCTGGATGGCATTGCAGCTGGAAGCAGTCAGTCAGCTGACCACTCTCCTCCCAGCAGGTTCTCTCCGGAAGGGAAGCAGGGCACCCCCTTGGCACCACACTCACCAGGAGTTCCCTTGCACTTAGAGCAAGCCCCCTCCTACCTTGTCCAACTCATATTCCCCCGCCCCACCCACTTCTACCCCAGCCACTGTGCTTCCATCCACGGAGCCTCGGACAAGCCGAGCTTGTCCCGATGTTGTGGCTTTCAGGACCGCCTAGAACACTGGCCTCCTCATCTCCCTTGGTGGATTCTTCAGGCGGTTCAGATCTCAGTTCAGGTGTCGGCAAGCTTCCCTGGACCTTCTGCTCTAGAGCAGCCCCCACCACTCTTCGCTCTGCACAGCAGCTGGTCTCAGTCTTGCATAGCCCTCCTCACTGTCTGCGTTTTGGGTGTTTCTTCGGCTTCTTGTTTATGTGCGGGCGTTTGCAGTGTCACGTTTATTGGACCAGAGGCCTTGCCTTCTCTGATGTGCTTACCACCCTATTTCTCGAGCAGGACTTGGCTCACAGTAGGCACACAATACATTCATGTGAAGGCAAGGCCTGGAAGGGCTGGGAGCACTAGAACTTGATAGCTGGGTGTTCTGGGCAAGGTGCTACCCACTTTTCAGAACAAAAAGAGTAAATTTTCAGAAGAAAAGGAATGCGGAGTGTGTGTGCCTCGACACGCCTAATAGGAAAATGTAACAGGAAAGTGACCCCAAAGCCAAGGACACTAGGCACGTGGAAGGTATTTATTCCTTATCTGAACCTCTCAGGGCTTTTAGCATAAGGAGCACTGTGATGTGCTAACAAGCTAAGGAAGGGTGGGTCCGAACCTCTCCCCCAGCGTCCCTTCTCTCTGAATAGTTTTTAAAAATTCTTTAACACAATAGGCCTGCTTTTGTTGTATAGTATAGGCTTAACTGTTGGCAATTTAGTTGTTACCAGCAGACTTGGTTCTAGAACATTCCAGTTACTGTGGCCTTGGGCACTTTTCTAGCATAATTCTTAGGTTATTTTGTGGGGACACTGGGAGGGCATATCTATATAGAATTCTTCTTGCTGACATCAAGCAACCCCCCAGAACCACACCCAACAACAACCTTAAAAGCCCCCACATTTCCAGTTATCCCAAATCCTCTTGATTAGCAGAACGTAGCCCGCTCAGTACTGTATGTACCGTGCTAGCAAATCACCCTACAACTATTACAAAAATCTCTGGGGCTGTGGCAGCTGCAGCACAGATGTTTTGCATAGCAGCTGAGCATTGTTTAGTATCAATAAACACTATCTTCGAGACATAAAACACAAACGTGGCACTAGACATGGCAATAACAAGAGCAATGATGACCATTTGCAGGGAAATGGAATAAGACTCGGGCTGTGCAGCCCCCCCTCCCACACGGCGTGCCCCATTTCGGAGCAGGCTGTTAGGTGTTGAGTGCTGGCCGGCCCCAGGGTCGGATCTCTATGCCAAATGGCCAGTTTGCTCCCTAGAAATGGGTGCCTGGAGTTTGTGCTAAACCCAAACACCCCAATTTGTGGTTCTCGGGGCCCATCCCTTGGCATTTGTCTTTCGGATGTCACCAAAGATTTAACTCTTCAGGTGCTGATTTCTGAAGCTGCTCAGTCTGTGCTCAGCTTCAGGTAAGGTGGGCTGGCCACAGGCAGTTTTTTAAAAAAAAATAACTCCCAACTAGATACCATCCCTCCAGGCTGTCCAGTGAGTATCTCTTGCTCTCATTTCTGCCAGAACATCCCTTTAGAGATGACAAATTGCCACATTGAACCCCAGAGCTCACCAGAGGTTCCTGGAAGGAACATGATGGAGCATTCAATTGACCACCAGCAGGAGGTGATGAAGCCAGTGCCACGCGTCAGAACACCATTGGACTTGAGCCTGGAGGGGAGAGGGGCTAGCCTAACCCTAATTTTTCATATGTGGAAACTGAGGCCAAAGCAATGATATGGCTGTTCAAGGCACAAGGCCAGGTGGAAGCAGCCAGAAATGGACCCCAGGCAAATCTGATGTTTGATGCCAACACCCACTTCCATTTAATCCTCCTTTGGTTGTGTCTCATCTTTTAGGTTTAAGTAATTATGGGGTGATTAATATATACTCATTTGAAGGAAAATTATTCAATCAATATTTGACATTAAAGAAAAGTCAACACTTTAAAATGTTGTTCACCCTGCCTGGCCAGCATGGCTCAGTGGTTGAGCATTGACCTATGAACCAGGAGGTCGAGGTTTGATCCCGGTCAGGGCACATGACTGGATTGCGGGCTCCATCCCCAGTGTGTGGTGTGCTGAGGGCAGCCGATCAATGATCCTCTGTCCTCATTGATGTTTCTTTCTCTCCCTTCCTCTCCAAAATCAATAAAAAATATATATATATTTTAAAAAGGTTGCTCACCCTGTAATATGGGAAAGACATGAGGTTGTAGACTAGACAAACTCCAGGGACATTTGTCCCTAGAACATAGGAGTCTCAGGGGTTCCATTGACTCTAACAGGGTTAAGATCCCAGAAAAATCTTGCTTGGATCTGTTCCCATCTACTCCAGGGTTAGTAGAGTTGTTGTGTGAGTCAGACTGTCGTGTGTTGCTCAGACTGTAGGGGGCAGGTCCAGGGTGGACACCTCTAAGGACTGCCTGTGCCAGGAGTGATCTGAGTCAGGGCCGGCCTCTCAGACCACCTGGAAAAGGCTTCCAGGAGCCTATGCTGGTCCAGACTGGGGTGACAGTACATATTCCCTGACCTGTTACCCTGTGACTTGTCTCCTTCAGCATCTAGTACCACTCAGAGAACTACTGCTAGGCCAAGGCAAACGTCCTAGCCCCACTATTGGTGGACGGCCTCTTTCAAAGTCAACACTTCACTTGCATTGAGCCTTCTTTCAGAAGACATTCCAGGTCAACCCTGATGACCTCACTTTCTGTAAGGATGTGGAGGTCCCCAGCTCTGCACCAGCCTCGGTCACTAGGCACTCATAAATCCTGTCTCTGTCAAGGTCCTACACACAGCAGCATCTTGTTTGTTTTGATGCTTGTTCAATACCAGTCTACATAATAACTCTTTGCCTGTCTTCTAAGGGTTACCCAGTGGGGATCATCCCTTCTAAGGCTCTGTAGCTGAACATTTTGCTGAAAGGCTGATGCACAACTTCCAGGAAAGAAAAAAATTTCAGAACTTTTTTTGACTAATGAGATTCTGCAAACTTCACCATTAAGTTTCAGTCACCCTATTTCAAAGGAAAATTATTTCCCAAAAGTGGCCTGTAGTGACTGTGGGATCAGTCCTGGTCCAGAACAAACCCATCAAATCCCAGCCACTGTCCCTCTGGCCCTGTGAGCCAGCTTTAGGGAACAGGAGCAGAGCAACGCCCCAGCATGTTGGAGTTCAGAGCAGCTGGTGAGAGGTGAGCAAGAATGGACACCTGCCTGAAGACAGCCTTCTGTCTTCTCATTGATGACAGCCCAGAGTGAGGTGGTGCTGGGGCACTCAACACCATGGTGGCTGATGCTAAGACTCATGGGAGGCAGATCTGGGAACATCTATCATCATTAGATCAACATTTGTTAAACATCCGCCACATACCGGGCTCTGTCCTGGGTGCTGGGACCACAAGAACTGGAAAGCAAGCTGCCACCATTAGCACATGCAAGAGGGAAGGTATTTCTGGCATCAGAAAATGCCCCGGTGCAGGTGGGGCCGGGTGTGAAGAGCATCTTGGGCAGAGAGAGCAACTCAAGCCTCAGCAAGGGTGGCAGATGCCGGTGGGTGAGCCTCTCACATGGTTCTTCCTCTGGACCATTCAGGTAAGTACAGCACAGGTGCTGACCTGGGCTCCTGTCGCTCTGATGTTTGACCTGATTTCCGTGTGTGTGTGCCTGGCTGTTTGCGGGCCAGATCGGGTTCTAAGAAGGCAGAAACAGGTAGCGCCCTGCTTCCTCACTCTGGCTAAGTGTGCTAAGGCAGGGGGTCAAGTCCATACTTTTGCACCTCTCCTTCCTGAGCTTCTCCTGTTCGTTGTGAAGATGGGCACGGCAGGCACACCTCTGCCACTAGTGGGGCATGCTTTGGGGGTGCCAGATTTTCAGGTATATTGGGTTCAATGGGGCTGAATGATTAATGAGACTGGGACTGAGGCTAGGTGCTGGGATTGATGCTCAGGCCAGGATCTTCCTCTCCTGGCTCCTGTTTACTGCTCTTGAAAGACAAGGCAGCCACTGGATCCACCCACCTGGGCCCAGGCCACACACCCCAGGAGCTGCAGGGCCAGCCTTGGCCAGATCTCCAGGCGGCTCTTCACGTGGGTTCTGAAAGCAGCACATGCATTTACCCAAGCCTGGTGGGATTAATAATCGCCATTTAAATATAATTAGAACTGATTTATAATTAATTTCAGAAATAGCCCTTGCCAAACAGCTCATTAAATATAATCTCCCCGGGTGTCAGGTCCACTCATTGTCAGGCTTTCAGGTCTCGTGAGAAGCAAGGCTGAGATTAGTCAAACTTTTCAGTCAGAATCTGTGCCATTTTCTACTGCCTTCCCGATTCCCGGGCCACCTGATGTCCCGGCAGAACCTGTGCTGTTCTCTGTGGGCTGGGGTGTGGGTGTGGGTGAGGGGGCCTAGGAGGGTACTTGGGGGGGGGGACACCTTGGTGACAGCAGGTGCTCTCAGGTGACTGCAGGCAAAGCCAAGACATTCTTATTTCTGTGCTCATGTCCTCCCTGATGTTCATTTTTTATTGTTGGGCTAAGTGCTGATGTGGAACAAAATCCAAGCAAATGGGAGGCTGTGCCTCAGTGTCAGTCCATGGAGCAAGTGGCAGCTGGGGTTGCCCAGGGGCTGCAGTCAGACAGTAGGCTGGGGCCTGAGCCCCTGTCCTCTGGGTTTGCAGTGGAACATGAGTTCTCTGAGGTGAACTTATATCACTGAGTGACCAGTGAGTGAGGGAAAGAGAGCTAGAAATGGTGGGCCACAGCGCCAGCCAGGTGTGCAAGGGGCCAGAAGAAGGTGGCTTGGTGAAGAGCATTTTCTTCCTCCTCGTGCCATGTTTGCCAGCAGTTGACTCTGCTTGTGCCAGAAGTGTGCCCTATTGAAAGTAATATTGGCCACAATTAGCTAGACACTGGAGACCCAAAGAGCAGTGACTCAAGCCCTTGCCCTTTGTTGACTCAGGCATCAAGATTGCTTCTAGCTTATGGGTCTGCAGTGCATGTCTTTCATCCCAACAACTTCTCATGGTCCATGATGGCTGCTGCAACTCCTTCCCATCATTCCAGGCAGAAGAAAGAAAGATGAGATGAAGAAGAAGGAATGTGAAAGACTAAAGATGCCCATAAGTTCCTTGACAATTCTCCCACTGAGAAGTGGGGATTCTGTCTTCTCCTCTTGAGTGGCCTACTTCTTGCACTACAAGATGGAACCAGTGATGTTGTGCTGGTTTCCAACCCAAGTCTTAAGAAAAGTATCTGGGAACATTCTGCCTGGAAGCCTTGAGCTGCTATGTGCAACGCCTTATCACCCTGCCTGCCATGCTAGAGAGGCCAGGTATAGGGATGCTGGCTGACAATCTCTGGTTAGCCCAGCTTCCCAACCATCTCCATCAAAGCACCAGCTATGTGTACAAGCCATCCTGGCCCCCATGGGTCAGCCCACCCACAAGCTGAGTATCACAAACTGAGCCAGTGGGCTCTATCTGAGTTTCATATACAAAAAATTGTGAAAAACAATAAAAATGATTGTTATTTTAAACCACCAAGTTTGGGGCTTTTTTTTTTTTTAATGCTGCAATAGATAATCAGAAGAAAATTTAGTACCTGGAAGTGGATTGCTTCCATAACAAAAATCCAACACATGGCCCTGGCTTTGGGACAAGACATGGAGCAAAAGCTGGGAGGACCTTGAGAAGATTGTTAATAAAAGTTAGGAGGACCTCAAAGAGACTGGTGATGAGAGATTGGAGGGCAGTGAGGAAAACGTCATTGAAGTCTAGACAGAAAGTTTGGCAGCGTTGTCACCTGTGTTAACATAGAAAACGGAAAGAGTACCCAGTGATCTATTGGGTCTGGCTGAGGGGATGCTAGGCAGAAGACAGAAGGTACCACTGGCTTCTTCCAACTGCCTGTGATAAACCATGAGAAAAGAGAGATGAACTAAGGAAGGAACTATTAAGGTGCGGAGCAGAGCTCAGAGAACATACAAAGAGGCCAGGACTATCTGGATAGGATAGTGATAGGATAGGATAATATTGCATTTCCATTGTCTTTCAACAAAAGTGTCTCATGATGAGAAATGGCTTCAGGACAAAGATCAAATCTAGGGAACTTTGTACAACACGGCCTCAGGGTAACAGTCCTAAGGTTGTAGCTGGGAAAAAAAAAAGACCCTAAGAAAGATTAAGGATATACCTAGTAGGGCTTCTGAGAATCTTAAAGGCATGCCTTATAGGCTTTCTCAAGGCTGACTAAGAGCCACTGGGATCCGCTCCCTGAAAGAAGGACTTGGCTCTACTCAGGTATTCGAGACAAATGTGTGCCTGGCCAGATTCCCAAACTGCTATGGACCAATTGCTGCTGCTATAGGCTTCCTTACCTCTCATCTTTTGAATGGTGTTAAATGGAGTTTTCTATCCTAATCTCATCACTGTTTGTTGAATGTATTTGGGGGGCATGGCATTCTCTTTCTAGTTCACAGGTCTTCAGAACAAGAGGAACCAGAATTGAAGAGCTGCTCCTGAGGAAACACCCAGATAGACCCAATCCTGCTTTAGAAAAGGAGATGCCAGACCTCAAGTTTGAGCCTGAAGCTGTAGTGGGAAGAGACTTTTGGGGGTCCTAGAATTTTGTATGTGGAATGAATGTAAGAAATTAGTACCAGAGTACGGTTGGTGGTGGATTAAATATACAGCAACAAGTTCTTTGACACTCACCCACAATGCTCTGGGATTGGATCACATACTAGCTGTATTTGAGGGTTTTTCATTTTGAGATGACTCTATAGTCTAGTTTAAATGCAAATGAAAACATTGAAGATCAGTCCTTGGAGTCTACAAATAATGTGTCCACACTTCAATTCTATAAAACCCAAGCTGAATTCTGAGTGGTAAGAATTGACAACATTGTATGACAGGTGGAAGGGCAGAGGCAGCAGTTGAAGACCTGCAGGCGGGTGACAGGGAGCTGGGGAACACGTGGTGAGATCCCAGTGACGGTCTATGAGAAACCACTTAGAAAAAGTGGGGTTTCCAGTTCTCTGTGGACATGTCCCTGAATTCTTTCCATGGGAGGTCACACATCTACAGGAGGGAGAAGTACATGAGCCCGTGGGAACAGCTTCCCTATTCTGCACTCTCCCTTTACTTTCTTCTTATAGCTCTGTGACTGTATCCAGTTTTGTCTGCTCAACAGTTCTTCTGAAACCATATTTATCCTCATCTCCCAAGAAACAGTTTAGAAATGATTTTTAAATCAACTCTTTAAGGTCAGGGCCCATGCGAATTCCACTGTGGAACATGAGCAGCCGTAACCGTGCAAGAGAGAGTCCCAAATGCTTCCTTCACTCCCCTCCCAGAAATGCCCTTTCTCTGTTCTACAGAAACGCTGGGCTTGTTTAAGCTCTTCCTTTAAGTAACTAAACCAAATAGATTTTATTGCACAAAATTTTAATAGCCTTGAGTTAAACAATAAAAAATTTTGACTAATATTCTGAGGTTTAGTTATAAAAAAAGCGAAGTGAAGTGCGCCAATTTAAGGGACTGGGACTGAGTTCCTCTGGGGAGAGAAGTTGGAGCTGTCAAACACCCAGCTGCTAGTCAGAGCTGTACTTCCCACTGCCGAAAAGTGACAGTTGAGAATGAGGCCGTAATGCCACACTCAGAGAGGGATGAGGAGGCCTGGCTGCTCCTGGCAGGGGGGAGGTGGAACTGGCACGGGAGTCTAGTCCTTATGTTCTCTTGATCATATTTTCCTAAATGAGCAAGTGCTCTGCTATAGAAATGTCAAGCATTTTCCAAGAGACGTTCCAGGTAGAGTAAGTCAACTCCCAGTTCTGAGAAAGCACTTAAACCAAACGTCAGGAGCACATGTCCGCATTTTAGAGCCTCCTGACATTGCTAGCGGTGCAGGTGGTGGCTAGCGTGGGTGTGTGGACATGGCAGGAGCTGGCACCGGCCAGGAGGCAGCACGTGGCACATCAGCCCCCAAAACAACCACCAGGGTGATGAAGGAAGCTAGGAAGGATGAGCTACATGCAGGGGAACATTTTTATTCCATAGCAGATGTGAACTCCCATTATGAGAGGGAACAGATGATCCCAGACGGCTGCTCAGGACCCCTGGTGAGGGGACCCGTGGGTGCTCTGGGCTGGGCCCAAGAGCTCACTCTTGAATGTAAGGTCTTGCCAACCTTCTGGAAGGTGCCTGGAGACCCTACCCTGGACTGCTATCTTCAGACCACTAGGTTGCTAGAAGCAAAGTCATGCAGTTACCTGGGTTATAGCAGAGCCAGTGCCTGGGCTGCTGGTGGCTCTGCACGTGGTCCCTGCACTGCATGGGTGGCTGTCCTGTCCCTCCCACCGCACCACCGCCACAGCAGCAAATGTGTCCCATCTGCAGCTAAGGGCTGAACTGAAGAACTTGTTTCAGGAAGCAACGTGGCCTCTGCCCTAATTGTAGGGGTGGGAGCACAAAGCAGCCACAGGTCTTTCCTTGCCAACAGAAAGGCTGCTGTTTGGTCTTCCCGGTTTCATTTAAAAGAAGCTTTAAAAACCTCTCATTTTGCCTAAGTGCTGCCTTCACAGAGTGAAATGGAGACTTTTATTTGTCTCTGCCCCCTTGTTTCTTCACCCCACCTGCTTCTGATGTGGTCTAATGAGTAAATCACCCATGTCCTGCTAACCAGGGCCAGGGCCAGGGAAGTGAAAGGTGCCAGATACCGCAAGGCAGACAGCGCTCCATTTTGCTCCTCCTCCCAGGGGCCCTGAACTTGTGCACTCTCTGCTTCCAGTTAGACCCTGGGCTCCAGCTGAGAGCCTCCTGGGGAGCCTGATCTGGGTTTAGTTGGGGAAAATTTGGATAAGAACTTTACATATGGCTTTTCCACTCATGCCTCTTGAATTGGCCATCAAGGTCTGACCCAGGGTTGTTCCTGCCACTCCCACAGCATGGTGGGCATGGCAGAGCCACAGGACCTCGCTTGATTCAGCTATACTATATTTTTTAAAGGAGTGTTTGATTGCTTAATGTTAGAAATTAAAAAAAAAAAAACCCCAAACAGTATTAAGCTTTTGGGTTCAGCTTTCAGTAAATCTAGCATTCGTTTTTAACTTAAAAGGTTTGATCCCATTTTGAGCTGTCATCTTACCCAGCTCATCCATTTAAAAGGTTGGGAGGCTTTGTGGATCTCCCATAATATTCTTAGCTTGGAGGATCCAAGATGGCGGATGAGGATACAGCAGGCTGCAAGATAGTGAGTAAGTGAAAGGAGAATGAATGGATGTGTGGGGAGTGTCTGTATTTGTGAGTGAGGGACAGTTATATTCCACAGGACATTGGGGGCTGGCAGACCAGGCTCCCCTGGCTGGGAAGCCTCTACTACCACTGAAATATCTCCCAAAGAGGCTGACTCTGCCACAGAGACCGTGCCATCTTGAAGGGGAGAGCAGCTGTAATCGGAAGCCTAGCCTTACCTTCAACTAGGGAGACCTTGGATCCCTCCCAGGACCCTACAGCCACAACGCCCAGGGACAAGCTGCCTCAGCTGCAAACCCACAAACACCAAGACTCCAGCCTCCCTGGCTGCAGGCACCTAAAAAGTTTGTCCAGGGGGAGACAAGGTGGTGGCCAAATACGCAGACAGGTCCCGAGCCTTCTCACAGAGCAAATAGAGGAACAGCTGAATCAAATAACATCCACCTGGAATTGGCAAATTAAACACAGCTGGTGAGGCAATCCATGGATGGAAAGGTCAGAGATCACCTGGAGAGAGGTGAGATCTGGGATCCAGGTTGGAGGGAGAAACACATGCAGCCGGGACTAGAGTCTCAGAGGGAGACTGCACCTCACCAAATCTGCGGCCCTTGGGGTCAGTGTAGCTCTCAAATGTGGAAAGGGGTCCACAGGGCTGCTGGCAGAGGGTAACTCTAGATCTAAGCCCACAGCCATGGGAGAGTGTTCCCAGAAAAGCAGCCTGAAGTTCTATACTGCCTGCACAGTGCCGGGGGGCGGAGGGGGGGGGTGAGGGAGAAAGACACAAGGTGGCACGGTTCCTTTGTCTTTTTTACTTCCTTGCTTTTGCTTGCTAAGCCCACTAGGATCTTCCAATTAAAAACACTCACCGAGACTGCAGGGGAAGGTGGTTTTTGTGGAAACTGGGGGGAAGAATAGGGAGAGATGAGCAGGAAACCAGCTCTGGGTCAGTTCATCCCTCCAACCCAGTCTTAAGTGTGGCAGGGAAAGAAGAGTCTAAACACTGGGTTGAGAGGCCATTTGGTCCCAGAAACTAATACAGAAACACCACCACTCAGGGGCTGTGTCACAAATAGATGCTTATCTAAATACAACTGAAGGCAGGCAGAGAAACAAAGTGAGCAGAGTGTTCCGGCCTGCTTAAAAACAAGGTTGTGGCTTATGACACAGAGGAGTGGTGGATCACGGGGAACTTCAACACTGTGCTGACTACCTGACAGGAAACATACATGCCAGGCAGAACAGTAGAGGAAGTGAACAACCTTCACTACTTCACTTTATTTTTTATCTTTTACTTAAGAAACTAAAATTTTTTTCTCACTTTATTTTACTTTTGTATTATTATAGTTTTATTTTTAATTATTATTATTACTATTATTTTACCTTTTTAAAGTTTTATTTATTTTTTCTTTATCTTATTTTATTTTTGTATTAGTGTTCTACATTCTATTTTTCTTTTAGCATTATTTTACTCTATATCAATTTTTCCTTTATGCCACACTCTTCCTCACTTTTTCCCTTTTTCATCCTGTTTCTCTTACCCTGTTTCTGTTTTAGTTGTTCTTTATCCTTTCTTTATATTTCCTGTTAAAATTTTATCTTACTCATATATCTAATTTTATCTCCCCTGCTCCAAGTCCATGCACACTTCTCTTTTCTCTTTCTTCATTAGCCAAATTTTTTTTCTCTTTCTTTCTGTCTTGTGGTTGTTGTTTGTTTGATTATTTGTTAGGTTTTCTTTTTTTGTATTTTACTTTTCTTCTTATACACTCATTCTATTTCTACCTCCTCTATACTGAATTGTGGCAATTTCCCCATTCATTCAATTCCTTGACCTTATCTTCTGGAAATAAGCTCTGCCTCTTCAGATTCAGCTTCCTTCGTTTTCTGGGTGTTTGTTGTTTGAATTTTTTGGATTAGTTGTTTGGTTTTTTGGAGTTTTCTCCCCATATACCAGTACATACATTTTTCCCACATCTTTTTCTTCTCTTTCTTTTCTCTCTTACATTTTTTTCCTTTTCTCAATATCATTTTTTCACTCCTTTCTCTCCCCTAGTTCTCTTTTCTCTGGTGTTCACCTTTATTTGGGGTTATTGGTATTGTAAATACATTTGCACTCTTTTCTCTTCCCTAATTCTCTTTTCTCTTGTGTTCAACTTTATTTGAGGTTATTGGTATTGTAAATATATTTGTGCTTGATGCCCGCTGTGTTGTGTCTGGTCATATTGTATTTTGTGCCTTTCAGCCAATGCATTATAGAGAGAGCTACATAACCAGATACCCTGAGAAGAGTGAACATGGGGAGACAAAGAGAAAGCCCCCATACAAAGGAAAAGGAGGAATCACCGGAAAAGGAAGTAAATTAAATGGAGGCAAGCAATTTGTCAGAGAAAGAATTCAGAGAAATGGTCATAAGGACGCTGAAAAGGATAGAAGACAAATTCAACAACATGTGTAAGAACCAAGAGGAAATGAAGAAGAACCAAGAAGAAATGAAGAATGACATTGCTGCAATAAATAACACAATAGAAAGCATCAACAGTAGACTAGAAGAAGCAGAGGACTTCATCAGTGAGCTAGAAGACAAGGTAGGAAAAAATACCCAAGCAGAGCAGTAACTGGGAAAAAACTTAAAAAAACAGGAGGAGAGCCTAAGAGAACTTTGGGACAACATGAAATAAAACAACATCTGCATAATAGGGGTGCCAGAAGGAGAGGAAACTGAGAAGGAATAGAAAACCTGTTTGAAGAAATAATGACAGAAAACTTCCCTGATATTGGGAAGAAAAAACTCACACAAGTCCAAGAAGCTCACTGAGTCCCAAACAAGATGAACCCAAAAAGACTGACACCAAGACACATTATAATTAAATTGGCAAACACCAATAACAAAGTAAGAATCTTAAAGGCTTTCAGAGAGAAACATAAAGTTACCTACAAGGGATCTCCCATAAGACTATCAACTGATTGCTCAACAGAAACACATCAGGCCAGAAGGGTATGGAATGGAATATAAAAAGTCATGCAAAGCAAGGGTCTGAATCCAAGAATACTATACCCAGCAAGGCTATCAATCAAAATTGAAGGTGAAATCAGGAGCTTCACAGATAAAAAAGGACTAAGGGAGTTTATTACCACCAAACCAGCAATGCAAGAAATGCTAAAGTGTTTGCTGTAAAAAGAAGAAATAAGAAAGGAAGAAGAAACACCAGTATAAAGAATAAAAATGGCAACAAACAAGTACCTATCAATAATAACTTTAAATGTAAATGAATTAAATGCACCAATCAAAAGACATAGGGTATCTGAGTGGATAAGAAAACATGACCCATATATCTGCTGCCTACAGGATACCCATCTCAGAACAAAGGACTCACACAGACTGATAGTGAAGGGATGGAAAAAAATTTTCAGGTGAATGGAAATGAAAAAAAAAAAAAAAGCTGGGGTAGAAATAATTATATCTGACAAATTAGACCTCAAAGTGAAGGCCATAACAAGAGATAAAGAAGGCCACTTCATAATACTAAAGGGAGCAATTCAACAAGAAGATATAACTCTGATAAACATATACTTTTTTTTCAAGTACACATTGGTCACTTTCAAAGATAGTCCACATATTGGGGCACAGGCAAAGTCTCTTCAAATTCAAAAAGATAGAAATCATATCAAGCAAATCACAATGGCATAAAATTAGAAATTAACTACAATAAAAACAATGAAAAAAGTCAAACACCTGAAGGCTAAATGGCATGATATTAAACAATGATTGGTTTACCAAAGAGATCAAGGAAGAAATAAAAAGCATCCTGACAATGAAAGACAATGAAAACACAACAATCCAAAATCTATGGAACACAGTGAAAGCAGTCGTGAGAAGGAAATTCATAGCTCTACAGGCCTACTTCAAAAACAAGAAAAAAAATGGTAATAAATTATCTAACCCTACAAGTCAAAGAGTTAGAAAGAGAGCAACAAGAAAAGCCCAGCATATGCAGAAGGACGGAAATAATAAAGATCAGAGTGGAAATAAACGATATAAAAAATTAAAACAAGAAACAAAAAACAACAGTAAAAAGATCAACAAAACCAAGAGCTGATTCTTTGAAAGGTTAGACAAGATTGACGAACCTCTAGCCAGGCTCACCAAGAAGCAAAGAGAGAGGACCAAATAAACAAAATCAGAAATGAATAACTCTATTCCAACAAAATGGACAACCTAGACAAAATTACATATTCTTAGAAAAATACAAGCTCCCAAAACTCAATCAGGAAGAATCAAAAAACCTGAATAGGCCAATAAACACTGAAGAAATTGAAGCAGTGATAAAAAATCTTACAGCAAACAAAAGCCCTGGTCCAGACAACAATCCAAAATCTATGGGACACAGCCAAAGCAGTCTTGAGAGGGAAGTTCATAGCTCTACAAGCCTACTGCAAAAACAAAAAAACAAAACAAACAAAAAACAAGAAACAATGGTAATAAATTACCTAACCCTACAACTCAAAGAGTTAGAAAGAGAGCAACAACCAGTTAAAAACTCCACAAAGAAGAGAACTACAGGCCAATATCCCTGATGAATATAGATGCTAAAATCCTCAACAAAATTCTAGCAAATGGGATCCAGCATTACATTAGAAAGATCATACTCCATGACCAAGTGGGATTTATTCTGGGGATGCAAGGATGGTACAATATCTACAAATCAATAAATGTGATACATCACATAAACAAATTGAGAGACAAAAATTACATAATCATATCAATCAATGCAGAAAAAGCTTTTGACAAAATCCAACACCCTTTCTTGATAAAAAAACTCTCAGCAAAGTGTCAATAGAGGGATCATACCTCAACATAATAAAAGACTTATATGATCATACCTCAGCATAATAAAAAGCTTTATACAGCCAACATCATACTCAATGGGCAAAAACTAAACTCATTTCCCCTAAGAATGGAAACAATACAGGGATGTCTGCTTTCACCACTCTTATTCAACATAGTGCTGGAAGTCCTAGCCACAGTGATCAGACAAGAAGAAAAAATAAAAGGCATCCAAACTGGAAAAGAAGTAAAAATGTCATTATTTGCAGATGACATGATATTGTACAAAGAAAACCCTAAAGACTGGACCAAAAAAACTACTAGACCTAATAAATGAATTCGGCAATGTAGCAGGATACAAAATTAAAACCCAGAAATCTATGGCTGTTTTATACTCCAATAATGAACTCATAGAAAGAGAAACTAAAAAAACAATCCCATTTACCATTAAAAAATTAAGATACTTAGGAATAAACTTAACTAAGGAGGTAAAAGCCCTGTGCTCAGAAAACTACAGGACATTGAAAAAACAAATAGAGGAAGACATAAACAAATGGAAGAACATACCATGTTCATGGATTGGTAGAATCAACATCATTAAAATGTCCATACTACCCAAAGCAATCTACAGATTCAATGCAATCCCCAACGGCATATTTCAAAGATCTAGAACAAACTCTCCCAAAATTCATCTGGAATTTTAAAAAGACCCCGAATAGTCACAGCAATCCTGAGAAAGAAGAACAAAGTTGGAGGGAGCACAATACCAGAAATCAAGCTATATTACCAAGCCACGGTTCTCAAAACTGCCTGGTACTGGCACAAGAATAGACATAATAGACCAGTGGGACAGAACAGAGAATCCAGAAATCGACCCAAGCCATTATACTCAATTAATATTTGACAAAGGCAAGAGCATACAATGGAGTCAACAGAGTCTCTTCAATAAATGGTGCTGGGAAATTTGGTCAGATACATGCAAAAATATGAAACTAGATCACCAACCTACACCATACACAAAAACAAACTCAAAATGGCTAAAGGACTTAAATGTAAGATGGGAAACCATAAAAATCCTATAAGACTCCATAGGCAGCAAAATATCAGACATATGTTGTAGCACTATCTTTACCAACACAGCTCCTAGGGCAATAGAGACTAAGGAGAAAATAAACAAATGGGACTACATCAAAATAAAAAGCTTCTGCACAGCAAAAGAAACCATCAACAAAACAACAAGAAAGCCCACTCCATGGGAGAACATATTTGCCAATGATATTTCAGATAAGGTTTTAATCTCCAAAATTTACAGAGAACTCATACAACTTAACAAAAGGAAGACAAACAATCCAATCAAAAAATGGGCAAAGGACCTTAAATAGACACTTTTCAAAAGAGGACATACAGAAGGCTGAGATACATGTGAAAACATGCTCAAAGTCACTAATCATTCGAGAGATGCAAATCAAAACAACAATGAGATACCATCTCACACCTGTCAGAATGGCTATCATCAACAAATGACAAGTGCTGGTGAGGATGTGGAGAAAAAGGAACCCTCCTGCACTACTGGTGGGAATACAGACTGGTGCAGCCACTGTGGAAGACAGTATGGAGCTTCCTCAAAAAGTTAAAAATGGAACTCCCATTTGACCCAGTGATCCCACTTCTAGGAGTATATCCCAAGAAACTAGAAACACCAATGAGAAAGGATATATACATCCCTATGTTCATAGCAGCACAATTTACAATAGCTAAGATTTGGAAACAACCTAAGCACCCATCAGCTGATGAGTGGATTAGAAAACTGTGGTAGATTTACACAGTGGAATACTATGTCGCTATAAAAAAGAAGGAACTTTTACCATTTGCAACAGCATGGATGGACCTGGAGAGTACTATGCTAAGTGAAATAAGCTAGTTGGAGAAAGATAAATATCACATGATCTCACTCATGTGTGGGATATAATGAACAACATAAACTGATGAACAAAAACAGATCCAGGGACAGAGAAACATCGATCAGATGCTCAAACCTCAGAGGGAAGATAGGGGAGAGTAGGGAGGTGGGGGGAGGAGGAGTTAGAGAGCAACCAAAGGACTTCTATGCATATTAGCATAACCAATGGACACAGACACTGGGGCCGTGGGGCCTTGCCTGGGGTGGGAATGGCTGGATGGGGGGGGGGAGGGGGTCAATTGGGAGAAAAGGAGACATATATAAAACTTTAGACAATAATTAATATATATATATATTCTTAGCTTCGCCTGCAGTCCTTCTTTGTCTCCCTTTCCATGCAAGTGCTCCATCACATTAGGGGGAACTATGACTTGGGAAATACTCTGTGTTCAAATGTAAATATTAAGACTTGGTTCTCAGTATACTCCATTTTACTACACATGTTTTGACAATGAGCATTGATTGTTTGGCATAGGAATTTTAGAGTCCAGATCAAGCTGCCTTTTTCACCACACCGACTGAACTATTTTGGAAAGAGCCCTTCTCCCTGTCCATTCTTGTATCTGGAGGGCAGGGTTAGAGCATGCATCACGGAGGCTGCTGGCCGCACAGCCTCCCCTCAGTGGCCTGATGGCCCATTTGAAGCGGCTTCCATCTCTGTCTACCTGAGGACCTGGGTCTGTCCTGGGCTCCAGTCCCAGCCCAGCCTGGGGGTAGAGTGAAAGCACTTGCTCACCTGGGGCAGCTCCCCTCACCCTACGCAGTCACACACTTCCAGACCTTACCTCCAGAGCACACCTCCAATCTGTGTTTAGTTCCCGAATGTCATTAGCACACAGCTCATCTTTTAGGACCTCTCCAATGGCATAGAATATATTCTGTAAAACTGTTTTTGTGTTTGATGGATACTCCCATGAGAAGTGATTTCTCAAGTATGACTTGGAAGAGAAAGTCATTGCTGGAAAATTAGGGAACCTTCAAAGTTTAAACACACACATTATGAAGTTTTGCAATAATAGATTATTAACCAAGTCTTTGGAGAGTTTTTAATGAGTCCCCTTCCCATGTTATCCCTGGACTATCGTCGGTGGTCATTAACAGCAACCAGGGCACTTGAGTTGCCAGTTAAAGGCATCCTGAGTGCACCCCACTGCTTACGGGCCTGCGCCACCCTTGTAACATGAGGTCGAGGCGGAGCAGGCTCAACTTAGCTGTTGAAAACAGCAGTTGTATAATGCCCTGACTAGGTAATTTGAAAGGTGCCCTTTGGGATCTATTTATTTTCATTGTGAGACCTTAAATCATGAGCAAGTTTATTCGATCAGGAACAGGCATGGGGGACTGGGCAGAGAGGAAGAAAGAGTCCACAAGGCCAATTACACCCACTCTGCACCCTTAATGGTGCTGGCCATGTCGTGCCTGTGAGACAGTGCTTATCATTTCACTGTCTGATTTGAGCGTGTGTCCGAGAGCAGGGACTTCTGCTTTCACTCAGGCTGATTTATTTTTCTTTTCCTTTGTAATTGTTAAAAGACAAAACAAAACCTCCTGGAAGACTCTTGGAACTTCTAGAAAAGTCCCCTTGCTGAGGACTGCAGGACTTAAGGAGTGGCAGGCAGAGCCAGAAGCCACCCTCCGCAGCCCTGCCTTTGCTGGAGCATGTCTGGGTGTGCTCGGGCTCCCCAGGATGCCACGAGGGAGCCAGAGGCATCTCGGAGCAGTCAGCAAAATAAACCAAACCAGAATGGGTTTGTGTTGGCAGGAGGCACTAGGAAACCTTGCTTATGGCATGAAAGGATGGCTGCGTCATTATGGGAATGAAATCCTCCTCCTCCTCTTTAATTACAAAGAAGAAGAAAATCACTAAAAATGTTTAAATGTCTTAATATAAGAGTCTTTGTAACCAAAAGCCACCTTCTTAGGCTTTGAAGGCCAAGTACTTTAAGGCAGTTTCCAACTGTGTCTGTTGCAGGGGTATCTAAAATGGTCATGGTGAGGATTCTGTTCCAATAAGTGTCCTGTCCTGGGTGGGGGTCATGCTAGGTGAGGAGCCTCTTAAAAACAAGGGGGTAGAAACTATGCCATTCGCCTCCTTCTCCAGCTAACTGCCAGTGTGTGCTTGGTTCCGGCCCCACCCCTCTTATCGGTGCCCATGAGGACACCTGGCCACCCTTTGGGACTCAGATCCCAATGCCTGCCTGGCACCGACAGGAGCAGATGCAGACTCAATCTCCCGCCCCCCACCCCCACCCCACCCCCACCACCCCAGCTCTCTGGGATTGCTCAGGCCATGGAAGTGATGTAAAGCCCTTACAATGTGATGACAGAGTGAGGACAATTGTGGCCTCAGAAGCCTCTATATACTGGACTCTGCATGATACCCTAGACCCGTGGTCGGCAAACTGCGGCTCGCGAGCCACATGTGGCTCTTGGGCCCCTTGAGTGTGGCTCTTCCATAAAATACCACGGCCTGGGCGAGTCTATTTTGAAGAAGTGGCGTTAGAAGAAGTTTAAGTTTAAAAAATTTGGCTCTCAAAAGAAATTTCCATCGTTGTGCTGTTGATATTTGGCTCTGTTGACTAATGAGTTTGCCGACCACTGCCCTAGGGTGCAAAAGCTGCCCCTCTCTTTAGAATCCCTGTTTCTGGTTGTATTGCCTTCAGGTGGACCTTGAGGAGGCTGCAGGTGACGGAAGAAAGGTCCAGGTGAGCTGCACGTACTAAAGGAAGAGGACTTGGTGGTCCATTGGGGCCCTTCAGCATTGGCACGGTCTCTTAGGCAGGTAGATCTGTAAATGGTCCCTTCTGCATCCCATTTCTGTGTCTGTGACATCATCTTGACCACCCGAGCACTCTTGTGAAGTCCTGCCTTACTTGTTTGCATTGCTACCCGTGGCTTATTTTTCCCATGGGGGTCTTGATTGTTTGGGGTCGATGTCATATCTTCCTATGAGACCATGCCCTGCCTATATTTACCTCCTCCTCGCCCGAACTCCCCAACCTCAAGAAGCTTAACAGTCTTCTGCACTCTGAAAATGAATAACAAGCATGTGCTGAGTCATTTACTCTTTTTTTAGGTAGACCCACCTTATTCTGGAAAGCATTTAAGGTGACTCATAAGATAAATAAAATACAGCTGGATGCAATAAATTATTTTTCTGATTGTATGTATTTTGGTTCTTTCCAGATCTGAGAACCTAAGGGTTGACACATACAAGATTCCTTCTACATCAAAATATGCACATAAATGGTCTTAAAATATACACATGAAGATACAGTCCTATTCCTGAGTCTGAAAAGGAGATCTACCACTTGGTAGTTCACATCTGGTGCTAGAGCCTCTGGATTTAGGTGGAAACTCTTAGACCTTCATGATAAACTGTGGCTTCTGGGTGACCTACTGAGACCCTCTGATTCAGGTTTGTGAGGATTTGAAATAGCGATTATTTGCAGGGCATTGCTTAGACATTTTTACCGATGAAGGATGGACATGCTTTGCTGGGTGATGATTTACAAGGTATTGCTTAGAGATTGTCCCAACAAAATTCCCTCAGTTCTGACACACATTTGTGTATGCAGTAACTTTACAAATAGTGTTCACGGTAGTTTTGTGTTATTGGTGTCTGTCTTCTGCATTCCTGGGGATGCTAGTGAGCCCAGTACTAGCCAGGGAGCAGTTATGATGTGTTAGTGCATTTCTGAAGACAGCTGCTCACTAGTCAAATGGATCAGAGCCAAATTTGGAGAGTCTTAGAGCAATCTGAAGACACCGTCCAGATCATCCATTCCAACTTCTTAATCTGAGAGAAAGCTGAGGTGCAAAAAGAGTGCTTAAAGGTTTCTGCTGGACTGGAACTCTATGTACTCCTTCTTAAAAGAACGCGAACACGGTCTGTGCTCTTCTGGCCTAGGAGAATGAGCAGTCAACATGAGCAACCCCCTGAAGCCTAGCAGTTTCTCAGCATTTTCTAATGGGTATGGCATTTCGTCTGCTTGATGTTTGTTTTCTCAATTGCTTTCTTCCAAATGCGCTGCTGCTGCCTTCGTTTTGAGAAGCTGCACAGTTGGCCCTCTTGGTGCACAGTCTGCATCTGGCTGTGACACACCTGTTCTCCCACCTGTTTCCCTGATGCCCCCCAAAAGGAGGGGAGGAGTCCTTCCCCTAGAGTGGGTGGGAGGCAGGAGCGGGCCAGAAGCTGCACAGCTGGAATCATTCAGTGCAGGCCTGGGGCGGGCTGGCCCAGCCCCAAATGGAAATTGTTTTCCATCATCTGCCCCACCTTCTTCACACAAAATATTCTCCTGGTTTCTTTGGGAAGTAACTTTACACTAGCCCATCTAAGCAGAGGCAAAGAGTTGACATTTTAGCGTAGGTGCATTGGGAAGCAGGAACAAAAATTAAACAGCACAAGATACTGTTTTTTTGCCCATTCTGACCCTGACTGCATGGCCTCCAGCTGGAATGTGGAGCGTGCACTGTGGAGTACACACTGAAACAGGTGGACTTTATCAATGGACCCCATGTTAACCCATTGGTTCCAGGAGTTGGGATTTTCTGACCCAAAGCACTAATATTTGCACATTTTTTTCTCCTTGCCTTTCTGACTTTTAAGGAAACAGGAGCACCACGTGTGGGCAAAGAGGCCAGTTTGGGTAGCAGCAGATTCTTTCTCCATCTGCTTCCTGCTGCAAACTTAGGAGCTCAGAGAAAAAGGGAAATACAATTCAAATGACCCATTTCTTTATTGTTCTTCACAGGTACGCTGCAGCTCCAGGCTCCTGTCCAACACTGTACCTTTTCCTCTAGCCTTTGGAAAACAAAACCCTAAATAACATTGACACTCATCACTGCTCCCTGAAACAATTAAATATCCGTAGGGATCTTGGACTGGAGATGGGGAATTCCCACCCTCTCAGGAGCGGGTACCACCAGGTCCCAAGAGAACCAAGTTCCCTCCTTCCACTGGACTCAGTCAGGAAGAGAAACAATAGTTTGTGGGTGCGTGGGCTGAGGGCAGGGTGTCAGAGGAGGCCAGAAAACAGGCAAACTTCTTATGCTCTTTGAGGATTGGCTTAATGTCTTTCTTGTCCCCTCTTCAGAGAGCTGCACAGAGCTCACTCACAGGAGCCTGCTGGTAGCGAGACTATAAAAGGAAACTAAACTAGAGAAGATGGGATGCAAATTTCCTACCCCAGACCAGTTAGTCTGTTTCCACCTCTGATAATTAGCTGTAGCACCCCTAGATCATGAGCCACTGTGAGCATGAGAGCAGTTACCTGAGAAATCCTGGTGCAATGCTGGGCGCCAGGATCTAGTCAGTTTTAGTTCCTGCTGCCCCTTCAGTAGCTGCATCTTATGCTCAGACAGAAATTTCCCTGCAAAGACCACCATCAGGCACATACACATCCATGGTCAATTGGCTGGTGGGTAATATTATTGGTATTTTCCAACGAGTTGCAAATGTTCCGAACTCATGGTTAAGCTGCACATATCTGGCACACGTTTTGATGCCGTTGTAATTAGCTAGTTATTAATAACTAGTGGCCTGGTGCATGAAATTCATGCACATTAAAAGGGAATTAATTAGAGGAAATATTTTAATATTGCTATTTGTCCTTTCTCTATAATAGAAGTGTCCAGCTGGCCCCACTCCCATTGGGCGATACCAAGACCTGGCCGGCCCCACCCTTGTCAAGCCCCGCCGGGCTGGGGGGCACAGCCTCAGGTCCCCTGGCCCTGGCCCACGCCACTTAGCCTCACCCAGACCCACCGTGCAGCGAGACCCCAGACCCACTGTGCCACGGGACCCATCAATGCACCTTTTTGGTCATTACGGATGAAAATAAAGTCATGCACTTAAGCATGCACATTCATTTTCAATGCCTGATTTGTCTACGTTCTCTAAATTGCAAAATAAATAAGATCTTCAGCCAGATAGCATCATAATGCCAAGTTCTCTATATAATGACACATACCATTCTCTCCACTCACTATGCTCCATTTGAATGGATTAAATGTATGTGACTCATATGAAAAGCACTGTTGCTTGCTCTTAATAGAGGAAGCATTAGCTCATTACCTAACGCCATAAAGTGGTTTAAATGGCATATACCGACTTGAAGAACAGAAGGAAAAATAACAGAAAAGACAATGTTCAGTGCTGTGGACAGCAGAATCCTCTCCCTTTCCCTTTGTTTTTTTCTGCTTTTCCCATGAACCTATTAGTGCTCTGCCTCAAAATCTACACAGAAGACAAAATCAGATGCTGTAACCTGCATTTTATAGTGCCATTTGAGTACAAAGAGGTGCTTTTCAATCTTTACTGTTTTTTTTTTTTAATCAATGCAGCTCAAACTTGCTCTTAATGTTCCAGGAGCCAGGCCAACATGGCTGTGCGGACATACCTTTGCTAGGTGCTGTCAGGCTTCAGGGCTGGGGCAGGGAACACGCCAGGTGTTGCTGGAAAGGCATCAGCTCTCCTCTCTACATAGCAGGAGTCTTTTCATTATAAAATGCAAAGCAGCAGCCATTTTCCATTACCCCCATCCCCAGGCCTCCTCGCCCAGGGGCGTAGGAAGGGGCTGGGAGGATATTTACTCTCGGCTCTTTGATTTCTCTTATTTAACTGAGCCCAGTGACAGCTGCTTCTCTGAGCGCAACGCCAGCCAGCTTAGGGCTAGCTGCACCTGGAAGGCAAGCAGCAGAGCTGACCAGGGGCTTTGACCAAGCCCGAGGGTCACAGCAACCTCGGCAGGCAGGCTGCTCCCAAAGACTCTAGGCCCCTCCCAGCTCCGCACCCCAGCTCCCTGCTCTCCCCCTTTCATCCACAGGCACCACCGGTGTGGTGTGCCCCAAGGTTTAGTGTGCAGACGCCAGGATTGCAGGTTCAAGATGCTCTGCCTCCTCCTGGCACTTTGAGCCATAAGCGCCGGCAGGGACCTTTCCACTTGGTCTTGGTCCTTGGTCACTGCTGAGGTTGTCTGGACTCTTGAGGCCAGGGACAGCCAGGACCTTTGCCTCTGACCAACACCATGCCTGCAGCCTGCCTGGGGTAACCCCAGCCCTGGGAAAGCGTGGGGGTGTGGCCAGCCTGGGTGAGGGGCTGTGGGGGTGGGTTGTGGGGAGGTTGGCTAGCCGTCCCACCCTCAATTGGGGTGGGAGAGGCTGATCAGGGGTGGGGCTGGGCAGGGCAGCCATCTTGCGACAGTGTTACAGTGTGAGGGTCAATTTGCATATTACCTCTTTATTATATAGGATAGGAAGGAACAAAAGGGAAAGCCAGACATTATAAGCATGGCCATTTGGGCAGCTTCATCAGGAAGCTGCAATTTTGCACTCCCCAGGGAACCACCAACCTATTCCCTGCAAAACACTGGCAGAAGGGGTTCAACAAAGGGGAAATGGGTGCCTGTGCAGTGAGTGAGTCAGGGTGACTAGGGAGGGTGCCTGTCAGTGGAACCTGGGAACAGAAATCATTGGCTAAAAGGGATGGAGCCACAGTAAGCCCAGAAAATCTGGGGATATATAATCCCCCCAAACAAAGGAGTGCTCTCTCTCTCTCTTGGCTCACTCTTGGCTCTCTGGTTCCTTTGGCTTTGCTCCTGCCCATGTTCCCTCCATGGCCATGTGGCCATGCAGACCCCAACATGCAATGGACTGATGGGCTGCAGTGGGGAACATAAACCAAGCTAGCCGGATGCCGAACTAGACACTGCTCCACTAAGGAGTGAAATTTCTGGACAATGGCTTTGATTTAAATCCTGCTGGAAGCCAAATGGGACTTCTTCCTTGGCAGGACAAAGGGAAATGAGACCTTGGAAACTCAGGAGTTTAATTCCACAGAAATAAAGTTTTCTACAAAATCTCATCCTCCTGTGCAAGTCTCAGAAAATTCTTTTCTCCAGGACATTGCAAAAAGCCCACTCCCACCATGGGGAGGAGGACCTCTCTCCTCTGGTAACAATTTGCCTTCCTGTACCCTTGCTGCCCCTTTCCCGGATACCCCACCCCTCCCTGGTGGACCCCGGCCTCAGCCAGGAGATGGGAAGTCTTCATTTTCAGGAAGTACAGCGTCAGGGTGGGGCCATCCTGCACATCCCTCCACAGCCCAGCGGAGTAGGGTGAGGCACCTAGGATTTGAGCGAGCACAGCAAAGCCACGGTACTGGCCTAGGAGAGTGGAGGGGTGGCGCTCTCACGATGCATGGGCCTTTTCTAAAGTGTTGTCAGGTCTTGGGCTTTCAGTGCCTGCATACAACCGACTGACCAGGACCAGGACTGAGGAGAATGCAGCAGACTCCCGTCCTCTGGCTGCAGGCGGTGATGTAACAGACCAGCTGGGAGAGGCTGCAGGAAGGACTGGAGACAGAGGGGCAGCACCCACTGCTGATGGGCCCACGACCCAGGCCTCCAGGATGTTCCAAATGCCGTGCTGGATGGGGCCCCGGAAACAGCTCCTGTAGCCCTCCATTCTGGAAACGCTGCCATTTGTGGGACTGGGTGGTCTCCTGCGAAGTGCAAATCCCCCCAGGAAGGGGGCGCTCAGAGTTTAGAGATGGTGCCCTCTAGAACAGGAGCCCCTGGGGTGCTGACGTGCAGGAGGAACGACAGGAGAAAGAGGAGACTGCTGCCATATTTTTCCTCCTTCACAATTATGCCCTGGGCAGCCCGGAGAGCAAATGGCAAAGCGGTCTTTTAACAAAAGGAAATAAGAAAAAGATGCAAGGACAGCTACTACTCTTTCCCTTAGACCTGACTTCCACTCGCCTGTGAGCACCCTGAAAGACAGCCCAGATTTACTTAAAAGGCCGGGATGATTTATGAAGAGGTGGAAGGGCAGGTGGGAAAGGAGCCGCTCAGGCAGGCTCGGCATGAGATGGAGGCAGCCCCACCCTGCAGCTGCTGCAGGCTCTGCTCCCTGCAGGGCTGGGACCCATCTCCATGGGAGGCTGGAGTCGGACGAGGGGCCCCCAGCGAGGCAGAGGGTCACCTGCCGGGATATCACCCAAATGCCAGGGAAAGAAACAACACCCGCACCCCTATTACTGGCTGGGCGGTGGCGGTGGCGGCGCTGCGGGGAAAGCCCGGTGCTGCGGAGTGCTCTGATCATTACTAGGAAGGAAGGCAGAGAATATTGAATTTCTGATTAGGCCTGCTGCCTGATACTCATCAACCCAGCTCTGATTCCTCACCGCCATGAATCATTTTTATGGCTGGTGAATAAATGATTATTATCTACATAATATCACTTCCGCAAAAAGGCGGGCCTGTGCTGACTCCAGTGCCACCGGAAGGGGTGGGGGAGGGGTGGGCCCAGCAGCCGTCCTGCTCCTAGAGGCGACCTGGGCGGACCTGACCCGACACAGAGCGGGTGCAGACAGCCAGGGCCTCGCACTCCTTCCCGCCTGGCCAGGGGCTGGGCTTGGGGAGAAAGGGGAAGGGTGGGGGGTGAGGTGCTTTCCTGTGTGGTCTGTAACTGGCAGGAGCCATCACGGCTCTGCCCATACTAAGCAGGGTGCTCTGCTGGGAGGAGGAAACAAAAATCCTTGTCTGAACCCCAGGTTTCTCCAGCAGAAGCCAGGGCCCTCCTAGCAGCGCTCCAATCAGCAGGCAAGGCCACCTGCAGGGCAGAGGCAGGGCCTCCTCTGAGTTGAGCTGAAGTGATAGGGGCTGCTCTTCCGTTTGATAAACAAACGGGCAGGCACACTCCTAAACGGGGTTCTGTCACGGCAGTTTCTTGTCCTGCCGCCCCTCGGGACACCCTCTCTAGACCCAAGGGCAGCAAAAGCTGCAGGCTGCCCGGCGGCCAGATAATGCAGGCACCGTGTTGCAGTCACATTTAATTTTCTTCAGCTGTCGCGTCTCATGGGGCCTCAGCCTTTGGAAGACTCATGGTCCCCTTCTGTGTGCCAAATAGCCCTGACTCCTACGTCTGCGACGGGCTGTCAATTAGCCGATGAAGTCAGAGATTGGATTGCCAGCCACCTGGCAACCATCCTGGCGTCTTCTCTCTCCCTTCCTTAGTATACAATTTCAGCCTCAGGATTCCCAGTGGGCAACTCTATACAAAGAAAAGACCCAGGTGGGGGCTTCCAAGGCCAAGACCAACTCCGCAGGCCCTGGCACCCTCCCCGGTGGGTGCTGGCCCTGAAGAAAAGCAGGGATTCCTGGTCCTCGCAGCCCCTCCCCGCCAGCAGCTTCCTTCCTCTGGTTTTGTAATCTCTGCTAATTGCCAGGCACTTTCCATTGTGACTTCATCGTGGACATAAGGCTCTGTCAGTTCAGTGAGTGGGGGCTGAGCCAAATATTTTCTGATCAACTTCATCCTCCAGTACACTCAGGGCGGCTGGGCACAAACAGGCCTTTCTTTCCCAGCTGCCGTTCCGGCTCCTGATGAGCCCAGGCGCCCTCTGCCGGCGGCAGGCCTCCACGGCACCCAGCTGGCCTCAGGAGCTGGGGAAGTCAACTCAGCCAGTTAACAGGCCTTCTTCTTGACACTCCCAAATAACTGTAAGGGAAAATTAAGACAGAATTTGTCCATCTGGTCATACTTAACTTGGTAACACCTACTTTCCTAAGCTGAGCTTCCAGCACTCTGGCTGTCCGTGTGTTTTGTGTACACAGTTAGGATGTATTCTCAGTGAGGAGGAGTCTCCTCGCCCTGCATGGCACAAGGCACAACTTCCCCCGCCCCCCGCCCCCGTGCTCCAGTGAGCTTCCTCTTATGTGGATTTTCTCTTTGCTTCTTCACTCAGGGATCTTCCTGAGATCCAATGCTGAACTTGGAGTTTGACCACAGCAGCTGTAAATGTTTCTGAATAAACGTGTGAAGCAGGGAGTGGTTCGTCTCTATGGGGGAGAAAGGTCTGGTCTACTGAAATATTGAAAGAATTAAAAAGGCACTGAGTTAGTCACCAATTTCTCTCAAAAGTTGTCCAACCTGGTTGGTACCTTCCCCGCAGACTACCAGTCCCCACTGCCTGACCTCTCTCTGTTAGCAGCCCACCAGAATCTGTAAGCTGGGTATTCTAAGAACATCTTCCTGAACACCCATCATTTGCAATTTCAGAGGTAGACAGTGTACAAGCATATAAGCACCAAGCCAGGACATGCAAAATATAAAAATAGATCAATGACCCACACAGTGTTTTTCTTTTCTTTCCTTTTTTTTTTTTTTTTTTTTGTTGTTGTTGCCTCAGCTGGATTTCCTGAGGAGTAGGAGTGACAAAGCTGTGAGCCTTGCCTCTCACCTCAGGAAATCCTGACTCCCCACATGGCGGTGGAGCAAACAGCCTCCAGTGGGAAGGGGCCTATTCAAAGGTCCCTTTGCCTGTTGTCATTAAGAGGCTGGGGGAGAAAGACAATGGTTTCTGTGGTAATCAGCTTGTCTTAAATGGAAATAATTAGCCACAACTTCTGAGCAGAGTGAGGCTCAGAGCGGCTGGCTGGCCCTGGTCAGTGCCGGGCATGCAGGGGCCCCACCAACCTAATCCTCACCAAGGTCTGTGAGGTTTGTATAAGTGGCACCTTGCCTGGTGACCTGCTAAAATAGGCCAGTTGTCAGAACTACTGGCGGTAGCCAGAGAAGGCCCCCCTCAGGGCACGGGGCCCTGTAGTTGCAGGTAGGCCTCTTCTCACCAGCCGCCTGCACCTCCCTCAGCTCTCCGCCCCATGGGGTCCAGCTGGCTGGCCCTTAGAGTCTGACTTCTTCTGGTATCAGGTCCAAACTCCTCTGGTGGCTCCGAGGCCCGCCTATTCTGACCAACACCCCATCCAGCTGTCTGACCCTCTCTGTCCTCCGAGTGCCCCAGGCAGTCCCCCTCCTGGCCTTTGCCTCTAGTTTCCTCAGCAGCCATACCTCACAGTCTTTCCTGGTCCAATCTCCCATTTAGCCTGCTGTGCCCAGGCCACAGCCCACCTCTTTGTCTAATGAGAACCTCAACTCAAATGCCGCCCTTTTGAAATCCGATGATGCTTAAGTATTTTTGTTTTTGTTGGTGTTTTTGTTTCTGTAACTCTGTAATAAATCCTTTTGGAGAGGTTCTGTGGTGATAGAGGATGAGCCACTTGTAGGCAGAGGGCCTCCTGGGCACTAGTTCTGGCTCCATTCTCTTCATTAGTCCTTTGACAAATTACCCCACCTCAGTGGATCTCAACTGGGGAGCCATTTTGTCCCTCATGAGCTATTTGGCAGTATGGAGACTTTTTGTTGTTGTTTTAATTCTCGCCTGAGGATACTTTTTCCCCATTGATTTCTAAAGTGAGTGGAAGGGAGGGGGAGAGACAGAGAGAAACATTGATGTGAGAAAGACACATTGATTGGTTGCCTTCCTCATGCTCCCTGACAGGGGCCGGGGATTGAGGTACATGCTTTAGATGGGGCATCGAGCCCATGACCCTTTGGTCTGTGGGCCGACACTCTAACTACTGAGCCAAACCGGCTAGGGATGGAGACTTTTTTGGTTGTTTCAACTGGGATGGTGCTATAGGCCTCTGTTGGGTGGAGGCCAGGGATGCTGCTAAACCTGCTACAATGCACAGGACAAGCCCCAACAAAGAATTATCTGGCCCCAAAAGTCAATAGTGGCAACAGTGAGAAAGAGTGCCCTACCTCTGTCTCCTCACCTGTAAAAGAGAAAGGTTGTGAAAAAATAAATGCACTGACATGATTTGTGTGAAAGCAGATGAAAACTGTGAATACTGTGAATGTTATTTATAATATGCTCTCTACACCCCTCCTTCAGTGTTTCTTTTTGCAAAGTAGGGATGGTGTGAGGATAACAGCTAACATCGAGTAGATGCTTATTGTGGATTATCTTGTTGGATCCCGTGGAAACCCAACTGCATAGGTTTATTGTGGTCCCAACTTCTCAGAAGAGAACACGGACGCTGACAGCCACCGAGAGGACATACTCAGTGGTGGGGCTGGGACCTCTGGGCTCACACTCTAATCACTGGTCTCATTACCTGGAAGCAAAGTTTTGTAAAAGCCTTTGAAAATGCTTAAACTCGGTTCAAGTCTCAAGTCTTTCTCTGGAATCCCTCTTGTGCCACCTCCTGCAACAGCACAGTGTTGGCCAGGCAGTTAAGGATCAATAAATACCTGCAGATGAACTCAGTGTGAATTCCTCTGGTGAGTCAGGAGAGGCTGAGAAACTGAAAGCTGCTGTGTGGCCTGGAAGCAATCGCTAGAGCCTTGGAAAACTCTAGAAGGTGGGAAGAGCTGCAAGGCCTCAGGGAAGCCCAAGACCTCGTGAGGAAGAGTGGTACACAGCCCCCACCAGGTCTGACTGCCACCCTCAGAGGTCATGCAGCCCTGTGCGCTTACCCGCACACTGCTCACTTGTTCAGGCAGCTGGTGAATGGACTCAGCAACCAGGGTCCAGAGCAGCCTTCCTTCTGGTGCCAGCAGCACAGTGGACAGGGCAGCAGTGCTCACACCAGGGTGGTGGGACCAGAGCTTGCAGGAGTGGGCAGCCAGCATCACAGTGTGATGTCCACAGCGATGCCATGTTTTCCACTGAGGAGGATGTTAACCTCCAGGGAGAGGCTGCCAAGTTTCCAATGGGGACATATGTCTGTGAAGCTGGAAGGCCAGCCTTGGCTGCACACATCTACCTAATCACAATTGACCATTTGCCTTTCTATCTTTAAAGGAAAAATGACATCATTGTGGCTTGCCTATCATGACCAGGCCAGCTTTGGGAAACAAAGTTCCTCATCACTATTCATTCTTTCCTCTTTGTTTTTCTACTTGGGAAGTGAGAGATTACATTTGGATCTGAAAAGGTTCTCTTCTGAAGATAATTCTGAGATTAAGAATGGTTATTCCTATGCCCTAGGGATTAAAGCCTTTAAGACTAATAACATTGAGAAAATTCTCTGGATGATATGCAGGAGGCAACATAATCCTTCTGGTAGGAAAAATACCAGTGCAATAAGAAGATAACATATTGCCCATTCCCCGGTAAATAAAACAGGTCCCATCAATTTCTCTTCTGCTGTGATCAATGACCAACTTATCAGGTATACACCGAGTAATGATTTTCCATGGGGACAGCAGCTCTTATGATAAAGTACTACTGCTCTGGCTGCATTATTATAAGAAACACCCAATTTATGGAGTTAGGAAGCAGATGCATTTCTCAGTTATGTGTCACGATTATCTAGAATGAGCCATAAAATCTAGACTGTCATGTGTTTTCTGGCTGCAAAATTCAAAGCATTAATATTCTTGTGAAGTGGTCTTGATCACAAGCCCAATTTAGAAATTAGTTGTTCAATATGATGATTAAATTCCAGACTTGGAACTTGTTCTGGCCAAATGTGAGTAGCCAAATGTGACAAATCTTATACAACTTTTCAGACGGAAGGAACTGTTCGAGACAAAGGGGATTTTTGGTGAATTTCCAATGAGGCACCTTCACCTTAGGAGAATGCCACAGGCTTGCCCGGCCTTCCAGAGGAAGATGAGTCACTGGTGTTTTCCGGTATTCAAACACTATGCCTGTCCGCTAGGCCTGAGTCAGTGTTACAGAGGGGGCAGGCGCTCGCCTGGATGAATCCTTGGCCTTTATGGATGGCAGAATCTCAACATTGCTCTCCCTGGAAGTCCTTAGATGGATACCCCCTGTCCTTCCCCATCTCAGGGAAGCCACACAAAGCTGCAAGCCTACAAGGCCCTAGCTAAGAACTAGGAGACATGAGATTGTGGAAGAATAAAGCTTGGGGTAAAATTTGAAAACATGACCCTCTAACATATGAATCTATGCCACCAGAAACTGAGTGGAAAGAGTGACAAGTGATGAGGATATTGCCACTGACTAATCAGTTATTTTAAATACTAGAGGCCTGATGCACAAAATTTGTGCACGGTTGGGGGGGGGGGTCCCCTCAGCCCAGCCTGGACCCTCTGCAATCCGGGTTTCCTCAGGGGATGTCTGACTGACGGTTTTGGCCCGATCCCAGGCAGACATCCCTCTCACAATCCGGGACCACTGGCTCCTAACTGCTCACCTGCCTGCCTGACTGATCACCCCTAACTGCCCCCCCCACCAGCCTGATCACCCCTAACCACCTCTGCCTGCCAATCTGATCGCCCCTAACTGCCCCCCTCGCCAACCTGGTCCCTTCCAACTGCCCCCCGCCAGCCTGGTCACCCCCAACTGCTCCCTGCTGGCCTGGTTGCCCCTCACTGCTCCCATCTGCTGGCTTGGTCACCCCTAACTGCCCCCTCTGCCAGCCTGGTCACCCCTTACTGCCCCCCCCCCACCAGCCTGGTTGCCCCTAAAGGCCCCCCCTCTCGCAGACCTGGTCGCCCCACTCAGCCTGCTTGTTAGTTGTTTGGTCGCCCCTCGCTAACCCCCCTGCTGGCCTGGTTGTCCCACGCAGCCTGCTGTTTTGTTGTTACTGTGAGGGTGTTGTGACCAATTTGCATATTACCCTTTTATTAGTATAGATACAGGTAAGACATGTGATAGAAAATTTCTTCCATAATATGTCAGCAAAATAGTTTTGTTCCATTAATTAGTTTGCAAAACCTATTTCAGCATTTAGTTTGCATTTAAATACATCATTTGTTTCTTTGGTCATTTCAGAAGTGCTCCCTGTTCTGTATTTATAGGCTCCCCAGGATGGTGATGAATTTTTAATATTTCTATTGATTTCAGAGAGGAAGAGAGAGGGAGGGAGAGAGAGATAGAAACATCATTGATGAAAGAGAATCATTGATCAGCTGCCTCCTGCAAGCTCCCAACTGGGAATTGAACCATGACCTCCTGGTTCATAGGTCAGTGCTCAACCACTGAGCCATTCCACCCAGGCTGGTGATGAACTTTGAAGATGAATTTTATGTATTGAATATGGCCCATTAAATTTAAAATTAAAGAGCCAAAAATAAGCATCTGGGGTGGTGGACACTCAAACACATAACTTGTGAAGTTAGATACTGTTCTGAAACTTGGGAAAAATAAGTTAGCAGTAAATATCAAAACGGATCATCCTTTGACCCAGCCATTTCACTCCCAGGAACTTATCCTAAGGAAAGAGTCAGTGAAGAGTTGATAAGCTCAGTGTTGCTTGAGCTTACAAATGTCCAGCATAAGGTTAAGTGTTGGGACATTCATGCAATGTAAATATATATATATATAGCCATAAAAATTATGTTATGAAATATGTGATGGCATAGAACCACTTAAAAAGCAAAATATATCATGTGATCTCAGTTTCATATAATAAAGGATATATTATATATGTTTGTGGGAGATTAATCACCAAAACATTAATAGTTGTTATCTTTGCAGGGTAAGATAGTGAGTTATTGCCAATTTTTCTTCTTTGTGCATTTCTGAATATCTAGCTAATAAAAGAGTAACATGCTAAATGACCGTACCTTCACGATGCCCACCAGCCAATCAGGAGTGTGTATGCAAATTAACCCAACAAAGATGGTGGGTTAATTTGCATACACATGTGCCAAGCAGCTGGAAACAGGGTGGGATACTTGCGTCGTGGCCAAGGCAATGATGAAGGCATTCTGCACCACCCCAGCTGCTCCTAGCCTCTGGGCAGTGTAGGAAGGCAGAAAGGCAGCTCCAGGCCAGGCCAGAGCAGAAAGGCTGCTCTGGCCAGAGCAAAGGCGGTGTCGGCAGCCAGGGGAACGAAGGCCCATTCTTGCACTAATCTTCATTTGTGCATTGGGCCACTAGTTGTATAATATACATGCATTACATTTGTTTTCAAAGAAAAAGAGGCAATATAATTGTTGAAAAGCATTAGTTAAGTTAGCAGAATGTTTATAAATACTGTATTTTCCGGCGTATAAGACGACTGGGCATATAGAAGATTTTCCTGGGTTAAAAAGTCATCTTATACGCCAGAAAATACGGTACTATAAGAATATATATGATATTTTATGTTATATTCTATTGGACCATATCATACTATAAGGTCATAGTTATCATGAGGCAATGGATGGGGGGCTTCCTGGCAGTTCTATTCATGACTAGGAGGTTTTCAGGAGAAGCAGGTGAGGGAAAGCCAGGGTCAACTTTTCTAAAGAGTTTAATTTGTGGTGATCTCACCTTGGAAGGATGGAATAAGTGTACTAGATCTGCTTTGGTTTGGAATTCACCATAAATTAGAGAGAAAATGGTCAACTTAGCCTATAACATAGCTTTGCATCCTGGTTCATTAGTCAAATTGTCTGCCCATGCAAGATAGAGCAGCGAAGCCAATACTGGTTATGTCTCCACTGCTCAGAGTGGATCTGGTGCCCAAGAACCAGTAGGAGAGGAGCCTGGCCTTGGGAGCTAGAGTTGGTGACTTGCATCCAGCCTGTTGGTGGCTCCATGAGACCCAGTCCTGGGCCTTCAAGTTTCCCCAGGCAGAGCCAAGAAGGGAGTGTGAGGATGGTTGTCCTCATCTACCACCACCCATGCACACCACCTGCTTTGAAGCCAGAGTCCATCCACCTGTATGTGCATGTGTGTGTCCCAGTCACAATCCATCCAGGTGTACGTGCACACATGTGTGTGTGTGTCCCCCAGAAACAGTCCATCCAGCTGTGTGTGTGCATGCATGTGTCCTGGCTACAATCCATCCTCATTTATGTTTGTGTGCTGGACTTATACATCCACATGTGAGTATGTGCTTGCCAACCAGAGTCCATCCACATGTGTGCATGTATGTCTGTGAGTGAGTGTGTGTGTGTGAGTGTATGTGTGTGTGTGTGTGTGTGTGTGTGTGTGTGAGTGTGTGCCAGCCATACTCCACATTGGGAGGGTCCTGCTTTGTTTTGGCACCAGGACTGGAACAACCAGGATGAGGCAGCTGTTGGTACCACTGGTTTGTTCTCTGTATCTTAATAAACAGTGATTTTCTCTTTTCAAGGTATTGAGGGTTCAGTTTCTTAGAATTATGGGGCTTGTTTAGGGGAATATATAATTTTATTATGCCCTCTGCCCCAAATTTCCTTTAGTATTTCTCAACAGAGGTGCTACTGGCATTAGAGCAAGAAATTTTTTTGTTGCATGGGATTGACCAAACAATGAAGCACTTCAATTTCCCTGGCCCTCCGAATGAATACCAGGAGGACCCTTTCTGACCTTGTGATAACCAAAACGCCCCTACCACTTCCAAAGCCACTGCAGGAGCCTCTGCCTCGGAGGCTGACTCTCCAAATTGGTCTGATTCTCAAAGCCTCAGGACCCGACTCCTCTCTCAGCCTGTGACCTCTCCTCTAAGAGAGTGATGGCTTTCCTATCGGTTATTCCTGGCTTTGCAATACTCCATCCCTCTGATCAGAATCTGTCTCTGTGAATATGTGGAACTTGTGGTCTTAACCTATTTTGTGATGTCATAAATCTTATAATATCAAAAAAAGGCTTCAAGGCTCAATATTTTAACTCACTTATTTCTTCATTCATTCTTTCAATCAACCAGTCAATCAATACTTGTTAATATTATTAGTTAGGCACTGGTTAAGATCCCGGGATACAATTCTGAGAAGAGACTACACAGTTGTAACTGAGGTGCATGTTCTGAGGAAGGCAAAAAATAGGTTAAAGGGGAATTTGTTACAAAGGAGCCATCCAGGCTGAGTAGTCAGAGAAGGTGTTTAGTGACATGATGCTTGAGCAGCGATCCAAAGGCCATGCAGGGTTAGTTTGGACGAAGGGGTGCTTGTGGTGGCATCTGATCATTTTAGTGTGCACACAGGCCTGTTTGAGAGGGCTCCTGGAGCACTGGAAGAATTAAAGAAGCCAGTGTGGCCAGAGCACACAGAATGAGGCGTGTTTGAATAGGGGCCTATAGTCGTGTCAGAGAATTGGTTTGTATTTTAAGGGCGTTGGGAAGCTATTAAGGTTTTTAAGTAGGGCACGCTAGGCTCAGCCGGCATTTGGGAAAGATCACTATAGATGCAGTGTGGGGATCAAATGGTAAGAGAATTGGACCAACCCCAAAGAGGTGGCCACCACAATCGTCCAGGTAAGAGGAGACAAAGGCAGCCTGGACTCAGGTGGTGGCAGTGAAGGTGGTAAGAAGTGGGTGGAGTTAGAGATATTTAGGCAGTGAAATGGTTGGCCCTTGGTGATGGGTTAATTTGGGTGGGAGAATAAAGGCAAAGATAACTATGGCTTTATTTTCCAGCTTATATCAGTTTGGGGATGGATGTCATGCCATTCATGGATGTGGAACCTCAGGAGGGGTCAGGTGGGGCTGGCAACCAGGCACTTATTTTTGAACAATGTGGGTTTGTGGTGTCTGAGACAATTTGAGAAGTCACAGGGAGATGCCTGGGTAGGGGAGGGGTGGGCACAGAGAGGAGAGCACAGGAGACATTGCAATACCAGGCTCACAGACCTTTGTGCACATTTCTTTCCCTTTTCTTGGTGGCTCTGTCAGATGCCGAGTGGCTGTCCAGTGTGACAAGCAGTGAGCGATGCTTGTCTCGCCAGCATCTCTTGAGGAAAACAAGAAGGAACTAGAACTCTGTTCAAAAATAGGAGTAAAAGTAATATTTTGTCTGTTGAAAACCTGAAATAATAGCATAGCGCATACACAGCCTAGAATCTTTTAATGAACCAGTAATATTGATGAATTGGGAATTAAGATTTAGGAAAACAATGTACAGAAGCATTCTGCCTTGTTAGGACTCCCTAAAGGGCCCCAGGGACCCTGGCTCCAAGGCAAAGGTGCGCCCGGCCTCTTCTAATATGAGCTGCAGGCCTATACATGTACGTCTTCAAGGAGGTTCTCAGAGGACCCTACCGGGGCCATTCATTCATGGGTGTGCTAGTGATGGCTGCCTCACATCCTGGTGGCTCCCAGTTACTTTGAAAGTTTAGATGGTGAGGTATTTTTCTAACAACCAATTCTCTCACCTCCCAACACAAGTGAGGGTTCAACAATTCACCTCAGTTCTGACACTAACTACCCAGAGTTAGGACAGATCCACAGTAAGGGCTCATTCCCACAAGTCCCGGCTTCCTGTATTTCTAACTGACCAGCTATAAGTAGGGATTCCCATGATAATTTGCTAGAACAGCTCACAGAACTCAAAAACACACTTCATTGCATTTACCAGTTTACTTTACCAGTAAAGGACATGCTGAGGGATAGAAATGAGTATCCAGATGAAGAGATGCAGAGGACAAGGTCTAGAAAGTTCCCGAGTGCTCCTGTCCCCACTGGGTCAGTGGGCGCCACCCTCCCAGCACGTAGATGTGTTCACCAATCCAGAAACTCACTGAATCCCATGTGTGCTATTGATTTTTATGGGAGCGTCATCATGTAGACATTAACTCAATCTCTGGTCCCTCTCTCCTGCCCAGAGGTCGGGGGTGGGACTTAATGTTCCAAACTTCTAATTAAGGTTTGGTTTCTGGTGACCTGCCCCATCTTGAAGCTTTCTAGGGCCTGCCCACCGTCATCTCATTACGACAAGATGCTCCTGTTTCCCAGGAATTGCCAAGAGAGATAGAAGCTTTGTGTCATGAATCAGGGACAAAGATCAAATAGATAGAACAAAAGATGTTCCTATCACCACTACCACTCCGAATATTCCAAGGGTTTTAAGAGCTCTGTGTCAGAAACCAAATATATTTCTTATGTTTAGGTACCTAGGTTTCTTATGTCTAGGTGCTCCTTGGTAGATTCAATCTTGTGGGAATTCTAGAAGGCATGTAGAAGCCACCTCGGCCTTACCTGCCCTGGGCACCACCCTGACCTGCTGGCAGAGGGAGCCCATCTCTGATGCACAAACCGCCTCTGACCTGTAAGGGGGGCATTCAGGAAGCCCCATGTAAGGGAATCTGAGGACTTTCTGGCAGGGGAGAGAGTGAGGGATGGAGATAAGGCCATGTTCACGCAATAGGTTCGTGCCTCTGGTGTATGACTGTCTCATGAAAACTCCTCCATCACAGGCAGTCACGTGTTCAGTGGGAAGAATAGGGCGATGCTCATCACGCAGAGCTTCTACTCTGTGGAAACATTCGCACACATTATTGCTAATTCTCAAACCCTGGAGGGAGGGGTAACTGTCCCCATTTTATAGATGAGTTACTGGAGGCTCACAGAGGTTTAAAACCTTGCTCAAGGTCACAGGTAAGTGGCAGAGGCAGGATTCAAACTCACATCTATCAGGTTCAGATGTCTGCTCTGTGCCCTCCCATGATGCCTCCTGGTTCACATTAGGGGGACAGAACCAGACCCCGTGTCTGATCCCTAAAGGCTGGCTAGACCCAAACAGCAGCTAGGAGACTTACCCCATAAACAACTAACGACAGAGCCCACAGGTGCCCTGGGGAGTCTGTCATGGTTTGCAGCAGGATATGGTTCAGTCAGCACCTTCACTGGCCTGCCGAGATGGAGGGGAATTTCCTCAACTATTGCCACGCTCTCATTCTGGTGTCTCTGAGACCCTATTTGCAGACTCATGCGTGTCGTCATGCAAACTGTCCAGCTGAGAGAGAGCCCTGGCACGGGCCCCTCTTCTCCCTACGACACAGCCAGTCCAGATCCTGGCCCACACCAGGCCCCTGGCCCCCTTCATGGGTAAGTGTTGGGGCAGGACGCAGGCAAGAACCTGGAAGAGAGTCCACCAATTGGCACAGACAAGCCATGAAGCTCAGTATGCAAACAGCTTTCCCTTTACTCCCCCGATCTCCCACGGAGAAGGGTGGGTCCCTCAGTGCTCCCATACTTACTGCTCACACTGCCCTTCCTTGTACTTAACTCACTTTCTTCGGCTAAAGAGACCATGGCAGGAGGCAATCCCACGTTGTCCCATTGGGCAACTCTGCTCCTTTATTCAAATCCACAGGTGCTTCCACATTTGCTCAAACACCATCCTCCCTGCGAAACCTTCCTCAGCCCTCCCCCACACACCTCACTCCCTTTCTGATCTCCTCTAACACTTCCTCATGGCACCATACTCTTTGTAAAGCAACTTGTCTGGAGAAGAAAATAACTAGCGTCACACGTTAAACTCCCTCCACCCCCCAAGTTACGTTTCGAGCTCTGTGGGTGACTTCACCTATATTTACCCCTCCTGGCAGGCAGTGTGCTCATGCCATCCTGTGATTTCCTCCTGGAAACGTCTATTTCGGAGGCACATTTCCATGCGTGGACATCAGTGGCACACCTGCCTTTCCAACGGCCCTGCAGTGGCTGTCACGTCCCGAAGTTTCAGGTTTGCTTAGTCATTACAGCATGGCTGGGCATTTGGGTTGCTTCCAGCAAGTTGCTATTATAAATAGCACTGCTGCCTCCCAGTCGCTTTTGCATTTAATCACAGGCTGCTGAGCTGTTTAACTGTTTCCTGGGGTACTCCTACCTATTATACCACAGAGAGGGATGTGGTTTAACATTTTGTACCCGATCACTGCCCACAGGGGCGCTGAGCCCAAGGGAGAGCTTCATAGTAAAAGAGCCAGTCACTTCCCAAGCCCTCACTACCTGCCAGCCCCCGCATAAGCATGGTCCACGTGTCACCTCCTCTCTGGACCTTGTGCGGTAGGAGCCACTGTGATTCTCATTTCATAAGTGGGGAAACTGGCACTAGTGTGGTTGGGTAATTTTCCCATCACACAGCCAGAAGGAGGTAGGGTGTGGGTCTGGCCCTGGCCACGGGACGGCACACACCTGCTTGACCGGTCTTACTGAACTTATCTGACCCCACAGGGGGACTCCTGGGCCTCACAACTGATACGCAGCTTGGTAAGAACTTCCTGCAAGAGTAGCTCCACGCACGATCCCGTGGCTGAGAGTTACCCACGTGCTTGCACTGCTCATTCCAGGTCAAAGAGCAGATTGGATGTCTGCCCCGTGGCCGCTGTGTGTCCACTCCAGCTCCTGGGGCCCCAGACTGGGTTTTCAGAACAAAAGGTGTTCCTCTGATTCCTACAAGTGAGGGGAGAAGGGGGACAAGGAGGACATGGAATTCTGCTCCTGGGGCCCTTTGTACCTCAAATATTTTAGAGGAGAGAACCACAGACGTGCCCTCTGCCTCGGAAGCTCGACCAACACCATGGCCCTGTGGTGAATGAAGAAGAGCCGGCAGGGCCGCAGCCTGAGAAGAAGGGTCAGAGCCAGTCCCTTCTTCGAAACTCCTGTCCAGGCTGTTGGCTCCAGCAGGCCTGGTCAGGCCCAGGACATCTGTGGCCCTTGAATTAGTCCTTTACTGTCACCTGCTCAGTGCTGTGAAGTGGAGAAGCACGCTACCTCTGCCATCCTTGTTTCTCTAGCCAGCCCTGTCCTAATCACATATGTCCATACCCTGAGAAAAGTGGCCTCACCAAGCAGGCTCCTTCAAGACAGAGACCAGAGGCATCAGAGCTGGAAAAGCCTTTCCAGTAGCACTTGATTTGGCCACCTGCCTTCCGACAGGTGATTAGTAGCCCCATTTCACAGGTGAGATTGCCGAGGTCCAGAGGGTCAAATCAAGGAGCGTCATAATGGACTCAAGATGGCACAACTCTGCCGAAACCGGTTTGGCTCAGTGGATAGAGCGTCGGTCTGCGGACTGAAAGGTCCCAGGTTCGATTCCGGTCAGGGGCATGTACATTGGTTGCGGGCACGTCCCCGGTGGGGGGTGTGCAGGAGGCAGCTGGTCGATGTATCTCTCTCATCGATGTTTCTAGCTCTCTATCCCTCTCCCTTTCTCTCTGTGAAAAATCAATAAAAATATATTTAAAAAAAAAAAAAAAAAAAAAGATGGCACAACTCAGAAGTCGCTGATGGGGCATCATGTGACATTGGATATGATCCGGAGTAGCAACTCACCATTATCAAACGTCTTTTTAAATAGCATGAGTTTTCTTCCTGATTAGAAAAGTAGTACATTCTCATTTTAGAAACTGTCAAAAAAGGAGAAATCCAAGCTGTCCATTCTCATCACTTGGAGATGACCCAATATTAATACATTAGTATAGTTACACTCTTCATGAACTCATGCTTTTTACATAATTATGTTCGTTTACATGAAATGTTTGTAGCCTACTTTTCTCACTTAACATTATAAACATTTTCCCAGTTATTAAGAGATCTTTGTAAACATGCTTTTCATAACTACATCATACATTTTGTTTGATATCAAGTCAAACTTATCTTAAGCATTGCCCTATGTAATAGTTGCTCAGTTCTAACTTTCTGCTATTATGAACAATTCTGGAATTAACATTTTCTGAGTAAGTCTTTTCTGCATTTTTGTGACTTTCCATAATACAGATTCCCCGGATGTGGAATTACTGAGTCAAATGACATGAGCTTTGAAGATTCTTGGGAAGTTGCTGTGCAGTGCCTGCTCCACCCCATCCTTTCCAGGTTGTGTTACTAAAAATTTAAAAATACATAATAAAATGATCAAAGCTCATCAATGTCTTCAGTCATGATTTTCTGATAATGACTACATTTATGGAGAGTGTCCTGTACACCAGACTCTGCTAAGATTGCATGTGATATCCCTAGCATTCCAGGTCAGGTTTTTATTGCCTTTGCTTTGTACATAAGAAACCTTAGGCACAGAGCACACAGCTACATGTGGTGAGCCTTCAATTAAAGAATCTGTCTCATTGCATGGGTCTCATTCCTGGTTCTGAGTGATGAAGCCATGATGAGCTTCCCCCCTAGTTGCATCATGGTGAAGTCAGGGGGTAAGCATGCCAGGGTCAAACCAACCATCCAGTAGCAGCTTTCCACTTTGCCCAATATATTCAACACCACAAAGTGTTGAGCTGTTTGTGATGTGCCCAGCTCTCTGCAAGGTTTAAGTTCAGAAAAACATCATTCTTTCCCTCAAAAGTTTATATACCAGTTGAGAGGTGAAAGTCAAATACACAAATGACTGTTTTATAAGATAGAATATATAAGGGCCTTAACAGAGGTAATATTTGAGGGTCTTGGGTATTCAGAGAAGGAAATGACATCTGGATGGAAGGTTCCACTGAGGACGTGCATGTGAATTCCCTAAAGAGTGAGAATTTATTTGGCAGAGATGGCAGAAGGGGACCCCAGGCACAAGGCTTCAAGCAACCCAGAGACATGGTGCTAAAGGAGCGGTGGGATATTCCATGTGGGAAATGAAGGAAGCTCATTTGAAGGGTAGTGGTTGCCAAGTCCAGGACTTTGCTCTCCATGTAGGCTGCAGGACTGGAAGTTGTGTCTACCAATGTCTAGGGATGATGCCAAATGCCAATAGGAATGGAGGGAAGATCTTTTTTTTAAATATATTTTTATTGATTACAGAGAGGAAGGGAGAGGGAGAGAGAGAGAGAAACATCAATGATGAGAGAGAATCATTGATTGGCTGCCTCCTGCACACCCTTCACTAGGGATCGAGCCTGCAACCTGGGCATGTGCCCTTGACCGGAATTAAACCCAGGACCCAAGGCTCTATCCACTGAGCCAAACCAGCTAGGGCATGGAGGGGAGATCTTTAATTCAGGCAAGAGATGAAGAGACTTGACCAAGGAAGATGGATATGAGAATGGGAGAGAAACAATACATCTCTCCCATTCCCATCCTACATAATAAAAGGCTAATATGCAAATCAACCGAACGGTGGAACAACTGGTTGCTATGATGCACAGTGACCACCAGGGGGCAGACACTCAATGCAGGAGCCGCCCCCTGGTGGTCAGTGTGCTCCTACAGGGGGAGCACCACTCAGCCAGAAGCTGGGCTTATGGCTGGCGAGCGCAGTGGAGGTGGTAGGAGCCTTTCCCGCCTCCACGGCAGTGCTAAGGATGTTCGACTGACGGCTCCCGACTCTGAGAGGGTGCAGGCGGGCTGATGGAAATGACATCTGGATGGATGAGACATCCAGATGGTCATCCTGAGACATCCAGTCTCACTTATTCCTACCCCCAAGTGCACAAATTTCATGCACCGGGACTCTAGTAGAGTTTATAAAGTGGAATTTTCAAGACTGGATGATGGGCTCAACGAGTCAGTCATGATTGCTTGAATCCCTGATTCCTGTCCTCCTGCCCCCCACACCAATCCAATAGCAGTCCCATTGGCTCTGCCTCTAAAACATCCCAAAGGCACCAGTTCCCTCCAGCTTTTCAGCCACCATCCACCGAAGCCCCCCTCATGGCTTGTCTATTTCATTGAATTCATTTCCAACTGACTTCTCAGCTTCCATGATGGATGTTGTCACACCATCTCCCTCCTATGCCCAGAGTCAGGGGAACTTGTGATTTGTCATCTGAACCAGGACACTTTTGAAAGTGAAAGGAGACACTAAATAGTTACACCAGGCAAAAGGCATAAACCAGGAGAGTACCTAAACTTCCTAGCCAGAAGGATCATTTGCAAACCTACTAGGTCTCATCACTCCCCTGCTTAATGGCTTCCCTCTGCAATTCAAATAAAGCCCTGCTGAGGTCTGCGAGATCTCACCTTCTCCCTCCGCACTCCCTTTCCCTGTGCTTTGGCCATTCAGGCTTTTCTTTTAGTACCAAAAACTTACATCTGCCAATCCCAATGCCAGACCACCCTCTGCTAGATATTCCTGCTGTAGGCTCCTCCCCACTGTTCAGTCCTTCTCCAGCTATCTCTCCAGACAGGCTTCTCATGACCTCACATGAGAAGCTCTGCCCCTCCTCCCCAGTCAATTCTCTAACCCTCATCACCATCTGAAAGTAAGTTATTTACTGACTTCCTGTTTCAGCTCCAACATGAAAAGAGCTTAGAAGTTGTCACTCCCATCCTTACAAAAGAAAAAGCTGCATGAACTGAAAACTAATGACTTTTTTGGGCACTCATTAGGTAACTGAGGTTGCAGGGCAAACCACTACCCAGAAATCTACAGAAACAGGCGAATCCAGAAAGTCACAACCAAAGGCTGATCACCTGAAGCAGAAGCTACTGCACACATAAACTTGTAGGAAAAATTAACTGGTCAATTCGATGAATTGCTGGAGGCTGTGTGTGGACTAGTGTGGGAACAACAAATTCCTGGTGACTGTAATCTTAGGGGAACTCCACATATTTTTGGGCTTTTTCTCTAGGAACTCCACCAGAATCTCATGGTGAGGGTCTGAGAAAGCTCCAGGGCTGTGGCTCGGGTAAAGGAAGAATGATTCTCCATTACTAAAGCCTGCCTTAAGGGAAAAACTTTGCCAGAGCTTTGTCCAGGACCATTGGATGGCCAGCCCTCCCAGCCTGGCCTCCTCTGGTCTTCCTACCTCACCTAGAGGGAAGGTACTGCACAAGAAGAAGCACTTATGCAGGTCACAGACCAGAGGCACACACTCACTAAAGCACTGAGATGTAGTTGGAAGATGTAGCACTTTCCTTTCCTCTACAGCAACGGGGCTCCAGGTAATAATAGCAGGTTGAAGCTGAAAGAGCTTTAAAACACAGACTTTCTTAAGAGGAGGACTTAGGGAAGCCCAAAGTCAAGAGGGAAGACAAAAAGCAAACACACGGACACTAGAGTCTTTGGCACCTATAGCTACAGAATACATTCAATAAAGCCAGCTCCTAGCCAGATCATCATAAATCTACACTAATAAAAGAGAAACATACAAATTGACCATCACTCCGCTATGCCCACCAGCCAATCAGAGCGAGTATGCAAATTAACCCAACTAAGATGGCGGCGGCCATGGAGCTGGAGCCAGCCAGAGGCTTGGGTTGCCCCTGGCAATGGTGGAAGCCAAGCTTCCTGCCCACCCTGGCCTGCCCTGGCCTCTGCTCAAGGCTACAAAGTTTCAATTATAGAAGATAAATAAATCCCAGATACCTGCTTCCAGCCGGCCCTGGCCTATGCTTGTGTAGCCAGGGGGCGTGGCCAGCCTGCAAACCACCACAGGCCCCTCGCCCAGGCTGCCCCATGTCCCAAGGGAACCCCCACCCTGATCTGGGACATCCTTCAGGGCAAACCAGCTGGCCTCCACCCGTGCACCAGGCCTCTATCCTATCTAATAAAAGAGTAATATGCAAATTGACTGTCACTCCAACACACAAGATGGCTGCCCCCATGTGGTCAAAGATGGCTGCCCCCATGTGGACACAAGATGGCTGCCACAAGATGGCCAGCAGGGGAGGGCAGTTGGAAGGGACCAGGCCTGCAGGGGAGAGCAGTTGGTGGGGGGACCAGACCTGCAAGGGAGGGCAGTTGGGGGTGACTGGGCTGGCAGGAGAGGGCAGTTAGGGGTACCAGGCTGGCAGGGGATGGCAGTTGGGAGGGACCAAGCCAGCAAGGGAGGGCAGTTAGGCATCAATCAGGCTGGCAGGGGAGTGGTTAGGGGGTGATCAGGCTGTCAGGCAGAAGTGGTTAGGGGCAATCAGGAAGGCAGGCAGGCAAGCAGTTGGGAGCCAGCAGTCCTGGATTGTGAGAGGGGTCCCAGATTGGAGATGGTGCAGGCTGGGCTGAGGGACACACACCCCCATGCACAAATTTCATGCACCGGGCCTCTAGTCTTTACATAAGAGGCCGATTTACCTATGCGCCTATTACCCAATACAGCTTGTCCAGCCTTCAATAAAAGGTTACAGTCTTACCTAAAACCATGGAAAATACAGTCTGAAGGAACAAAGCATCAAAATTAGGCTTAGAAAACACAGATGTTAAAAATGATCATATAGGGAACTTAATTATGACTGATTCTTTTTGTTAAGGGCTCTAATGGACAAGGTACACAACATGCAAGAATAGATGGGTAATGCAAGCAGAGAGAGGACAAACAGAGAGACATGGAAACCTCAAAAAGGAAAAGCACTAAGAGAAATGAAGACTGCCTTTTATGGGTTCATCACAAGACTCAACATAGCTGAAGAAAGAATCAATGAGCTTGGAGATATACTAGTGTAAATACAATAACCCCCACCACCCAAAAAAAAGTAAAAGAAAAGAAAAAAATCCAGAACATCCAAGAACTATGAGAATTACAAAGCTGTAATACACATGACTATAATATCAGAAGGAGAAGAGAGAACTGAGCAAAACAAATGTTTGAAGTAATGATGGCAGGGAACTTTCCAGAATTAATGACACAAAGCAGACCACAGATCTAGGAAGCTCAGTGAAATTAAACTAGCTACATTTGTGTTTGTCAGGTATTGCCTGCCCCACCCCGCCCTTGTATGCAGGCTCCTTGAGGACATCAGTCTTGTTTATCTCTGTGTCTCTGGAGTCCAGACAGGGCCTGGCACACAGTAGGTACTTAGTGAATGTTTATTGGATGAATGAAGGAGTCAAATTGTTTTGAGCCTGGGTGCCTGCAGACTGGTTCCACAGCTCCAGATGTGCAGGAGTCCCACAGTTCACAGGACCTTGATGTCCTGTTGCCTCTTTCTTGGCCCTGGCATCCTTCACTCAGCTGACTATGAATCCTTCTGATGAGGTCACAAGAGGTCACCTGCCTGGGTGGAGGGCCAGGTCAGCCCAGCTCACCAAAATGTCCCATAGCTTGGGCTTATGACCTCTGTTAGATTCCCCTGTAGTCAGTACACCAGTTTGGGCCACTATTGCCCCCTGCTTAGAGTGACCACAGCAGCCTTATGATCCGCCTGCCTGATTCTAGTTCTAGGCCCCTTCAATCCATTTTCCACACTTCAACTAGAGGAATCTTTATTAACACAAATATCAATCCTTTTATTTTCTCATTTCAAACATGTCAACAGCTCCTTATTGCATCCAGGAGGAAAATCTCAATTCATGATCATGGCACCCAAGATTGTCCTGTTGTCCACCCCATGGTGCCTCCCCCCTGCCCCACTCCAGTCTCACTTATTCCAGTCCCAAGATCATCCACACCCCACCATCAGCTCTTCAAAATGATTGGCAGATCTAGGTGCCCCTTCAAAGCCTTTATACTGCTTTTTTCTGCTTCCTACATCTCCCCCCAGACTTGATGCTATACCTGGTTAACTTGACCATCCTTTTGGCTGAGGGCTATTTTCCTGGGAAGCTCTTGTGCCCCATGCCCCAGTCTGAGGTCAGTGGCCCCCTTATGGGCTGACCCTGTAGTAACATGTCACACACCATTTTAACTACCTGTTACTTGTATCTCTGTCCCCCTAAAATGTAAGTTCCCTGAGGAAGTCCTAATAGTCTGAAACTTGGAAATGAGGTACAAATACCAGACAGGACATCACTCCCTAAGTCTGCAGTGCTGGGCTCTCTAAGGAAAGTTGTCTTGTCTGACTGATGGCTTGCTATTGATCAGTCCCAGATGCTAAAGTTACATGTGAACTTGTAGGAAATGGAGAAATTGCAAATAGTTTTTATCCAGTAGAGGGGCAAATGATTTCTGACTGATAGAAAAGAGTTACTGAAAATGTTAATGTTTTTATTAACATTTGCACCTGACCCAGTTTTGAATGTAATTTTGAAATCTGTTTCCCTCATTCCTCTTCCCACTGTATACAGAAACATGTATACTATAGAAACACTAGAGGCCCGGTGCACGAAATTCGTGCACGGGGGGGGGGGGGGTGTTGTTCAGCCCAGCCTGCACCCTCTCCAATCTGGGACCCTTTGAGGGATGTCCGACTGCACTAAATGTGCGGTCGGACATCCCTCTCACAATCCAGGACTGCTGGCTCCCAACCACTCGCCTGCCTCTGCCTGATTGCCCCTAACCACTTCTGCCTGACAGCCTGATCGACACCTAAATGCTCCCCGGATGGCCCGATTGCCCCTAACTGCCCTCCCTTGCTGGCCTGGTCACCCCTAACTGCCCTCCCCTGCCAGTCTGATCACCTCTAACTGTCCTCCCCTGAAGGCCTGGTTGCCCCCAACTGCCCTCCCCTGCAGGCCTGGGTCCCCCCCAAACTGTCCTCCCCTGCAGGTCTGGTCCCTCCCAACTGCCCTCCCCTGCAGGCCTAATCCCCCAAACTGCCCTCCCCTGCAGGCCTGGTCCCCCCAACTGCCCTCTCCTGCTGTCCTGGTCTCCCCCAACAGCCCTCCTCTGCTGGCCCAGTCACCCCTAACTGCCCTCCCTGCTGGCCTGGGTTCCCTGCAACTGTCCCCCGCCCCCTGCAGGCCTGGTCTCCCCCAACTGCCCTCCCTGCTGGCCTGATCACCCACAACTTCTCTCCCCTGCAGGCCTGGTACACCCCAACTGCCCTCCCTTGCAGGCCTGGTCTCCCCCAACTGCCCTCCCTTGCAGGCCTGGTCCATCCCAACTGCTCTCCCCTACAGGCCTGGTCCCCCACAACTGCCCTCCCCTGCAGGCCTGGGTCGCCCCCAACTGCCTTCCCTTGCTGGCTTGATCTCCCCCAACTGCCCTCCTCTGCCAGCCTGGTCAACCCCCAACTGCCCTCCCCTGTCAGCCATCTTGTGGCAGCCATCTTGTGTCCATATGGGGGCAGCCATCTTGTGTCTTGGAGTGACAGTCAATTTGCATATTACTCTTTTATTAGATAGGATGTTTCTATATTCAGAAACATGTATGTGTCTGTATTTTCTTTCCAAGCCCCTTCTGAACTTACATTACCATTCTGTTGCTTCTGTCATTAACCATCTAATGAATTAAGTCTCTGGCATGTGCTGTGAGGACGGCGGGCAGCTGGCAGCTGCTAGGTGCAGTGACTTTCAGTCCACTTCCACTTTCATGCCAGTTAGGCCTGGCTAGTGACTCAGCCCTGGAGGTCCTGGGTCTGGACATTTCAGCTCATGTCCTCAAGAGGGTTACCCCTGTTCTGGGGCTCCCCATGGATCGGCCAAAATGTTCTCAGAGCTACCCCTCAGTCCGAGGCTCTTCCTTCCGTACCCTGATGATATGTTTATTTATTTTAAAGAGAGAGGAAGGGGTGGGGGAGAGTAACATTGATGTGAGAGAAAAATATCCATTGGTTGCCTCTGGTATGCACCATGACCCAGGATGGAACCTGCAACCTATGTATGTGCCCTGACTGGGAATGGAACCCGTAACTTTTTGATGTATAGAATGATACTCCAACCAACTGAGCCACCAGGGTGGGGTTCCTTTTGTCTTTTTTTTTTTTTTTTGGCCCCAATACATGCCTTGTACTTCTTGAAGCTTGTTTCCTGAAGGGCCCCAAATATATCACCATACATATATCCATAGAGGGGTTTTGTTTATAGCTTTTTGAAAATTATGCTTTGGCAGAAAGTCAGATACAGTCATCTGTATCATCTTAACATGCATATCTAGCATAGCTTTATACCAATGGCTTAGTAAATATTTGCAGAACGAATGAACAAGAAAAAAACAATTTTGCTGTGTACTGGGAGAGCACCACAGTCTCAGTTTGATATGAACATAAACTGGGCCATATTGCTTCCAAGCAACTAGAAATGTCTCTGAATCAACTTAGACTCTAAGCTGCTTTGATGTCTTGCATTTGAAAGTGCTGGTGTCTTGCACATGACCTAATTTCTCCTCATGGAGTCTGCCAGGGCAGAAAGGGGGCAGGCATGTGACAGGACGTGAGGAAACAGACCTGAGTAGAAGAGAGAGTGTGACCTGCCAGGACAGAGTGGAGCTTGGGGCACACAGGCGAGGCCTCCTGGCACCAGGCCGTCCTATGACTCTGCCCTAATGCTGCTGCTGGGCTGTGGGCTTAGTGATTGTCCAGGCCAGGCAGAGGCTGCCATGGGCAGCAATGGCCTCAGCCAATGGGCTGAGTGGGAAGAGAGCCTGTTTTCTCAGGGCCCTGGGAAACAGGGAGAAATTGAAAGGTTAATTTTAAAATTCTCATAGTCCTGACAGGTACAAAATCTATGAAAACCTGTATTTAAAATTATATTTCTGCTCTGACCATTTTCTCTGGTTATTCAGCAAGATGAATAGATTATGAATCATCCCCAACTGTGGCTAATTAAATATTTGATAAATATAATTTATCACTTTTCATCTGCAGAGAGATTTCCTGACATTAACTAATTGATTCTAAGAAAGGTAACACCTTCATTCCATAGATGGCAAAACTGCCAAAGAGAAGACATTAAGACGTTTAAAGAAGGCAAAAAAAAAAAAAAAAAAGAACAGAAAAAGAAGTGTGTGTATATGGGGGCAGGGATCCTTATACAGAACCCCCGACCTTGGGGGAGTTTCATTTAATTGTGTAATTTCTCATGCTGTATCACTGCAATGCTGGCCTCGGTGGATTTTCATTCTGGAAGCCTCTCGCAGGGGCAGATAGAAAGGAGGCTGCAGGATGGGAATTGCACTCCCAGAGTCACTGAATTCAAGTTCTTTGTTTTGGATACAACTTCAGGAGTGGAGCTGGGGGTCATTCAAAGTCAGCTAGGGTCTTAGGGTCCTGGCGCGTGTTTTAGAGAGCATGACTCAGGTCAGTGGCTGGGAGGGGCTCTTCTGCGGGATTCCTCTGCTTCAGCTGATGAGCAACAGCGCCACCTTCTGGCCCTACAGCTCCTCCACTGCAGACCTTGGGTCAAATGCCAACATTTTTATTCTCTAATTTCCTTATTTCTTTCCCTGGCCAGTTGCAGCTCAGAGTCCTGACTTCTCTAGCTGGAAGGAATGTAGCTAAATTTGTCAGAGCACCATTGGATGTAAACAGCCTAACCCTATCACTGGAGGGTCTGGGGAAGGTGGGTTCCTGGGACTTGTCTAGAAGCTGTGTTTGCATAGCAAGCACTTTCTTCCTTAGGCTGCGCACTGGTTGAGGGAAGACTGGGGCAAGCAGGCGCTGATGGAGACCACAGAATTGACACAGTCACTGAGCTTGGCTTTATGAAGACCCCACCTGAGGCACCTGGTCAGATATCCTGCCACTTACTCCCGCCCAGTGTGAGGGCTCCATCTGCATCTTTTATTTCCCCCAAGTGAACAGAGATGGGGAAATCTTCATCTGTTCTCCCAAATGGTGGAACAAGTTCTGAATCACCCCCCGAGCCTAAGCATCCTTCCTCATTCAGAGCAAGGTGACACAGCCTCTCATTCCTGCCCTGCGGCCCAGGAGCTGCTGACTGTGGGCACCTAAGGAGCCCTGTTCACACAGATGCCCAGGTGGGGACTGAACCATGAGGCTTCTACAGTGAAGTGAGGTAAAACCCTTCTGCAGTCAGAGTCAGAGGGAGGATGGCCATGTCTTCCACACCCAGACCCGGCAGAGATCCGTCCTTGGGATGAGGAAGCTGGTGTCTCCAATGCCCCATCCGGCTTCTCTGAGGTTCTGGAGCCCTGAACTAGATCCCACTGGGAACAGGAGGACCCACCAGAGTGGCCCTGAGGACAGCCGGCCACTCCACCTTCCACACCTGGAGTCCTACTGAACAGGCTGCCAGGCTGAGCCCTGCACCTGAAACCAGAGGTGGATATCTCCTGAAGAGACGGAGAAGGCCACCTGCTGAGTTCCTCTGCAGACAAGGGCCCAAATTCCTGCTGGGGGCGTCCTGGCCCCAGCCCAAGTCCCAGGAAGCCTGAATGCTGAGGCTGCTGCTGCTCTAGTGTCAGTGGATCCCTGTCTTACCTCCACCCCCTGGCCCGCCTTCCTACATTATTGAGCAACCGCTCTGCGGTATTGCAGAGCTTCGCACATTCTGCTATTTCATACCACCTTGCTCGGGGCAGGTCCCCATTTGACAGATGTGACTGAAGGAGAGACACAGATAGGTTAGGGAACTTGCTCAAGCCCCACAGCTGTAAGTGGCGGGGCAGGGGCTGGGAGTCTGAAGGCCCCAGCCTGTGCTTCCCGGGTAGTCCCCCCTCCCTCCGTGTTACATGCCCACAGCCCCTCCCCTGATCTCAGCCTCCAACCCAAATGAGTGGGTAGGAGGCGCCAGGTGGGCAAATGGGGTCCTTTTTAATCCTTGAAAGAGTCCAACTTCAGATCAGAGATCTTGAGAGCTAGGACCCACTTTCTTTCAGCCACGTGGAGGCGGCAGGACACAGGGGAATCAGAGGCAAAGTCAAATTCAACGTCTACTATGTTCTAGCAGGGGGGGACAGGTGGGGAACCTGACCTTCATGGTATCACCTACACAATGGGGACCACAAGCACTCACAGGGATGCTTCATGGATGTGTGCAGTCGTGTAGAGAAAGCTGGCACAGGACTGGGAGTGTGATTCATTTCCCTCCATTCCCAGTCCCTCCTAAAGGAAGAGACGGTTGTGGGCTTTCGTGGGTCTCGATTACTCAATATTCACCATATCCAGATGGAGCACAGATCATCGCTCTGGGTGCATTTGGCAGAGCCATCTTGTGGTCAATACATTTCTGCAAAAATGTCACTATTGGGTAGAAAACCCAAACCAGCATTTCCAAAACTGTTGGCGGGAGATTTCAGAAATGCCTTTATATGAAGACTAGACTAGACAGGGACTGGAAAGCCAACACTTTTAATATTTGAATATAAAGGTACAAGTTAGAAGGGAGATCCTACAGTGTATGGTAAGCAGGTAAGATGAGACCAGAGGCCCTAAAAACAAACTCACTGCGTCACAGCAAGCATGGGTGCTACCCATTGGCCTAATGCAGTGGTCGGCAAACTCATTAGTCAACAGAGCCAAATATCAACAGTACAACGATTGAAATTTCTTTTGAGAGCCAAAAAACGACTTCTGCGCATGGGCCACGAAGTTTCAATCGCACTGTACGTGTGCCCTCGCACGTGGTATTTTGTGGAAGAGCCACACTCAAGGGGCCAAAGAGCTGCATGTAGCTTGTGAGCTGCAGTTTGCCGACCACTGGCCTAATGCATCCTGGAGCCCAGGAGTCAGCCCCAGATGATGTTGCCAGCTCGTCCTCTCACTTGAAAATGTCCTTTGCCCTGGACCAAGCAGTCTGTCCATTTCTAACATCCTTCACCCATATTGTACCTTTACTTTAGCCTTGAGGCTATAATTACTATTCCCTTCTCCTACCTGTTCCACAGCTGAGAGACTTGCACACCCTCCTTCTGCATCTCCCCTTTCTAAATATTCCCCTTTGGAGCTATTGCCTGATGGGCTGATGCCAGTTGCAGTGAGAAATCCTAACAGTCCAGGCACTTCCTCCAGGAAGCTGTCCTGATTGCTCCCTTCCCTCCTCCCTCCAACCACAAGTCCCTCCTTTGCACTCTGTATGTTTCCTAGAGTTGCTGTAACAAAGTAGCACAGACTGGGTGGTTTAACAGAAATTTACTGTCTCACAGTTCTGGAGTCTAGAAGTCTGAGATCAGGTGTTGGTAGAGTTGGTTTTTTCCAAGGTCTCTCTCCTTGGGTTGGAGTTGTCTGTCTTCTCTTTGTTCTGTTTTCCCTCTATGAATGCCTATCTTTGTGCCCAAATTCCCTTCACATAAGGACTCTAGTTATACTGGATGAGGGCCCACTCTAATGACCTCATTTGATTTGATTACCTGTAGATTATCTCCAAATGTGCGAAGGTATTGGGAGTCAGAACTCCAGCAGATCTTTTTCTTTGGGCAGGGGAGGGGCCACAGTTCAGTCTGTAACAGACGCCCATGGCATCTCGAGTTACACTTTTGGTGAACACTCATCATTTTCTTCCTGGAGTACACGGTCCTTGCGGGGTCAGAGCCTGGACATGACTGTGCATTCTCTGGTGAGGCCTACACTCTGTGCACTCATAAACACTGGAGTGAATGGGGACTGCCATCATGACAGGTCTGCGTGTACACACGTGATCCTAGGAACACATGTCAGCAGGTGACGTGGCTGCCACTGGAGTCTGACTGGACCTGTGGAAGGACCCTGCCAACTGCCAGAAAAAAACACATTTCCCACCAGGACCTGGGGTGCCATCACTGACAAATGAGGCGCTATGCCAGCTCTTTGTGATTCCTGATTTAAAACATGAATCTCTCCCCCGCCTCAGCCCAGGAAGCTCTGGTGTTTGGAGGGGAAGGAATCACTGCAGGTGGAGATGGAGGAGTAAGGGAAGCCAGGGGAGGAGTTAGGGTGCCTAATTTACGGTCGCCTTCTAGGATGGGCTTTGACCAACTAGGACTTACACTTCCCAATGCATTGTCTAACTGCTTACTTTCTTCTTACGTAGAGACCACCAATCAAAAAGTGCCCGTCGCCCTGCTCGCCTTGTCCCATCTTATTTTTCTTTGCTTCCACATAGGCTTAGGGCTGGCTCCTTGTTTAGTTGTTCAATATTTCTTTACTTTATGGAGCTAATACGTCCTGTTAAAACCATTTCAGGATGGATGCTAAAATGGTGTTCAGATGGTAAAGTTGAACTTAATTCAATGAGATTTAGTAACAGGCAATTTATGTAGGCCTCCAGTTCAGACGCATCAGTTCCAATATTTCCCTTCAGAGACTTCCTGAGCTCCACAGCATTAGGTGTTAAAGACCCTGCTTACCACTCTGATGAGGAATGTTAAACCGCAGGATTTTGGACAACCCCTGCCAGTGTTTGAGCTTGCATTCATTTCTACTCCTGGGACTTTCTTTTCAATGTTAGCAGCATGATAGAAAAGCTCAATAGAAGGCCAGCTCATTATTAGAAATGAGGCATGCTGGTCTGTTCATCTTTCTTCCCTATGCACCTGCAAGGATCAACATTATGCCCTGTATATTCAAATGGTGAAACCTGTGGGCTATTTCCACACAATCTCAACACTCGCAGCATATCCAGGGTCCTGAGTATAGGTACACAAAATCTCTGGTGTTTTCCCCTTACAAATCCATCTTTCCGATCTAATTCCTGGAGTATATCTATTGTAGGTCGTCCAAAGCAGCCCTAACATCTTTTCTCTGGTGCAGAAAGAACAAATGTATGCAATGCAATGCTTTTATTTTTTCAAAGTAAAATAAGAAGGTTTATTTGGGTCAAATGACACACCAATATAGTCAACTTTACATTAGTTGCATTTGAATCATTACCTTGATCTTTGACTTGTTATTGTCCCCTTGACCCCTACCCACTATCCTGCTGTCCAGAAAGGCTTTGTATGGAGGCCTGCTTTTAGAATTCTGGCCCTTAACTCTGGATCTGATATAAAGAAAGGCCTGCAAAAACGTATCTCCAACCCTCTTTCTGGGCCCAGGAGAGATGCTGCCCACCCTGTGAGAAATGTGGACCAGCCCCGGGGTGGGGGGAGGTCGGTGATTTAGCTTCCACACTGCCCCACGTGACCTCAGAACCTCTCTCTCTCTCTCTCTCTCTCTCACACACACACACACACACACACACACACACACACACACACACACACACACAGATAAACACCCAAGGACTGGTGTCTGAGCCCTACTAACAGGAAAATTAAGATGCTGAAAACAAATCAATTTTTCTCTTCAAAAATATATGAGCATGCATCTCTACATTAGTAGATGTAAAGAAAAATCTAGGACATTAATCAAATTATTAAAGTCCTTCTCTTTGGGAAGTGATGACAGAGACACTCTCCTTGATCAAACTTTAGTCAGACTTCTCTGAGCCTGACTGGGCCCTGTCCTTGGGCATGTCCTTCAAGAGCCCACTTTCAGCACGAATCTTGTCAAGTACGTTAGGCCAGCTCCCCAACCCTTGACACCTGATCACCCTTCTATCTGACCAGGGTCCACGTCCTGCACTGGTGCCCAGCTGGTGTCTGAGCCCCAAGATCTGCCTCAGTCAGATCCCTCCTTACCCTCGTCCTGATGTTTCCTCTTACTCATTTTCCATCCACTGAGCACCACCCCCTCTGCTCCTTGGCTATAAATTCCCGCTTTCCGTTGTCTATTCCGAATTGAGCCCAATTTCTTTCCCCTAGAGCAAACCCTCACTGCAGCGGTCCCTATGCCTATAGCAATAGCCCTTAATAAAGTCAGCCTCACTGTCTCTTTGTTATTGTTAATCCTCACCTGAGGGTATTTTTCCCATTGATTTTTAGAGAGAGTTGAAGGGAGGGAGAGAGGGAGAAAGAGAGAACATTGATGTGGGAGAGACACATTGATTGGTTGCCTCTTGCATGTGCTTCCACCAGGGCCGGGGATCAAACTTGCAACCTAGGTATGTGCCCTTGACTGGGAATTGAACCCACAACCCTCCAGCGGGCAGGTCAATGTTCTAACAACTTAACAACACCAGCCAGGGCTCAGCCTTTCTGTCTTAACAAGTTTCATGGATAATTGTTTAAGAGCAGCAATATAATATCTATGATTTTCAACTCCTAATTTATATATCCTTATAATAGTAATGTTTGCATTTTTCACATAGATCAGTGTTACTATTTTGTAAAACAGCTTTCTTGAGGTATAATAAACATGCCATAAAATACGCCTCTGCACAATTCAGTAAGTTTTAGTACTTTTACAGAGTTGTGCAACCATCACCACAATCTAGTTTTAGAACAATTTCCATCTCCCCTAAAAGTTCCCTGCACTCAACCTTCATTCCCACCTCCATCTCCATCCACCCTGATCTGCTGTCTGAATAAATTAGCCTTTTCTGGAAACTTCCCCTTATCTATCAGAAATGCATTCTAAGACCCCCCAGTGGATGCTTTAGACTACAGATAGTACTGAAGCCTACATATCCTGTTTTTTTCTATACATACTTCTTATGACAAAGTTTAATTTATGAATTAGGCACAGTAAGAGATTAACAACAATTAATAATAAAATAGAACAATTACAACATACTGTATGTGAATGTGGTCTCTCTCGTCTGATAACCAGTCTGCCCACCCAGATGGGTCCTAACTGACTAAGGATTGGGGAGCATCTACAGCATGGAGACACTGGACAAAGGGATGACCCATGTCCTGGGTGGGACAGCGCAGGAGGGACGGCACAAGATACCATCACACTACTCAGAACTGTGCACAATTTAAAACTTATGTTTATTTCAAGAATTTTCCATTTAATACTTTCAGGCAACAGTTGATCATGGATGGCTGGAACTGCAGAAAGTCAAACCACAGATAAAGGGGGGGACTGTAAATAGAATTGAACATGTGGCCTTCTGTGTCTGGCTTCTCTCACTTCTGGAGGTTTATCCATGTTGCAGTATGTATTAGTAGTTTGTCCCTCTAACTCAGGGGTGGGCAATGCCTGGCTTGAGGAACGTATGAGGCCTGTGAAATCATTTGGCCTGGCCCTGCCAAGGCATTAGGGGTGAGTGAGTTAATTAAATGTTTGACCAAATTTACCTGGCTAAATTTTTGTTGTTGTTGGTTAATCCTTACCCGAGGATATTTTTTCCATTGATTTTTTTAGAGAGAGTGGAAGGGAGGGGAGAGACAGAGAAACATTGAAGTGAGAGAGATACATCTATTGGTTGTCTCTCCCATGTGCCTGGACTGGGGCGGGGATCAAACCTACCACCGAGATACATGCCCTTGACCAGAATGGAACCCAGGCCCCTTCAGTCTGCTTTAATCATTGAACCAAACCAACCAGGGTTAGCAGGCTAATTTTTAAGTTGAAAATTTTGTATGAACCGCAAATGATGTTATACTAGTAAATATCCAAATGGCCCTTGGCAGAAAAAAGATTCCCCACCCCTGTTAACTGTTGGGTAATTTGTTGTACAGTGTACCACATTTTGTTTACCCATTTGTCAGTTGATGGATAAATGGTTGTTTACAGGTTTGGGTTATTATGAATAAGGTGCTGTGGACATTCATACACAAGTCTCTATGTAGACTTTTATAATCAGAAATAAAGAAAAACAACAAAAGCAAAGGGCCAAATGGATTTTCTGAAATGCATCCTTTACCAGAATGGGAGCTCCATGAGTGGGGATGAAGTTCTAAAATAAGGAGAGAAAGAAGTGGTCTCCTGAGCAGGCTTTCCCTGGCCCTGGCCTGGGCACCGCCTATCAGGAACAAGTTGGTACAACAGTTGCACTCCTCTGAAAACCGTTCACATTCAGATGTTCCTTCCAAGCCTTAGAACACACACAATGTCTCGTCTGTCCCACTGCAGCTCTGCTATCAATCCCAACCCAAACACCAGTGCCCCTCTGTAAAGCCCTTTAGCTCAAAAGCATCAAGTCGTGGAGTCACCAATCGCCTGACGCTGCTGTGTTTAATAAAAGCTCACCAGGGAGGTTTGCTTCCCCAGAGGCTCTGGAGAACGGCCCGAAGCACTGGTGCGGCATCCTTGGCCAAGTTGTTCAGATTTAGCCATTCTAGTTTTTAGCCTGGGTCCTTTCCCAGTATGCAAAGGTCAAGTCACAGCTATGAATGGAAAGGGACCAGAAAAACCACATAAGAGAGGATCTACTTCTGTAAGCAGGAAAGAGATATGGGGACAACGCAGAGGCAAAGAGGCAGGAGGTGAACTGGCAATGCAAGATGGGGAGCCCTACTTCTAGAGAAGAGGCGGGAAGCAGACTGACAGACAGCACTGGGGGACAATGTTTAATACAAGGCGATATACACGATTTGAAAGCCCTTGGTGGTAATGATTATTGCTGATGACACTTATCTATATCTATGGCAGGATCCCTAATGGAAGCTCTTATAGCAACCTGAGTCACTTTCCATGCATGTACGGATCCAGGTGACCTCTTTGAACTGACATAGGCAGCCCTGCCTCCCTCTCTTTTTTAGTCCTCACCTGAGGATATGCTTGATTTGAGAGAGAGAGAGAGAGAGAGAGAGAGAGAGAGAGGAACATCGATCGACTGGTTGCCTCTCACATGTGCTCTGACTGGGGATCAAACCCACAACCTAGGTATGTGCCATGACCAGAAATCGAACCTGCAATGTTTTTGGTATATGGGACAATTCTCCAATCAACCGAGACACCAGGCCGGGGCCCTGCCTCTCTTCTGCACATTCCACTGGCTCTTTGAGTCCTTCTCTGTTTCCCATTGCTTACTACCCATGGGGCCTATACTCTGAGCTCCTTTCTCTCCTACAGTTATTTATTTGAAAGAGTCCACTCATTTTGGTTTAATCTATAATTTCAAAGTGTGTGACTCCATTCTTTAACTTTCATCTTCCCTATGCCAGTTACAGTAACAATAATAGTAATGCCAGCAGGTACCTAGGATTTGACAATATTTAAGGAGCTTCCACTTGATCCTCACCAAGTATCAATTCTGTGATGTGGTCAGGAAAGCTGGTATTGACTCCTTTATTTATTTATTTATTTTTTTAAAAAAGGAAATGTAGGTAGAATACATCAGTGATTGTTCAGTATCACATAGACTTAAGGTGGTGGGACCATTAGGGGTTACAGTCCCATGGTGAGAGCATACAGGTAAGCGACCATGTTTAAGGCAAATGCCATCCAATATGTTAAACTTAAACCAAAGCGGGAGCAGTAGCAACTTACAGTAGGTCCATAGAATTTGTTCAAACTACGGACCTAGGATTTTAACAACATATGAGCCTGTGAAGAGTTTTCTGGCTCATTTTTAAGTTTTCTAAATGCCTTATATATTCAATATTTAAAAAGGCACAGAGATCCTGAATTTGAGATCTAGATATAGTTGTAGGTAAAGAGCTTCTGTTAAAGGATGATTTACAAAAATATGCCATTAATGTAGTACTTACAATTAATTTTATGGGTGGGATATCTGTCTATTTAGTCTTATGACCCTGTATAAAATCTTGCCCTAACCGCAATTAAAAGAGCAAATACTGTTTAATGGTGGAATATTGGTACTAGGCTAACATTTGCAAAAAACATATTTTTCAGAAAGGAACATGCTTAGAATTCAGTGTGAACCAATCAGTTAATTGCTGTGTTTATTCTGAAGCTTTTATTTTGGGGTCCTAGATTGCAAAATGACATGTTTAATGTTAACAACAGGCATTAGAAATTAAGGTTTTTTTTAATTTCTACTATTTTAGAGTAAAATTGTAGATAATGTTCCAAACCATCATCAAAAAAATGCAGAGCAAACTTGTATGTATATAAACTGTACATAAAAACAAGGCACTATACACGTTGGGGAGATATTAAGGTAGAAAGGTGAACTTGCACAGATTCCATGCCAGAATGTGCACATTTTCTGTCTGTTTTAGCACCGGAAGCAGCACTCAGAAGAAGGAAGATCTAACGTAATGCCGAAGAAGACGTTTCTGAACACGGTGAACATACGTATCGGCAGAAGCAACTCCATCTACTTTGACACCTCCCAAAAAATCTTAAAAGTGAATGAATACATACTGCTTTGTTAAATACATATTTGATTTATATGGTGTTTATATAAATATATATATTTTAGAATCCATAAACTATCAAAATAACACTTTATAAAGAGAACTGCTTAAAAAACATCGGCAACACTGAGCTGGAACCGGGGGCTGAGGAGTGCCGGTGAGCTGCACCGCGGATTTTATTAACGTTACCGGCTGAATCGCGGAGAGAGTTCCGGAGTTCTCTTAAACAATTTACAAAATACACAACTACAGGACAAGCGGTAGAGCTAATAACTTCAGGTTTTGAAATCTCTGATTAAAAAATATTTTTTAAAACACAGGTCCAAAAAATATCCATCTTCCTGGTCCAATGGTATTGAAAGTGACAACAGGTTCCACCAGCATCCCTCCACTCAGAACAGACCTTTGGCTTTCTTCAGGTTCACCTGCTTCCAGGCGGGCAGTGCACTGAATTCCTCTCTTGTCATGTCTAGTGCAAACTGGAAGAATTGAGAGAAATGCCCATGTGTTGAGGAAGAGGCCTCCCGTACCAGCCCACCATGTGGCTTACCTGCTGGCCTATCTGAAGGAACACTTACCTCAAAGTCCTCATCAGTGAGATAAATCTCCAGCTTTAGAGGGTCAACCCCCTCAGGCAGTGGCCTGGCCAGGAGATCAGCCAGTGGATAAATGGTTTTACAGAGCTTGGCTAACACATCTTCCACAAGGGTGATCTGGTTGGAAACTTCCGTATCCTAGAGAAGAGAACGGGGCAGAGAAACTCTGTGTCCTATATCTCAGCATGCTCTATCACGTGCCTGCAGACACACAAGCCTGTCCGATCTGCAGGCCAGCCTGGGGACTCTCTCTCAGGGGGAAACAGGGCTCTAAGGTGGAAAGGAATTGCTCAAAGCCCCCCGTTCTCCCAAAGGTCCAACAAATCCTGTCTCAGGGCTGCCTCAGAGAAAAGCTTAGGGGATTTCATTTGAGTGAATTATCACATAAGATTATTAAATTTGAAGTCTAAACACCAGAAGCATTCAAAAAATGATGCCTACTGAACAATATTTAAAAATAATTAGCCTTAAAAGGAATCACCTCCCCTCCCCCCGAACCAGGCTCTGTTTCTTAATCCACAATAGAAAAAGAAGGGAAGAAAATGCATCTAGAATACACTGCGGTTGAATCAGGATTTAAAATATATATATATATATTTATTTAAAAAATATTTTTATTGATTTCAGAGAAGAAGGGACAGGGAGGGAGAGAGAGAGAAACATCAATGATGAGAGAGAATCACTGATTGGCTACCTCCTGCATGCCCTCTACTGGGGATTGAGCCCACAACCCAGCATGTGCCCTTGACCGGAATCGAACCCGGGACCCTTCAGTCTGCAGGCCCGATGCTCTATCCACTGAGCCAAACCAGCTAGGGCAGGATTTTTTTAAAAAACCACTGACCAGCAGTGCAGCAATATCTGGTATAGACTAGTGGTCAAGAGGTGGGTTTCAGAGCCAGCCTGAGCCTAAGACCTGGGGCAAGCTGCTTCCTGTTTCTGTGCCTCAGCTCCTTCATTGGTAAAATGGGGATAATAATATGATTAATCTCAATAGACTGTTGTGGAAATTAAAGTAGAAATCAATGTAAAGTGCTTGGAGCAGTTCCTGGCACAGACCAAGCTCTCAGTGAACGTTCATTATTATTACAACTTGTTGACGTGGGAAGCCAACCGCTCATTGGCTGAAAGCCTGCAGCCTGCACAAGACATTGCACAGTCCTCCACCAGCCCCGGTGATGGAGCATGAATACAAAAAATGGCCATGATTTATGGCCTTGAACTTAGACTGCAGCAACAGTGCTCCTATTCCCTAGAACTTTAAAACTTGGTGGATCGCATAGATATCATGAACAGAGCCTTCTCCCTGACTGTGTTGGACAGCAGGCTGCGTGAGCCCTCCCTGTGCAGATGAAGTCCATTTGGCCACAGACAGGGTAGCACTGGTAGTGATGCCTGCACTATGAAAGGCTTCCTCCGTTGTTAAGCAGCAATGAACTTTTCTTGTTTAAGTTTATTCAGACCTCCTATAAAATGCACTCATGCCATCTCCACCCTTCTCGGAAAAACAGCTCTCCTACACAGAAAGAAAACCAAAACAGACCTACCAACCCATTACCCACCCACCCAAAACACTATTGGAACTGCTGTTGCTAGCAATGTTAAAAACCTCAGAAATTAAGAAATTCTATATAGTTGCAGGAAGCTTCCTTTTTTCTGTGCAGATGGAAATTATAACATTCTGGTTTACCATATTTTTTGGCAATAGAGATTCTGATAAATGCCTCATGTGCTAATACCAGGTGGTCTCATAAAAGAATATTAATGAGATAGTGAGCAGTACCTTATCAAGAGTGACTCATAATACATTCATTCACTTAGTTATCTGCATATATTAATGCATCTCAGAGTTATTCTGTATCTCCTTTAATACAAGGTCAACGTCTGAAACACGAGCTTTGTTGTGCCTCATGTGGCCCTTTAGAAGCAATAGATTTTTAGCTAACAGAGTGTAGAGATGTCAGCTTTTATTTGTGGATATTTTCAAAGTAATTAAATTCACCTTTGCTTTTCAGTTTTTAATTTGAGTACTATATGTAGAAAATTACCAAAACACTTCAATTGATTTCTCCTCAGGCTTTTCTTCTTCCTAAGCTAATTCTACACAGACTTGTTAACATGCTGTGAATGAAAAGACATGCTCTCACTTTGAAAATGCAGTGGGATGCTTCTCCCCCAGGGAAAGTCCACCCACAGTCCCCCGGGCAGGGACCCACCCTCCCAGGGAAGGGGTGTGCTCACCATTTCTGTGATCTCCGCAATGTCCTCTCTGTGCTCCCAACTGGGAAACATATTAGTGAACGTCAGGGGCTCCAGACCCGCGTGGATCAGGTAGGACTTGGGTGGCGGCTTCTTGAGATTTTTCCCTGTGGTTACACAGGATGCCAGTGTCAGCTGACCCCGAGTGGGCACGGAGACCCTGTGTCTCTCTGACTTCCCTTGAAACCTTCTCTTGTTTGTTTGGATCTCCTGACTTCATACTTGAAATCGAAGTAATGAGTATTTCATAACAACACTTGGATGATGTTTACATAACATTCGTTTCATGCATATGACTGCATAAAATTGCATGTACTCCCTCTGACTATACTGTCTGAACATGACAAAACGCGTCTGTGTCCTTGGACGGGAAAAAGCCTCTCTCTGTGCTTCTGAGTGGGACTGTCTCTTCTTCCTGCATTCAGTGTAGTCCTAATGCAGCGTCAAGTTCAATGAGAATTAAACAGCTAATGACAGCATTTTATATGCCACTTTAGCTTAAACATTTGGTGGGAAGTTTAATAAGTTATTTGTTACTAAAGAGCTTTTCAAGAACAGAATCCATTGAATACTTAGTGACACTAAACTAATCAATAAAACCTTTAAAATTCAGAGAAGACACTAATTATTGAAATCTTCAGTTTATATAAAAGTCCATAAATTTTAGATGGACAGTATAATAGAAAACCATGAGTTGACTATAGACCTTTCTTTTTAGCTATCATGCTAAAAATAATAATGAATGGTAACACGGTTGCCATTGGCTTCCCAGCCTGTGGGGGAGCTTTCTACTCCACAACAGCGTGACGCTGCATGTGGAGAGTGTCCGGTGGAGGCCAGCATGTCCCACACCATGATTGATCCTGAGTGCAGAAGGGTTCTAACCAGTCCAGGGCATTCCACAATGTATGTGACCCTGATCAACACAGGGGTTGAAGGTACAAACACCCCATGTGGATAAAAAAAATCCACATATAACTTTTGACTCCCCCAAAACTTAGTTGCCCCTTCTTATCCACAGAGTATTGGTTCCAGGATGCCCCACAGATCTCATAATCCACGATGCTTCAGGCCCCTATTTTAAATGAAATGATGTAGAACAATGCATGTAGTTGGCCCTCCACATCCTCAGATTTCAACTGTGGATCGAAAATACTTTTTGATCAGCAGTTAGTTGAATTCCTGGATATGAAACCTGTGGATATGGAGGGCCAACTGTATAATTATTGAAAAAAATCTGGGTATAACTGGACCTCACAGCTCAAACCTTGTTGTTCATGGTCAACTGTGCAGCCTCAAACCTCCAGGGCAACAAGTTAAATGGCTTCACAATATGAAAAATAAAAATGAAATCTCATTCATGCTGGCAGTTGAGAATACATGAATCTGAAAATTAATAAGCCTCAAAAGTTAAAGGGAAAGAAAACTGGTTTTATCACTGTCTGCCAGGCTTCATCAAGGCCGGCTGGCACATGCAGAAAGGGAAGGCCTGGTCTGGGACGCTGACCAAGTCTGCAGAAAACCAGCTGGGCACTAGCTTCTGAACGATGCTGGTCACCATCCCCCAGGGGTACCTGGCTGGCCCCGGCCCCGGCCCCCTCCTGCAAACGCCTCACCTCTGCAGTACTGGAGCACGGTCTCCATGGCGCTCTTTCGATCGGAGGCCCAGCGAATGCGGGCGGAACCGGTGATCTTGTTCTCAATGGGCCACCAGCCTTGCCAGAGGTACACCTCATGGTGATTGTCCACAAGAAAAAGCGCTGTGAGGGCAAGGACAGACCAGACCCTCAGAAGCTCCTTCCAGGCCACTCTTCCCCAGCCTAGCAGGTGCGTCCCTCCAGGCTGCCTCTGTCACGGGGAGAATCCCCTCGGCAGTTACTTCCAGGGGGAAGGGAGGAAGGGCCTCTAGGCAGAGAGGCGGCACTGATGGTACAGGCCGCTTTCCTTCCCTCTCCTCCTCTCTCCTCCTGTTCCTTCTCCCTTGGTTCCTCAACCGCAGACCTGCCAGTGGGCCTCTGGGAGTCCATAGGCTGCTAAGAGTGGAAGGGGTAATGCACATGCCACTCAAGGGGTGTTAGTACCATTTATCTCTTGAGAACATGAACACCTGGAGAGTACTTCATGCTTGCCCTGGGCCTGAGTTCAAGCCTGTGTATGATTGCTTCGCAGGTGATGTACATTCATGGCTCTTTTAGAGAGGAATGAGCTCTAAAAATGGTGCTCCCCACTTTTTCTCTTCATCAAACCATCCGCCTGCTCGTACTCCACACGGCATAGGGCCCTCACTTGCTAGCCCAGTTTGCTCTGAGTCCGAGCATATGTTTCAGGATTCTGTGAAATCCATACACTTGAAAAGCCAAGTGGAGGTTAGTAACCCATCCTGAGCCAGAGGGTGAAGAGGGTGGGGAGCAGCCTCCCTTTTTAAAAGACACTTGCTAATCTATCCCACAGTATGAGCGTACACCCATCACCCATCAAGCTTTTAACATGGTGACCTGGGCGGCCAGTGGTTCCAGGCTCTTGTTATGGGAGAAGGGAGAAGCCATGAGGCAGGGGCGGCCGACCTTGGGCTGGACTGCAGGGAGGGCAGGGAGGTCTATAAACACAGCCCAGTCTGCGGTGACTGTGACTGTCCTAACCAGAATGAGAGCACAGAGGTCCTGCCTGGAGGTGGTGGTCGAGTAGAAACAGACCTGAGCTTGGGCGAGAGTCGGGGCTCTGCTGTGCAGCCTTGGTACGGTGGACACTGCTCTTTGCCTAATTCAGCAGATACTCCCAACTTCCTGCCCCTGGGCCACTTGCTTTACCAGGCTCCCTTGCATCTGGGGTGGCTATGTGACAGAGCTCTAGCCAAAGGGTTGTAGGCAGAAATCTGCTGGGGGCTTCAGGAATAAAAGGGAGAGATGTGGCCACAGGGCCCAATACTGCTGTACTCAACCTTTTCCAACAGATGTATTTGGGTGAGTTAAGTAACTGAGTTTCTTATACAATGTGGTGGATGCCAGTTTTCTTTTGGGGTAGGTGTGAAGATTAAATGAGATGATATAAAAAAATGTTCTAGCAGAGTACTTGGCAAATAAACTGCCTAATAAGTAAAAAGGGGAAAGAGAAAGGCTTTTTGGAAGGCATATCTTCTGCTGCTCCCATGACCTTTGCCCGCCCTCTGGGGCCATACCTGGCTGCGGTGCACTATACAGATCTTCCTGCAGGAAGGGCATGGAATTGACCACAGAGGGGGCTCGGGCAGGATACATGAATTCTGTGGCCAAGAAATCCCCAGAGGAACTGCTGAGGATGAACAGGCGGGGTGTGAAGTTAAAATTTCCAGGATCTTGGAAAGAAAAGAGAACAAAGTTAAAGACAAAATATGTACCAAAGTAAATTTCAGAGGGATTAGAGAATTCATGTAAAACACAAAATAATAAAGGAATTAGTATAAAAATAGGTAGGGTTTATCTGCACTTGGAGGTGGAGAGGCCTTTTTAATTATAATTGCAAAAGAAGCAATCAAAGGAGAAGAGATTTATGCATTGACAACATAAAAATAATTTTTGCATTGCAAAAATACCCACAAACCAACAAAGAAAATGAAAAGGCAAGTGAAAAAATGGAAAATAAGGAAACTTAATATCCTTATTACACCAAGAAATTTAGTGAAAAGGTAAATACCTCAGTGAAAATGTGCAAAAATAAAACATTCATCTAAGTAGAAATACAAATGGCTGAATATTCATATAGAAATTGTTTAACAGTACTTCTAATCCTAATGTATAAAAAGCCAGGGGCTGTCATGACCTAAATGACCAGATGGACGACCGAACAGCAGGCTGCGTGGGGCAACCAGGCCGGCAGGGGGGTTAGTGAGGGATGACCAAATGACTGAACAGCAGGCTGCGTGGGGCAACTAGGCAGGCAGGGGGGTTAGTGAGGGACAACCAAATGACTGAACAGCAGGCTGCATGGGCAACCAGGATGGCAGGGGGGCTGGGGGTTATTGGGGGCCACCAGGCCAGCGGGGGGGGGGGGCAGTTGGGGGTGAGCAGGCTGGCAGGGGGGGCAGTTGGGGTAACCAGGCCAGCAGGGGGGTTAGTTCGGGATGACCAGTCCGGCAGGGGGCGGCAGTTGGGGGCAACCAGGCTGGCGTGGGGGGGACAGTTAGGGGTGATCAGGCCGGCAGGCAGAGGCGGTTAGGGGTGATCAGGCTGGCGGGGGAGGGGGGGCAGTTAGGGGCAATCAGGCAGACAGGCAGGTGAGCAGTTAGGAGCCAGCAGTCTTGGATTGTGAAAGGGATGTCCGACTGCCAGTTTAGGCCCGATCCCGGGGATTGGGCCTAAACTGGCAGTCGGACATCCCCTGAGGGGTCCCAGATTGCAGATGGTGCAGGGTGGGCTGAGGAGACCCCACCCCCGTGCACGAATTTTGTGCACCGGGCCTCTAGTTTACAATAATGAGTGAAAACAGTGTTTAGATAACATTTCCCCCATCAATGTTGGCAAAGGTGGGAAAGGTCATGTACTGTGTCTGTGACTGTGCTGGGAAATACACTTTTGTACACCGCTGGTGAATGAACCTTGGCACAAATGTTCTGTGGGTACACTTGGTGATATGGATATAGTTGAACATAGCAATTTCATATCTAGGAATTTACCTTAACTAGGAATGAATTCAGATCATTATTTTAAAAGTTATTTACAACTCTATGTTTATATAATAGAGAAAAATTAGAAACAAAACTCAACTTTCCAACTTTAGGAGCCAGGTTAAGTAGAAAATGTCATATATTAGAGAACATTCATGGTATGCCCTGCAGACATTAAAGTCTAAATATTAACAACTTGAGAAACTGTTCACAATAAACTAAAGAGAGAAACCAGCTTACAAACAATATGTACAATGCTATCCAAATTTTTTATTTTTTTGCTAATCCTCACCTGAGGACATTTTCGCATTGATTTTCAGAGAGAGTGGAAGGTAGAGGGACAGGCAGAGAGAAACTTCGATGTGAGAGAGAAACATCATTTGGCTGCCTGCAGCATGTGTCCCAGCTAGGGCCGGGGATCAAGCCTATAACCGAGGTACATGCTCTTGACCAGAATCAAACTCGAGACCTTTCAGTTTGTGGGCCAATGCTGTATCCACTGAGACAAACCAGCTAGGGCTGCTATCCAAATTTTATTTTATTTTATTTTATTTTATTTTATTTTATTTTATTTTATTTTATTTTATTTTATTTATTTTATTTTATTTTTTTATCCTCACCTGAGGAAATGTTTTTATTGATTTGAGAGAGAGAGACAGAGAGAGATAGAGACATCAATGAGAGAGAGAAGAAACATCAATTGACTGCCTCGGGTACGTGCTCCGACCAGGGATGGGTATGCGTCCTGACTGGGAATTGAACCCACAACTATTTGGTGTAAGAGACGATGCTCCAACTATCTGAGCCACACTGGCCAGAGCAAATTTTATAAAAAAAAAAAAAAAAAAAAAGTATGTATAACAGAGAAATGTGAATTCTGGTTATCTTTGAGAGATATGATTATAAGTGTCTTATTTTCTTTTTTACTTCTCTGTATTTTCAAACATTCTCCATCAATATTCATTATGAAAAAACTATAAAAATTTATAAAAATTGAGAGGTAGTATATTAGAGGGATTATGTGTACAGTCCATTTTTGTCCAATCTTGGGAAAGTTGATTAACTTCTCTGTCCTTCAGTTTCCTCATCAGTAAAAATGGAAGAGTGTTTGTTGAGTAGTAAGAATTAAATGTGTTAATGTCTATACAGGCGTCCTCAAACTACGGCCCGGGGGCCACATGCGGGTGTTTTTGCCATTTTTTGTTTTTTTTTTTTACTTCAAAATAAGATATGTGCAGTGTGCATAGGAATTTGTTCATAGTTTTTTTTTAAACTATAGTCCGGCCCTCCAACGGTCTGAGGGACAGTGAACTGGCCCCCTGTTTAAAAAGTTTGAGGACCCCTGGTCTATCAGGTGCTTACAGTGCCTATATCATCCTAACTGCCTAATAATTGTTAGCTTTTCTTCTTATCTTAATCTGCATTTAACTTGATCTTTACATATTTTGTATTTTTGCATTTAAAACTGACACACTCTCTAAGTTAAACTCCACCCCTTCCCTGCACCCTGGAAGCTGGCCACACTGAACGCATCTAGTTCCATAGGTTCACACGGTCATTGCTCATCTGGTTTCCTGGAATTTTCCTCTCCTCTTCCTCTCAAGTCTCACCTATCTCCAGATCCATGTAAATGCAGTGTCTCCGTGGAGCTGGGTGTGATTTTTCCTGGTAGAAGTAATGTTGTTAAGTTTTTATTCTCAACCTCCTTCACCTGTACCTCTTTCATGACACAGAATTTTTATTTGGCATTATAATTAGTTATACAAATTATTCAGCCTTGTTGGGTTGTAGGCCCATGAGGACCTAGCCTAGGTTTAATTCTGTATGCACTGTACATAGCTCAATAAATATGTATTGCATAAATGAGTGGCCAGAGGCTACAGAATGTGGTATTACCTTGAAGCATGCAGTCGTAGGCTTTCCTATCTCTCCTTCCTAACGCGTCCCAGAATCCCAGAGGCTCGGAGCCTTCCTCACACTCGTGTATTGTCACTTTGCTGCTACTATGCAGTCCTGCTTCCAGGGGGCATCTGTATGAAGACCAATCATTTTTATTAAGCTTTGAAAGTACTGACAGCACAAAATTATTCAAGATTAAATCTACAGGTGAGTTCGCCATCTCTCTTCTACTTTCTAACTAAATCAATTCTTACAAATGAATAAAAACATGCTCTGTGGGGTAGAGGTTGGTGTGGCCCTTAGAGAGGAATGTACAATTACATGTAATTTGTAATGAATAGAATACACATTTCTATATGTAATATATATATATTTACTATTCCTGGTCTTCTCCTGTGGGAACATAAGCTTCATGGGGACAGAGCTGGGATTTATTCACTGGCAAGTCCCTAGTCCCTAAACCTCTGCTTGGCACCAAGTAGGTGCTCAAGAATTGTTGTTAAATGAATGAGGGAATGAGTTCTTTGTTCTTTTGTTGTTGTTTTTTCAGAGGTCCATGTAAAGAACCTGATGGGCCATGAATGCCTTTGAATACCTAACAGAATGTCATTTATCACCCCTCCCTACTCCCTGGCCTGCAGGATGGTGTTTTGAGATGAAACATCTTGCCTACAGCCACCTGCCTGTTGAAAGTCCACTGGCCCTCCTTCTCTTCTCCGCCCTCTCCGTGTAGTGCTGGGTTTTAGAGCAGTCACAGGGAAGGCAGGCCCACAAGTTTTGATGCCCAGAGAATGGATTTTTACCTTGTGGCCCTGGGAAACTCCTCATTTTACTGTATAGATGTGACAAGGTCCTCCAAGTTCTCACTGAGGAAACGCTGGGCGTCTCCTGAATGACTGGGGGGCACTGGCATTTCTGTGTCAGGTTGCAGTGTCCACGCTGCATGAGCTGCTGGGAAGCGCAGAGCCCCAGCAGCAGCCTGCCTCTAGACTGGTGACCGGCCGGGACAGCCCCCTCCTGAGGGCCTCACTGAATGCTATGGCACCGTATGTTTTCTCTGTGCAAGTGGTCAATGCCAGTATCTGCCTGGGAGAGGAATAAAACCCTCCACCTGGTGGGCTCTGTCTGAGAACTGCCTCAGGGATCCCATAACTCTGTTAGGGGGCTGCTTTCCAGAATGCAGAAATACAGTCGTTCTCTAAAGAGGCACATCTTACTCCAAACTCTTCATTAGCTAAGTGCTTTTTAACATTCCACTGTTATGACAAAATTAAACCCTGAACTTCTAAAAGATATCTGAAATTTGCTCTGTTTAAGTAACACAGGACTTTTAGGCTTATAATTCAACAGCTGAGTCACACCCATAAAGAAACTAAAGTACTTGTTGAGGTCTTTTTCATCACCCCTCACTCTGCCTTTTATTGAGGCAGATAAACCCTCAAAAAGTGGGAGAAGCCCTCAGGTTGAAAGTTTTGGCTGAGATGCATCAGATCCACTTGGAATGTTAGACCCTGACAATGGTGAAGTCACTGTAAACACACTGGGATGTCCACTAGGAATCCAGGGAACCCTTCTGGCCTTAGGCGGCAAGTCCCACAGGTAACCCTCCTTCCAGAAGAGGCCCTCACGCCCACAACACTCACTGTTCTTTGATTTTATTTGCTGCAGTCCTTCCAACCTCCTTCGTGTGGGCTTGGGCTTTGCATCCATGCCACAGGTAAATGAGGGCTTTAGTTACGTTGAGAACAACCATGGACGTCCTGGACCTCAAGCTACTACAGTGACAGGCCACTTCCAGCAAATTTCCTTCCATGGGCACTTCTCCTCGCACACAGTACAGCCTCCACTCACCTGTAGGGGGCACCAGCGGCACAGGGTGAGGAGGTAGGCTGCACAGGGAGACTGGCCTTTGGGGGCCCTCCTCAGCAGTCAACAGCAAACTCCATTCTTTGACTTAAGGGAAGGTGGAGGCTGAGGCCATGGGCCATCTCACTGCCAACCCAGAACACAATTCCTTTTGGAGTTAGGAATAGGTTGTCAAAAGTTTACGATGCAGAGATACCATTTTTACAAAATTTATAAATGCCTAGGTAAGTCACAGAATAGGCATATATAAAAAAAACCTCTTAAGCTAAGGGTTTATTTTGTGTTGGTTTTTTTTTTTTTCGGATGCTGACCAATAAAAATTTATAATAGACAATCCACTGATTTTTTTTTTTTTTTTTTTTTAAAGAGAGAGTCACTGTGAGGATTCTGTTTAAGGTGAAGTAATCTTGCAGCCTCCAGCATACAATGCTGGATGCTGGGTCCACCCATGGGGGTGGGAGAGTGACAGCCCCGTAAAGATGCTTTATGAGGCAGACATCAGGTGGCTTTCGGTGGTAAAGCCATGGCCATATGAAGAGAGACTTACTCTAAACCCCCACGCCTATAAAAACACCTTCGAGGAGGGGGATGGGGGGGGAATCTAATTTGAACAGTAAAAGTGACTCACTTTGCGCATTTTCTTCCTCCTCTTCCCTTCTTCCGGAGTGCACCACCATCCCCCCCTGGAAGCACTGCAGGAAACAGGGGGGCTCCTTTCCCTGGAGAACCTGGACCTTTCAAGTTAAACACATTAAAATAAGTAACCTGCACTGGTTTTCCAAAGGCATACAAATTATATGCCCTATTGTAGAAAATGTGAAAAAAATACAAGAAACAGGAACAAAAGCCAATGACAATACTATTATCTAAAGATAACCACTATTAAAAATCTAGTGTATAACTTTACTTTCAAAGTATTTTTCAGATATGTGTTTTTTTCCAAACAAAAATATGACTATTGTTTCATGTTTGCTTTCTACCCTGATTTTTTCCTCTACCCTAATTTTTTCCACTTAAAGTTTGTCTGTTATTGAGTATTTTTTAAAACATGAATTTTGATATATAAATGGTATTTTGTGGTATAAATATAACATGATTGATTTAAACACATTTTTAACAAAGTACACCTCTGAGCAATGAGGATGACTAATCACCAACTTAGTAATCCTGGGGGAAAGAACTGTCTCTTTTGTAACATTTGCAAGAGTCTGATCAGAGCCTTTGTCCACCAACCACGGCCTCCCCTGGCCTGGTGACGCACTGTCTTCCACCAGGTGTTAGCTGCACCATAACAACGTCAGCGTTGAGTCAACTCACGCTTACTTTGGCAAGACATTTTCCCTTAAAGAGGGAAGTGTTTATTGAGGCTGGCAGTCGGGACACTGAAGGTAGGAAGCATTTCTCACCATGAGTTAATTTGTCAACCTCAGGGCCCATTTTGCATAATTAAATGCCATTTTGTGGCAGTGTTTTATATGCCTAAAGTGATTTTCCATCTGTTGGATTGATAAAAAAATGAAATGCTTCAACCGGATAGATTAAAACTCAAAACTCTAAAGATGATTTTGAGGGCATTCATTCATGGCCTTTCAAAAAAAAAAAAAAAAAAGGCAGTTGAAATTACTCATTATTACGAATAGATGAAAAAGCAACGGTCACTAATGACTATGAGTAAAATGTAGTCCCCAGCAGAAGAGGATTGGATCTCAGGAATCCAGAAGGCTGAGTGAGTAGTGCTGTTTCCGGAGAAAATGCCTCCGTTCTCCCTCCTCCTGCTATTGTTCACTGTTCACCCAAGATGTAAAAATATCTGCACCGAGAGCCAGCTCTTAATTACTGGTATTGAAGGATGGAACCTGAGGCACAGGTAATCCAAACCCTAAGAAAGAATGTTTACAAAACCTTGGATTTTAGTAGTAGTAGTAGTAGTAGTAGTAGTAGTAGTATCTGCCCGTTGTTAACCTGGCTCTGGGCTATAACTGGGAGGAAGACCAGGACAGATATGGTCTCTTTCAAGCTTGTGGGGAAAGACAGATAATAAATAAGTCAATAAAACCACCATGTAGTTTTACATAGCAGTAAGTGCTATGAAAAAAATAGCACATTGGAACATAAACCTGAATCAGACGAGCTAAGAGCATAAACCTGAGTCATATGGGCAAAGAGTTACATCCAGATCCAGGGGTAAGAGTGCACAGGCCCTGGGTGGGCAGGAAGAGGCGTTGAGGAGCAGCAAGAAGACTGGAGCAGTCGGGGCTTGTGCAAGAACAGGGAAGGTTGGAGAGATGTGCAGGGCTGCCCATGAGGGTGCTGGGAGACCACGGGACAGGCTGCTGAGAATGTGGGCCACGGGTGGTGGAGAGCCAGGGGTGATGCGATCTGGCCTGGTCTGGAAAAACCACTCGAGCTAGTCTAAGGAACGCAGATGTTGGAAACATTAGTTTTTACATTAATCTCTGCTATCTCCTTAGGGTGCATTTGTGTAAGTGGAATAACTGATTAAAGCTTATGAACATTTAAGGTTCTTGAGCCAAAGCTGTTTTTCAGGATGGCTGCTTCCAGTTACACTCCCAGCAGAAGCATGCGAGGTCCTCACCCACGGAGCCCTTGCCAGCGCCGATCCAGACTTAAAAAATCTCTACCAAGTTTAGAAATAGAAAATAGCATCTTTTTATTTTATTATGTCCATTTCCCATTTCCTTGATGATTAGTTAGGTGGAAACTTTAAAAAAAAACACTTATTAGCCTTTTGTCCTTATTTTGTGGATTTGCTACTATGTAAAACTACATGGTTGTTTTGTTGACTTATTTATTTTCTGTCTTTCCTCACAAACTTGAAAGAGACCGTATCTGTCCTGGTCTTCCTCACCATTAAAACCCAGAGCCAGCTTAATAACGGACAGTTACTACTACTGAAAACCAAGGCTTTGTAAACATCTAACATCTGCTATTTGCAGATACATTTTGATGAAGACCATGTTACAACAGGTGGGCCTTCCTGGCCCAGTGGTGGGGGGAGAAAAATGAGGCGCAGCCTGAAGTGTGGAGAAGCCCGACCAGGACTAAAAGTGTGTTGGGTGAGTTGTCTTTGTTCATTAGAATCGGGTCCTGAGGGGACCAGGCGGCCCATGCCGGGCCAGCTCTCTCATTTCCGGTGCAGCACTCTCCAGGACGTACCTGGGCACCCCTCTCCTCATCCAGCTCCACGGTCATCAGAGCTGACGTGCCCTTCTCACTCACAGTCGACTGCCGGCCTTGCCAGAAGAAGTAGACGCACTTCTCTCTGCCAGCCACCCTTACAGAGTGCTCTGCCTTCTGTCGGCTCCCCACTGCAAACACAGAACAGCAGAGGGCGGGGTGAGCAGCTGATAAGGCAAAAGAAGGGCAAGTGCAAGGCTCTCTTCTCAGGCTCTCTGAGGAAAAGCAGGAGAGAAGTAGCTTTTGGGCACCCAAGCTGAGGAGAAACCATTCATCACTGGAGGGAAAGGAAACCATACTGTGGGACAAGAGAAAACCCACCTCTCCCAGCTAACGGATCCTGCAACCTCAGCTGGAGGGAAGTGATCCTGATGCCCTAAGACAACACCTGCCATCCTAGAGGAAGATGGCGCACACTCCCAGGTGACAGAGGAAGTGGTGACGCCACAGCAGGACCTACAGCTCCCAAAGATGCAGGCGCAATTTCCGAATTATACCACTCTTTGGCAAAAGATGTGCTGGTAGAGATAATCTATTGAAAACAACAGCTGGGCCAGCTTTAAGCACAAAGGAAAACATTTAGTCTGTTAAAACTATTCTAGTGGAAAAAAACACACTTTGATGTCTCGAAGTTCTGTCAGAAATAGAAGAGATGAATCGTTGACATATCACTTTCATCAAATAATCTGGGATTTAAATATCTGTCACCGGGGCTGCAGCCAGGATTACTAGTAAGTGTTGCTTATCCTTACTGTCGGGCGCCTCGCAGGCACTCGCTACCTATTAGCAGCCCACAGAAGGCAGATCCCACTGAAGAACAGTCACAGAGGGTTAATTGGCCAAGTGGTGGTTTTGGACAGTATTTCAGACCTCAAAACCACTACGTTTAGGAATAGACCTCACTTTAGACGCTCCTCATTCATTTGCTCAGCAAATATTTATTGAGCAACTACTGTGTGCCAGGGGGACTCTTTAGGATTCTGGGGCTACAAAGATGAGCAGGACAGACACCTTCTTTGCTTTTGTTCTAATAAACAAATAGATGAGCAAGATACTTTGAGACCGTGGTAGCGATGAGGAAAACAGGCAGGGCCAGGGTGCATGCTCATGGGACTGCCTGTGGAAGAAGGCCTTTCAGCAGAGGTGGGTAAGTGGAGGCCTGAGTGATGATGACCTAGAAGGCAGAGTCTTTTAGGCTGAGTAAGGTCAGGACACCAAGCTCTTTACTAAAATGCCCAGTGGCCTAGTAAGTGGGCTCAGGATGCCAGTGGTTTTAACACCCATTATAAATGAATGATAGTAACTGTACTCTCTGCTCTATATTACCTTAATTTTTCTCAGCTCCAATCCCATGTACTAAATGACAGGTGTCCTGAGGTTTGAAGATAAGAAAAAAACTTATTTAAGATCTTAAGAGGTCAGAAGCCATATTTATTTATTTTGTTTGTTTTTTTGGCCCATTAGCAAAGTACTCTATAACAGTTCATAAAGGATTATAATTCTTAATGAATTTTGACTAAGCACTATCTTCAGTGCCACCTACTGTACACCTCAACTGGTCGAGCCTGTGTATTTTTAGTGGGAAAGTGAAATAGCAACCATCAATGAACAGGTTATAAATGTCCACGATTAAGTTGGAAGGCACCTGATTGAAATTTATGCAGATTTGGATAGGAATAAAGGTTTGCCTTTGATTAGCAACCTTCAACATAGTGAAATTTAGTTGTGTTAACCTGATTATAGGGAAAAGATATGCTTACAATAGGTCACAGCAGTTGATGCTTATCTTGGGATTTGTTAGCTCGTAAGTACATTGTGTAAATATATAGTAGTCATGCTCAATAACCACGGCTTGCACCCTAACATTCTAAAATGGACTTGAGTGTCTGTACCGAAAATAGAATTGTGTTTTATAAAACAGATTTTTCACTAATTTTTCTTGAAACTTTCTTCAACATATCCAAATGTAATCCTATATACAACTTAATTTTTAACTCATTTATTTATTTTTAATTTTAGCAAAGGAAATATTGAGCTTTTATTAGTAAGAACTTCTGAACTACAATCATTATAGCCATCAAATGCCTAATTTAAAGTGTTAATGTCATCAAAATACTTTCCAGAGTAAGTTCGTTAGCAGCAGTTGTATTTAGGAGAAACAGAAAACTGAGGTATGAACTCTCACGGTCAAGGGTCTAGAGCAGAACCCCCTTACTGATTGCTACTTGTAGGAACCCGACCTGTATCACGCTCCACGTGGCCTGGCCCAACATCACTGGGTACCTCAAGCAGCTTATTTCCTGACCTTCGGGGGCAAGAGCCATGCCCTGCAGCTCCTGAGGTGGTCCCTAGGGCAGGGCACCGACCCACCGAGGCTTCGGGGCTCCCTGCTGTGGACCCCAAGGAGCTGAACTCTGTGTGCCTGTGGCTGGGTGGCCGGTGTCCAGTAACAAGATGACTGTACTGCTGCTTTCTGCTGAGCATGCCCCAGAGCATCCTGAGCTCTGAGTTCAGCTCTGTTTGCAGGTGCAGCCCTTGTGGGATATGACTGATGAGCAGCTGGACTAGCAGTCAGCAAGGGGCCAGTGCTTCTAGGAGGGCCACATGTGACTGCAAATGCCATTGGTCTATGCTTTTCTGCTTTCAGAGGGACGGTCTGGAACCTGAGTGCTCCCTGCTCTAACTTAATTCTCTGAAGCTGGACTTCTTCAAAGCTGTAACTTTGCTCATAAAGATACTGCTGGATCTGGCTGTGAGAGGAACACATTGTCTATTTGGAAGAAATACAGAAAGTATTTGCCTGGCTCAAATCATTATTTCTTAGGGGCCTCCAGGGAAATAGTCTATGAAGACCTAAAATCTTACATTTATTTAGTTAATTTATTTTCATCTCATTTCATTCATTCATTCACTTGCTATTACTTTTTTTTATAACCAACAGCTCAAGTAAGGAAATGACTCAATTTTACACTGTAGAGCCCCTTCGTCTCCTTTTATAAAACAAGTGAACAGTTCCCCTTGTATTTTAAGAACATGAACTAGTCTTCAAAGGTTATTCCTTAAAGTTCCCTGTTCCACACCCAGAGCTGAGTAGTTTCTTCCCCACTAAATTCCCTCTTATTGTTTTTATGGCCAGCCAGCAGCACAGGTTATTACTTCCATTTGCCAATTCTGCATAGTGACTCATGGGAGTTGCTGTTGTTTTGGGTAAATCGACATTATCTCATCTTCACTTTAAAGGTAGTAATTATGCCATTGCTGCTGAGAATGTCAAGGATGATTATTTCCTGCAAGGCATATGCTAAACATTATACATACCAGCCTATAATATTCTATGAGTTGGGTGTTATAATCTCTATTTTCCAGGTGAGAAAACTGAGGCTCAGAGAGGTAAAGTAACTTTACCCAACTTGCAGAGATAATATGGAGGGCCTGAGAGAAGACCCAAGCCATATGGCTCCAGGGCCCGTGACCTTCCCTCTAAGTGACAGGGCCTCCTTATGAAAGGGAACATGGTTTCAGTGCCCAGCTCCGCTCTCTCCTAGCTGTGTGACTCCAGGTGAGTTACTTAATTTTGTGTCCTGCTCCTTATCTGAAAAATGAGCACAAGCACAGAACACATCTCATGAGCTCGCTGGGCACTCAGCTAGCGCCCAAGGTAAAGCCCCGTGTGTACCTGTGTGCTGGGTGGCCCCAGCACCTGCAGCCCAGCGCTGGGCACAACCCTGCACAGCCTCCTGTCCCGCCTTCCCACTGCGGGCAGTTGCCATCTCAGGGGACCGAGCTCTCTCATTGTCATTTATAACATACTAGAGGTCCCATGCATGAATTCATGCACAGGTGGGGTCCCTTGGCCTGGCTGGCAATTGGGGCTGATTGGGGCCGTCTCACACAGTCCCCATGGGGCCAATCTGGGCTGTCCGGCGGGACCATGGGAGGTTGACTATGGGAGCGCACTGACCACCAGGGGGCAGCTCATGCATTGAGCATCTGCCCCCTGGTGACCAGTACACGTAACAGCTATCGGTCAGTTGTCCAGTCATAACAGTCGCTTAGGCTTTTATATATATAGACTAGAGGCCCAGTGCATGAAATTTGTGCATGGGGGAGGGCGGGGAGGGTCCCTCAGCTCAGCCTGCACCCTCTCACAATCTGGGACCGCTGGCTTCTAACTGCTCGCCTGCCTGCCTGCCTGCCTGCCTGCCCCTAACCACTCACCTGCCTGCCTGATTGCCCCTAACCACCTCTGCCTTGGCCCCTGTACCTGGGACTCAGGCTTCCCTCCTCCGGCCAGCCTCAGGCAACTAGGACCTGGGCTTCCCTCCCTCTGGCCAGCCACAGGCACCTGGGACCTGGGCGGCTTTGCCCGGGCCGGCACCCGGGACCCAGGATGGTGCCGCCTGGGCCCTGGCTTTGTCAGGAAGGACATCCGGAATGACATCAGTAAGATGTATGCTCTATCCATTCTAATTAACATATTACCCTTTTATTAGTATAGATACTTCTTGAAGGCAGGGTCTGAAATATTGACTTGCTCCCTATAAAGTCTCTAACACACAGTAAATGCTGTGCAGTTGATTAAAAGCTTTATTTTTGATAAATTAGGAAAGAAATCAAATGGTTCTAAGTCTACAGGTGTTTAATCAGCAAACCATGTGGAGGCAAAGGGGATCATAAGGAGGTGAATCAATTCCTCTGTAGTTGAATCTCAAAATCAGAGTTGTGACATAAACTCCCTGCTGAATGGGTAGGGAGGACGGACACTGAGCATAACAATGATAAGGCTACTTTTTGGCAAAAAAAAGGGAGTCTTTCTCCAGAGTCCACTCACTGTCCTCCCTCAGAATAGCTTCTTTCATTTTTAATACATCATTTTTGTGCATGTATTTGCTATAATGTTACTATACCATTTGGTTTCAGTTCTAAATCATCCACATATGCTTTACTCAACTACTTTAATTTAAGCAGCATCCATCTACATGTCCAATGTCATCTGGAGGCAAATGATTACTTGGCTAGAAAAACCTCTGGGGACAGGGCAGGGGAGGGAATGAGGTTCCTGGAAAAATCCCAACGTGCAAGTTTCATCTCTGTAAGGAAAAGTCCCGGATGTTAGCAGTACTGGGCTGTTAGGCATTCATCTACAGGTTTACTAACTGGTACTCAGAGCGAATGAGTATGCTGGCGCGCTGCCCCCACGCAGCCAGCGTGAGACATGGCGCACAGGGAGTCGGGCTCCAGCAGCCCTGCGGCTCCCAGCCTCGGTGTGGGGGCTGGGCCTGCCTCAGCGTGAAGAAAATGTAAGTCACTAACCTGCAGTGCTCACCATGTACTTCCACTTGACCACATAGGCGTCCCCTTCGTGGAATTGCCCAATGCTCTGTTTGGGGAGCCTGCTATAGTCGAATTCGAGGATATGCCAGACATCCACTGAGACACTGGCAATCTCAAAGTGCCTGCGGTCATCCCCTTCCACTAGGCCATAGCCACGGCCCACGTTCACCCCATCCAGCACAGTGCCAGCTGTCGTCTGGGGCACTGGCACCATCCGGGTCACATCGTATGGCTTGACTTCAGCCCTAGGATCTTCCTACAGGGAACAGAAAATGTCTGATCAGTTGCCTATTTTTCAAGCCGTTTTGTCTCGCACTCCATGCTGCTTCACGGTTAACCGGACAGTGTAAGAGCACAGCTTTCACACTCTGTCCCAGGGCACTGAACTGCACTAGGGAAAGGCTGCATTTATGGGAAAGACTCGGGGAGGCCTGAATACCTACCCCACCATAGTGAGCGGGACGCCCATAAACCCAAAGGGGCAAACAAGGCTATTTTCACTCTTCGAGTTGGAATATAGTAGGAAACTGGTTTGCTTGTTCTACTAGTAAATCCTGGGAAGTCTTTTAGCTTTCAGGCCTCTTTTGTTGGGACCCAAACCAAGCCCTGAGGTTTGAGGCCTGGCCACCCGGAATACCTTCTGCTGGGCAAGTTCACTGGCGTTCTTCTCATTAGGTCTCTTCAGTTCGGTCCAATCGAGAAATTTTTCTTTGAACAAAATAGTCTCATTGTGTTCTGTAAGTCTCCCAAATATTGCCCAATCAGGCCGCCCCTGTCCTTTTCTGCAGGTAGGTGGGTGGTGGTGCAGACAGGAAAAGAGCCATAGTTAAGCCATGATAAAACAAAGGAAAGGAATCTAAAACAAATACATGTGGTTATTGAAAAAACACACACACAAAAAAACACCCCAGAATATATAAGTAGTATGTAGAATGGTCTGTTCTTTCTTATTTTACCAAATAAGTGACATTTTATTATTTTAGCCCGAAGCCTTGCAAAGCTTTGTGTCCACAGAATTATGAGTTGAGATGCAATGAGGACCATGTCAGGACTGGACTTTTCTTGCATCCTAGCAAATTCTCGTGTTCGGGAGAGCCTGGGGGTTGTGCATTAGGCTGGGAGCAGGTGAGGCAGGAATTACATGCATATCTTCCTGGCCTCCTTCATGCCGCCCTCAGGCACCTCAGCTGCTCACCAAGTTTCTGTAAAGTGGAATAGATGGGAGTTCACCTGAACTCTATTATTTTAAGTCATGTTACGACAAACTCTCCAGTCTAACTCTCCTCTGTTACTAAACTGAACATAATTTCATATACCATGAAGTTAAGGTTTGCATATTTATTTCTAGGCCCCTGGACGTGACAGTAGGCAGGGAGAGCACAAGGACACAGGGAAGGAAGTGGCACAGCCCAACCTGGAGGGCTGGTCCTGTCTCAGTACCTCAGAATGTGAACCTGTGCTTGAAACAAAAGGTGACCAAGAGAAAGGTACTGGCATACCTCAGAGATACTGTGGACTGGGTTCCAGACCACCACAGAAAAGCAAGTCATAAGCTTTTTGCTGGTGGAGGGTCTTGCCTTCAACGTGTAACACTCAACATTTGTGAAGCGCAATGAAACGAAGTATGCCTGTACATCTGAGAAAATACATGCTGTGGAGGGTCCAGCCCTGAGAAGAAGGTGCAGGCATTGCTCATCCTTCCAAATCAACCACTGGTTGTGAATTATGACCAGGATGCATATGACGCCTCAGACCGATGGGCCGTGCTCACTGGGCCCTGCTGTGGCTCCTGTTTTGGACCAGACTACAGCTTCTGGCCCAAAGGCACATCACAGAGGCTGCCTGTCTCAAAGGAGACCAAAGCAGGGTGCAGATACTGCTGCCTCATTCTCCCAGGGGACTTAAGGAACCAAGTATCAGCAACTATGGAAAATGCAGGACTCTCTTGAAAGGCTGTGGTCTTCACCAGAAATGCCGAATGACTGTCTTTTATATAAATTTGACTCTGCAGACTTGCTAAGATGCCTACAGGAAATGCACTTGGTGTCAGTTTTAGAAATGTGTCTTTTAAGTTGTGAGGCTGCACACATACGAGAGGGAACAGGCCTCAGAGTGACAGTGGGAACAGGAGTGGGAGCAGGTGTGCTTGTCCCCATCCCTATGACACACACTATCCAATTGGGCTAAGTCATGACACCTCAGTGGTTTCAGCCTCCTTGTTTCTTAAGAAGGGCTAGAGGCTTAATCTTGGCTGCACTTTAAAATGTCTGGGAAGCTTTTAAGACATACTGATACTGCACACGAATTGAGAACACATCTCTGGGGCTGGGGCTGGCACATGCATTTTTTTAGAAAAACTCCTCAGCTGATTCTGATCTGGGAGATGTTGAAAACCAGGGGGCTGAGTACTCCCTCAGCTGCTTCCAGATCTGTGGGCATGTCACTGCTAAATAGGAATTGTCCATCATATGGATTTTATGCTCACACATTGTATTTTTCATTTATTATACTAAGTAAGAGATTCTTTTTAGCCTTCACCTCTGTCTGTAAAATGCTAGTTATTACAATACTAATTTTAGGTTAAATGTGATTAAAAAGGGTTTGAAAACTTTTCACCTTATATCAACAGAATTTTTAATAGTTTCTATTTGATAATAATAAAATCAATAACTTGATTTTAAAACAGAAAACTAGGTAGGAAAGTTGAAATTTGTATACTAGCTCAATGGAAATGATTAAAATGCAGTTGTGTGATACCTATGCACACCTATTTCTATGACACACACTTCTTTTTTTCTAGTTGTTAAGAAAAAAAATAATCCCTTTGCATAAAGAATTATTTTTCTTATGATCACATTTCTTTGAGTTTGTGCGAATTCTTAGGATTTGCCAAATTACTTTAAAAAGTCCAGTATGCTGTAGAAAATAATAATTTTACAATCATTATTTTAATTCCATATCATCCCCCCTCCTTCTGAGAGAAGGCATAAATGTCACCTACTGCCAAATAAATGATAAACCCTGGAATTCAAGGGCTATGCTGGGACAGTATGAAGTTAGAAGGAAATGTGTTGCTTTTGCACCTTTAGATTAATGGCTGAATTCCAGACCCTGGGAAGTTTTCAGATCAACATGTAATTTGTTTAAACAATTGCTATTCATCTTTCAATAGCACCTGGAATGCTGCAGGTGAAAATAATTTGTTCACTCCAAGACATGTAATATAACAAACATCTTCCAGAAGACATCTGTATTTCTGTATTACTTAGGTAAAAGCTAAAGAAATGTTCCTTTGTAAATATTCATGGTACTGCACGGCAGTCATTTATGAAAACAAAAACCTATGAAGAGCAACAGTAGCCAACTGGGGTGAGAACTGAGGCCCCTGAGGGAATCTGCTCGCTCTACAGGGCCATGAGAGCTCACAGGAGTACCTGGGAATAAGCGGATTGCATTCTCCAGGATCCAGTGGGTTAATGTCACAATTCTCATAGTCAAAGGTTCCATTCCATAAGTGCTTTGCCAGCTGAAATGCTATTTTCCGTTGTGCCAATGTAACTTCTTTTCCGTGCCACACGTAAACTTCACTACCAAAATCAAACACCAGTACCTGGGAGAATGGCACAGAAGAATGTATTAACTTCAAGGATAAGCTCCAGTTGAATCAGGCTCCCTACTGACAGTGAGTCAAATGGGTGATGATACAAACCCAGGTGGAGCAATCAATACAAACACAAAAAGATAACAAGATCTACAAGCTGGCACTTCCAGCCAGCCTCTACCCGATGGGTAGAATTCTGTTTCATTGTCCTAAATGCCCAAGTTAATGTTCCCTCCTCTGAACTCTCAAACTACCTCAAACTTCTGATTCATCAAAGAGTGAAGGCCATCTTCCTATCATCCTTCCCTTTTCTCCCCCTCCTCCCTTTCTTCTTCTATTCATTCACTTAGTATATACAGGTCACTTCATACATTCCAGGCACAGAGATGACAGGTGTCATCTCTCCTCTATATAGTTCTAAGACGCTCAAGGGCAGAGACCATACCATACTTATATTTACAATAGGGTTTACTCTTTGCTGAGTGAATTCATGAATGGGGTACTATCTCTTATTTTCAAGCCTATAGTTTGTTCTACTCTTTCTTCCTAGAATAACTTCTCCCTTCATTTCCAATAATCCAAATTCTACTTAATTTCAAACAAGGCTCAATTTCACTTTCTCTTTAAAGTTATTCCTGATTATTTCTGTGACTGTTTTTTCCCCCATTTAAATGCCCACACATATGATACAATCAATCTAGTTTCAGATTACAGTCTTTATAATACTCTTTTATTCAATAAAATTTTGAGTAGCACTTTTTCTCTCAACACTTAGATTACTTACTTAATGGACCTGGAAATGTATGTATTTAATATTTAGGGTGGGAGAGAAAAAAAGGACATAAAATATGTATTTAATATTTAGGGTGTGAGAGAAAAAAAAAGGACATATAGAAATAATATATAATTTCCTGAAACTTAAGGACTGAAAATTATTTAATTTTTATACAAAAATCAAGAGATACGGCTAATATACATATACTGCCTAAAATAGAAAAAGCTTCAATAATTTATTGAAACTCCTTTGAACAATATTCTAAATTCTATATTAGTAATCAAGATGGAAGTAATGGTTGGAAATTACAAATAAATATCCTTTCAAAAGATGTTACCAACTCACGACAGTACTGACTGATAGCTAGCATTTATGGGGCACTTACTATCTATTTTATTGGGCAGCCCTGTGCAGACTGCTCCGCCCACTCCCTATACCTCTTTTGATTGCAGAAGGGAGCACTTTGGGATTTTCCCCCAGAAGTCGTCATCAGGAACAAGCTTGTCATCCACCAGACGGTAAGTGCAGTTTGTTTCTATTATGGCTGTTTCATACAGTTCGTCTTCCTTTGGGTCTCCAGCAGCTTTGGGATATGAATAATGAGAGGGTATTACATTAGATGTTGAAATGGGGCTGGTTTAGAAGGATGAAGTAGGGGAGAAGAAAGGATATTTAAGTCTTGTCATTCTCTAAAATACAGTAAACTCTTACATTGGTAACTGGTTTGGCCACCCAGAAGCTTCCAGAAATCTTTGGCTGCATGAGTGTGTGTATTAATTCCTTCTTCAATAGTTTGGATATAAGTAGCTCTACAACCGAGTTCCCTCTTTGTCTGAATTAAAGTTGCAAGTTCTGAGGCCTGAAAAAAGGGAGGAACACCATTATCTGTGTAGACAGCCTGTGGCTAGCTGGAGAGGCACACTCTGAAATCCAAGACCAGAAGTGGTGTGTCTGAAAGGAAAACCTGGTGACCAGGAGCCCAAGGCACTGGTGGATGAATATTTTCAACAAAATTAAGAAAATGTAACTAAACAACCAGAGGTATCAATTCTTTAGAGCTATAGTTCTTAATCTTCAAATTCAACAGATCACACGAATTGGTAAAAACTACCTGTTCGCTGGACTTTTCCCCATGAGATCCTCATTCACTGTGTCTGGAGCAAGATTTCACAGGGACTTGGGATAAGCAACTTTGAAGTGATGTGCCAGCTCCTTTTTTACACAAGAGTGAGAACAAAACCAGGACTTCAAACCTGGAGGGATAGGTAACAATCCCCCTAAAATACCACACGTGTACACCTACTGAAAGTTTGTTTGAGAGACATTCAGAACAATATCTATCCCTTCTCACTCAAATGAAACTGGGCACTTGAGAAGCTTTGCAATCATCTGGCAACGATAGAAGATTCTGTCGGTGTATAAAGGAGATGCTCAACTAAACTATCTTGTTGTTCGGATACCAACCTTCGCCTTTTCTATGACATTTGCGAACTCTCCTGCCCACAGGAAGCAGTGGTGGGGGGAGAGCAGGAGGAAGCAGTCCCCGCTGTTGAGTGACGAAGCCCGAGGTTCCACCAGTCTTGTCTGCACATGTCTTCTTCCTGAACACAAGGCAAAGAAACATCAGCTCCCAGAAAGGAGAACGCCCCCAGCCACAGGAAGGACCAGAAAGCACCCCGTCCGAGCATCGCTTTCAATTCTAAACAGTCTGGCCTACATATACTAGTTCCCGTGACTGGGAATGGCGGGGGGGGGGTTCAGAATGGCAGCATCATAGATTACGTTCCTTTTGGTGCCTTCCCAAATGCCACCATGTCCTCAGGACCACTGTCAGTTCCAGTTACAGCACAGATACGGGTGAGCTGGGGTTCCTTCCTCCAGGAAAGACAGCACCACGCTCCTTTCCCTTGTTCGCTCATCTCCTAGTCTTCCCAGGTGAGGGTGTGCCTTTCACAGCTTCGGCTTGCTCTAGAGTTTTTGGCTGGGAGTCCTTTGGGCATCAGCCTAGAGGCAAGCACTGCCTTGTGGATCTTTCTACAAACACACTGATAGTGTCGCCTCCGGGTTAGAACCAGGAATAGAGGCTGGTTATTGGAGCCTGTCACTGGGAAGGACAGTGGACATGCACAACATACGGGGAACCCTCCCAGACAGAGAGGAGATTTCATCTATCCTCTCCTGGTGATTAATATTGAGCAGTTGCCACTGGGACACATCCAAACCTATGCTCACAGCCCAGAGCTAGGTCTCCTTTGCTATGGATAGAAAAGGTGATGGAGTGGAATCCGGTTCTACCTCACTTGCTCTGCTTCCTCTGGATTCCTTCTCCAAGGATGTACCTCTCTCCCTCTGCCCTGCATTGACTCTTGTTTGTCTCGGGGAGGCAACTGTGTGGAGAGAACACTATGACAACTTAGGGGGTCTGGTAACTGCCTGACAGTGTGTGGCAGGGGCCCCGGGGTAGAGGGGGCAGCTGCCCAAGCTCTTTCTCAAATGGGAGAGACCTAGGTTCAATGCTGCTCAACAACTGCGGACCACAGGCACATTACTAAGCCCCTAAGCCTCAGTGGTACGCCACCTCCTGGGTTTTAAGAAGCTTACTTGAGAGGAGGAAGTTCAGCACCTGGTGCACTGCAGGTCCTCAAAAGCGTGAGGTGAGTTCCCTTCCCATGAGAGGCAGTTAAGGGCAGTCAGGACCCCTGATGCTGCCTGACTGAAGCCCCGGCCCTGATGTAACTCGTCCTGCTCTCACACACCTTTGATCTGCAACAGCATCAGCTTCTTGTAGGGCACTGCGCTGTTGTTAGAATTCTGTTCCGTCAGGTTGACGCTTCGCAGACTGACGCTGCTGAAGTTTTCTTTACTGGCTAAACCTGCCAGGGTGACTTCTGAGAAGTTGGAGTTGGAGGACACTGGGCCGATTGAATAAAGAAACACAAAAACACAGGGAAAAGCAAGATGTTCAGGTGAAATGACAATGTTTACAATCGGAAATTATTCATAACCAGCTATCTTTTTCTTTAAAAGTTAATCCTGATTAACAAGTCCGATTAACTATGCAGTGCAATGCTTAACCCCTCCCCTGTATTAAGAATTCAACACTGTACTGAAAGTATAAACTGCTATTGACAAGTGTCACACCTCACCACGTAGAGACAAGAATAGAGTGAAAATGTGGTACAGCTACTTTAGTATGAAATGAGGAACTGGACTCATTTGTTGAAATTCCACTCAAAGCTGTTAATTCCTAACAATGTTGAGATGTTGAAAATGCATTCTCAAGGAAGACTGTTAGGTGTCTTTCACCAAAAGCCTTTATTTTCTACCAAAAATAGAAAAGCAGGCATTCTATAAGGGATGGTTAATTTACAATCTTTTTCTGGAGGCAAAGTGATAAATTACTGATCCCCTGAGGTCCTCCTTTGCTTTCAACTTAAGATTGTAATAACAAGATGCTGAGTTTTCATGTGGACCAACAAACGTATATGTGCCAGTCACCACAAAGTGCCAGTCATCATCTGCACCCCCTAAAGGTGGAAATAGAGGAAAGATATATAAGACTTGTTTTAATAAACCTTCATTTCTCCAACTCATTGTTTAAAAAAATGTACATGCTGGAAAGGAATTCAGAAAAATTATTTTGCTGGGATTAGGTTCTAATACTGAGGAAATATATAACACATCTTGAGAATTCATGAGGCACAGTCATTTTGAAATATACTTTCTGAGTAAACCAGTTATGTTGACAAGACTCAATCACTTTATTTAGTTACTATATTTCTAAGAAAAGCTTTAGGAAATTGGTTTATGAGTGCTACAGGAAAATAAAAATTATATTCAAAATTGAAGAATATTCAAAACAGCACAATTATGTATGTCATTATCGCTACCAAGGAAACCTCTGTTTCAAAACTATGAAACTCCACCTTCCTGGGCAGGTAAAAGCAGAGCAGCACTGTTGCATGAGGCACACAGCCTGGAGCCTACCTCCTCATGCTCCTTTCACTGCCCCTCCCAACTCCCCCCTCTCCAACCAGCCCACATCCCATCAAAGACAATTTGCAGAGCACTGGTTTGTGCATTAATTAATAATATAAAAATCTAGGATTAGGCAAAGCAGTGATTTGGCACATTTTCCCTTGAGAGATCAAATGATTTCCTCTTGAATAAGATTAAGTGGAGAATTATTGTGTTTGGGCCCTACAGAGCTGACAATGGGGTGAATTACAAAGCCCCAAAACATCCTTTTCCTCCAATCTCTTGGAAAAAATGCAGAAGGGTAATTTGAATTTTCCAATTAACAGATGCTTAATGCTATAAGAATTTCTGTGAAAAGCCTTTACATTATACACAGATTTTTTGCAGGTGTGCACAAATTTACTCATTTTTATTTAATGAGTGTCTTATGAGCAACATTATTGGCCTTTGCAAGGCAGAAAAAGGAGGATTAAAATCACCACATCACACCCTGGCCAGAATGCTCAGTGGTTAGAGCATCAGCCCACACAACTAAGGGTCTTGGGTTCGATTCCTGATCAAGGGCACAGACCTGGGTTGTAGGTTCAATCCCCGGTCCTGGCCAGGGCACATGCAGGAGGCAAGCAATCATTGTGTCTCTCTCACATTGATGTTTCTCTTTCCCCTTCTTCCCCTCCCTTGTAGTCTCTCTAAAAATCAATGGAAAATATATCCTCAGGTGAGGATTAACAAAAAACTATATATTAAAAAATAAAACAAAATGTGCACCCTCAACTGTTAAAAAATATATTGCCAGATCACTAGTTCCCAAGCACAGAAGCAAGTTGGTGGTTCCAAATACTCACTCTTTTCTACTTTCATCCGTTTCGACTCCATAAAAGCAACGTTTAGTCTCTGCTCAGTATATTCCTGAAGGAGGTCTTCTCTTGCTGCCAGCATTTTCAGCGGGTTTTTGGAAGCCTGAACCCGGCGCTTGGGTCTAACTGCACGCTTGTGCTCGGCCACGGCAGACGTCAACCTGAGGAGCAAAGCAGAGCTGCAGCCTTGGTCTATAATAACTCCTGGCCTGTTGAGGTTCTCTGACCTGAAGCAATGGGCTCCACAGTTTTATTCCCTAATTTCATTATAAATCTTACAACTCTTCCTCCTGCCTGCCACTCTCCTGACATAAAGTCATAGTATCTTGGGGATGGAAGGGAGATTCAAGGAGAGAGTCATAGAGTTTAAGAACTCAGACAATTCCCAAAGCCCCCACTCACCCAACCCCGTGGGCTCTGCCTGAAAAGCAATAGTCCCTAATGGGGCAGCTTATCCCACTCCTACATAGCTCTTAAGGGTAGGAAGTTCTTCCCCAACCCTACACACTCACAGACCCGTTCCATCTCTGCCCCTTGTAATAGTACACATATCTACCTCTTCTGTTACTAGCAAGCCCTTCAAGAATTTACATCCAGCCATTGCTTCTCCATTTTATTCTCTTTCCTCCAAACTAACTTTTCTTTTCACAAAATAATTTTTCACTTCCCTCACCAACTCTCTCATAACGAGTCTCCTCACAACCCATTGCCCTCCTCTGAAAAATAACTACTATTTTGAAAAAATAGATTGAAATAAAATAGGCTCACAAAACCATCTATGACTGCTACACATTCACACAACTCTGGGGCAGAAGATCAGACACAAGGAGGTGGGAGGACCCAGTCACATGACTTCCCAACAGATTCCCGATGCTGCTCTCAACTTCCAACTGCATAGGTGTCTGCAAGTCTTCTTTATATATAATATTATCGTGTGTGTGTGTGTGTGTGTGTGTGTGTGTTTAAACATGCACATATATTTAAATTATATGTAATGATTTAAAAAATTTAAACAGTTGAGTTGGGAGAAGATTGAGAAATGGCTAAATAACCATGCACGCAAATACCCAAAATATTATTTAAATATGAGAAATGGTAAAATGTTAATTTTCTTAAGGTAGCAAATTAAATAAAAGAAGCATATTGAAACATGCAACAAATATATCAGAAGTAGTTTAAGGAAAAATTTATGACTACACAGACTTAAGGAAGAGACTGTCACTCTGATAAATTTTTATAAAATAGATAAATGTGGTCAATAGCTGTGGGTTTACCCTGTCCAGGGTATTTTTCCTGCTTCTGGTAAGAGCACCCTGACTCTCCTTTGGAGGACTCATCTCACTCCATCCCCTGCCTCCAAGCCCGGCTCAGGATTGGATCCAGAGACCAGCTCTGGCCAATCACTGTCTTGCATCTCTTTGGCCACAATGATTGCTTTAGGGATAGACTCACATCCAAGAAAATCAAGCCTGAAACTTCTGCTGGAACTACTTGGAAGAGAAGCTTCCTGTGCTGGAGTGGCCAAGTAAGAGCTGCCTCCCACCCCATGGTCACAGCCCAACTGAAAGTGAAGCAACCCAGAGGAAAGTAGGCAAGAGAGAGACCACATTCTGAAGAGGAATCATAAACCATAATTGCTTTCCTTAGGTGACTTAGTCAGGTTCCTATGTGAAGACAGGCCCTTGGACATCCTGAGAAAACTCTCAGATCTACTGATTTTATAAATTACTAGAGGCCTGGTGCATAACATTAGTGCACTGGGAGGCGGGGCGTCCCTCAGCCTGGCCTGTGCCCTCTCACAGTCTGGGATCCATCGGGGGATGTCCAACTGCCAGCTTAGGCCCACTCCCTGGAATAGTGGGCCTCAGCTGACAGTCGGACATCCCCCTATGGGTCCTTAGCGCTGCTGTGGAGGCGAGAGAGGCTCCTGCCACCTCCGCTGCACTCGCCAGCCATGAACCCGGCTTCTGGCTGAGCGGTGCTCCCCCCTGTGGGAGCGCACTGACCACCAGGGGGCAGCTCCTGTGTTGAGTGTATGCTCCCTGGTGGTCAGTGCTCATCATAATGACCAGTCGTCCCACCGTTTGGTCAATTTGCATATTAGCTTTTTATTACATAGGATCGTAGTTAAGTAACATGCTTTATTGATTTTCTAGTTAGTTGTATTAATTTGAGCCCATGAGATCCAAATACTTTTTAAAGTCATGAGTAAGAATGGTATGTCAAATAAAAGATGGTATAGAAATCTCTACTAACTGATGTTAATCTAAAAATATGCAGAACAATATTGGAGTATGTGAAAAATCCAGTGACATTTTAGGAACAGGGCAAACATCTGTGGCACATGCTCTGTCTGTAAGACTTTCTGCCTGAATGTGCATCGGTTCTGGGCACGCATGTTTCATCTACCCACAGCACTATGTGTCTGGTTCAGAGAATACAGTAGACCCCCCCCTTTCCCCCATCCACGGTTTCACTTTCCATGGTTTTAGTTACCAAGGGTCATCCACAGTATGAAAATATTAAATGGAAAGTTCCAGTAATAAATAATTTGTAAGTTTTAAATTATGTGCCATTTTGAGTAGCAGTATAACACTTGTTGCCATTCCATTCCATCCTGTGACTCATCCACTTTGTAGGTGTTCCCTGCCCATTAGTCACTTAGTAGCCACCTTGATTATCAGATCGACTGTGACAGTATTAGAGTCCTTGTGTTCAAGTCACCCTTATTTTACTTAATAATGGCCCCAAAGAACAATAGTGATGATGGTAATTCAGAGATGCCAGAGAGAAGCCATATAGTGCTTCCTTTAAGTGAAAAGGTATTTATGAAATACAAGAAAAAATATATATTATATGAAGAGTCTGGTATGATCTCCAGATTCAGGCATCTTAGAACATATCCTCCATGAATAAAGGGGGGGGGGGGCACTACTGTAATAATTTGTCTGTAATGAAGTTTTATCAGAGTGAGAGAAAAGAGCCTCATGAAAATACTGGGTAGAGGCCGATGAAGGAGTCCATTCTCAGTAGGTGAAAGACAGAAATTTCAGTAACTTACTTGGGGGCATAAGGGTCGAAAATAACGTCAAAGTCTTCTTCCAGCTCTACAGGGCTCCTTGGCACGGTATCATCCATGCTGCGGTAAAATTTGGCAAAGGTTTCGTCATCATCCAACTTCATCACCTCCTTAACAGATTTGCCCGTGACGGTGAGTACAGTTTCTTGCATCCCACCAACTATCAATAAACAAGCAAGTAAACGGAGTAAATTTGTATAAAATCATTATTCCAACTGCACCTCACAATATCTTAAAAATTATTCCCCCCTCCCTCCATAGTGATAGCCATAATAGTGATATCCAGGGTCCTGTGGATGCCTCCTAGGCCTTCCTTGCTTTCTCACAGAAGGACTTCCAGTGTGAACAATGCTTGCGCTGTGATGTGTAGAAAACAGCAAGGCTGGCCTTGCTGCATACAAGTCCACTAAGTTCATTTTGCTACTCGAAGCAGAAGTAGCCTTGGTCTCTAAATGAGGGGACAGAAAGATGTTTTTCTGCAAAGGGCCATGAAGTACATATTTTAGGCTTTACATGGAAGGCTATATGGCCTGTGTTATAACTACTCAACTCTGCTGTTGTAGTGCAACAGTGACTACTGCCAATACCTTAACAGTGGTCATGACTGTGTTCCAATAAAACTCAATTTACAAAAACAGGTGGTGAGTTGGATTAGACCCCTGGGCTAGATCACTGTTGAACTGGTTGCACTGCTTGCCTTGCCAGGTTAGTTATCCTATTACACTTTTACATTTCTGGTTTAAAGGGTTTTTATTGTTTGTGGTGGTGTTGTGTTTTTTTGTGTGTGTGTATTATTTCCAATCTATTAGGGGTCAGTGTCAATGATAGGGACTCCCAAAGTATAATATTTGATAAGCTTCAAGTACTGGAAATTTTAATTAAGAGATAAGGTTATTCCTGCATTTTATTCTTTTATTTTGTATACTCCATTGACTTTTGTATTGAAATATTTATTTCAACATATTATTTACCAAAATTTCCTTTTAGAAATTATTTGTGATTATAAGATATATCAACTGCTACCTTATTGGAAATTGACATATACAATTTAAAGTTCATCAGGCCCAAGATCATGTTGACTTTGTATAAGTAGAATAATCTGCTTTCAGGGTTAAAAGCAAAATTAAATCATGATTCTGAGTGGATGACACCCCAAGATTTAGATTTTAATAAATGTTATTGGGGGTCCCCAATTTAGTACATTATCAAATGGGTAAGAGCTTGGTAATACAATCAGACTTGACCAGTAACTTCATTTTTAAAAAGATAACAGCAAAGATAATGCTTATAGAATAAATCGGTCCAGTCATGTAGAAAGAAGACAATTTAACTGAGGAGAAAGCCATCCCAATTGGGACTTAGAGGTTTTGAGAGAGGAGCAGGTTCTTTTTAGGTTCCCTTAGCTACTCACTGAAATACGAATCGCAGTGTGCTACAGGTATATAAACCAAAGCTTCCCTCTGGCTTCTGGCATGTACCTTTGTTATTCAGCCTTCTCAGAAAGCTTTCCAGCCTGTCCAACTTCAGGTCCGATTCTAACTGCATGTCTGGTCTGGCTTCAATATCTAGGCAAGTAGAAACCATCAATGAGAGAGAACCACTGAGGACTCAGAGTCCCTGGCATATCGGGTGCCTTGGTGACTTACCTTCCAGGGGTTTGGAAATGGGTGTTGTGCCCCTTGTTTTACTGCAAATAGGGGACGCTACTGGTGTTATGGCAGTGGGTGATGCCAAACCTGCAGAACAAACAAGGAGCTGTTTAGTATCTCAGGGTCATTCCTGAAAATTCTCATGACCCTGTTGGATCTCTCTTATCTCCAATGTAGATTTTACAATTTATAGAATTTATACACAAACATGCATGTGCACATACAAATACATTTGGCAGGTACCATGACTGTGTAGGACAACTGCACATGTAGATAGAATCTGATAGTTTCTAAGGAGTGTAGTGGCTGATAAGCTGCCATTCCAAAACGAATAACGAGGATGTAGGAAAACATGGCCATAACACGTAAGTGGGATAAGAAAGTACAAGTCTATCAGAATATACTTGAACAAATGGAGTGTGAGCTCTGAAGGCCCTTTGTGGTGGTGCGCATAGTTGAGGAGGAAGTCTATTTGCACCATCTCCCACAGAGAAAGAGGAGAATGGATTGTGTCGCACTGGCTGGCAGTGGCTGCCAGCACGAGTTTCCTTCCAGGCTGAGGTGAGGTAGGGACAGTCTAGCCTTTGGAGCATCACTCCGAGGACAGTGGCTCTACTGAGCAATAACTGAAGAGTGCAAACCCTGTAGAAGAAAAGACACAAGAGTACACAGTGAAAATGATTTGTGATCTTTGGAAGGGCATTATCCATCTCTTGTGTGGCTGGGAACCTTGATATGCTTTCTCATATATTTATCACGAAGCAGGGTGGGGAATCTTTAAAGGGAGAAATGGTAAGGGACACATGAAAGGCAAAGAGAAATTCCAGCATGAAAAAGGTATCTGGTCAGAACAAGAAATTTTAATTAAAAAAAAAAAAATCAGCATCCCCTTCCTCCCACCCCCTGCCCAACTTAAGTAGAAGGATTTGGAAAGGAAAATAATTAGTACATTTACAAAGGACAAAATGAGGTGTTAATGTTCTGTGTATAAATGTGAAATCCTTAGATAACATTGCCACTTTGAGCATCCCTCAAAGCACATCTGAAGATGTGAGTCACTATCACCTACAAGGAAAAATAAATGAATGAATTGCTGTGCTCCCTTCTCCTGTGAGCTAGAGAAAGATGTATTACAGCATTAAAATTTTAAGGCAAAATACTGAAATCTAGTTTAAAACTTAAGTTTTAGGTGATATTCTAGAAGTCTTCAAGACATACATATATTTGCTTGAGGATGTCAACTTTTCAAATTTTATTTCATTTACCAGACCTGCAAAGGGTTTACATCAGTGAGAAAATAAATTTTTCCTGAAAGATAATAAAGATAGGTGAAATTTGGTTCACAGGCTGGGGCAGTAAATCATTACCTATAAAAAGGATGCAAAAGAGACATGGAAAGGTTCACTAGCACGGAGGTCATTAACTCTAAAGTTAAAAATAGGCAACCAGGAAACCTGGCCCTCCGTACTGCCCATTCAGACAGCAGCATGCAGGAGAGCTCTTGGATGTGGGCCACCTCTTTCCCAGCTAGATATTAGTATTCTTCTGCATGTGAGAGGGCAAATAGATTTAAATTACACACTAAAACAAAGCACTCCCAACACCTCTTTCAATGACTTCTACTTGCAATAACCATTGCCCACTCTCTTCAGGAACATTTTCACATCCCCTTGTTCAAAGGCATACTTTGAGTATTTTTCTTCCAGGAGAATAGTAGAATATCACAGAAACTTTTTGGAGTGCTAATTGTTACAGATACTCTAGGACAGTGGTCGGCAAACTGCAGCTCGCGAGCCACATGCGGCTCTTTGGCCTCTTGAGTGTGGCTCTTCCACAAAATACCACGTGTGGGCGCGCACGTACAGTGCGATTGAAACTTCGTGGCCCATGCGCAGAAGTTGGTTTTCGGCTCTCAAAAGAAATTTCAATCGTTGTACTGTTGATATTTGGCTCTGTTGACTACTGAGTTTGCCGACCACTGCCCTAGGAGTATCAAAGAGGGAAAAAGTCCTAATGAGGCTAGAGAACAGTAGAGTTTTCTGGCCTGAGAGAATGAAAATGATAGTACAGTGTGCCTCTTGGTAACTTACTGATACGCAGTAACTTGTATGTGCCATTGTGACCAGATGAAATGGGATGTCTCAGTGACTGTAGTGTAGGGGGTTACTCTATTCTATAGCGAGTATAAACCAGATGCCATATTACGGCAAATAAAAAACAGCTGACAACGCAAGTGAACCATATAACCCAGTAGGTGGTAACAAATACTAGAAAAATAAGGTACAGTGTTTTTCATTAGGCTAAAAGTGTAAGAAAATTATTTCCTGAGCCAACAATATAGCACCTGTTAAATAAAGATCTCTGATTTATTGAGGAAAATGTGAATGCAAACTCATCCACTGAGATAGGAACTTCTTGGATCTTGCTCTCCAAGCCCATGTAAGAGCAAATCTCCTTCCTCTGACAGTGCTGTGGACTAGAGCAGTGGGTTTTGGTAGTAAGTGGGCCTACTTACAAATCAATGTGATTTTTTAAATGAAAGAAAAATAAAAAGTCATCAGGATAAAAGTGCAGGCTAGATCTGAGCTCTAGTTCATGGTCTCAGCTTGAATTCTTCTTGATCAATGTGGGCCTTAAGGAGCTGCTTTTGATAACACAGGATGGGGCTCATATTAAAGTAGTTTAACATGATTACACTGTTCTGTGATTTGGTGAAAATACTCAAATGCTGCCTCATTTTGTGAGAGTAAATTATCTGCTATTATCTTTCGACAATTCCAAGATTAGTTAAGAATTTGTTAGAGAGGATTCTTCCGCCAAAATTTGAGTTAATCACAATTCAAAGGTTCCCCCTCCCTCTTTTCCTTCTGCAAAGATTTATTATGAGACTACAGTGAGTTAGGCACTATGTATGAGTGAGAATCGTGAAAGATTTTGAGAAAAGGCAAAGATAAACCTAGAAGAGCTAATGACAATATAAATGAACTCTAAGTGAATGTGAAAACCTTTATCACTAACTTAGAAAATTTGTTTTTAAACAATAACCCAGAAAATGAAGGCATGCACAATAAGAGACAAAGGGATCCTAATTCTAAACATTTCCTACAGGATATAGAGGCTTAAAGCTCTCTGGTGACTTTACTAACCATGTGATTCCCCAGTTTAATAAATCTTTGTTTATATGTTTCAAATTAGTTCCAAGAGCTCAGATGCAGAGAAATGACTGTCTGCAGGGAAATCCCACTCCTTGAATTGGGTATATCTTTTAAACATCTATTAAAACATACTTGGAAATCCATCTTTGTAAGCCAGAGAACTCAGCTTTATGGAAAGGGACCTCGGAATTACCCTACTCAAGGGAGAAGACGGAAACTCCTTCTTCATTGAGAAAGGCTAATTTGGGTTAACTGATTGCCAGATGGCAAGAAAATGTAAATAATTTGAAAGCAATTATGGGAAAGAACTAAGATTCATTAACAGATTTGCAATTGCTTTTGAAACCTGTGCTCAATTTCCAAATGGCTAAGTTTTGAAATTGAATTATGCTTTTTACATTGAAGATGACGCTACGTATAAAAAAAGGTTTCGGTAGGAATATCTCAGAAAACCGACCCCAAAACCATTTACACAACATCCGTGAGATTAAAAACTAAAATATACCATGGTGTGATTGTTTTCATTGAGCTGTCACGGACCCCCCTCCCCTCCATGGGTGACGAAGCATGTGCACACACATGTACACGTGTGCAACATGCACATTCGCAAACTGACCTTTCTTCACCATTCTCCCGGCCACGGTAAACTGGGTGGAGTCGTTAGCTGCCCCTTTGCCTTTTGTCTTCCAGGCTTCCTCTCTCACAGTAATGAGGTGCTTCCTCTCTTCGATAGTCATTTGGCTCTCTCGACTTTCTGTGACCTGCTTAGTTAAACATGTACAAAGGAGAAAACAGAAGAGGGAAATGAGAGAGAGGTGAATTTTAGTCCGTAGCATTTCGTGAGCTGAAAAGCAGGCAAAGAGGATACAACACTATCCGAAACTGGCCATAGCTATTCTGAAGTAGGTTTGACTTCCTTATTTCCAGCTTGGATCAGAGATCACCATCAGCAACACTGAAACTTTAAATCAAAGCCTAGTTGGTTTTTTAACTACTTGTCTGGAAAACTGGAACACCAGAATAATACTTTGTAAAAATAAACAAAAATAGAGACAGCCTTCATGCCAGGACCTTTACAGAGTTTTAAAATTGGTCTGTTTTACCTATCTGGTTAAACTCAGGTGATGAGAAAATTTTCTTCATATACAAATGTTTATGTGTGTGTGTGTGTGTGTGTGTGTGTGTATGCATACATATATATTACACATATATCTATCACAAAGAACACTCTTACCAACTAAGTACACAGGAACATGGTCAATTATAAAGCAGGAAAAGCTGATCAGGAGTAAGGTGTGCTGTAAGAAGGTTTTCTGGAACTTGACATGCTTTTTTCTAGAGCAACTATGTTACATGGGCAGTTAGTCAATCAGGGTCTAACTTGTAGGTCATAATATATCTGACATTGAGGATGGACTGTGCTACAGATATAACTTACATATATAATAAAGTTTTTATGTAAAAAATGCTTTTTATAAACTTCTAATTGGGGTTCTAGAGATACCTGCCTCTTCGCTTTCTAAGCCACTGGTGATACTCATTTGGCCCAAGGGAAAGCTGAGGGGCTGAGAGAGCAGGACAGGAGGGAGAGCTCAGGCTGCTGGGGCTGAGGTGAGAGGATGAAAAGCAGGAAGGAGGCAGAGGACAGGGCTCAAGGCACCCAGGCCCAGAGAGAAGGGGTGTGGCCCTGAGAAAGAGTGGGTGATGGCAGCAGGGGGGTTCGGGCAGGAGGCCTTCCAATGTTGGCAGGACAGAGCTTCACTATAAACCCCTCTCGGTGAAAGTATGGGCCCGGGCCTGAAGCAAGGGAGAGGGTAGGAGCCCTGGGAGCCAGTGTGGGGGAGGAGAGCCCCTCCCAGACAGGAGCCTCTGGGCTGTCCCCTCGAGGTCATCCAGGAGGGGCTCTAAAGATGGTGGGGGCCAACTTCCTGGGTTTGTGCTTTTGCTTTCACCTCAGGATCTTCTTAGACCGAGGAATGCCATTTCCGCTAAGGCATCTGGCAGTTTCCCCAGCTCCTCTTCTCTCTAAGGACTTTTCCTTTGAATAACATGAATCAAAGTGAGGGTCAGGCTTCCAATGACACCGTGTGAGTGCTAGGAGAGCCCTGAGAGGAAATACATCTGGGGGCCACTGATTCTTCCTCAACTCCATCCAAGTGGCAAATCAGCTTCCCTTAACTGACCAACAGGGCATAACTTCCAGATTTCTTGGGGGCCTCTGGAAGCCCTGGGATGATGGAGGCAGTGCAGGAAACAGGTCTTTCCTGCCTTTCCAGCCGCATAAAACCAGGCCTGCACTGACACCACGGGCTTAAGCCATGAATATGGAACTCGCCATCATCTCGTTTAGGAGTCTACCTTTTACAGACTTCTTCCATAGAGCAGTCATAGCCAGAACTGGTTCTAAGATCTTTGGTCACTTAAATTAGGTTAAAAACCTTTTCCTAAAGAGACAGGGCAACAAAATACAATGCATGGTCCTGGCTTGAATCCTAAATGGGGTGTGGGTATGGGTAAAAGGGATGTCATTAGGGGGAAATTGACACAATTGAAATATGAATCATGGATTAAACATCTATCAATGTGATATTTCCTCATCTTTTTTTTTTTTCTCATCTTGATGACTGTATTATAGTTGTATTATAGTTATAGAAGTGTGCCATAGATTGAATGTCTGTGCTTCCCTCCCCTCCCCATATTCATTGGCTGAAAGCTGATCCCTAATGTGATGGTATTGGGAGGTGATCTCTCTATATATAAAAGGCTAATATGCTAAGTGTCCCTCCGCCTGTCTGGTTGGTCGCTATGACACACACTGGCCCCCAGGGGGCTGGCGCTCAACACAGGAGCTGCAGAGCTGCAGTAACTTGGCAGCGGTGGATCTCAGGTGATGCACCAGAAACCAGAGAGTAGGGAGCCTGATTCCTCGCGGGGCCTTCTGATTCCACCTTCGGCCGTGGGTTATGTTGTTGCTGGGGCACTGTAGGCCCCGAATCTGGTTTACTGCCACACTTGCACACTTGTGTTTGCGTTCCAACCCTGTATGATAGCAACTTTGCAGAGTGCCCTCTCATACTCTGGGACCCCTCTGGGGATGTCGGAGAGCCGGTTTTGGTCCAATCCCCACAGGCCAGGCCAAGGGACCCCACCTGCTGGAGGGACCCTGCTCACTGCATAGACACCCTTTGAGCCACAGTGCCACCCCAGGTGCACCGGCTGGGGAGGGACCAAGGGAGGTTGGCTGCAGGGCATGTCCGGCCCATCTAGCCCAGTCCTGCCCCGCAGGCCACCTTCTAATTAATTTCCTTTCAATGTGTACGAACTGTGCACCAGACCACTAGTAAATATATAAGGGAAAGCAGCAAGCCAGACCGGGGTGGGGGATGGAGAGAAGAAGGGTGAGAGAAGTTGGGGAGGGAGCAAATGTCAACATATCAATCTGGTAAAAGCTCTAGACAGTTTGGCTCAGTGGATAGAGCATTGGCCTATGGACTGAAGGGTCCCGGGTTCGATTCCAGCCAAGGGCACATGCCCAGGTTGCGGGCTCGATCCCCAGTAGGGGATGTGCAGGAGGCAGCCAATCAATGATTCTTTCTCATTTATGTTTCTATCTCTCTCTCTCTCATTTTCCCTTCCTCTCTGAAGTCAATAAAGAAATATATTTAAAAAATAAATAAATAAAAATAAATTTGGTAAAAGATATATGAGAATACCCTGTCTCTTACAATGACTTTTCTATAAGTTTTAAATTTTATCAAAATAGAATTATCAAAAATGTTTAAAATCCTTTTTTTTTTAACTTTCCCACTTGCAATTGTCAAAATGACCCTAATTCCAAGTAACTCTGTGAATCACATACCTTTCTTAAATAAATTATGAGGTTGACTTGCCAGGAGGATATCATCAAAATTCATAACAGAAAATTAATTTTCCTTGAAAATGATGTCCCAGGAGTGAATTTTAATCAAATCAATATAGCACTTAACTTAAATACTTTTGGGGAAAAAAATATAATGTGCCAAGGTTTGCTTGCCAAGGATCCACAATCACTGGTCTATAGTGAACTCAGTAGCATCTCCAAGGCCCTGGGTGTGGTAGTGGGGTGTGGTTAATGACTCAGAAAATTGGTATCCCCAAGTCAGCAATTCCATTCCCCAAAGCACTGGGATTCCCCTGGAGCTCCTTTGAGAATGTGACACATAGGAACCTGGGAATGATACAGCTGTTTCATCTGTGTTAAGAAGGCATATTTTTTATTCCCCTCTAAGTGATAACATTAAACATAAAAGGTTTTGTTTCTCTAGAAGTTTCACCTTAACTCTGCTACTTAGTGGGGTTGGTTTAGGGCCCACTAATTCCTGCTATCTCACTCTACATGACTCTCCAATGAGATAAGAAAAATATTCTATATAATAAAAGCCCAGCGACCGAATGACAAAATGACCAGATCGACCAGTCAACCAGTCACTATGACGTGCACTGACCATCAGGGGGCAGACACTCAATGCAGGAGCTGCACCCTGGTGGTCAGTTTGCTCCCACAGGGGAAGCATCACTCAGCCAGAAGCCAGGCTCATGGCTGGAGAGTGCAGTGGCAGTGGCAGGAGCATCTCCGGCCTCCGCAGCAGGCGGACATCCCCCGAGGGGTCCTGGACTGTGAGAGGGTGCAGGCTGGGCTGAGGGACACTCCTCCCCCCAGTGCACGACTGTCGTGCACTGGGCCTCTAGTAGCTTGTATATTCACTGGAGAATCTAATTAAAAAATTGTCCCAAGTTGTATTAAATTATAGAACTCAAAATGTGAAAACAAGTAAGATGGACATCTTTGTTCATTTACTTTTTTTTAGCTTAAGACTTCATTATTGTACTATTTCAACTTTCTAAGTTTTTCTTCCCCACTTAGAGAAGGACATAATACATATTGCAATAAGTATTGGGTCAGTTTTCCAGGTTTATCCAGGTTTAGTCAATGACATTTAGGATTGCCAGGAATAGTAAGAAAGAGTTGTCAGAATATAAATAGAAGCCCTACCCAACCTGTGCTTCACTTGTTCCAACACAGATTCTGTGAACGAGGTGTGGAGAGATGAAGAGGGAGAGGGGAGGAAACGTGTGTGTGTGTGTGTGTGTGTGTGTGTGTGTGTGTGTGTGTGTTTAAAAGTCAGTTAAATAATTGAGAAAAGAGGATATTCTTAGGGTGGCCAGGAAAACAGCTTGAAACTGAGCAATGGGTCATCCTGCAAAAATGTTTTCAGGCTACCACCTGTTACTGATGGGTTTGCCTCTATACACCTACAGTTGACTCTTGAACACCATGGGTTTGAACTGCATGGGTCCATTTACTGGTACATGTGATGTTTTTTTTTCAACCAATACTGTAAATGTATTTTCTCTTCCTTCTGATTTTTCTTAATAACATTTTCTTTTCCCTTAGTGTACTTTATTGTAGGAATATACATAACACACAAAATATGTTAAATGTGTTAAATTTTATCTATAAGGTTTCTGGTCAGCAGTAGGCTACTAGTAGTCAAAAGTTACGTATAGATTTTCAACTGTGTGGGGTGGGGATCAGTACTCCTAACTGCTGCATTGATCTAAAGTCAACTGTACTGAGAAATTATAGTGCAAATCTCGCTACACGTTTCTGATACAGGGAGCTAATACCAGGGAGATTGGGACTAACCTGTATCATAGGATTAGTGCAAATTTAAGAGTAAATTTTCCCATAACTGGAGAGCTTTATGGGTGGAAAATATTGTGATGTGGCTTTAAATTTTTCATCTTATTCACATCTGCTTAAACTAAATTATAGAAAGAAATGATCAAAGAACATGTTAAGTAACAGAAATAAGGTAAAGTGACAAATAAGTACTTCTCAGTTTTCAAAAATGCTATTACCATTTAGAATTCTGTGCACTGTTAAAAAATTTAGCTTTCTCCCTGTCTTAAGTGATTTCCATCCAAAATGAGGGCATGTAGTCTCAAGTAACCAGAACAAAACATGAAGAAGATCTCAACTACGTGTAGACCTCAAAGTAACCATAACCTGGTCTTATCACCATCCACCAGCTTTTAAAATAAGAGGAGGAGAATTAAGGAAAATCTTATTCTGGTATAGCTCCATGTGAGGAAGAAGAAATTGTATGCTGAAGCTTAATAAAGAGACAAACAGTTCATTAGACACAGTGTGTGTTCCGTGTAAGTGCTGTTTTCTTCTCTGAGCCTTTGTCATTGAATGTTGACACCAGGACTACTGAGGAAAGCAGTCTCCTGACATCTGAGAAAACTGAAAAGCTAGTGCCACTAACTGGTACATAAAATATTTATCTGGAAAGACTGTCAAGAAATAAAAATAAAAAAGTTTTAAGACATTTTTAACTTTCAAGTGATAAAACATAGATTGCCTCTAGTGAATATATTTTTTAACTTAAAAATAAGAACTCTTATAACTCAGCAATAAGAAAACAACCAATTGAAAAATAGTAAAAATATCTCATCAGACATTTCACTCAAGAAGATATACAGATGGCAAATAAATACATGCAAAGATGCTCTACATCATATGCCATCAGGGAAATGCAAGGTAAAACAACGAGATACTGCTACACACCTATTACAATAGCAAAATTCCAAAGCCTTGTACTCACCAAATGCTGGTGAGGATGTGGAGCAACAGAATCCCTCATTCGTTGCTGGTGGATATGTAAAATGGCCACTTTGAAAGACAGTTTGGCAGTTTCTTACAAAATTAAACATACTCCTACCATATGATCCAGTAATTGGCTCATTAATACCCAAAGGAGTTGAAAAACTTCTAGCTACACACAAAAAGAACACCTGTATATAGATATTTATTGAAGTTTTATTTCATAATTGCCAAAACTAGGAAGCCCTTTGGTAGGAAAATGGATAAGCAAATTGTGTTATATCCAGACAAGGAATATTATTCAGCACTAAAAAGAAATGAGCTATCAAATAATGAAAACACATAGAGGAACCTTAACTGCATATTACTGAGTGAAAGGAGCCAATCTGAAAAGGCTGAATGATTTCAACTATACAATATTCAGGAAAAGGCAAAACTATGGTGACAATAGAAAGATCAATGATTGTCAAGGATTGGGGGTGGGGAGAGAAGGGATGAATAGGCCGAGCACAGAGGGTTCTTAGGGCAGTGAAACTCTTCTGCATGGTGCTATATTGATAGCTACAAGCTCTTACACATTTGTCCAAACCCATAGAATGCACACCACCAAGAATGAACCCAAATGTAAACTATGGACTTTGGGGGATAATGATGTGTCAGTGTAGGTTCATCAACTGTAACAAATGTATGTCTCTGATGGGGATGCTGATAGTGGGAAAGGCTATGTGCATGGTGGTGGGTACATGGGTAAATCTCGGTACTTTCTGCCCAATTCTGCTGTGAACCTAAAACGTCTCTAAAAACCAGTCTATTAAAAAAGTATGTATGTATATAATATATATGTTTCATATTTAAGGAACTCAATAATACATCTTTTAATTTAAAGTTGACTTATTTAGAAGAAATAACTCATGTGCCCCTCTAATTTCAACCTCATTTTTGGGTGGACACTGACTGGCTATGTGAGGCTGGGCTCACAGCCCAGCATGCCTAACTTCAGAGGAAAGAAACCAAGGAGAGTGAGGGAAAAGTCCACCTGCAGGAGTAGAAATGGGGAGTTTCCATGTGTGAAGATGCACAATACAGACAGAAGGGCCCCCAGAAACCTCTCTCTGGCAGCACTCTGTCGACTTCATGTTTGAAATCCTGCACCTAACACTCAAAAGCCTGTTTTATCACTACCAGGCCTAAGGAGACATTCCAGTCATGAAATTTTTAGCAGAGGCCACCTTAGAGCAAATAAAGTCCCTAAAAGGGAAGTGAGTGACTGAGCCAGGTTCCATTGGTGAAGGGAGAGGAGAATGTGGGGATCATGGCAAAGTGTATGTAGCTGCTTTTCATAGCTCTTCTGACACCAGAGACATTCCAAGGGGAATAAAAACCAATCATGGAGGCAAAGGGGGGTAGAGACTCCTGCAAAAATGTCAACATTAGAAAACCAATCATGAGTATTTTTAGCTTTAAAAATTATCACATATTAGGCACCAACAGAAGCCTTGAGCCAGGCTAGGTCTCCCCTCTGGGGTGGGGTTCAGATGGGGTACGGAGAGTAGGGGGCAGGAGGCTTTGGTTTTTCATTTCAATAGAACCACTGCAACCAGCTCATGCCATACTAGCCCCTTCCTCCCTGTCACTTCCACACCCCACACTGCCTCTACCTTATCCCTCTTGTTCATCGAGCTAAGCAAGATGGCATGATTGCTGAGCTGGAGCAAGGAACTCTCCAGAGCAGCAGTCGCCAACCTTTTGGACCTCACAGACCACGAGTGGTCTGCAGACCACCGGTTGGCAACTGCTGCTCTGGAGTATTTCTTAAACCAGTTTCATGATTATGAAGTGAATTAATCTCATCGGGTCTATCTGAAAGTCTGAGCCAAATATATGATACTAGAGGCCCGATGTACGAAATTCATGCAAGAGTAGGCCTTCGCAGGCCTGGCGGCTGCCTCGGCCCTTGCCGCCTCGGCATCATCTGGACAGTCATTCCGTTCCGCTGTTCGGCTGTTTGGCCGATTTGCATATTAAGCTTTTATTATTATAGATATGTGACTGACTATAAATATATGAACTGATTACACACACACACACACACACACACACACACACACACACACAGTGGAGTTACTTCCCTAAGTGAAACAAGCTTCCCTACTGCTCAGAAATGGCAATGAGGCTTAATATGTTTAGGCTTTCCTCACCTGATTAATAGATACAAAAGACAGGTGTTTATGGGCAGCAGGTATAGTAGGAGAATAAGTAGAAGCATATACAGGTTCCTATAGAGCAAAGGGAGAGGATTAGAGGTGAGAAGAGAAGACTTATCAGAGCCGGGTGGGGAGAGGGAGAGACAAAAACAATGATTTCTCTAACAGAATGTTAATTTTTCATTGCAATTTCAGTTAGCTTTTCAAAAGAGTCCTTCCCATTTGTTCATTTTTTAGAATGCTGACATAAATCCACAAGCACAGTAAGTATACTCCGGTCAGTTTTATGATTTAGAGAAGATACTCAGTTACAGAAAGGGAACCACGAGTTTAATTGAGTTTTAACATTTACCATAAAATATCTACTTTAAAGCCTTTCAAGGTTTTTCATTACATACTAAAAAAAATGAAGGACACAGGATAGCTCCCCACTCTGAATGAAAGTGACATCTTGCCTTGGGATAAGAAACCAAACCCAGAGGGCACTAAGGGAGTCACCCTGTGAGAATTATAGCTGGCAGGCATATTGCTATAACCCAGAGACACCTGTGTTAGAGTCAGGCTTACCCAAAGCAGATTAGAAACGACACTATCATCTGTAAATCCTCCTTCTTCCTACAGGTTAAAACAGATAGGTAACATTGCAGAGTGTCGGAAGAGCTGAGTCAAGTTAAGATGTGACAGTCATTTGCCAGGATTTTGTGCCTGGGTTCAGCCAGAGGCATGCATGTACTCACACTGGCAGGCGACACACACCAGGCAAGCTCACCCACTCCAGCAGGATGCTAAATTTTAACCTGGGCCTCTCTTCCTCCTGCCCTTGCTCTTTAAACTGACTTCACTCCTAAATTGTGATTTGCAATTTCAATGACAGCAGGAATGAGAATATGCATGTAGCAGATTTATCTTCCCTAAATTTTCAAAGACTCAATCTGGGGACATCATAGATCTTAGCTTAATTCACTGACCTGATTTTATATATTTTTAAAATTTACTTATTTTTATAATGGTAGTTTTTCTGTGTGTTTTCCTTTATTTTTTCATTTATCTTTGTCAAAGTATTACAGATGTCCCCCTTTTTCCCACCCATTGCCCCTTTCTTCCCCACTCCTGCCCCCTCCCCAGGCCTTCAGCACACTACTGTCTGTGCATGGGTTATGCATATATGCATATAAATTCTTTGGTTCATCTCTTCTCACCCGCACTACCCCATCCTTCTGAGATTCCTCAGTCTGTTCCATGCTCCCATGTCTCTGGATCTATTTTGTTTGTCAGTTTATTTCATTCATTAGATGCCACATATAAATGAGATCATGTAATGTTTGTCTTTCTCTGACTGGCTTATTTCACTTAGCATAATAATCTCCATGACCTGATATTACTGAAGGACAGCAAATATCAAATCCTAATTTGTGACCCAGAAGTAGACCCAGGATTGTAATGACAAGCTCTGTACAGGGTTTTTATTTTCTAAAAAAGTCTGATATCCCCAGTGATTATCTTAACAAAGGGGCATGGGATTCACTATCTGTATGCCAACATGAGTGGGAATTTAAAAGAATTATTTGTTTAAAATAAGTAACTGCAATGTCATTGTAAAACTTAACAAAAGGAAGATAAACAAACCAATCAAAAAATAGACAACATACCTAAATAGATACTTTTTGAAAGAAGACATAAGGAAGGCCAAGAGACATATAAAAACATGCTCAAAGTCACTAATCATCCGAGAGATGTAAATCAAAACAACAATGAGGTACCATCTTACACCTGTCAGAATGGCTATCATCAACAAGTCAACAAACGACAAGTGCTGGCGAGGATGCGGAGAAAAAGGAACCCTCCTGCACTGCTGGTGGGAATGCAGACTGGTGCAGCCACTGTGGAGAACAGTATGGCATTTCCTCAAAAAACTAAAAATGGAACTCCCATTTGACCCAGTGATCCCACTTCTAGGAATATATCCCAAGAAACTAGAAACACCAATCAGAAAGGATATATGCACCCCTATGTTCAGAGTGGCAGATGAGTGGATTAAAAAACTGTGGTACATCTACACAATGGAATACTATGTTGCAGTAAAAAAGAAGGAATTCTTACCATTTGCAACAGCATGGATGGAGCTGGAGAGCATTATGCTAAGTGAAATAAGCTAGTTGGAGAAAGATAAATATCACATGATCTAACTCATTTATGGAATATAATGAACAACATAAACTGATGAACAAAAACAGATCCAGCGACAGAGAAGCATCAATCAGATCGTCAAACCTCAGAGGGGTTTGGGGAAGAAAGCAACCAAAGGACTTGTATGCATGCATATAAGCCCAACCAATGGATATAGACACCAGGGGGATGAGTGCATGAGTGGGGGGGGGGGTATTGGGGCGATAAGGACACATATCTAATTCCTTAATCAATAAAGAAAAAAACAAAAAACTGCTAAATTACTTCTTTAAAATGTCACTTTGTTTCATTGCATTCACTCTTTTGATGGAATGAATTACTCTGCAGGAAACTGTCCACAGATTGTGCCCATGTGTACACATGCCACATGGTGTGGACCAGGCCAAATCTACAAACCAAATGGCTTTAAAACTAATTATATATGCTATAAAAGCAAAAACGTTTAAGTCAGGTTAGCACTGCCCTGGAATAAGCCAAGAACAGGAGAAAGAAAAGAGGAGGAAAGAAAGGTGGTAAGGGAGATAGGAAGAGAGGAGAGAGAAGGAACCTGAACTCTTTGTCAGAGGAAAGGACAGAGTCAGCTCTGTCAGTACTTAGTGCTCCAATTTACCAACTCTGTTTTGGGGGACAGATTTGGAAAGCAAGGAACTGCTGTCAAGTTATATATTCTCTGAGAAATGACTGATATTCCAATAGGAAAAGGAACTAACTTAGTTCCCCAAATCGATTCATGGGCGTAAAGAATATTTTCTTAACACATAGGCCCCCAAATGAGATGCTGGTTACTGCACCACAAATTTATTTTCTTTTGGGATAAAACCTTTGACAGAAACAAAGCAGCTATAGATTTTTAAGGCAACGTTTACATTTTTAATGTGGTACCTAGATAACATAAAATTACTATGTTTACTGGACAGCAATTACCTGGTATTTTCACAGGGGCAGTTCAAGCGATTTTGAGTCTTGTCTCTATTTCCTGCCTCCTCTGTGTTCCCATAGGCTACAACTCAAGGGACTATGCCTACAGCACACAAAAGCTTGAGGGGTACAGGGTGTAAAATGATTATGTGCTGTTTGATGAAATTGTGCAGGGAGTGATGACCTGGCTGAAAAGCCAGCTCCTTTCCACCTTGGTGGGAAAGACGGAAGGTTCTGGTGCTCACTCCCCTGAGCTGGCCCGCACAGCAAGGTCCCACCTGCAGAAACCACAGGTCAAGACTGTCCTTGCTCTCCAGGGCAGCATTCAGACTGCAGCACGCAGTGGTGTTTCTCAAGCACTCCTCAGCTGTTTGGGGACTGTCCTAAGACAGATCAGGTTTAAGGCACCTCACATCTGAGCAGAGTGGAGGTGTGACAGAAATTTACTGCTGGCCCTTGGGAAGAATTCAAGGCAAGGACTAATCAGAGGCCATGTGAAACCATTTGTTCTCCACAGAACCTGAGATGTCCCACTGTCTGCTACGAAAGCCTAAAATAGACCGACTTATTTTAACTTCAAAGAGCTGATTGTCTCAGGCCAAAGTGAATGAGGTCACTGGGGAGGAGTGGAGCAGTGAGTTCACCATTGCTTCCATTAGTCCAGAGCAGTGGTCGGCAAACTGCGGCTCGTGAGCCACATGAGGCTCTTTGGCCCCGTGAGTTTTTAGCAAAGGCCAGCTTAGGAGTACCCTAATTAAGTTAACAACAATGTACCTACCTATATAGTTTAAGTTTAAAAAATTTGGCTCTCAAAAGAAATTTCAATTGTTGTCCTGTTGATATTTGGCTCTGTTGACTAATGAGTTTGCCGACCACTGGTCCAGAGCATCACTCACACTCAAGCCCAGTCATGCTCAGAGCCCCAGTGCTTCCGTTGACTGGGATTTCCACTCCACCGGCAACTGCAGTCACCTTCTCCCATTGCTTGATTTCTAAAACCCTTAGTCAAGTGTTAATGTAGTTCAGATCACATCCTCTACTCACAGCCTCTGGTTTTCAGAGCCGCAAATGACCTGTCTTCTAAGTGGGTGGAGCACTTATCTCCTTCCACTATTCGTGATGAATCTATCTAGCTTTGTGTTTTGTACCTTTATTTGAATTTTCACCTGGCCATTGCGACTGCCATCTTCTCAGGCTTCTTTGTATCTTCCAAAATGACATAAGTGTTAAAGTTACTTTTGAACCACTGATTTCAAGACTTTTTAAAATAAAGTTTGTGGGCAATGGGACCTAGTTGAAGGACCCAATTTCTTTCACTTCAGGATCTCATTCTTAAAATCCAAACGTCAAATGTATGCAAATCCAAAAATCACATGGGATTATATTTGAGAAATTTACTAATGACTGAGAATTAAATGTTTTAAGTCATTATCTTTAAGATCATGTATGTTTCAAAAAAGAGAATTCAAATTGCTATTCCAATTTGACCTATAAAGACACAGAAAGTCTATATAGTATAGTGTCAGAACTCCCACCTCACAGTTCTGTGTGCAAGCATATTTCTGAGTTTCTTAGTGTATAAAGGCCACATTCATAATTTCCCTCTTTTACAGATGCCTAAGTTGGTGTGTGTTTTTTTTTTCTGTTTGAAGACTTTTGATGCTGCCCGTGGATGTGCCTGCCCCAGGTGTTCCCCTTGCCTCCAGCCAGCAAGACTTTTGCAATCACCAGGCCAAGCAGCAGGAAAGCCAATATCTGTTTTGAAAGTGTGCACTAACTGGTCAAATGCTGGTCATTATTACATTAGTAATTTAACAAATAATCAATACTTTTGCATATCAAATCCTTGCCAGTAATGATAATAATGTGTTACTTAATTTTAATTAAACTTGTTATATATCTTCCTGTATATTCTCAATAAAAGGCACACCTGCTCATTGTGAAATATGCTTACAATTATGAAATAAGGTTTCACTGACCACAAAAATGATGTCCCTATTTTGTATACTTAGGTTTTAAATCTCAGTATAGGACATTTAAGTCCATACTTTATATGCAACGTATAAAGTGTTAGTGGTCAATTAAAGTTGTTCATTATATAGGCTTTAATAACATTTTAAATTCAGAATTCATTTAAGAAGGTTTTAAACCGAAGTAAAAGTACACATTTCAGAATTTAGGAACTTGTTTGCTGATACATTATGCAGGTGGTGCTGTTACCAGTTCTATGACATCTCAAGACTTTACCTTTTGATCGCCTGAAGCTGCTGTGAAACAGACTTTAAGTGTGAACTCAAAGAGCAAGGAAGTGCTAGCGCCTCACAGAGCAGTGATCAGTGAAGTCATGCATGCCTGTTTGATGCACTTCCAAGCATGATGTCAGTGCTTTTCCTAACACGGAAAATGTTACCTTCTTCTTGAGTGACTGTTCCACTTCTTGTATGTGCAGGCTACTCGCAACAGTCGCTTTGCTGTACTCCTGCTTTCTCGTAAGTCTGTTTTTCCAATCTTCCTCCCCACTCTTCTTCAGCAGTGCTAATCTAAGGAAAACATGTCAACCGAAGAGTTCAGCAACAAACTCTTACTTGTGATAAAACCATAATGTAGATAAGTTAGAAGTCTTTGGCCATTAAATGACTATAGTTACCTAATTTTAATCTTTCTGAATTTCATTTATTCTGAAGTATGTCTAAAAAAATAATATGGGCATCCCCTTCTAAGATGGCCCCAAAGATTTTAAAGTTGATGGAAATGCAAAGCTGTAATTTGACTTGCCAGATAAAAACTGCATTATCATTCCCCTAAAGGAATAGCTGTTATTTTTTCCTTCTTCTTGGGCTGAGAGCATGATCCCAGAGAAACATGTATGCTAGTGGCCCCTTCTGGTCACTTGATGAAACAACATTTAATGACTTGCTAGGTAGTAATTTACTTGCAGAAAATATAGCAGAACTTGGTTTAAAAACTTAAAGCTATAAAACACTGACAATCTCTTAACATCATATCTTTCAATTACAGGGAAAGAAGATGTTTAAAATTGTTTCTCTTCCTGTATCCTAAGCCATGATTTTTTTCCCTTCAAACAAACTTGGTCTTTCCAATCTATCCTCTTAATACAGAAACTTCTCTACAAACCCACTTTAAAAGTTATTACTTCAACTTTCCCCAGGGGAAAGCTATACACAAAAAAAGAATCTAATTAACTGAGACTTTTACCTAACCTACTTTATTTCAACTATAGTGTGACCTGATATAAAGCTGCTTAAATGTTATAACCTGTGAAAGATTCTTTTGGTGAACATGAGGCTGTTTCAGCTAACTCTACTATAATAAGTGAAAAATACTTAGACATTTAAGTTAGACAAACATCTATACTAATAAAAGGGTAATATGCTAATTAGACTGGACATCTTCCGGAAAAAACCATAGTGGCAGGGGCCAAGGCAGAGGTGGTTAGGAGTGGATCAGGTCAGCAGGGGAGAGCAGTTAGGGGGCGATTGGGCTGGCAGGGGAGAGCAGTTAGGGGGCAATCGGGCCAGCAGGCAGAGGCAGTTAGGGGCGGTCAGGCAGGTAGGGGAGCAGTTAGGAGTATCAGGCTGGCAAGCAGAAGCGGTTAGGATGCAGGTAGGTAGGCAGGCAAGCGGTTAGGAGCCAGCGGTCCCAGATTGTGAGAGGGATATCTGACTGCCGGTTTAGGCTCGAGGGATCGAGCCTAAACCGGCAGTCGGATATCTCCCAAGGGGTCCCGGATTGGAGAGGGTGCAGGCCAGGCTGAGGGACCCCCCACCCCACCCCCCTGTGCATGAATTTCATGCACTGGGCCTCTAGTAGGAAAGATAAAAGGCAATAAATAAATAAATAAATAAATAAATAAATAAATAAATAAAATGGTGATCCCTAAACTCATATGAGCTAATGCTCAACAACTTTAAAGATTGGGAAAAAAATAATTAGACTCCCTTGACCTCTCTGCCCAGCCTGCTGGGCCGTGCCTTTTAAATATTAACACATGCCCAAAAACAGCACACCAGCTCCAGCCTGGCCATTAACTCTGGTTAAGTAGCCTGGTCTCCCTTCCTTATTGGTCATTTTGGGAACTGGACTACATGGTCTCAAAGGACCCTTCAATTAAGTTTCCTGATTCAATTAAATATTTGAATTGGAGATGGGATGTGATATACTCCATGATAAAATTTTGTTAAACAAATAAGAAAAATTTTGCAGTACTTAATAATCCATTTACATTTATAAATTGATACATGATCACACCTTATACTTGTCCATTCATTCAGTCATATAATGGAAAGCCATGAAGAAAAGAACCCCCCAAAGCGGGCAGGAGTTTCAGATCCCCGCCCCAATCACTTCCTTTCCCTTCCCTTCTCTTCCTTTATGCTTCATGACAGCAGTTAGACCTCAAATGTCCATTCTGTAAAACTGGTATAATGCCACCTTATCTATCTGCGATATTGCGACTTATAAAAAGAAATACATATTTTGTCTTTGGCCCAGTTTTTGGCCCAGAACTCCTAAAACTCCTGGAATTTCCTAAGTGATGAGAGCCATAAAGTGTCTTTTATTGTTAATGGCATGACTTTTGGGAATCACCTAAATATGGGGGCTGATGCCAGGAAAACCAACCAGGTGATTAGAAGGCTGAAACTTTCAGCTCCACCCCCTGACCTCTCCAGAGGGGCAGAGGCTGAAGACTGATTAAATTATTGACTATTTGCAACTGAACTTAATAGTGCTTATGTAATGAAGCCTTCATAAAAACCCAAAAGGACAGGGTTCGGAGAGCTCTTGAGTTGGTGGAACATGGAGACTTGGGGAGAGTGGTGTGCTTGGGGAGGATGAGGAAGCTCTAAGCCCATTCCCACATACCTTGCCCTACACATCTCTTCCACTGGCTGTTCCTGAGTCACATGCTTTCATGATAAACTAGTGATCTAGTAAGTAAATGTTTCTCTGAGTTCTATGAGCTGCTCTGGCAAATTAATCAACCCAACGAGGGGGTCGTGGGAACCTCTGAATTATAGCTAGTAAGAAGTACAAGTAATAACCTGGATTTGTGACTGGCATCTGAATTGGGGGTGGGAGGCAGTCATGTAGGACTGTGGTATCTGATGCTAACTCCAGATAGAGGGTGTCAGAATTGAGTTGAATTGTAGGACACCCAGCTGGTGTTAGAATTGCTTGGTTATGGGAGAAAAAACACATACATTGGAAATTGAAGTCAGAATCTTACTAAGAGAGCCCCCATTTGGCTCAAGGATCAATTTAGTCTTAAATTCTATAATCAATGATGTTTGACAAGACTCTGCTTGCTACAAGGGCTAGTTCTAAATTCCTTTTAGTGTTTTCATCTGAAGTTCAGTCTATATATACACCTAAGATTTATATTTTCTCCAATTATTCTCAATGAGTCAGCTTTTTCTAATAAGAAAGAAGAATCTAACAAAATCAAATCATGAAAAGATATAATTAGTATTTGCATGCTGCAATAAAGCTTTCAGAGTTTTCAAAATATCTATACATGAGACTTTCAAAAAGTAAATGTATTTTTACAGCCAAATGAAGGGGTACTTCTAATTCATCATCCTGTGTCATCTCACTTTTATCTTTCATGCAAACTGGTCTCATCTCTTCACTCTTGACACAGACCAGTAGTAATTCATCTTGGCCATCTACCCTTTTAAACCAATCAGATTTGATTTCAAGTGATTTGAGAGAATTTAAAAAAAATAAGAAATTCATCCTCAGGAGTTGGGTTTATTAAAAATAATGCACTACAGTTTTGAGGACCTTCTCACAAAAAAGCTTCCAATTCCTTGGAGCAATGACAACATCATCTAAATAATCATTTGGTTTCCCTGTCTGATTTGAGGAATTAAAAACTGACTTAGAAAAAAAAATGAGTTGGGGAATCTTAAATCACTTAATAGTCTACCTTATAATCTGCTGATCTTTATAGCAGTCTCTAAGAAACTAAATATTGTTATTACCAATCTGACAGACAAGGAACAATGCACGCAGACCCAGGATTTGGTTGACAGAAGCCACACTGTGTGTCAGTAGGACAGGCAGATGTGGCTCCAACACAGGCATGTGCTGCCTCCCACCAGGCTGGTTTCACAGCATTAGTGCATGAGCTGACCAGACACATGTTTGCCCTCAGGTTTCAGGAGCAGCACAGAACTCTGGCTTTCTTATAATGTTCTCCCTACCCCCATCCCGGGATGGCCTTCAAAGATTCCTCCATTCCAAGAACCTAAAATCTTGCTTCTGGATGTGCTGGCAGGGCCATCATCAGGGACTTCCAAAGACTACAGAGTAACCAAAATAATCTGGATGAAAACTGTGGTTCAATTGAGCCCACATGGTACTCGGTCCCAGCCCTAGCCTATGGAATGCTAATGGTGAATAACTTAAAAATAACACACACTGAAACTTTAATGTATTATTCTGTCCCTTTAGATTTCCACAAGCGGAGCAGAGCAAAAGACCTTTCCAAATGCCTTCTTGCCTCCTGCAGTCTCATGACCCTTCTGACTCACTGCACACAGACCACCGTGTACTGGAGAGGGCCGAGGAGCTAAAAGTCTGGCCTTACACATGACATAAACTATGGCCTATGCCATTCAAACGACTGTCAACACCTCTAACACCCGCCAAGTCCAAGTGCTATTTGAAGGGCTGTGATGTTGAGAGCTTGGGCATCTGCTTGGTCTGAGGCTGAGAACCTAGTGAGTGGCGCTGTATTAGCCTATTAACCCCAAGGCTTGGCCAGGGCCACCAGGACATGTGCTTGCCAGGCCGCCTGGGGAAATGTTCACCCCTCTTGCCACAACCCACACTTTTTCAGTGGCACTGACCTGACAGCCCTGCCTGACTAGAGCATGTTCTGCAGGCTCACAGCAACCAGGGCTGATCAAATTGGGGAGGGGCAAACCATGTGCCCCTAATCTTCAATGTGTCTTCTTCCCGCTTTAAAAATGTCCCTGCATTTCAGAGAATTACTGCACCTCACAGATTTCAGGTAGGGCTGGACAGTGCTGGTTAGTACTGACAATGCCTTGGCTAGTTTGCAGGCTGAAGGAGTGAACTGATGTGTCTTTTAAATGAGGAAAAGCCAGAGACCAAAAAAGGAGGGTTAAAGGGGAGTGATACCTTCATCCCTAATTCTTACATAAATCTGGGGCCCTCTGGTGGCTGACATCTCCCAGCTACAAGGCAGGAACCCAGAGTCTGCTGGGGAAGCTTGAATACAGCCTGTGCTGGGTGGAGGGCAGCAGGGTGGATGGAGGGGCAGGCGGGGAACACAGCGGGACCCCAGCTGCTCCCCTAAGTCAGGATTCTGCAGGCTGGCAGGAGGCATGGGAGAGTTTTCCAATATTCTTCAACTAAGTCCTCACATCCTACCAATTTCCCAAAGTGAAGGCATGGCTCCTTTGCCTTTTTTAGTAATCTTCTCCCTAAATATAAAAGCTCAGATTCAGTTGTTTCTGTAATAGTGGAAATAAGATTATAAAAGCCTAGTGTACTTTTAAAGAAGTATCAAAGGTTTTATCCCTAAATGACATACACATGATTTGATTTGCAGTGCTTTTCCAAAGAAGTTCCCAAACAGGAACAATTTACTCTCCGACCATTTGGACAGGTATGAAACAGTGATTTTATTAATCAAATGAAAAAAAGCAGATTGTATTTAAGTTTTATGCTCATTGGGGTTCAAACTTGACATTCTAGATGTCAGAAAAGATGAAAAAAGAAAATACACTTTAATATGTTTCTTCATGAGCATCAGTCATGTTCTGAAAGAGGAGTGGACTGAGGTGGATGGAGTCCAGCCCTGCTGTCAGTTCTGGTCACGGTGTGACCCTTGTGGACACTGGAACTGAACCCCTCCTTTGGCCAACTGAGGCAGTCAGAGGAAGTCAGAACAAGGTTTAAAAGTTCTATTTTACATGTCACCTCAAAAAAGAAAAGTAAAACCCCAAAAATTACATGGATAGCATTCTTATTTAAAATAGGTCAAGTTTCATTATCTCATTTAACAGAGGGGAGAGAATATAAACCCAATTTAGGGAAAAGTAAATGGATTGTAAGGACATATAGTTTTGTTATTTCAGCAAAGTAAGAGTAAAATACCATCAAGATCAGGGGGAGCCCAGCTGGTGCGGCTCAATGGTTGAGAGTCAATCTAGGAACCAGGAGGTCACCGTTTGATTCCAGGTCAGGCCAAATGGCCAGGTTGTGGACTCCATCCCTAGTGGAAGGTGTGTAGGAGGCAGCCCATCAATGATTGTCTCTCATCATTGATGTTTCTATCTCTCTCCATCTCCCTTCTTCTCTGAAATAGATTATATATATATACATACATACACACAGATCATGGGGGATCACTGGCAAAATATTTTGTATTAGCATAATTTATTATAAACACAGCTGCTAAATAAAGTGCCCCGCATCCTTTTTCAAACATCATGCAGGGAAACTTTGTTTTTTATGTGCTTCATTTTATTCAGCTTCACAGATGTTGCATGCTTTACAAATTGAAGGCAAGACCCTCCACCAGTGAAAAAATTAGGGCTCTCTTTATTGTGATACTTGCTTTATGGCAGTGGTCTGGAACCAAACCCACAATAAATCTGAAGTGTGCCTGTATATCTAACAATTAAACTGAATAGCAGGATATTTAACAAGCATTCCTGCCGAAACCGGTTTGGCTCAGTGGATAGAGCGTCGGCCTGCGGACTCAAGGGTCCCAGGTTCGATTCCGGTCATGGGCATGTACCTTGGTTGCGGGCACATCCCCAGTAGGGGGTGTGCAAGAGGCAGCTGATCAATGTTTCTCTCTCATCGATGTTTCTAACTCTCTTTCCCTCTCTCTTCCTCTCTGCAAAAAATCAATAAAATATATATATATAAAACAACAACAACAACAAAAAAAAACAAGCATTCCTTACTGTTATGGTTCTGAACAGTTTGGGGTCACCCTTGGAGACTGAGAGAGGTTCTGTCTCCCACTCACCAGAAAGTGCCTGTGCACACACAGTTGATTGAACACTTTCCGGCAGTTCCCAGAAACCTTGCAGCCATCCTTGAACTCCTCAACCATCCACAAAGCCTAGGTTAAGAAGCTGCACCTTTACTAGTATGGCATCTCCCATTTTCTAAAATGAGAGTCTTACAGGATTCAAACTGCTTTCTACAGGATTCAAACTGCTTTCAGAAAGATACAAATACATTAAAATTTATTAAAAATAGCAAATAAATCAATAATTATCACACCATGAATAGACATAAAACTTCACCAAAGTCTTAAGTCCCAACAGATAGATTATGTCCTCAAAGATGCGGAAATACCCCCTAGAAGCCTTTGAGAGAAGGAGTATCTTAGTATTTTCCATTGGAATTTTACCCCAGAAATATTTTCTGATCTATAGAACATCAGAACTGCATAGAGCGATATTTTCATTAATATCCTTAAATGAAATCTCTTTCTTCTCACCTAACCAGTTATCAATAGTTGGATCTCTGGGATCCAACTTCTTTGAGCCAGGTGTCCACAGAGGATTCAGGCCAGTTTCCCATATTCAGGACATCAGTCCCCTCACTTAGTTTACCCCGTCAGCCCTTCACTGATGCCTCCTCAGTCTAGTAAGTCTAATTTATTGTGAATTTTAAATAAGATTTAACAACCTTGAAAATGGCACCATCTAGTTAATACTTTAGGAATATTGTTCAAAAGCTCGCCTGGAAAAACAGAGTGAAGAATTTTCATTATGGTTGGATATACCTATTGTCTTAGGTAGTTGAAATGTAGCTAAATAAATCAGAGTGACTGGAGTCTAACAGAGCAAGAACACTTCTGGGTGGTGGGAGGTGCTAAGGAAGTCTAGGTAGGCAGAACCGTAAGGAACTGATGGTAGAAACAATTCTGCTCATCACATCGGGAAATTGACAAGACCTTCTTCCTGCCGTGTTCCTATCACCATTACATCTTCTGCTACTTAATTCAACTGAAGGTTAACAAGGAAAATACAACTTGAAGTATTTAGCTCCCATTCTTTGTTTCTGACCCATTTAAATATATCCTATCCTATCAATCCTCCACCATTCTTTTGAATTAAATGATGTTACGATGTTGATACTCAAATGTAATCTTTCATAGCTATTACCTGATACAAAATTTCTAAATGCAGTTCATAAAAGGCATCTAATTTATTTTCTGTAAAACAAACAAAACTTAGATCTTAATCCCAAAAATTTATATTCTAAATGACCCTGGTCAGTGTGGCTTAGTTGGTTGGAGCATCGTCCCAAACACCAAAAGGTGGCAGTTTGGATTCCCAGTCTGGGCACATACCCAGGTTCCGGGTATGATCACCCATCAGGGAGTGTGCGAGAGGCAATTGATTGATGTTTCTCTCACATGGATGTTTTTCTCTCTATCTACCTCTCCATAAAAATCAATAATACCAGTACATACTGATTTTCTAAATGAATTTATCTTCATTTTAAATGAATGTATCTTCATTTCCTCAAATAAATATACAAATCTGTATTTGTTTATATACATACTAGAGGCCCGGTGCATGAATTTGTGCATGGGTGGGGTCCGGCCGGCCCACCCCAATGGGGGCCAATGGGGCTGGGCCAGCTGGGGGGAGGGGCTGCAGGAGGTTAGCTGGCCGGCCCCACCCAGATCGGGGTGTGGGGGCCTATCGAGAGCAGGGCTGGCTGGGGGGAGGGGCCACGGGAGGTTGAGGTGGGCCAATCGGGGCCCCGATCGGGCCGGTTGGCTGCCACTGTGCACATCATAGAGACTGGTCATTCTGGTCAGTTGCCTTTTATAGATTTTATATAAACAGTCATAAACACTGAGTACATTAAATTTGATGCCATCTGGATCTGAAAGGGAAAGAGCCAAGCTCTCTGTTCCCATCACTGGATAGTCAAAAAATTTAATAAAAAAAATAAAATAAGACTGTAAACAGATGAAGCAAGCAAATGTCTGTTTCTGTGGTTTCCTCATATGAGTCTGGAACTGGCCCTCATCCAGCCTTATCCGAGCAGGCAGGGAGCCACTGCAATTCACTCCTGACTTCCCCAAAGAATTCTAATATAACAGCACATCTTACGTAGCTGGACTCACGATTTCATCCCTTTGCCGATTACTCAGATCTCTCCTTAAAAGTAAGTTGTAATTCCTCCCTAATAGAATTACTTTGCAGTCATTAAATCTGATTACCTTTCTTTAATTGACATGGTTTTGCTGGGTGAATCAAGGCTGCCCTCCACTGTTGGCGTTCTGATCTCTCCAGCAGCAAACATCGCACATGGATTCTTATAGTGCTTCTCCTGTAGTAGCTCTGCAGGCTCTTGCTGCTTCCAGGACGCTGGGGCTGCAGCTTGAACAACACTGTTCCCAGCAACTGTGCCGCTCTGCTCAGAAGTGGGTTCCCCGAACTCTGCCATTGGGAAGGAAAGGAGTGACGTCAGCACTTACTCCCCCAGGCAAGCATTCTTCCAGCTGTTCACCCCTCAACAGTCCTGCATTTGCAGTGCAAACTGTGGGCACATAGCCGGCTACCCAATCCAGTGGAATTTATGCAAATCTGTGGCAACTACATGGTGTGAGAAAACCAAATTTCCCAGTGGGCTACTCCATACAGCAAAAAATTGATCTCTTCCTGTGTGTCAGACACAGGAAGTTAGCTTTAACTGTAAACTACAAAATGTTTCTGTTAGGTTTGATCGAGCAATTGAGTTGATACCCCTCCCCCGGGAACTGGCTTTTCAGGTCATTTCACTATGGACATTCCCTTTGCTGAGACCACATTTCACTTGTGACCCCATTCCATTCTCTCCCCTCCGGGTGTGCATAAAGAAGTCTCTGCCCAGAAAAAGCCCACCGAAAGTCCTTTAAAAGCTGCTGACTCCTGTCACTGGGGGCTGGAGCCATCCAGGCTCAGCCACCTGGTGTGCGGATGATCAAATAAATTTGTAATCCCTCACCACTCTGGCCTAACAGTTTCTACTCCTCCAGAGAGTACTTTTGAATGTGCCATAGCCACAAGCCAAAACCATTATTGTAACTTACTATCACTTTATGTAAATGAAGAAAGAGAAAGAAAGTCCCATGCAATAGAGCTTGCTCGCCTACATTCGAGGAATGCAGAAGGAGAGCCTGGACATCCGCAGACCTGGGTTCAAATCCTGCTACCCTGCACGTACCCAGCCCTGGACATTTGTGGTCATCAACTCATAAAAGGGGCCAACACCGCTAGCCGCTGACAAGGCTGTTATGTGCTTTAATGTGACCAAAGATGTCAAACGCCCTTATCAAGACGTGTGAAAGAGCGTCAGGTATCTTTATTGCTGAAAAATGGATAACCCACCAAATAAGTGAAATTAAAGAGGAAGAAGAGTCTAGGGGAGAGTAGGATCCACAGTCAATTTGTAATCAACTAGTTATAAAGTGCCTTCATGATTTAATTGGAAACAATCACAAACACATGCAAACAATCCAGCAGAAACTAAAGACCCAGTCAGTTTCTCCAACTTTAGGAGCAGCAGCAACTTACCTCTCAGCGAAAACTTCCTCTTTGTGACGCTCTCCACGTCCACCTTCTCTTCGAAGGGCTGCCTGCCCTTCAGGTCTGGGCTCCCTTGAGCGGTGCTTTTGGCAGCGGAAAGCTCCTCGTCGCCAGGGTGGGAGACAGGGGCATTTGGTAGCTCTAGGCTTCCTTTTCTCGGAACATCATAGTTAGGCTCTTTATGGCCGTCTCCTTTCTGGACTGGGGTGAGGATAGGGTAGGACAGCTCTGCTTCCTCCAAGGATCTGTTTTTAACACCACCATCTCTACTTGTCACGATTCTCTTGCTTTCCGTCTCTCCATACTCTCTAAACATTCCTTTGCTCCCACTGCCCTCTACTGAAGGCTGACAGGGCTGGGGCTTCAGAGTGCTACTGATAGAAGAATCTACATTTTCTATTGAAGAAGGAAACTTATAGCCAGTGACACTTGTGTTGTCATCCATGGACGGCTTTGTCCGAAGGTCTCCTGCGTACATAGGAGTGACTGTCGATGCCAGGGTGGACACAGATGTATTAACAGTGGGCGAGAAAGGAATGAGCTTTCCACTTTGGACCTGGGAGGACAGAGTGAAAAAGGAAAGAGCTGATTTAAAAATAATGTCTAGATAAACCCCAGTGTATGGACTGACCTAGACTGAAATACTACATTTGGTACAGTTTTACTCTTGTCTTGTGGGAAACCAATGTTAGACACAGTTACACAATGCATCTCCTTAATCAAATCGCCTGGGTGAGAAGCAGACCGCGTCCTATTTTTCTCTCCAAAACAGGAACAATCCAGATGATTTCAGCAAGCAAATTACAAAAACAAGTAAAGAGAAACATACTTGGCATGGTGACTTCCTTAGGAATGAAGTCATTACCCATTCATCTACAAGTAACTCGGTGTACAGGTACACCACCTTCATCATATCACCAACCTGAGATAACCCGGGGCTCCTACAGTTTAAGAACATACAAGAAAGCTGGAATTTGATGACAGTGCACCCACCTGTTCCACCTCTCCAAGCGTTACCGGCTGAGTTTGATAGCGAGCATTCATTCTCCTCTGTCTTGTGTCTATTCTGTTTCGGGTAGAAATAGCCTTTGAGACTGGCTGGGACAATTTGTTAAACAAGGCCAACTTCTCTGCCAAGCTTAAAGTGGAGGAATCAGGTTCACCTTGTTCAGCAGAATCTTTGCCCTCATTTGCCTGGTCTCTGGCTAGAGCCTTTTGGTGAGCAGATGCCTGTAATCTGAAAGGGAGAAAAAGTCAGTAACACAAATGAAAACAAACACAAACCCACCGCTAATTTTGTATGTTAATTTTCTTTCAAGTGTCAATTTTGAAAAGGGCTTTATTTTTTGCCCAGATACATTTAAGACAGGTGCAGGCAGGAGTTTGGCTATTAAAGGAGACCGTAAGAAGCAGAGTAGTCGGGGTACACTAGCTTTGTCAATTTCACAAAGGGCAGATTTTTAGCTCTGAATTATCTCTAAAAATTGAATTTCCTGTTTTAAGAAATGGAGGTCAGTTTGGACATACCTTATTTTTGAGAAAAAACTTGTTAATATCAATAATAAATAAGGCTAAAAGGAGTCTTAAGGCATCAGCTATGGCATATTTAGACCTTATCTTAATATGTGGTTCAGAAGGTGGTCTTTTCATTTTAAATAATTAGCAAATAGAATGATCATGCTGTCCACAACTTTATCCACAACACAGAGTTTTGATTTTCACTTGCTAAACACAAATGGCTTAATTTTAAGGTTCTTTCACTCCTTCACTCTAGCACTTTCTCTCATAGGTTTAAATCACTGGCTGATAGGGCTCTTTTGTCCTACTTTATGCACTTCTGTACTGGCTGAAATTTTACAGTGAATGTGTATTTTTATAATTAGACATTAGAGATTAAAAACACAAAAACTCTCCAGCGGAAAAAAGTCTGTAATTCCCAGTAACTTGAAACATGAAGGGAATTTCAGACAATGGTAAGTCCCTCTGGCTCTCAGGCAGAGAAGGCTTCCAGTTACATGGCCACGGAGACTCCCCAAAGGTTTAACCTTTTGCACTCGGATGTCGAGTGTGACTCGACACGGTTAGCATCGGTAGCAGCTCGTATGTCAATTACTCTTTGAATGTATCAATAATTTGAAATATAAAAAAATCCAAATAAATAAGTTTGTATGAAAAGAAACTCCAGTTTTTTATTCTACTGCCACGCTTTGTAAAATCTGGGGTATTTAAAAAATTAAATCCCAAGTAGAGTAAAGGAATCGAGGAAAAAGCAAGCGAGTGCAAAGGTTTAAGACAAACCCCCTTCTGCCACTGGGAAACCCAATTCTCAGTCCAGTAAACAGTATATTCTGCCTTGACTCCAATTAATCACCACTTCACATGCTGCCCCAGACAAAAGAGCAGTGTCAGTGTTCCAGAACACTAGTGAAGATGGCAACAGGCACCCTGTCTTGGAGTCTTTCCTGAGGTCAACAGGTGAACTGGGAGGGCAACCTCAACCTCCTTCCCAAGTGAGGTCTCAGATTCTGGGCTGTGCCAGCTTTAGTTCTGCACTGTCATTTTTCTTCTTTTAGTCTTATTTTTAGCCTTTGTGTTCTGGCCCATAATAGCAAAACAGAAGGGCTATTTACATACCATAAGGACATAATTTTAAAACATAATAGTGAAACATCTTTCAGACACTATAAATTTTTAATATCCTGATTCCCAAATATAAAGGCATTGTCTATAATTAGAAACAGGTAGGATTGTTTTTAACACCTATTTATGTCTACATGTTTTTTTTAAAAAACCTGAGTATTATCAGAATTTCAACATTCACATTAACTCCCATTTTTCTACTAATCTTTATTAAGTGCTAGTATTTTAGCTTGAAGAATGACATTTCTTAGGGATGGCTATGTTTATGAAAAACAGAAACAAAGCAAATGGATGAGTGAATTAGCGTGATCCTTGTTCCAACACATCATGGACGCAGGTAGATGAGATGTTTCCTCGTGCAGGCCTACATGAAGCAATCAGTGTCTTGAACTATGACAAAACACTCCTGGAACAACTCATTGCACTGACTTGTTGTCAAACAAATGAAAGCCATTCAGGATTTTCCGACTCTTCTGTAGTCTACCACCTTTGCCCTCGGGCCACATGCTGCTATTGCTGTCCAGTACCTGGCAGGCTGCACAGTGCTCTTAGCTACAGTGGGACTAGGAAGTCTTGTCATTACAGGGTGGGTGGCCACAGAGCAGGAAGCAGGGAGAGGTTCACTTTAAAGCAATTGCCAAAGAAGGAACATTCATAAGGAGAGAGAAGAAAAGAAGCATTAAGGAAAGCATAGTTTTCCATCCAGAAACGTGAAATCAAATATTTAAAAAAAATTATTTGCTCATTACTTTGGGAAAACCACTAAAGAACTTGAAAAGCAATAACAAATGTAGGAAATAACAGACAGAGGCTACTCAAAGTAAATGGAATAAGAATAGGCTATCTTTAGAAGAAATGTCCTGGTTTAAAACAGTAATTTAAAAGAAAGCTAATGTCAACCACCAGGATATCAGTAGATTATACCCATTTTTAGATTGTTCTTCTCCATCTATATTTTTTACAAGAATCAGTGTCCTCATATAATCTATGGGCGCATCAAAGTAGACTCAGCGAGCCTTACATGGTAATAATTTTTGCTTATTTACCATTTTGCTTCCATGGGTAGGTGTTTTGTGTTTATATGGTCACTCAGATATAAAAAAAAAAAATTAAATTTAAAAAACTGATTTGCTAAGAGTTCCTCATGGGTATAGGATGTATTTATCCACAATCACACCAAAATGTTGAGGAATAGCTGAGGAAAGAAGTGAAGGCAGCTGACCAAACAGCAGGTTCACTGGAGTGAGAGGCACTCCATTTTTTCAAAAAGTGTGTGTGTGTGTGTGTGTGTGTGTGTGTCCAGGAGAAGCACAAAAACAATTTTTAAAAAATGAATAAAAGTTGCCCAGGCCAGTGTGCTAAATGGTTAGAGCATCGGCCCATGCACCAAAGGTTAAGGGTTCAATTCCCAGTCAAGGGCATGTACCTGGGTTGCAGGCTCGATCCCCAACCCTAGTCGGGCATCTGAGGGAGGCAACCAATCAATGTGTCTCTCTCACATCGATGTTTCTCTCTCTCACCCCCTTCCTCCATCTCTCCTACTCTCTCTAAAAATCAATGGGAAAAATACCCTCAGATGAGGATTAATAACAACAACAACAAAACAACAACCAATAACAGTTTTCACTTGATGGAAGTGATTATCCCTGAATGAATGAATGAATTACTTTGGGAAATCCATGCTGAACATATTAGAAAACACTGCTCAAAAATTGTTTAAAAGGTTATCAAACTTCCAATTAATTTTTTAAATTTTTGATTATTTAAAAACAAAAAGAACCCTTCACTTTTTGAGATATATACTATTATATGTCTCAAATATAAATGGGAGAAATGAAATATAAAATATTTCATTTTATATACATAAAATATTAATATTTCATATACATAAAATATTAATGGGAGAAATGATACCTTGTGTTTGCTTGAAAATAATAAAAGAGAAAAAGGGAAGTGGATGGGGATAGAGGTACAGCAGGAGTTGATGACTATTGAAACTGGGTGATGAGTACATAGGGTTCATTATATTAATTTATTTACTTTCATTTTGTAAATTTTCCATTGTTAAAAGATTAAAAAAATGCAGAGACAAAAAAAATTAAACAAAATTTCTCTTCATGTTTTTCTAGTAGATACAATAGATAACACATCCCATTATGAGGTTCAGAGACCGCAGTAAGAAAAATCCCTACACACCAACTTCTCTATGGCTTCTAACTAAACCATCTCCCAATCACCTCGTTTTCTTTGTAAGTCTTCAAATGTCTTTTTAAAAGAAGACAGTACAGCCAAGGCCAGAAGGGCAGAAGGGAGACTCACGTGGCTGCAATGACCACCTCCTCGGGGGTCACGGGCTGGGTGTGAGATCTGTCCTGCAGGCGCCGCAGCCTTTGCTCCACGGCCGCGTTTCTCGAACATCGCTTTGGAACATGTTTCTCATCAAATGACCTTTCCATTTCCTGAGATCAGAAACATGGTGGAATCCTCATGAATTCGAGGAAAGGAAACTGGGGCAGCAAAATGTTTCTACTTTGTTCCCCTACCCTGGGAAACACCCCGAGAGGTTTGAATCGCTATCGGAAGTGAACGCTTGTGCTGTGCCGGCGGGTGGTCGCATCAGCCAGGGATCTGAAGAGAGGTGGGCCACAGAGGGCCCAGGTGCGGGGCGCAGTGGACGCCTCCCTCAGGAGGGTGACAGTTGCTACTCAAACACTTCAGCGCATCTTACCCGGAAAAGCAGCCTCTTGGCAGCCACACTCAGTTTGGCTCGTTCATCCACCTTTTCTTCCTCTGTAAAAAGCCACGAAATAAAAACTAGACATCATTCAAAAAATGTATGTAAAGATTCTAAAAAGGTTCTCAAGGCTGACCTGAAAATCCTTTGACTATAAGAATGGAAATACTAAAAATCACAGTTGGCAGTGTTTCCCCCTTGCAGGAAGCCTATGCTGCTCCGTGAAAAGGTGCTCATTTCCATTGTAATTAACCAAACAAAATTCTGTCTGGATAGTAATTCTCTATTGTTCTATTTGACAAGTTGAGATTTAATAATAGTTTTTTTAGGGGAAGGAATGGCTCTTCTTTATTATTCAACAGCAGTAGCAGCAATAACAGGAAACCTACTTCTTTGGAGCAAATCAGTTATTTTATTATTGCTGACTTATCAATTTTCTAACTCTCTCAAAGATAACAGAAAGATCATCTGAAAACCCAAACTAGGTTTTGTTATATTGACAGAAAGAATGCCTGCAAAAGAGTAAGACATAGGTATATATGATAATCTCATTCTCAAAAAAGCAAAAATCTTATTTAAATCTAATCTGGGGGAGATGATAAAGAAGCAAAAGGAAAACAGATACTTGCCCTCAGCAGTTGGCATTTCTGAATTTGAAGTAGACCTAGGAAAGACATTAACAAATAACAATAAAAAATTAGCTGGTGGGAGTAGACGGTCCATATAAATTATCATAAAAATAAAAATGCAATTAAATTTTCTTAAAGAATATCATCCTCACAGTAATTCTAGTTGTGAATATGTATGTACAGTTAACAGACAACATGGAATGCATGTGCACACAGCCCAGCCAAGTGGACACCTTGTGGAGACAAACCAGAATCAAATGTGACTTATTCAACATGACTGATGGTAACTTTTTAGACAAACCTTATCATTTCCAGGGATAATCAAGTGATAATATAAAACTCAAATACAACAAGCAGGCAGACATTTTAAAAATGAATATTCCTCAGTTATTTTAAAATATGGTGAATACTTAACTTGGATTCTAACTTAACAAGGACATAAAAAATTAAAAACATTAAATGAAGAAAAATTTTTCCTCTTATAGTTTAAGTGCAATTAAAAACAGTATCTTGGGATTCCGTTGTCAAGGACAACATTCTTTAAAAATACATTTATATCAGCCAAGTAAATATTCCTTATCGATTAGATGGAAGAACTATGGAATCACCACATCCCATTTAAACAGCATCAGGACCATCACTGTGATGAAAATCCTGTGTGAGTTAGTTCCTAGACATACATGTGCCTACCTATCTGATTCCTTTCGTTCTGCTGAGGTTATAGGTTGAGTTCTAAATCGCTCAGAAGTTTTTCTACTTTCACCAGGAGAAAAATAGCGTCGTGGTTTCTGGGACCCTCTCTCCCGTTCCACACTGGTAGGCAAGCCAACTCCTTTGGTTGACCTCTCAAGCCTTGATTGGCTTTTAGAATCATCAGGAGAGAGGATATAGCAGAGGACCGGGGAGACAGAGAGAGAGAGAGAGAGAATAAAGCAAAGATTTATGCATCTCAGTGAGTCAAGGCACAGACACCACCAAATCCCGCTGCATCCCTCTCCCATGCATGCAAAGGAGATGGAGCATTCCAGAGACCCAATCCTCCAGCTCCCCATTAGTAGGCAAAGCAGAATGGTAGTTTTGGAGCCATGTCCTATATGGTCTGCCCTGCACACTTGTGAGCTAAGCTTAAATGTGACTCAATGCAGGACGCAATACAACTTGAGAAATTAATAATTTTGCCAAGGACGTGCAAGTGACACATCAGGAGGACTTTTGAAACATCACCTACAGTTCAGGTTTCTTGCTGGCACTGGCAGACTCCAGAAATGCACTTCGGAGCTGTGCAACAGAGACCTTGGTGTCCAGCATGCTCAGCTCCAAGTGGGGCCCCTCAGCTTTGGGACCCTGCGGCTCCAGCTCTCCCTCTGCAGCTGGGTGCTTACTCTTCAGGGCCTGGAGCTGAGGGGGGGCCGTGTAGTCAGACAGGGAGCGGGTGAGGACCTTGCGCTTCCTTCTAGGTGCTTCTTTCTTGTGACCTGTCACTCTGGCATCTTGGGATACAGGCTCGCTCTGAACATAGGAAACCATTTCGCTCCTGCCCATTCTCTCAGTGGACTGGTGCTGAGCTTGAGGTGGGTGTGAGAGACTTTCTGGCTCCTTGCGATGTTCTAAGGTGATGGTGCCAAGAACGGCAGGCTTCCCAAAGTCCTCATTTCCAGAAGTGTCCTCGTGGCTTCTCACAAGCCCTCCGTCCTCTAAATCCAAGAGTGCTTTCCTGCTTTTCTTGAGAGCTTCAGCAAGGGGCACATCTTCTTCTGCTTGTGATTCACAAATATGGAGAATGGGGGTATCTCTTCTCTCACCTTCGAGAACCTTCAGGGCAGGAGGCTGTATGACATTCTGGGTGGCTGATCCTACCCAGCTGCACTCAGACACACTTTCTGGGGTTTCTGAGGTCACCAGCATGGCAGTGTGCACGGGATCTGCTGGTTGGACATAGCCACGGATCGGCTGTCGTGCAGAGCCGGCTGCCTTGCTCGTGACCCTATCGAAGGCCGAGTTTTCTGAATGAAAGGACAGGTAATGCCCTGGCACGGGCTGACATCTCCTGTGAGTTAAGGACTCTGAGGCAAGTTCAGGGCTGCTGCGAGCACTCTCCTCTTTCACCAATTTTTCTCTAACTTTAACTCTTTAAGAAAGAAAAAGGTTTAAGTTGCAAAGAGCAGTAACTACTTAACAGGAAAGAAGCATGCATGCATCACGGATTACCAGTCAATGGAAATAAAACCAAAGAGAGAACAATTTGTGGAGAAGCATTTTGGGTAGTTAATATCAGAAGCCCACTGCTTGCAAAATGAATGATTTTGAAACGAGTTTTCAAATGTGCATTCAAATGCCAGAGTGGTGCAAAACTAACTCTACCCATAAAGCTCAGGGGTCAGATGCTGTCCTGGGAGAGAAGAGATGCCTTCTAACTAAATGAATACCCAGAAGCCACAGAAAAATCCCTCAATGCACGCCAGTAGTATGCACGAGGGCACACTGGGGCTGGTGCTGTGAACAGCAAGCTTTCTGCATGTACAGGCCTAGTATATGACTGTGGGTAGTTTCCAGGCATACCTACACCTACTGACCAAATGTGATTTCATCATCTTCTGGAAATGTAAGAGTATTCATGATTACTTTTTTATTGAGTTCAAGATACAACAAATAATCACCTCTTCCAAGCACACACCTCAACATTCACAAGCTTTTCATGCAATGCAGACTGCATTCATTCATTCATTCATTCATAAGACATGTCACCAGTTTGGTCATCATTACTACTAATAAGTGTAGCACTCAGAAGAATATTAGAGAAAAGATCATTGTTGAAAGAATTAATAAACTGAACATTTTTCTCTCCTCTGAAATAGCAATTCCTATTAGGCTGTTAGTTAAAAAGTAATGTAAAAAGAGATTACTCTAGTTGTTTCTGACAGCAAAACTTGAATCCATTTTAAAAGCTACTTTTCTATGTTTCCATCACTGCAGAAACAAAGTAGCCAAGAGCTCTGGCCGTGGGGCTGGAGGAGATCTCTGCTCAAAGCCTGACTCAGCTAGTTCTAGTTGTGTGGTCTCAGGCACTTACCTGCCTTAGTTGCTTTATCTTTTAAAGGGAAAGAATAGTGACAAAATGTATGTAACTTGATATTTACAAAACACATGGCTTTAATAGTCCTAGCTAGTTCTTATTTTTATTTTTTGAAATACCACATAGTGAGAAACGAGAAACCATTGAAACTGCTTAGGAATGGATTACTAAAAATAAAGAAAGCCTCTGAAGTAGGAAAAGTGATTTCTTGGGGAATGTAAAACCTTTATTTACTTAAGATTAGTCATCAAAAATAATTATTTCTGATATATACCTTTAGGAAGAGAGTATTTCCTTAAATGACCAATTCACCTTGCTAACTTTGATGTGAACACCTCCATGTTTTCCAACATGAGATGCAGAATATCTATATATACTTCATTAAAGAAAAACGAAGACACACGAAGGGCAGTAACTATGAACAATTTAGGGGAAAGGGATTCTGAGTTGTTATTTTTCTCAGACTAGCCAGTGTTGGATGTTTTCATATTTACAAGTTTTGTTAATCAAAAGAAGACTGAAATGTGGTTCAACTTTTCCTGTGGAATGTGTCCTTCTAATCAGAGACAATCTGAATGTTGTCCTCAGCTGAGAACAAAGACTGTTAGAAACTCAATATATGGGTGCTTTGTCTTGCCAGTGACTTATTCATTCTTACTCCTTCCGCCTCTCCCTGCCTCCAAACTGAAAAATGAAATGATAGGGGGTTTTGCCTGCTTTTAAAACCACAGGCTCTCTATTTAACTGTTGAGAATTAACTATTGGTTTAGAGATGAGGAGACATGAAAACAAGGAGGCTGCGTGCCTGGTGAAGGGGTGCTGACAAGATGGGACACCAGCTGAGTAGCTGGCCTCAGGAGGGGAGCAACCCAAAAGTGCCAGGTTGACTGGGAGTGTGGGAGGTGGTTAGAGAGGACAAAAACAAGAGGTATAGTAAAAAGGTTTCAAAAAGAGGAGCAAAAGGAAATGCTAGTAGAGGAGAGATTAGGACATTTGAAGGAGAAAAGCAAATGATTAGGAAGTAACTTCCAGCAGCTCTTTCTGAACACATGATTTTCAAATGCACTGCCATTAGAAAGAGGAGAATTAGCACTGGGTGATGTGAGAAACAGCAGGCAAGGCAGCAGGGAGAGCAGCACTCAGGAAACAAAAGCCAAGAGTTTCAATTTGGAATATACCTGGAAGGCCAGTTGATAAGTGAAGGTGTGTCCCCTTCGGAATCTTTCTGCAGAAACCACTCATGTTTGACTTTCCCTGTACTATCATGTACAAAAAACAAAACTTCAGACAATGTCTATTAAAATGTCCACACATACACAGAAATTAGACTCTTTATAGTTGGAAAAAAGTGGTGTCCCATATATCTGAATTGTTTATAGGCTACGGGCTAAATTGCTATAATACTGCAAATAGGGAAGTGGGGTGATAGGTTTGGGTGTAGAAAGACGGGGGATATCAGAAGTTCACATCTGATCGTAACAGACTTCAGTGGTCACAGCAAAATGTACGGAAGTGGTGACAGACAGGTTCTTGCCTGTCAGTGTAAACCAAAACTCAAACTAAAGCAATTTTAGAAAATTGATTATAATTTAAACCTGAAAGGCTAATTTCTGTTAAGTAAAGAATAATCCTGGCTTTTGAAAATGTATAAGCATATTTTGTCATGGGGTTTATATTCATGTCATGGAATTTCCAGGACATATGGTTCACTACTAAAATCAAGAGATTGAAATAAATACATCTAAAGCCACCAAATATAGTGTTTTTCAGGTAATTTGAAAGTATTAAGGGTTTGTAATAGTCACATTTTGCCCACAAATACCAATTATCTTATAAAAAATTGGATTAAAAATATAAGGCAACATCTCATCCCTAAGTTTTGTTAAGGTACATTGGTAAATTGGTAAATAGCTATATATAAAAACAGCATCTGAAACAGTACATATCAAATAAAGTAATAAAAAAGAAAGTCAATAAGATCATATCTTTAATTGCTAATCTTACATTTTCCTTTTATATTTATCACCAAATAATGCAGCCAACACAACAGTGGCCAATACTAATTCAAGTCTATTCAATTCATGTTTATTGAATTCCTGCTATGTACAAGGCACTGAGCTAAACTCTGAGAAGTAACAAAGGTGAATCAGGCATCAACCAGTCATTAAAAAGCTTATACCATGCTAAGCAAGATAATATATTTTTTACACAGTCATTCCTCAACACGAAATAGAATATAATGCAAGGTTGAATCTGACAGAGTACAATTAACCCTTGAATAACATAAGTTTGAAATGCACAGGTCCATTTATATGCGGATTTTTTCAGTAAATATACAGTTGACCCTCTGTATCCCTGGGTTTCACATGCATGCAGTGAATAAGCCACAGATGTGGAGGGCCAACTGTATGCATTGTCCAATGCCATCCTATCTAATAAAAGAGAAACATGCAAATTGAACATACCTCTGCTATGCCCACCAGCCAATCAGGAGCGAGTATGCAAACTAACCCAACAAATATGGCGGTGGCCAGAGCTGGAGCAAGCAGGAGGCTTGGGTTGCCCCCAGCGATGGAGGAAGCCAAGCTTCCCGCCCGCCCTGGTCGGCCCTGGCCTCTGCTCAAGGCTACATAGTTTCAATTATAGAAGATAAATAAATCCCACATACCAGGGCCTCCACTTGGGTCGCCGGGGGGCATGGCCAGCCTGTAAACCACCACAGGCCCCTCGCCCAGGCTGCCCCACACCCCAAGGGTACCCTCACCCTGATCTGGGACACCCTTCAGAGCAAACCAGCCGGCCCCCACCAGTGCACCAGGCCTCTATCCTATCTAATACAAGAGTAATATGCAAATTGACCATCACTCCAACACATAAGATGGCTGCCCCCATGTGGACACAAGATGGCCACCACAAAATGGCCAGCAGGGGAGGGAGGTTGGGAGGGACCAGGCCTGCAAGGGAGGGCAGTTGGGGGCAATCAAGCCTGCAGGGGAGGGCAGTTAGGGGTGACCAGGCCTGCACGGGAGGAAAATTGGGGGCGACTGGGCCTATAGGGAAGGGCAGTTGGGGGGGACCCAGGCCTGCAGGGGAGAGCAGTTGGGGGGGACCAGGCCTCCAGGGGACGGCAGTTGTTGGGGGACCAGGCCTGCAGGGGAGGGCAGTTAGGGGCAATCAGGCTGGCATGGGAGTGGTTAAGGGGTGATCAGACTGGCAGACAGAAGCGGTTAGGGGCAATCAGGCTGGCAGGCAGGCGAGCAGTTGGGAGCCAGCAGTCCTGATTGTGAGAGGGATGTCTGAATGCCCATTTAGGCCCGATCCTACTGGACAGTCGGACATCCCTCGAGGGGTCCCAGATTGGAGAGGGTGCAGGCTGGGCTGAGGGACACCCCCTTTCCCCCCCCCCCCCCCGAGTATGAATTTTGTGCACCGGGCCTCTAGTTTTATATAAGGGACTTGAGCAACTAAGAATTTTGGTCTCCTTTGGGCGGAGTATGGTCCTGGAATTAATCCCTTGCAGATACCAAGGGATAACTTTTTGGAGAGTCAAGTTAATCACAGTGCCCCTGACCACCATGTTGTTCAAGGGTCGGCTGTAATTATAGCAGGCTGAAAATATTTCAGTGAAAAATCATAGGCAAGGAAAGCTGTACTGACCTGTATCCTCCTATAATACAGAAAGGACAATGGAAACTCTACATTGGAGTTAAAATGTTTACCAGCTCAAACCCTTATCAACCTATCTGCAAGAGTGCTTCAATACCAGGATGCAAACAAATTTTAGGTCACAGCAGTTCCCAAAAGAATAGAATGATAATTGTAATAAAATTCTCTGAATTTTCTAAAATCACTTTACTTTGAGCTTTGGTTTTGAGCAAGGCTTTGTCTGTCATTACTTCTGTATATTTTTTATAAATATTTTGTTGTTGTTGTTGATAGTATTACAGATATCTCCCATTCCCTCCCCCCCTTCCTCCTTCCTCTGGGTCCCTAACCCCTGCCCTCAACCACGTCTTACTTCTGTACATTTTGCTGTGACCACTGAAATCTGTTGCAATTAGATGTGAACTTCTATTTCTCCAGTAACATCCCCCTGTCTTTCTACATCCAAACCTATTACCCCACTGCCCTATCTTTAGCATTATAGCAATTTAGCCCGTAGCCAATAAACAATTCAGATGTATTCTATAAAGAATCTAATTTCACAACATTTATATAAACATAGAATAGTTTAGCATATTAATGTGAAGCTTGAAAGGATACAATGCAACACAGCACAGGATATAGAGGAAGAAGGCATAATGGATATCTGCTTTTGAAAACCATCAAGTTAATATAACTAATATGCCTACATCACAGAGATATTTCAAGGCTCAAATACTTTTTGTATAAGAGTGCTTTGTCACAGACAATGGCTGGGTGAGGACCTGTGGTGGGGGGGTGTGAAGGACAGGAGCAGGCTGGAAGAGGTTTATGGGGGGGAAAGGAGGACCCATGTAATACTTTCAACAATAAGATTTTTTTAAAAAGTGCTTTGTAAACTGTGAAGTGCTAAACAATTTTCTGAAGATGTCTTCAGAAAAGAATAAAACTTGGTGAATATCACTATAAAAATTATCAGGAGAGTTAGGAATATATTTAGTCAGCATTTGTAAAACGAAAATCACAGACATGATGACTTGCTGTGCTCCATTTATTCATTACAACTTAAATATGGAACTTGCCAAAAAACCAAGTGACTACTACCATGTAAAGGGGCTACTCAAATCCCTCCCCCCTTTTTTTAATTGAATTTATTGGGGTGACACTGGTTAACAAACATATACAGGTTTCAGGTGCACAGTTCCACAATACATCATCTGTACCCTGTATTATGTGTTCACCACCCCAAGTCAAGTCTCCGTCCATCACCACTTATTCCTCCTTTATCCTCCTCCACCTCCTCTCTCCCCTCAGCAATCACCACACTGTTGTCTGTGTCCATGAGTTTTCTCTCTCTTTTTTTCTTTTTTGCTCAATCCCTTCACCCCCACCCAGCCCAAATAAATTTTGACATTTAATATATATCATAAATGTATGTAATGAGAAAGAACATATGTGAAGGTATTGTGCCGAGAATATCATAAGCCCTTCAAAATGCTGGTCTCCTCTTCTTCTTTCTTCATAGGCCACATACTATTGCACGTTTATGAATTACTGTTTTTATAGTTTAAAGAGATGATACATACATTGTCCCAATTCAGAAGTCCTGTGATTTTAAGAAGAATGTAAAAAAGGTCTCACCAGGAGGGCTTGAGTTTGACTCAAGTAAATTTAAAGCAGGAGTGATTTAGGACAGTATTTCTCCAAGTAAGGCTTTCAGGACACAGGTAGGCTAAGGCACTTATTTGGGTGAGGTTTTCTGCCATCAAAACCAGAAAACAAAGACAAGGGGGTGGGGAGAAACCTAAATGTAATTAAACACTGATTATTTAATTAAGCAAGGCTGTCCTGGGCACTTCCTATCCACATACTGCATGCAGACTGTGGTCACTTCTCAGTCCTTTCCTTACTCACCTACTAGAAGCATTTGATACACATGCCTTTCACCTGTCTTCTGTCTCACTCACCACCTGCACCTTAGGGTGCCCATGGCTCTATCTCCTTTCCTGCTCCATCAATAGTCGGAGCCTTAATGATCTCATCCAGCTTTCACTTCCATGGCCAGGATCTTGCAACATTTATCTCCACCCCAATCTTCCCTTGAACACAGACTCCTGCATTCAATGGGCTACTTGACATTTCCATTTGGATATCTAATGGACATCTTCAATTTTATGGACATGCAAACAATGAACTCTTCATTTCTCTCCAAGCCTCACTTCCACTGGAGCCCTAGTTCAGCAAATGGCCATTTCTTCTTCGTGGTGGCCTGGCCAAAAATTTGAACTCACTCCTCTTGACACATCTGTTTCTCTCATACGCCACAGCCACATCTAAGTCATGAGCAAATCCTGTTAACTTCAAAATATGACCTCTTTTCACTACCTCTGCTGTTATTCTAGTTCACCATCATCTCCCACCTAGATTACTGAGATGACCTCCTAATTATTCTACCTGTTTTCATGCTTGCCCACCTATACAGTCTGTTTTCAGCTTAGCAACCAGAGGAATTATTTTTAAATATTCATGCACCGGTACGGTCCCTAGGCCTGGTTGGCAATCGAAAAGTGAGCATCTGGCATGGAAGGGTAGGTCCCAGCTGACCTCTGGGCCCTGGGCAGCACCTGGGCCCCCGATTGCACCTGCCTTGGCCTGGCGCAGCCCGCTCACCTGCTCCACCATCCCGCTGTGGTTCTGCTCTTGTTGGGGCCTATTGGGGCCGGCAGCACCTCCACTGCCACCTGCTGCCAGTGCCGCGCCACCCGCCATGTTCCATGCCAACCCCTGGTGGTCAGCACACGTCAAACGACCACCCGATGGGATAATTTGCATATTAGGCTTATTATATAGGATTGGAAGGCAGGTCTGTCTTTCCTCTTTTCAAAACCATTATATGGTTTAATTTAGAGCAAACCCCAAAGCCCTCATGATGGGCTATAGGCCCTTCCAGACCTGCCTACCAGTCCCCACACACCTCATCCCCTCAACCCCATGCTCCTGCCTCACTGCTGACCCGGGGCCTCTTCAAACACTCCATGCTTAGTGTCCATGCGGGGACATGGCTTGCTTCCTCACTTTATGTAAGTTTCTGCTCAATTACTGTCTTCTCAGAGATACCTTTCTAACCACTTCATATGAAATAGCAACCCCCATTTACCTTCTACCTTCACTGATTCGTTTGAATTTTCTTCATAGCACTTACCACACCTGTCACATTACATACTGATTTATTGTCTCCAACTCCACTTTTTGAAAGAAGAGGCTGCTGGGTCATCAGCACTCAGACAGTGTATGGCAAATAGCAGGTCTCAATATATGTTTGTGAAACTGAGGAATCCTATATAATAATAGAGGAATATGCAAATTGTCCGTTACTCCATAACATCACGACTGTTCAGGAGGCTGCGCGCGCAGCAGGCCCGGGTGGGGACGTGAGCCTGTGGTGCCTCCTCTGGAGTTGGGGAGCTGATGACTGATGGTCTCCGGTCCTCCTCCAACAGCCCTCTCTAGCAGGCATGGGGTTGCTGAGACCCAGGCCGGGCCTCTGGCCACAGATCCACAGGTTCGCGGAGACCGACTCTACCAGGCCGCTCGGAGGTCATGTGGCTGGGCCGCAGGGTGCCTGAACCCGGTGACCATTCAAGACATGAAACAGAGAGGGTGGACACCTAGCAGCGTGAGAGGCCTGGCTGTGGGCCCACTTGAGGGGCGGCTCCCGGGCGAGCGCTGCAGCTTTGGCAAAGCAGCCGGCCAGGAGGCGGGCGGCCCAAGGGGCGCAGAGCAGCGCCCGGGTGAGTGTTGTGCCTTCAGTGAAGCAGCTGGTTAGGAGGCAGGCGGCCCAAGGGGTGCAGAGTGGCGCCAAGGTGGGGTGCACCAGAGGGGGCTTGGGCCGGAGCAGGGGGCCGGCAAGTGGGGATCTGCCTCGCCCGTGGAGAGTGAGGTTCTGCAGTGGCCCCAAGAAGTGGGTCAGTCCGGCGGGAAACAAGAGGTGATGACTGCCGGTGTGGACGGATGCCCGAGCGGAGGGGCGCGGACCCACAGCCCTGAGGTGGGGGTTGAGGGGCGGTGCCACCTCAGTGGAGGGGTGCTGCACTGCCAGGTACCCACTGCAGCGGTTTGGCAAAGCTCCCAGTGGTAACTGGGCCTCGCACCGGTGGCCTTCGCACTTGAGAGGTGGTGACTCCTGCTCCTGCCTTGGCCCAAAAGCAAGCCCACACCCACCCCAACCCCAGTTCCCACCCCACCCCACCCCATGGCAGTGCACACCTGCACGGTGAGTGCGAAGCCTACCACCTGCTCCCCAGAAGGAGGGGCAGTAAAGAATGGGGGCGGAGGACGGGGGAGAGGAAAGAATGTGGAGCATCCACAATGAAGAGGTGCTTGAGAATGAGCCTGACGGGAAGGTTTGTTCTGTTTGCCCCACGGCTGTCCCTTAGAAAGGGCGGAGAGCGCAGCTGTGAGGGGTCCTTGTGCACTGAGTCCAGTTCCACAGCCAACTGGAATCGGCCTCAGTTTCCTGGTCTGTAAAATGGATTAAGCGTGTCCCAGTGCCTTCACTGAGCTTTGATGGCCAAATGAGATACTATATAAAGAAAATGAGGGAAGAAGTGAGAAAGAAAAGGAAGGGTGAGCAACACAAAAGAAAGATTGAAAGGAACCTGTAAACCCATTGTCACTTAAATAGGGAATATAGTCAACAGTGTTGTAATGACGGTATGATGCCAGGTGGGTACTGGAAATATTGGGGAACATTTTGTAAAGTATATGATTGTCTAACCACTATTCTGTAACTAATATAAAACCTGAAAAAAATACAAAATAATATTGAATATAAAGAAATGAAAATAGGAGTGACATTTTTATAAATTTCAAAGTTTAAATAAAGGCTGCAAAGGAAGGAAGGGGGAGAATAAAAATAGTGTTTTTCATTTTACCACTTTATTGTCTTTTCAGTACATGAAAAAGTTGTCTTTATATGGTGCTTTTATACTTTCTTAAGTCATTATCTCATTTGATGTTCAGGGCAACCTAAAGACAAGATAATTATTCCCTCCACTATTCAAAGAAAGGAAATCTTGGTGTCTGGCCCCAATGATTCAATTGACAAGCCCTTATTGTAAAGCAGGGTTAGTGAAATTTTCTGTGAAGGGTCATATCTATACAAATAAAAGCCTTGGGGGCAATAAGGCCAGCAGGGGAGGGTAGTTGGGGGCAATCAGGCCAGCAGCAGAGAAGTTAGGCATCAATAAGGCCGGCAGGGGAGCGGTTAGGGGGCGATCAGGCTGGCAGGCAGAAGCGGTTAGGGGCAATCAGACAGGCAGGCAGGCGAGTGGTTAGGAACAGTGGTCCCAGATTGTGAGAGGGATGTCCGACTGCCGCAGGGATTGGGCCTAAACCGGACATCCCTCGAGGGGTCCGAGATTGGAGAGGGTGCAGGCTGGGCTGAGGGACACCCCCCCTGCATGCATGAATTTCGTGCACCGGGCCACTAGTTGTTAAATAATCTCTATAACAATTCTCTCAGGTATTCTTTTTTAAAAAATATATTTTTTATTATTTTTTTATTTTTATTTTTTTTACAGAGAGGAAGGGAGAGGGATAGAGAGTTAGAAACACTGACTAGAGCAAAACATCGATCACCTCCTCCTGCACACCCCCAACTGGGGGTGTGCCTGCAACCAAGTTACATGCCCTTGATCGGAATCTAACCTGGGACCCTTCAGTCTGCAGGCCGACGCTCTATTGACTGAGCCAAACCAGTTAGGGTTCTCTGAGGTATTCTTATCCTCATTTTATAGGTAAAAAGAAAAAGGTGCAAAAAGCATATTAACTGCCAAATTACAAGTTGGTTAATGAAAGGATGGGCTTAACCCAGTGCTAGGGCACCCCGGCCTAGATCTTCTACTCCTCCAGAGCTACAGGCTTCCACATTCTGGAAAACAACCACCTCCATAGCTTAAATGAGTCATGATGTAGTTGAGATGTCAGTGCTCATGGGCTCTAGGGCTCAGCACAGACAGCACAAAGGTGTGGTGGTCACATTCACAGATTTGACCACATGCTGGTCTCTCTAGCAGACAGTCACTCAATTACCTGTAAATCCTGCAAAACCCAATCACCTTCTTCCTCTCTCCAAACGTATGACATGAAATCAAAGGAGTCCAGCAGTAAAGAGCAACTGGACTCAGAGGGCACTTACTGCTGAGGTAGTGGTACAAGGGGGATGCTGGGGCCCAGACTTGGCAAGGCAGGTGAAATTTTGTCTCCTCCCATCAAAGCATTCTATATCAGAAGACCTGTGTAAGAATTACCCATTTGGAAATGAGAAAATTCATGGGAAGAATAAACTGAGAACAGGCAATACTGGATCTTATGTGGGAGGAATTATAACTACTCTGAGGACCGAGGGAATATTTCAACTCAGCTGGACTGATCTCTCAGCTATCCCTGCTCCTCAGTCAGAAAGAAATAATAATGTGACATGATACCTAATACATGAAACCTAATTCCCACTTTCCCAGGCACACTGGAGGCTCAACATCACAATAGCTAAAAGTCAACTGTTCATCAATAAATATCCATGCATTGGCCATGACACATGTATAACGCCAGCATCAGGGAAAATAATTTTAGTATGCATACTTGACTTGTGCTTTGAGTATTCACTAAGATATCTGAAATTAAAAATGAACTTTGTATAAACCACATTGTAAATATAAATTACAACCATTTAAGATTTCTTTATTCAGAATATTATAAACAATTAACATTAACATTTCTCCTATGATTTTAAATAATTTCATCAAATTCTAATATAACAGCTTTTGAATAGACAAAAACAAAATACTCTTAAAAAAACAATTTAAAAAAATCAATGAAACCAAGATCTGGTTCTTTAAAAGGATAAACAAAATTGATAAACCATTAGCCAGACTCATCAAGAAACAAAGAGAGAGGACCCAAATAAATAAAATCAGAAATGAAAGTGGAGAAGTAATCACTAAAACCACAGAAATACAAAGGATTGTAAGAGAATACTATGAACAAATATATGCGAACAAGCTGGACAATGTGGATGAAATAGACAAATTTCTAGAAAAATACAATCTCCCAAAACTGAATCAGGAAGAATAAAAAAACCTGAATAGGCCAATAACAACTGATAAAATAGAAGCAGTAATCAAAAAATTCCCACGGAACAAAAGCCCAGGTCCGGATGGCTTCACAGGGGAGTTTTACCAAACATTCAAAGAAGTATAACACCTATACTCCTCAAACTATTTCAGAAAATTCAAAAGGAAGGAACACTTCCAAACTCTTTTTTTGAGACCCGCATTATCCTAATTCCAAAACCAGATAAAGACACTACAAAGAAAGAGAATTACAGGCCAATATCCTTGATGAACATAGATGCTTAAACCCTCCACAAAATATATTAAAAAGATCATATACCATGATCAAGTAGGATTTATTCCAGGGATGCAAGGCTGGTACAATATTTGCAAATCAATAAACGTGATACATCACATAAACAAAGCAAAAGACAAAAATCACATGATCATATCAATAGATGCAGAAAAGGCATTCAACAAAATCCAACACCCATTTTTGATAAAAACTCTCAGCAAAGTGGGAATAGAGGGAGCATATCTCAACATGATAAAGGCCATATATGACAAACCTACAGCCAACATCATACTCAATGGGCAAAAACTAAAACCATTTCTCCTAAGAAGAGGAACAAGACAGGGATGTCCACTTTCACCACTCCTGTTTGACACAGTACTGGAAGTGTTAGCTATAGCAATCAGACAAGAAGAAGACATAAAAGGCACCCAAATTGGAAAACAAGAAGTAAAACACTCATTATTTGCAGATGACATGATATTGTACATAGAAAACCCCAAAGACTCCATCAAAAAACTACTAGACTTAATAAATGAATTTGTAAATGTAGCAGGATACAAAATTAACACCCAGAAATCTATGGCATTTTTATTCACCAACTAGAGGCCTGGTGCATGAAATTCATGCCCTCCTGGGGACCCTCAGCCTGGCCTGCGCCCTCTCGCAGTCTGGGAACCCTCGGGGGATGTCTGAAGCCGGCAGTCGGGCATTATTAGCGCTGCCACGGAGGTGGAGGCGGGAGAGGCTCCCGCCAACACTGCTGTGCTTGCCAGCCGTGAGCCTGGCTTCTGGCTGAGCAGTGCTCCCTCTGTGGGAGCACACTGACCACCAGGGGGGCAGCTCTTGCATTGAGCATCTGCCCCCTGGTGGTCAGTGCACATCATAGTGACCAGTTGGTCCACCATTCAGACGATTTGAATATTAGCCTTTTATTATATAGGATAATGAACTCACAGAAAGAGAAACTAAAAAAACAATCCCATTTACAATTGCAATAAAAAAAATTAAGATACCAAGGAATAAACTTAACTAAGGAGTTAAAAGACCTGTACTGGGAAAACTACAGGATGTTGAAGAAAGACATAGAGGAAGACATAAACAAGTGAAAGAATATACCGTGTTCATGGATTGGTAGAATCAACATAATTAAAATGTCTATATACCCAAAGCAATCTATAGATTCAATGCAATCCCCATTAAGATACCAATGGAATATTTCACAGACCTAGAACAAACTCTCCAAAAATTCATATAGAATAAAAAAAGACCCCGAGAAAGAACAAAGTTGGAGGGATCACAATACCAGATATCAAGCTATAGTACAAAGCCACTGTTCTCAAAACTGCCTGGTACTGGCACAAGAACAGACATATAGACCAATGGAACCAGAGTACCCAGCAATCGACTCAAGCCATTATGCTCAATTAATATTTGACAAAGGAGGCAAGACCATACAATGGAATCAAGACAGTCTCTTTAATAAATGGTGTTGGGAAAATTGAACAGATACATGCACCAAAAAAACCCCACAAAACAAAAGGAAACTAGACCACCAACTTACACCATACACAAAAATAAACTCAAAATGGATAAAGGGCTTAAACCTGAGATGGGAAACCATAAAAATCTTAGAAGAATCCATAGGCAGCAAAATAGGAAACATATGTCTGTAGCAATATCTTTACCGATACAGCTCCTAGGGCAATGGAAACTAAGGAGAAAATAAACAAATGGACTATATCAAAATAAAAAGCTTTTGCACAGCAGAAGAAACCATCAACAAACAACAAGAAAGCCCACTGCATGGGAGAAAATATTTGCCAATGTTATCTCTGATAAAGGTTTAATCTCCAAAATGTATAGGGAACTCATACAACTTAACAAAAGGAAGATAAACAATCCAATAAAGAAATGGGCAAAGGACCTACATAGACACTTTTTGAAAGAGGACATAAGGAAGGCCAAGAGACATATGAAAAACATGCTCAAAGTCACTAATTATCTGAGAGATGCAAATCAAAATGACAATTCGGTACCATCTCACACCTGTCAGAATGGCTATCATCAACAAATCAACAAATGACACGCGCTGGCAAGGATGCAGAAAAAAAGGAACCCTCATGCACTGCTGGTGGGAATACAGACTGGTGCAAGCCACTGTGGAGAACAGTATGGAGTTTCCTCAAAAAATTAAAAATCAAACTCCCACTTGACCCAGTAATCCTACTTCTAGAAATATATCCCAAGGAATCAGAAACACCAATCAGAAAGGATATATGCACCCCCTATGTTCCTAGCAGCACAATTTACAATAGCTAAAATTTGGAAACAGCCTAAGTGCCCATCAGCAGATAAGTGGATTAAAAACCGATGGTACATCCACACAATGGAATACTATGCTGCGGTAAAAAAGAAGCAATTCTTACCATTTGCAACAGCATGGATGGACCTGGAGAGCACTATGCTAAGCAAAATAAGGCAGTCAAGAAAGAGAGATAAATATCACATGATCTCACTCATATGTGGAATATAATGAACAACATAAAGTGATGAACAAAAGAGAGCCAGAGAAAACAAATATTTTAGAATATAATAGAAGTAATACTGTTATTTCCAGATTTTTAATAATTCCTACAACTTTTGTGATATTATACTATGTTAGTACAGTTTTGGTAATATCATTATATTTAAAATCTTTTTTTCTTGAAATGTTGTTTATTGCATGTAACATTATATTTAAAATCATTTTTCTTGAAATATTAAAAAAATACTCAAAGAATTTGTTCTTTATATTAAAAATCTAAAACTGTAGCATGGAAAATGGATTGCTGATTGTTAGGACCTGGGCGGGGGTCGATTACAAAGGCATAGGAGGGAATTTGGGGGCTAATAGAGTCATTCTATATCTTGGTTGTAGTGATAGTTACATAACTTTCTATATTTGTCAAAATTCACAGACTTGTACTTAAAAAGGGTGAATTTACTGTACATAAATTACACCTTAATAAAAATAATATTAAAACCTAAGCCTTCTAAAATCTCTAACTCAGCGTCCTTCACAGTGCTCTTGGTAAGAGTCACAGCTCAGGGATTTACTTTGACACAGATGTCTAGTGCAGTTAATGGGATTTTTAATTCAAATATCTTTGTTTATCCTTTAAAAACAAAATAAATGTTTAAAAAATGTGGACCACACACAGTCAATTCCACAAAATCTGTTTTTGATCTTTTTCTTTCTTTTCTTCATATTTTTTCTCCGAAGCCTAAAGAGACTGGGAAACCTGAGGTAAGAAATGAGGAGAGCCCAGAGTGGATCCTTTCAGTGTTTACATTGGTAAGGAAGCTAAATTCTTCATCTGGGAAGCTGATTAAACGCATGCCTTGGCTCCCCAAAATGGTGAAACAAGAGTACAGAGCTGTTCTGGCTAGCTAACCCCCAAACTACCCAACATACTGGAAGTTTGGGGCCAAGTTCTCCACTGTGGAGCACAGCTTGATCATAATACTCCAGGTGCCTGAGGGATGCCCAACCTCAGATTAAAAACCACATCATTGCATAAAAATACAAAATTAATTTCTGGCATTGTTTTGGAGAAACTGTATTACAGCAGGTTAGTTTTTTGTCTTTTTTTTAAAAAGGAGATCACTTCTGAATAGTGGTTACAATGTGTTGGGTTCTTTTATTTTTATTTCTTTAAATCTTGCATGGATGCTATTATTTTTTTTTTTTCAGTATTCTTTAATGTTGTGCTTAACTACTTTTCACAATTAAGGCTTGGTTAAAACACAAAGAGTAGGCAGGATTAGTTTTATATAATGAGTTGAATATATGATATGACCAGACTACGGCAGCTAAGTAGAGTCAAGAATCAGCCTGGCTGGCATGGCTCAGTGACTGAGTGTCCACCCATGAACCAGGAGGTCACTGTTGGATTTCTGTTCAGGACACATGCCTGGGTTGCGACTCGATCCCTAGTAGGGGGCGTGAAGGAGGCAGCCAATCAATGACTCTCTCTCATCATTGATACTATCTCTCTCTCCCTCTCCATTCCTCTCTGAAATCAACAATATATATATATATATATATATATATATATATATATATGTATGTATATGTATCAGTGTTGGTGGACAGAGGCACAGGGCTGATGGAAACCTTTTCTATTTTGACTGGGGTAAAGGCTTTACTTTTCCCCAAACTCATCAACCTGCATCATCCTTAAACTATGTGAATTTTGATGTATATTATACCCCAATTAAAAATATATCGCTGTTGAATTACAGATTAAGGACTTTTTGAGTAATAAAAGGTAGAAATTTAGAGTCTTCTTAGGGCAGATGCAGGAGAAACATGTGAGATAAGCAATTTCTTCCATCTCAGCTAACCTCAGTGTTGAATGCTGAAATGCTGCAACCTCAGCCAGTAAAGGGTGATGTCAGGAGGAACGTGCATACACACAGAATTGTCCGAGAAAGCACTGGGGTCTGAGGAAGGGCTGTGGTGGGCCTTCTGAAATGGATCAAATTTGTGATTCCCAGTTGAATTTGGATTTCCATGTCTCCTGCTTGAATTCTAATGGCCCCTCCTAGAAAAAAACGTAATCCAGTCTCAAAACAGCCAATAGTGTTTTTGCTCACTTATTGTGATTCCCACTCACAGCTTAACATTTATGAGCACACTGACTCAAGAGTATAATATAAGAATTCTAACCTCAAAGTGGAAAAAGCCTCAGAGCATAAACACTCAAGGGTGTTCTGCTGACCGGTGCCACTGATCCATGGTTAGATAAAAGGCTTGTGCCAGAGAAAGGGAACATTGCTAGCCAGCTGACTTTTCTTTTATAGAATGACTCTGTGGATGAATGAAATGACCCATGATTTACATTCAGGTGAAAGTCTCTATAGACTGTGGGCTAATAAATGGTTCAAGAAGCACTGCTATAGTTTGGTGACACTAAGAAAACAGAAAGCAGGAGAACATTCATTCAAAAATCACTTATTGAGCCACCTGGTATGTGCTAGACGCTGGGCAATAGCAGGGAAGAACACAAGAAAACGACTAAGACAAGGTATCTATGTTTTGGTAAGGCTTCTACTAAAGTAATGCTGTCATTGAGACCATCCTTACCAATCAATTTGGCATAATATCAAATTCATGGTTCCATTCATGGTTTGAGTGAATCTTGACAAACTTGCTAAAATCCCTTCCTGCGATGCCAGCCTTGTAGGATGTTGAGCATTTGAATGTCCTTCTTCCTAAGACTCGAGGTGTGGGGGAAGCTGCATTTATGAGACACCTAATTTGGTTCATGATCTCTCTCTTCTTTTCCCTTTTGGCAGAGTCATCATCAATGATGAGCCAGACTGATAACATTAGGACTCCCTATGCCAAACCAACCTTCAGCTTTATAACTGTGCTGGGAAAAAGACAGTGAGAAGACAGACTGGTTTGAGAGTCTAAGTACGAGAGAAGGTATAAGAGACTCCAAAAATGATTCCAGATTCTATTAATACAGAGAGAGGGTTATAAAAACTTGGAAAGGTCAAGAATGCAGGGTAGATGGGAAGGTAGCCTCTCTGGACATGTTCTTATTTGTCAACAACTCAATTAGAATGAGAGACCCAGATGTCATCTGACACTGCAGACAACAGGTGGGCCAGGACCACTTGTGCTATTGACAGTCCACCTTCATTAGTGTACCCAAGATTGGAGTAGCCATGTTGGTCATCACATAAAGACCTCACTGGCGACTAAAACTCCTAAGTCTGTTTCCCATGAACTACTGTCAAATCAGGTTTCCCAATTCTGACCTTGTACACTGACTCCCCCCATCTCCACCCCCCACCTCTAAATACAGAACTTTATGAAATTGCATCTTGATAGTTTCCAACCATTATTCCAGGTACATGTGATCCCTTACCTCCAAGCTCCTGTTCCCTCTCCTCTCTCTCTGGCCCTTCCTCTCATCTCTCTTCCTGTTCCTTCCCTCCCTCACATCTCTCTCTTTATGTCACCAAACATACTTACAACCCCTCTTCCAGAAATCTGATCACCCTAACATCAATATCTTCCAGATTATTTAATGAAATGCCAAATAGGACCAAGTTAGTGGCAAAGCTTAACTTGGAACCAGAGACTTCATTATCTCATATCTAGGTAACTGCAAGCACAACATCAATGGCCTCAATAACCGGAATCAATTCTCCTTCAGATCAACCCTCCACACTCCTCCAGAGTGATCTTTCTAAAATGCATAATCAATCATCCTTGCTCTAAAATCATTCAGGCACTTCCCATTGTCCACAAGGCAAAGGTCAATTGCCTTGATGTGTCATCTGAGGCACTCCAGGATTGGTTCCCACCTGGCTCTCAGCCTCATCTGTCCCCTTCCTTCTAGGTTGACAATGGACATCTGTGCCTTCCTATCTGGGGCAGCCTCTGTCCAGTCCTACAAACTCACCACATTCTTAAGGATTTGGTTCAGTTATGATCACTTCTCCAAGAGAGAAGAAGTAATATACCATTTTTGTTTTCTCATGTTACCCAACCTTGTCTTCTAGAACTTTACTCCATTGTGCTATGGTCATTTCCCATACATTTTTAAAAATATGTTTTTATAGATTTTGAGAGAGAGAGAGAGAGAGGAAGGGAGAGGGACAGAAAGGTAGAAACATCAATGAGAGGGAAACATCACTGATCAGCTGCCTCCTGCACACCCCCTACAGGGATGGAGCCAGCAACCCTGGCATGTGCTCTAACCAGGAATTGAACCAGTGATCTCTTGGTTCCTGGGTCAATGCTCAACTGCTGAGCCACACCGGCAGAGCTATTTTCCACACTTAAAAAAAAAAAAAAAGATATTCCCAGCTAGAAGTACAGTGACTGGAACACAGAAGGCTCAATGGCTCAATATAATTTTCTTCAAAACTATCTTAGAGCAGAAATGAAGACATAAGTCAACACCTATGATGTATGGACAGATGGACGGATGCCTGCCGAGTTGGAATCCTCCTAGACTACAAGTTTTCCTTTTGTTTATGAGGACAAGGCTTTTCTATAATACCCCTGATCTTCTTTCCTACAATCTCTAACCTTCAAAGGGCAAAAACAGCAAACTCTCTTTTCCACTATGATGGAAACCAGAACTTCCATAAACAACAAGAGCAGAGTATAATGGAAAGAACTGATGGATTCAGAGAACTTGAATGAGTAAATGGGTGATGGCTAATGGGCTCAGTTTCGTCAAAGTAGCTATGTGGTTTTAATCCAGTTATTTAAGTGCTTTTATCTTTAGTTTCTTTATGTATAAACTAGATTTTTAAACTAAATAATCTCCAGGGTTACTTCTGTTTCTAAGACTTTAAAATTATTTAACATCAAGTATCTATTTTGTGGGATCTTGGGAAAGCCAACTTCCCACAGGGCAGAAGCTACCTTCCCTGGGCGAGGACTACAAGGTTACTGTGGATAAGAGAACCATGAGATAGTGAACTAGGTTGTAATAGAACCTTTTTATGATGGGTAACTGGCTGGCAGAGAATTATATTACCAGGAAATACATTGAGTGGCCAGATTATTATGATCTCTGAACGCATAATCTGGCCACTCAGTGTGCATATATATATATATATATATATATATACACACACACACACACACACACACACACACACACACACACACATATATACATACATACACACACACACACACACACACACATATATATTAGAGGCCCGGTGCATGATTTCGTGCATGGGTGGGTCCAGCCAGCCTGGTCAGGGGGAGGGGACATGGGCAGTTGGCTGGCCTGCCTGCAGGTCGAACTCTTGGTCGAGGGAACAATTTGCATATTAGCCTTTTATTATATAGGATATACACTGAGTGGCCAGATTATTATGCATTCAGAGATCATTAATAATCTGGCCACTCAGTGTATAATTGTCACAGAGGACAGGAATTGCTGTTGGTTTCTGTCCCTCAATATATAATGTTATGCCATAACATCCTATAACCGCTAAGAGTCAACAGAGTACAACAGTGCTTCCTGATCACAAAGTGAGGTCAAGTCCAGCACAATAAAAATAGTTTCCAGCTCTAATTATGTAACAGCTTCTCATTATAAAACATTAGTCAGCTTAAGAAAAATGGCTATTAACTTTCAGCATCTCATTAAAATGAACAGTTTATTTGCTGAAGTTACTTGTTTAGAAGAAGTGCTAATGGTTGCTTTGGACATACACACAGGCATATGAATGTTCAAGGGCTCATGCACATAGGCAAATTTCTGCATTTAAAATTCAGCAGACATTTGAATTTTCAGGACATAGTAGCAAGTATTTTGGGTGACATATTCATATTGAAGCCAATGAACAGAAATTGATGCTTGCCAGTGAGAAGCGAATAAAATGAAAAGAAAATGGGAGTGAGTTCAGCATATGTTAATATCCAAACTCGGAGAGCAGGGCGAGGACAGCAGTTGTGGGGGTACAGGGACTAAAAGGTGAAAAAGATGCCATCCCAACACTGGAAGGAACCTCAAAGTCTCTTCTTTGGGGAGTGGATACTCAGAAGTCTGTTTTTCAGGATGTTCTGCTGTGACATGGAGCACGTGTTCCACAGCCTTCCTGCCACTGGAGAGACAGGCAGAGACAGTAATGCTGAGGGTCAAGAGGCAGTTACCTCCCTCAGCATCAGCCTCATGTGGACATTTCTATCAGTGCAGGTAAGCAGACAATTAACTAAAAAAAAATGAGCTTGAGGACCTGGGGATCATTTTTAGAGGCACACCTCTCAATGGAGACAAATGCAATCAGAAGGCAGCATAAGCCCCTTTACTTCTTAGGTGGCCCAGTCTGCATGACACAGTGTTACAGAAAAGGTTCATTGTGGAGGCTGCCCTGGCCTATCCTGAGCCCTCCACAGCTCTCTGCTGTTACAGGGAGCCCTGCCCAAACCATCTTTTACCAGTGGCAGCTGTCTCGGGTCAAATTTCAGCATCATCACTGCATGGAACCACTAGAATCATTTTCTGGTCACTAATATTACAATTTATTCAGTGAGAAAAGGAGTGATGAAGATTGAAGTAGAGCAACAATAAAAAAAATGAATGAGGGTTTTCTAGAATAGATCACCACCAGAAAATTAGATGTCATTCTCCCCTTTGCCAGTCGCATAGTTCACTGGGAACAGGGAGTCACAGTTGATACTCAGGAAAACAGCAGATGTGGGTTTGGATAAAGTGTTTCCACTCAGAAGTAACCAATATGGTACATTTTAAAATTCTATCTATCTATCTATCTATCTATCTATCTATCTATCATCTATCTATCTATCTATCTATCTATCTATCTATCTATCTATCATCCTCACCTAAGTTTATGTTTTTATTAATTTTAGAGAGAGAGAGTAAGGGACAGGAGAGAAAGAGAGAAATATCGATGTGAGAAGCATCGATCAGTTGCCTCCCGCATAGGTCCTGACCAGGATCAAACCTGCAACCCTTCGGTGTGTGGGATTCCAACCAACTAAGCTACATCCACCAGGGCTATTTATTTTTTTAATATCAAGAGATACACAAAGTAGCAAATTCAATAAGAGCTTTGATTCAGGATTTCTAACAGTATCAGCTCAGATTTTTAAAAATTTGAATAATCCATGGCCCCAAATGACTTTAAATTTTATTCTAAAATCCACAGGGGGCTGAATGAATTAACAAAGAATGGTTCAAGATGAACAACTGGTGTCATTACAAAATAAATCTTAATTATTTTTAATGTCATACTTGTCACACTAAAAATAGTATTAATAGTATTTATATTATTAATAGTATTTTTTTTGTTAATCCTCACCCGAGGATATTTTTCAGGTGATTTTTAGAGAGAGTGGAAGGGAGGGGGAGAGACACACAGAGAGAAATATCGATGTAGAGAGAGACATATTGATTGGTTGCCTTCCACACATGCCTTGGGACCCTTCAGCCCCCGGCTGACACTATCCACTGAGCCAAACCAGCTAGGGCACTTTTGCACTATTTTTAATGTAAAGATAGATAGATCAGATGTTTCTGTCTATATATGAAATGATTTGTGTTTCTTTGCCTATAAGTCATAGAATTGTATACCTTGAATGATTTAATAAAATAAAGCATGTGCTTCCTCAAGAACTCCTTTACAATTTCTTAGTTCTTTTAAGCCTTTCTTTATGGTAAGGCAATGTGAGGCTAAGACTAGGCTTAGGAAACTTCTAGGAAATATTCCTCTTGAAATAACTTAGAAAGAAGTATCTCAAGATTTTAAGTTATATAATATTTTGAATATTAAGATTTGAACCCACACAAAACTATTAATTATCCTATCTTTTTACCTGAAATACTAAACTAAGCTTTAATTATTATTACAACTGATTCAAAATATCACCAAGAATCTATTACATACTAGTGGCCCGGTGCACGAAATTCATGCACATTAAAAGGGGATTAATTAGAGGAAATAATTTAATATTGCTATTTGCCCTTTCTCTATAATAGAAGTGTCAGAGATGAAAGAAAATTCGTAAAATGTATACAAAAATCTTCCTCCTGTCAGAGTCTGGGCACGCTGCAGGACCCAGAGTCAAGTCCCCGACCACACGCAGCGCCTAAAAATCATGCGAGACCCAGACCCAGTCAGCCCCACCCCCATTGGGCAAGATCCAGACCCAGCTGGCCCCACCCTTGTCAAGCCCCGCCAGGCAGGGGGGTGCAGCCTCAGGTCCCCTGGCCTGGCGCCGGGCGTGGGGCGTAGCCTCAGGTCCCCCATCAAGCCCTGCCGGGTGGGGGACATAGCCTCAGGGCCTCCGTCAAGCCCCGCTGGGCAGGGGGCGCAGCCTCAGGTCCTCCAGCGCCAGGGTGGGAGGAGCGGCCTGAGGTCCCCTGGCCCAGCACAGGGGTGGGGGCGCACCTTGAGGTCCCCCGTCAAGCCCCGCCGGGCAGGGGACGTGGCCTGAGGTCCCCTGTCAGGCCCTGCCAGGCGGGGGGTGCAGCCTCAGGTCCCTTGGCCTGGTCCCAGGGTGGGGGGCACAGCCTCAGGTCCCCTGCCCCAGCCTAGCGCCATGCAGCCTCAGGTCCCTGCTGACTGCTCGTTAAGGCTCATTACGGGAACTCAGCCTCCGCTGTGGGTGCAGCCATCTTGTGTTATGGAAACCTCACCTCCGCTGTGGGTGTTGCCATCTTTGTGATGGCATGACAGTCAATTTGCATATTCCCGCTTTATTAGATAGGATGATCCAGATGACTAACCTATATACTGTGATAACAGCTTAAACAATTTTCATAATATGGCAACCAGAACATAGGTTCCCCATTATTTTTTTAAAACCAGGTCACTGTAAATCTCTTTCTTCCTAAATTGGAATGTTAGGTTTCTTTGTCTTTCTCACAGAGCACATGAAAAATTTTCTTTGATAGAAATTAATTAAGCCAAGAACACGGTTTCTACTATGAAATGCAAATTTCCCAAACACCAGTCTTTCTTTTCAAAATATAAGACAACAGGTCACAGTCCCTAAATGTCAAGTAAAGTCCAAAGGCTGAACAAAGGCTCTCAAAATACAACCTCAGGATCTATAGCATTTAACTATCTTTGAAGCTGATGTCACTAAATATTTCAGTGTGGATGATCAAGTGAGTAAAGACGGACCTTTACTAAAACACATGAAATTTTTTTCTCATACTGCAAAACCCAGAAGTCAAGGTGGCATATTAAGGCTTTACATCATAATATAAGAGTGGAGGAAAAGCTCAAATGTTAAAGATCACAAAACCTCTTTCTTTTTCTTAGAGGGCCCTCTCAGGTATGTGAAATTATTCTGTCATGATGAGTATCAGAGAGCTCCAGCTTGCAAGTCCAGGTAGCTGAAAAGATACTTTGTAAAAGAGGCTACTCAAACTGTGGCTAAGATAGCAACTGCAGAAAGAACTGAAGATTGGATTAAAATGATCTGCTTTAGATGTAATACCACTACTTAAAAGCAATCACATTTACTGCTCTGTCCTTATGTGAAATAAATAGAAGTATTTTCCAACCTTTTTTTTCTTCAGAGTAAATTTGCTTGACCTTAGATTCTCACCCCTTCTCAATTCACCTGTGAAGCTAATGCCTGCTTGAGCTAAAAAATACACTTTTGAGTTTACTTAGACCTAGCTGACCTAGACAATTACCTCAAACCTTAAAGTAGAATGTTTAAGTAATTACATTTTAAAGATGGTCACCACACTTTTTAAATTAAACCTAAATATTTAATCTAGAAATTTAAATTTAGAAACATATACTCTCTTCTGGTATTTGACTTTCTGATTTTATGCCTTTTCCGATTTTTCCAAATGAGAGCTGTATTGTCTCTGGTTGATCTTATTACACAGTTATGTCTCTTAATGGCTGATCTTTTTAATAAGGCATTCTTACAAACAACTATATTCTTAGTGTGTTGATATAATCACATAACTACATGTTATAGTTATCGTCATTATATACTGTAGTCACATCTCATACCTTAAACCGAAACCCTTCCACTGGTTAGTGGTGGTCCTTCTACTTTGGGATTTTAAATGACAACAAAAGCAATCAACAAACAGTCTTGGGTATGATTACAGAAAAACAAATAAAGGAAAAAGACAACGTTAAAAGGCAGTTGAGAACCAGTAAAAAGAAGGGCCCTAAAACAAGGCATCCATGAAAGTGCTCCCATGGCACTTGTTTAGTTTATTAAAAAAAATAATAATAAGGCTTCCTGCTTTGGTAGAACCTGTTTTGATACTGTGAAAATTAAAACATCATATATATGAGCCCAGATTCTAAATAATGCCAGGAATACCCAGACTCTAAGACCTTTGAGGCCATGAGAAGACAAGTGGTCAGTAGGGCTGAATGCTTACCTTGATCGAGCTTCAGCAGGGAGTGGCGGGTCACCAGAGTGGCTTGGGGAGGCTGGCTGCCCAGGTGAAGAGAGGGGCATGCTGTGCATTTGCTTTGGGGACTTTGGCACTTCACTGAAGGAGCAGTCTTGCCCGCAAAACTGGAAGGATGAGGAACTCTCAACTGTGGGGGGCAGGTCCAGGGCCTGCTGCCCAGTGGCATTCAGCTGTTGACCTCGTCTTTGGTTTTCCATGTTTAGCAGCACCTCTGTGTTGGAAACACCATCCCTGGCATGGAGGGCATAGTCCTGGGATTCAGCCACGCAGGTTTTGAGCCTTGGGATCTCCGTGCTGGAGTATAGAGAACTGAAATCTTTGCTTGACTCAGCCGGCCTGTCACTTTTTCCTCCCCTTTTCTCAACAGCATCTGGCTCCCTCCTGGACTTGGTATATCGAGACAAAGATTCGGAGTCTGCTTCAGAATCCAGAGCTAGCCCATATTTTTCTGCCAGTTGCCGTCTCCTCTCTGCTTTGTACCTTGCAATCCTTTCAGCTTTGGACTCAAGACCCTGGGTGTCCATACCTGAACTATAGGATGAGTCACCATGGACACCTGAGGTTTCTGTGCAGTGTTTAGGTTGAGTCTGCTTTTCTAAAGAAGAATCAGAAGTTTCTTCCTCTTCATTTGATCGGCCTACAAGAAGATCACATGAATAATAAATATAAATTTAAGTAAAGATATATTTACTATACTCTGTTATGTACATAATACACACTTGAGCACACAGGCTGTGAAGGACCAGTTTCTCACACAGGTGTATCAGGTACATGGTTACCTGGGATGTTGGAGGTTAGAGATCTGCAGTGAAATACATAAAGGCTGGGAATGTTCTATGGGCTCTACAAGTCATGTAAAGCAAGGGCTAAACTAAAGCTCAGTCCCTCATTCCTGAGAGCTCTTCAGTCCTTGCCCAGGGCTTATATCCTCTTACTAATATACTGTTTTTTATTTCTGAGTTTAATATTTTATGTGTGAGACCAGAGGATGAGTTCAGAGCCCTCTAGAAAAAGATGATATTTGAACTGCTGTAATCTGACAAGTGAGAAATTGTGGTTTCATAGGATCTGAGAATAACCATAACAATAATGGCTCATGTCAGTATTCACCAGGTTTTTTAAAATAGAAGTGGATTTTTCCAACTGTAGCACACATGCTTGACATAGAAAATGTCTACCATGAAAACATAGGAAGGTAAAAGTCCAAATCACCAGTAATCACTAATTTATAATAATCTACCTAATAAAAAAGTAACATGCTAATTGACTGTATTTTCATGATGCCCACCAGCCAATCAGGAGTAAGTATGCAAATTAACCCAAATGAAGATGGAGGTTAATTTGCATACGCAGGTGCTGAGCGGCTGGGGGCAGGGTGGGATGCTTGCGTCATCCTCATGGTGACGACGCAGGTGTTCTGCACCACCCCAGCCACTCCGGGCCTCTGGGTAGCGTGGGAAGGCGGAAAGGCGCATTAATTTAACCCTTTTTCTATTACTGGGCATTTAAGTTGTTTCTGTCTTTTAATCAGTCTGATTCTCCTGATTACTATCTCAACAGACCTGTAAAACTGCTTTATCAGGAGGTACAACATTTTTTTTTTTTGCCTTCACTCTTTTTTTTTTTTTAATTTAAATTCTTTATTGTTTAAAGTATTACATGTCTCTTTTATCCCCATTGACCACTCCCTGGCTACTCCCACCCCCCAGTACATGCCCTCACCCCTCTACTGTCTGTGTCCATTGGTTATGCTCATATGCATGCATAAAGTTCATTGGTTGATCTCTTACCCCCAAACTCACTCCCTGCCTTCCCCCTGAGGTTTGACAGTCTGTTCAATGCTTCTGTGTCTCTGGCTCTATTTTTGTTTATCAGTTTATGTTGTTCATTATATTCCACAAATGAGTAAGATCAGGTGATATTTATCTTTCTCTGATGAGGTTATTTCGCTTAGCAAAATGCTCTCCAGGTCCATCCATGCTGTTGCAAATGATAAGAGTTCCTTCTTTTTTACAGCAGCATAGTATTCCATTGTGTAGATATACCACAGTTTTCTAATCCACTCATCTGCTGATGGGCAGTAGGGCTGTTTCCCAATCTTAGCTATTGTAAATTGTGCTGCTATGAACATAAGGGTGCATATATCCTTTCTGATTGGTGTTTCTGATTTCTTGGGATATATTCCTAGCAGTGGGATTACTGGGTCAAATGGGAGTTCCATTTTTAATTTTTTGAGGAAACTTCATACTGTTTTCAACAGTGGCTGCACTCTGTTTTAATATACATGCTAGACTGTCAAATTAATTTCTATAAAGTCTACATCAATTTACACTTGAATCTGCAATATATACTCTCCTCTTATAAACATTGAGGGCTAGCTAATTTTTAAAATTTCCTTTGATTACTAGAAAAAGAGAATAAACACATTTTTCTATTGTTTACTAGTCATTTGTATTATCTTTTTCTTCTCTGAAATACCTGGTCAAGCTTATTGCTCTGTATTCTATTAATTCATAGTGTCATTTTTATTGCTTTGTGTCAATGTTTATAGGAGGAACATGAGTCTTTATCTTATAAATATTTCAAACTTGCTTAACTTTCTTGTGAAGTCTACTTGTAAGATTTTCTTTGGAGTACAGATGTTAATCATTATGTAGTCAAGTCGATTGACCTGGTCATTTGTGATTTCCACAGCTGTTTCTATGTTTTGAAAGTCCTTTTCAATTCAACTTAAATTATGTATTCACCTACATTTTCATGTTTTTTATTTTATTTAAATTAATCATGTAATTAATTGGAACTTACTTTTATATTTAGTGTGAAGTGAGAAGAGAAATATGTTCCCTACCCCACCCCACCCCACAAGCACCCATTTTTCCAAGAAAAATTTATTGAATAACTCTTCCTTTTCTCACTAACATGTGATGCTTAAATGGTCTTATAATACACTAGAGGTCCAGTGCATGAAATTCATGCACTAAGGGGGGAATCCCTTAGCCCGGCCTGTGCCCTCTCACGGGACCCCCAGGGGATACCTGCCTGCTCTCTGCTCTTTAGCGCTGCCACAGGGCGGGAGAGGCTGCTGTCACTGCCGCTGCGCTCGCCAGCCGTGAGCCTAGCTTCTGGTTGAGCAGCGCTCCCCTCGTGGGAGCACACTGACCACCAGGGGGCAGCTCCTGCATTGAGTGTCTGCCCCCTGGTGGTCAGGGTGCATCATAGCGATTGGTCATTCTGGTCGTTCTGCCATAATGGTCGCTTAGGCTTTTCTTATATAGACTAGAGGCCCAGTGCACGAAATTCGTGCATGGAGGTGTGTCCTTCAGCCCGGCCTGGACCCTCTCCAATCTGGGACCCCTTGGGAGGTGTCCAACTGCTGGTTTAGTTGGACATCCCTCTCACAATCTGGAACCACTGGCTGCTAATCGCTCGCCTGCCTGCCTGCCTGATCACCCCTAACTGCCTCTGCCTTCCAGCCTGATCGCTGCCTAACTGCTCCCTTGTCAGCTTGATTCACCCCCAACTGCCCTCCCTTGCCAGCCTGGTTGCCCCCAACTGCCATCCCCTGCTGGCCTGGTCACCCCCAACTGCCCTCCCCTGCTGGCCTGGTCCCCCACAACTGCCCTCCCTTGCTGATCTGTTTGCCCCCAACTGTTCTCCCCTTCTGGCCATCTTGTGGCAGCCATCTTGTGGCCATCTTGTGACAATGTGGTGGCAGCCATCTTGTGATGACATGAGGGCGCGAGGGTGCGAGGGCCACCTAGGCTTTTATTAGTATAGATGGTTTCTGGTTTCTCCCCCAGAAAGGGGTGTTGGTCTCACTGCATGATGTTATTGGTTTGCATATCTCTATAGTTTCTGATCATTTATGGCGTGAAAACTTGAGAACTAAGATTTTAAAAATTACATACACGAAGGATTAAAAATAGAGTACCAAGTTTATAGCCAGAAATAAACCCTCGTGTGTATAAAAGGTTAATCTATAATAATAAAAGCGCAATATGCAAATTAGACTGGACGTCCTTCTGGATGAAGTCAGGGTTGCAAGGGAAGCCTGGTCCCAGGTGCCTGCCTGTGGCTGGAGGCAAGCCCAGGTCCTGGGTGCCGGAGGAAAGCCTGGTTCCCTGGTGCTGGAGGGAAGCCCAGGTCCTGGTGCCAGAGGGAAGCTGGTGCTGGAAGCCGGGAGAAGGAAGCCCTACTCTTGCACGAATTTTGTGCATCAGGCCTCTAGATTATACTAATAAAAGGGTAATATGCTAATTAGACCAGGTCAACCGGCCATCTTCTGGATGTCTGACTTCCTTCTGGACAAAGACACAGTGGCAGGGGCCGAGGCAGAGGTGGTTAGGGGCGATCAGGCCGTCAGGGGAGCAAGCAGTTAGGGGTGATCAGGCCAGCATGGGGGAGCAAGCAGTTAGGGGTGAGATCAGGCCAGCATGGGGGAACAAGCAGTTAGGGGCGAGATCAGGCTGGTGCGGGTGAGCAACCAGTTAGGGGGCAATCGGGCTGGCAAGGGAGGGCATTTGGGGGTGATCAGGCTGGCTGGCGAGGGCAGTGGGGGGTGATTGGGCTGGCAGGGGAGGGCAGTTGGGGGCCATTGGGCCAGCAGGGGAGGGCAGTTGGGGGTAATCAGGTGAGCAGGGGAGGGCAGTTGGGGGTAATCAGGTGAGCAGGGGAGGGCAGTTGGGGGCAATTAGGCCGGCAGGGGAGTGGTTATGGGGCAATCAGGCTGGAAGGCTAAAGCTGTTAGGGGCAATCAGGCAGGCGGGATAGGGCCTAAATGGTCAGTTGGACATCCCCAAAGGGGTCCCATATTGGAGAGGGTACAGGCTGGGCTGAGGGACACCTCCCCCAGTGCACAAATTTCGTGCACCGGGTCTCTACTCTTATATAATAAAACCCTAATATGCAAATCAACCAAATGGCGGAATGACAGGTAGAATGACCAGTCACTATGACATGCACTGACCACCAGGGGGCAGATGCTCAACACAGGAGCTGCCCTCAACCAGTCCTGTGAGGAATACAGAGTGGACATAAATGTGTTGTTGATGTTTTTAACAAATATGTGTAATAATAAATAACTACACCTACACAATTTACTTTTGTGGAGTATCTCACTTTCCAATCCCATTAGATAAAAAGGCTATGCTGGAGCAGCCTGCCTGATGATGGCCACCAGGGATGCTCACCGGTGTGGGGGCTGGTCGGGTCTGTGGCTCGCATGTATCTGGGCGTGTCTTCTTCTAGTAGCCGGTGAGTCACTAACCCTGTGCAACTCTGCAAGAGGATGGGCTGGGTGTCCGTTTCAATTCCTTCTAAGCGCCTGGCGATTCTTTCTTTTCTGTGCAAAACACCAAAATAAATAAATAAATAAATAAATAAATAAAAATGGAAATCAAATCTAAGGGAAAATTGAACACTGCTTTGCCAAGCTCTTCTACTTGCAAATTACATACAATATATCACTTACCTTTTCATTTTTAAAAATTCTTTCCTCTTTGCTTCAAAGATGTTTCTTAATTCTGCAACTAAAACAAAATAAAAGAATAAAGTAGTCCAGCATTTACCAGTCATCCATTCATTTTACTCCTTCATGCAACATATATTTATTGAACTCCTATTTCTGCTCTTGGCTCCCCATGTAACAGTGACACACAAAACTGACACAGTTCCTGCTTTCCTGGAGGTTGTCTTCTAGTGAGGCAGGCAGGTACCAAATGAGAGTTTACACACAAATACACACACACACACACACACACACACACACACAGGATGGGCTAAGAAGTAAAACCATAAGAATAAGGGACAGTGACAACAGCAAGGTGCATTTCATTCAGGGAAGTCAGAGGAGGCCTAACTAGTAAGATCTCCCTAGCAAACAAAAATCTCAGTAACTATTTTTAGTTGTTATTAGAGTTAGGAAATATTTTTAGCTTTTCATTGACATTTGCAACAGTAGAGATTAATACTATGGCCCATCCTACCCCCGCTCCGCATACCCATCAGCAAACTACACCAGCCAAGACTCATCACTCCTATTTCACCCTATCATTTAACCTGTAAATATCTGTAACTACCTAATTGTGTTTCCAGTGGTACCGACATTTCATGAATATTAACACAGTCTCTCAGCCCCTCCCACAGGCTTTCCCTGGGAGGAAATGTTAACATGTGTTTCCTTGCTATAATTTAGGTGCATGATGGACAAAGTGATTACTGTAATTTTCCTAGCAATACTGGATGACCCGATGAATGTTCTGATGTGATGTTGCAAGGATCTAATGTGATACTAACTACAAAGATATCACTAAGATGCCAAATAATTGTTTCTTTGGAGAAATAGCCCAATTTTTGTGGAGAATAAAGGTCTCTCTTCTGGCCTCCTCCTCCTCAGTCACAGGAATTTATGAGGGCTCATCTGAGTGGTTCCTATGGAGGACTCAGGAAGGGTTAGAGAGAGGGGTCACTGACAGTCCCCAGGACCCACAAACTTTTTAAAGGCTGAGTTAATTTTTAACTGCTTCAATTGCTACATGTTGTTTTTTTTTTCCAAAGTGGTCATTTTTAGTAATGAGTCAAAACCACACACACACACACACACACACACACGCACACACATGGCTTTTATACTAACTATCCTTTGTGTTCAGAGGTACAAGCCTTGTTTTTTTCATTTATTTTTAAATGATAGGCACCTTAATATTTAAGTTAGGTTGACTTTTGTTAAGATTGTTGGCTTCAAAAGAGTCTCTCTCTCACTTGGCCTTCCCAGGAACCAGAGTAGCCAGAGGCAGAGGTGTGCTTGCCCTGCTATGTCAATTATGGTCCTATTTAGAAGACAAGGGTATAATGATAATGGGGCATTCACCCTGCTGCCTTTGCGGGAAGCTTGGCTAACAATGGCTCCTCAGTTAACAAATTAACTCTAGTGAGATGATATAAGCCAAAGAATATCAATTATTTATTTAAAGTGGAGGATGGAGCTGTATTTTTTACAAGACTGCTCAAGAAGCTATTGAAACCAAATTCCAAGTGCTCTCAAAGGTATGCCTTATGCCTATGCCTCAAAACCGTACCTGAGAAATAGAGTATGGTTGTAGGGTCTTGAGTAGCACAATGACATGCACATGCCACTTACCTTTTTTCCCCCAAACCTACTTCAACTAGGTATGTTATGGTCTGAAAGTTTATGTCCCCAACCTCCCCTGCCCCCAATTCATATGTTGAAATCCTGCTCCCCAAAGTGATGGTATTTGGAGGTGCAACCTTTGGAAGAGCTTAGGCTCTGGCCTCAGGATTAGAATTAGTGCTCTCACAGAGCTCCCTCTCTCCTTCCACCATAAAGGATACAACCAAAGGGCAGCTGTCTGCAACCCAGAAGAAGGTCCTCATCAGAACCTGACCTTGCTGGCACCCTGATTTGGTCTTCCAACCTCTGGCACAGTGACAAGTAAAATTTTGCTGTTTGTAGGCCACCCAGTTTATGGTATTTTTGTTATAGCAGTCAAAATGCATATGACAAGGTAAGGCTAAAATCTATCTATACTAATAAAAGGGTAATATGCAAATGGTTGGGATGCCCTCACGTGTAACGACCGATCAGCAGGAGGCTGCATGTGCAGCAGGCACAGGTGGGCAGGGACTTGCAGCATTGGGGATGGGGGCAGGGCCCGGCGGAGGCCTCTGCACACCTTCGCCGGGGGTCCGCAGACCTCCGTGTGGCCCGGCCCGGAGGTGGGGCCCAGCGGAGGCCTCCGCACAACGAGGTCTGGGGGTCCCACGGCTTCATGCAGCGCGGAGGCGTGGGACCCCTGGCTCCGGCCACCTCTTTGGGGCAATCCATCGAGGAGCCCCAGATGGGTAGGTGGGGCCTACCTCTTTGGCGTGATGGATCGTGGGGCTCCTGCACTGTGACAGGGCACAGGCCAGGCTGGGGGACACCCCCCCCCCACTGAGTGCATGAATTTTTTGCACCGGGCCAGTAGTATTACTATAACACACATAGAGTGGCATATAATATCCATTGGGAAAAGTTAAGACATATGATTTTTTAAGACTGTGAAAGTCACTTTTAAGTCATTAAATTTTTAATTTTTTTCTATAAATATGCAACTAAAGAAAAAAAGTAACCTCAGCAGTACAGTGAGAAAGCTAAACAACAAGCTCTTTCCTAACATTATTTTTTCCCATATTCTAGAAGGAAAGATCTACTAATTGTGAGATTATGCAAATGTTCCACCCACAACAAAACTATACTTTTCCTACTGCCATTACCACCCTGTTTCAGTATTCTATAAGGACTAAGATAATGTGAGAAGGGGGCAAGCTAAATGATGGTCAGAATATAGTTCATCACAGACACTGAAGCCCAAGAAGTCTGGGGCAGTGAGAAGAAAGAGAGGGACAGGGCAGGTAAGCCAAGTTATCTTACTCTCCATCTCTGTACTTTCTGAACAAAACAGGCTGGGCAACCCAGCAGTGAACACTGTCCCCTGTTAGCCATTCACTGCCAGGTATACGAAGTCTTGGGGGAGCATTTAGCAGACATACAGGTGCACCGCATCAGGGTCACAGACTCACAGAAGGCTGGCTCTGGGGTAGATCACAGATCACTATGGCCTTTTGAATGGGCAATATCTTTGTTGTAAGCCTTGCACTGCAGGATGGTGAGTAGCCATGGCTCTCCTACTAAATGCCAAATCATCTCCAGTTGTTGTGACACAAAAATGTTCCCATGAGTTTGCAAAGCCCCCCTTGAAATGGTACTGTCCTGGATTGAGAACCATTGAACTCAGCCCAGATATTTCCAAAAGGCAGTCTGTTCCGAGATTATGCCATAGGGTATACTAATGACAGACACCACTAGCCCATCACTGCACTCTTTTCAATCAAGCCTAGATTCAAACTCAAAACAATTTCAAGCCTAAAATCTTATAGTCCTCTCTGATCATGTACCGAGAAATGCAATGAGGTCATAAATCAAACTATACTTTAAATGTATCAGTGAGCTTATTGATTTTAGTGAAAATCTACAGTAAGTATATTAGAAAAGTTAAAAAAAAAATCCTCCAGCAAAAATATCACCTCTCAATCTGTTCTTTCTTACAAATATATTTATCATTATCAAGATTTGCCTCATTCTTATAGACATGAGATTAGAGAAGAAAGGAATGATGTGGAAGACAAAAAGAAGTAACAGCTATCTTGAGTTTGGCTTCCTTTCCCCAAGTATATAATTTAAAAGTAAAGTCAGTAAAACAACATGTAATATAATTATTCTAATATATCTATCCCATGGAAAAAGACCTCAGTTTTATAAAAGAGAATGATGCTTTATTTGAATTGGTGATGTGTTCTTTATCACCCCTTTCCAGGAAAAAAACAAACCCCTCATATGGGCACTTGTAGTCCTCCTCAGGTCCTCTCACTAAAATCTGGTCAGGTTTATCACAAACACTGGATAAAAGCTAACACTAGGAAATTATAATAGTTCCCCTTGCTGTAGAAATCTAATGTTGTCAGTCCACTGTTTCATTTATAGATATACCTACGGTTCTACCACAGCTATCTTCTACCTAATAGTCTTGATAATAGTTTATTATTGTTCATGGTCTATCAAAAGAAGTTTTCTTTCCTTTAAAATTTTCAGCCCTGACCAGATGACTTGGTTGGAGCATCAACCCATACACCAAAAGGTGATGGGTTTGATTCCTGGTCAGAGTACATACCTAGGTGGCAGATTTGATCCTTGGTCAGGATGCGTATAGGAGGCAACTGATCAATTGATGTTTCTCTCTCCCCCACCTCTCTTACCCTTCCTCTCTCTCTAAAAATCAATTAAAACATATCCTTGGGTGAGGATTAACATTTTTATATAATTTCAGATTTACAGAAAAGTTAAGAGACATCCTTCATAATATGTTAACATTTTACTATATTTGGTTTATTTTTATACTCTTTTCTCTCTTCATATGTATATTTGTATGTACATGAAACACATGCACACATATTTACATATTCATTTTTATGAACCATTTAAGAGTAAGTTACAGCATGATGCTCCTATATCTTTAAATTCTTCATATTTCCTAAAAATAAGGAATAAGAACATTTTAAAAATCCAATTACACAGCCATAATTGAATTGATTGTATGCTGTGTCATAATGTATATAATTCATAAATGGTTCAGGAAATGGTAATAGTGATTAATAGTAATCCACATATAAACAAGCACAGCTGATTTACCTTCTGTTGTAATAAATTTTCTACTTTGCTTTCAAAGACATTAAGACTTTGACATGCACTAAATTATCCCTTTATCATACCCATATTTTAGTCTGCTGCCCTTGCTTGCACAATATGTATTTATGAGTCTATATTTTTAGTGATTTCTGATGGGAATTTGTCAGTTATTTTCCAAGTAAGACAATTTGAGGGGATTTGACATCAGGGCTATAATGCTACATAAAATTATTTAACTGCCTAGTTTGGTTTGTAATAATATTTAATACCAATATTCAGGTCTGCCAGGTGCTTTTCTTGGGAAACATAAGTTCTTCATTAGCTCTAAGAAACAGGCTTTCTGGTAAAGTTATTGTGGAGTTCAGTTCTCCAAACCTGAGTACACAGATCTTCTAAAGAAACATAAGTGGCAGGGGGACTGCCAAGAACTAATCTCTCTTACACTGCGTTTGACAGCTGGAGAGCACAGGCCAGGTCCAGAATATTCTGAAGACTGACCTTCCTCTGCCCCAGGAGGAAGCACTTTAACTTCACACTTGGATGAAAGCCACTAACGTAAAGACAAGCAGCTTATAAAATAACTAATTACAAAATTAGTGTTTAAGGGGAAGGGGTGATGGCTAAGAAGTGTGGGGTTTCTCTTTGGTGAAGAAAATGTTCTAAAACTGGCAGTGGGATAGATGTACAGCCCTATGGATTCCACTGAAACAGCCTCCTTCAAATGGATGGGCTGAATGGTATATAAAATATATCTCAGAGGAGCTATTAAAAAGGTAGAGTAATATATCTGGTGCATTTCATAATTACTAAATGGAAAATCTATTTTAATATTATAGTCTTCATATAGGTAAAGATTTTTAAATCCCCTGATTACCTGTTGGTGACACAGTTAAAGGAAGTCCCTGAGAGGAAACTCAAAGATCAATTTAGTGCTCAGTTTCACAGAAGCAAAAACCCTCACTAAATGAAGAGAAAGAAACTTCTAAACAAACATAAAACTCTGCCATTAAAAGTCCTAATTCCTATTTTTAACATTATATTGCCAAGAGCTGTTAGAATTATTAACATATCTGTTATGATGATGAAATGAAAAATTTTCCTGTAATGCATGGTCTTTTCTAACATGCTCGCCCACATCATAAAGGTTGTGAAAAACAACTGTGAGAATTCAGGCAAAATTCAGGGAGGCAGAGCTCTGCCACCTTTTAAGCATCTTTTAGAGATTTTGTTATTTAGAAATAAAAATCTCTGACGTGTGAAAATTATGTTTTTATGACCAATTGTGATAAAATTTCTAATAAAACTGGTTACTATGCTTATATGTTTTAAAACTTTATTATATACTAGAGGTCCAGTGCATGAATTTGTGCATGGGTAGGGTCCAGCCAGCCCAGGCCCAATCGGGGCAGATCAGGGCTGGGCCTGTCAGGAGGAGATGGTGTGAGGTTGGCCAGCTGGCCTGCCCCGATTGGCAGATCAGGGCCTGCCGACTAGGGGAAGGGGCAGAGGGTGATTGGCTGGTGGGCCCCGCCCCCGATTGGGGTTGGGGGGCCGATTGGGGGCCAGTGGCCTAGGGGAGGGGCCATGGGTGGGGCTGGGTGGGGGGAGGGGCTTCAGGAGGTTGGCCGGCCAGCCCCAACCCCTATTGGGGTAGGGGGTGCGATCAGAGGCAGGGCAGCCAGGGGGAGGGGCTGTAGGAGGTTAACTGCCCTCCTATTGGGGCTGGCTGGTTGTGGGGAGGGGCTGCAGGTGGGGCAGGCTAATCAGGGGCAGAGTGGCCAGGGGGAAGGGAGGCAGCATTTGGCTGGCTGCCCTGCTCTTGATCGGCCACCCCGCTCTTGATTGTCTGCCCAGCTTTTGATGGGGTGGGAGAGTCCCATCAGGGGCAGGCCAGCAGAGGGGAGGGGCTGCGAGGTTGGCTGGCCAGCCCTACCCCCTGATCAGGCCAGTTTGCTGGCCACAGTGGGCATCATAGCAACCGGTTGTTAAGGTCGTTATGGCCTTTATGGTTGCTGGCTTTATATATATATATATTTATATATATATATATATATATATATATATATATATATATATACACACACACACACACACATATATGTATATATATGTGTACATATAAAGTTATAAGTTGTTAAACCTTTAGGAACTTAGCATTTCATATTGCTTTTAATTTTTCAAATCCTAATGTCTATAGTATTAAAAAAAAAAAAAAAAGAACTGGGATAGAGAGGAAGAGGGAGCCTTCATACAGGTAGAAAAGACTTTTGCTCTATAGAACTTTGCCTAATCAGTCAAATCTTCTAAACTATTTCTAAAATCAATCTGTTCATTCTTCTACTTTGTTCTGATTATCTTCATATATTTTAAATTTGGCTCAGATCAAATAGAGTTTCTCTGTCTTTCACAAAGTCTTAGAAATTGCAAGGACCCTTCCATTCCATACCTGGTCCACACACTCAGCCAGGTAGCAATCCTCACAGCCTCTCTCCTACCTGAGTACATGGTCACATGACCTGCCTTGTACATTTAATGAGGAGAGCTGATGAGATCACAATGCGGAGTATTTCACTCTCGGTTCTATGAATTACCAGAATTTTTCTTCTTATATGAAATCTCATCTACCTCCTTGTAATTCTACACATTATTCTTACTGTTGGCCTCTGGAGCAACTTAGATGAAGCCTATATTTCAGTTGACAGTTTTGTAAGTACTTGACAAAATGACCCGTTTAAGCGTTCTCCACCAGGCCAAATTCCTGGGTCCTTCAAATATCCACCTTTACCAGACTATGTCTAGGCATATCACCCATTCAGTTCTTTAGAATGTACCTCAATTTGTCAGTGAACCTTTTAAACTTTAAGTTTCCATTAAAATATTTTTTTTCTGGGCTAATTTCTTTTGGGCTTGATTTTGTGGGTGGTTGTTTTTTTCCTTTCCTAAGTAGAAAAATAATCTGACCTTGTGCCAAACCTGTTTCTTCTGAAGTAAGGGTTACACAGCTCATTCAGGAAAAAGACAGTTTGTAAGCTGGTACTACCCCATGCTAGTGTTACAGTGGGTAGAGACAAAGATCAGGTAATGTTCATATCACTTCACAGGCAAAACTAGGGGTCCTCAACTGATAGCAGTTGAAAATATTTTACTGCATGTGCATCTTTACCAATGAAAATACAAATTCAACAAATGCGAGTGCCGACTTGGGGAAGAAGAGAGGTGATGAAGAGACAGTCTGCACTCGGGCGCAGTGTTGTAGCCCAGTGGGGAGCTACAAGATATTGAGTGTAAATGCCACAACACTGGAAAACGTCAAGAGGCTGGAGGAAGGGGGTGTGTGAATGGAAAAGCAATGGGCACATGAGCAGAACTCACCTCCTTAGGAGATGGTGAAAGCTAGGAGAGAGGAAAGAAGTAAGGTTGATTCTAGGAACCTTCTCACCCCACCCCCGACCCCCAGCCTCCAGTGAAAACTTGAGGATGCCTAAAATGCAAGGGAAAGAACACACAGGAAGGTAAGGATTAAAAGTGCAAGAGGAAAGTTTAATTGAGGTTAATTCTTAGATGAGGCAGAAAGAGACACAAAGGAGAATACATGCTGGAGGTTTCAGAGTTCTCAAAGAAAACCAGATAACACAATAATTATATGCTCAGGATTCTGGTCAACTATTTAGAAAAAGCCTTACCTTTAGGAAGTGCAGTTAAAAGTTTAGCATTGATTCTTCTTTCGCAGTTAGTAAGTTGTTCTTTATTTTCAAGCAAGAACTCTTTCTGAAAGCTAAAAATATCTTCATTAATAAAATGTTGCAAGTTAATTTAAATCAAGATATATGACATAAAGAAAAAAAAAAGGTAGAACATAAAAATTATGCTACTGTTATATATACTTCAATGTGTATATGTAGATTATAAGTAAAAAGTTTTATTTTAGGGAATTGGTAACTTTTTCATATACTGTAAGTATACGTTAATATTATCTTTTGTACAACTAAATAATTTCATTCGCATAGGCAGGCAGCACAGCATAGGGTGGTGAGAACATCGTTCAGCCTGACCACTTCATCTAGAGCCGCCACTAGCTGTTTCAGCTTGGATCATTCACGTGACCTTTCTGTGCTACACTTTGTTCCTCAGAAAATCAGCAATCTGTCTAGGTGATGCACATGCTTTCCTGTTTTGAAATTACATTAAAGTAACAAATGCCTTCCAATAACCAAGCGATCAAAGCATGGTGAATAGGTCTAAAAGCCTCATGAAAATGTGTCTGGGAAGAAAAGAGAGGAAATGAAAGGGGAGAAGAATAAAGGGATGGAGCACTTACTACGTCCTTTCCTTCTGTGCTAAGAAGATGCCACGTGTTACCTTAGGTACCATCACAAAATGCTATGAGGTGGGAACGAAGTGCTCATCTGATAAATGTTTAACAACTGCCTCCTTCCTCTTGGGTGCCTGTCCCCCTCCCCTCAAAAGCACTTGCTTTGTTTATTAGCTGGTAGTGTAAATTAGCCCACTACAGCCGATTTTCAGGCTCTCCATAGAACTCGCAGAGCTAAGAATTGGAAGAGACACACACTGGCTCTGATAGGGACTGGAGCTGGCTCCAGCATGCCACCACAACAATTATCATCCTTGGTTTACAGACTAGGACACTGGTAAATGACTTGCCCAAGAACACATATTTGGCAAGAAGAGTACATGAGATATAACTCTAGCTCCTGCTCTAACACTATGCGCAGTTGCAGCCCCAAGACAGCTGTATGGACAACTCCACAGTCTTCCATTGGAACGTGCCTAGAGTTGGGCAAGATGGAGTTACTGCCTCGCAGGAAGGAAACAAACCCAGGAAAACAAAAAACTAATATTCCCCAATGATATAATCATCCCCAGAGAGGTGAACAATTGGTCTGAAAACACATTCAATGCAAAGCTGATCTTCCCCATGTACTGTCCTCCACTTGTGTTCTGTTCTACAGGGTACACAGCCCAAGAACAGACTGAGAGGGTGCTGTGCATACTGGGTAAGTGGGACACAGGGATAATTTGTATGATATGGAAATTAAATGTCAAGGAACCTGCACACAATCCACAGAATGGCACACCATCCCATCTTCCTACAACCAAGTTCATCTGAAGCCTCGGTTACTGCTTAAGAATGTGGTATGGCTTATATTCATAAATAAGAGTGTAATGTATTTATATTATTTAATAAAAATGCTTGAAACTAACCAGTGTTTATAAATCACAATCCAAATGGCTTAAAAAGATCCCAGGAAACCTGCTTAGATCAGAAATTTAGGATTAATACTGACTTCTAAACAGTGAATTGCAATGCAGTAACAACTCCTTTCAGTGTTTTATTTATATGTATGATTTAGTATAAACCTAACAAATTAAATAATTGCATAAATGTGCCCTACTTAAGGAAGGACATGCTATTTTAATTGATTAACTTATTGTTTAAATATCTTTATAAAGTTCTGTACTTTGGGAAACTAAAGTCTCAGGGAAAAAATCTGTATTAAAACAAAATGATGCAATGCGTGAAATATTCAGCTTCTTAAGCCATTGACCTTGGGGTACAAATATTATCTCATATTTTCAAAAATAAACATCTGTATGTTTCTATTCCTCCCCCCCCCCTTATTTTTCTGCTTATCAAAAAGCTTAATAAAGCCACTAATGAAGACTTAGAAATCACCCCCAAGTTTAACATTTTGCTGAACTTTTATAGAGTTCACAAGTCATCACCTGTCAGCCACTGGCTCCATATGCACTTACTCTCTTGAAACAAGCTACAAATAGTGTCAGTACTAATCAAAAGTACAACCTTTCACAGTTGGTCAAAAACCAATGTAGAACCAAAGCACTATCAGGAATATCTCTCTTGCCTCTTTAATATGGTTTACTGTACTAGTAAATGCTGCCTCGAACTGAATTTCCTCTTCTCCAGCCTCTCCTTCCATCCTGGCTGAGTCCTCTCCTGATCTGGGCCTCAGGGTAAGGTCATTTCCTCAAGGAAGAACCCCTGACCCAGGCAGTGCCTGTCCCAGCCAGCACCGAATCTACATTATGCACCTATTATTCTCTCAAATTGTATCCTATTTTCCTATTTGTAGAATATATTACAAGCGTCTTATTTTTATTAAAGTCAATAAATATATGTTGAATAAATGAAATAATGACTACAATAAAATACTTTCAATGTATGCTAAACTCACTCTGAAGTATCTTATGTATACACTTAATACACTGTTGATAGGGACACAGAGTTTTAAATATTGAAAAGGGCATTAGAAGGGCACATATTTAATAATATCAGTTATAAGCTTCCTTCCTTCCTTTCTTTCCTTCTTTCGTCTTTAGAATATGTGATTGGGAAAACATCTCTCCTTATCACCATTGCTTACCTTGCATATATGAATGAAAACATCAGTATTCTTTGCATAGGTTTATAAACTTATTCTACTTTTAAGTCTCCATCTTGAGGGTAAACTTTTATTACTGGAATCGTTGTGCTTGTCTTTACATGTTGTTCTTGCTTATATTACCTCTCTCTCATTACCACTAAATGACGGGCAACTTCTGAGGAAGCAGATGAGCAGATCGGAAGAATAAGGAGAACTGGTTAGAAAGTATTGCTCAGACTCATGTCACAAAAGCTGTGACCCAGGGAAGACCTCTCAAGTCAATATGAAACCAGGTTTTGAAAAAAGTCATGTCTCTTCCCTGGACTTTCTGTACCCAAGGGCATAGTCAGCAGTGAAAATGTAGGCAAGATGCACTAATGATGGTCCACACTAAGTTCTGCAACATCTGTGAATGAGTCATCCTTCTTATCATGTAATGGCTGATGAAACGTGATTGTTCAAAGGAGCCTTAACATCCTCCTCCTCTCACTTTTCTGAGCAGTTGGTGACTGTTAGGGCCCATTCTGGACTCACACGATTGCTAACTCAAGCACTGAGCCCCTGATGCTGGGCCATGGTCCTCCTCATCACTCATCCCCTCCGGGAGAAGGGGGTCTCTCCCTGGACAACTTCTGCAGCCTTGGTGGGTTGCCATAGCTTAACCAAATGGTTCCGTATTTCAGTATGAAACCATTTCTCCACATATAACTAAAATAACTAAATTAAGAGGCACCATTTGTATTTATCTACCTTCATCTCCTCCGAATCACTGCTCACTCTTTACGACTATTTTTTATTAGTCTGCCCCCTTCTCTCTGTTTCCATAATCTAAGAAGAGACTTCCCCCAGCTTCCATGGTCATTTATTTAATGTGTCCCATTAACCTACTTAAATGTCCAGCAGCAGCAACAAGGGGGAATTTTATTAAAGCAGAAATTTTATTTCTGATTTTCCTATCCTTGAATACTCTGCTGTTATTACCTTCTATCTTTTACAAAATGTGAGATCTACTTTTACATGACTATTCAGCACCCATGCTGTTAAAGGCTTCCCTCACAATCTGTTCATTCTCCTACTGAAGTTTAAATTATAAGATATGGGAATCCAAAACCCATTGTCTGATATTTTCATCTCTGGTGTCTGGTTGACTTGACTTCTCTGAAGAAGGCAGATTCTTGTATCTCCAGCCCATTTTACACTTAGTACCATGGCAAGGAGGCCACGATTTTCATAGGTACACATGAAATAATACCCACCATGTCAGAACAGCTATGTCCCTCTGAGCTTCTCTCCACGGAAGTGTCTGACCTTCATATTTTCTGCTTTTCCTATCCTTGAATAGCAATATCTTCCTGTCTCCCTTCCCATTTATTCCTTTTTCTTAGTCACTATTAAAGCTAAACCAACCTGATAGGGTCATCCTGGGAATGAAGCTGCTATAGTCTGAATGTTTGGGTTCCCTCAAATTCATATGTTGAAATCCTAATGCCCCCAAAGATGATGATGTTAGGAGGGGGGGTCTTTGGGAGATGATTAGGCCATGAAGGTGGAGCCCTCATGAAGATCAGTGCTCTTATGTGACCCAGCGACATCCTTTGACTATTCTGTCAAGTGAGGACATAAGAAATTGGCAGTCTGCACCCCAAAAGACAGTCCTTACCCCACCATTCTGGCACTCTGATCTCAGATTTCCAGCCTCCAGAACTGTAAGGAGTAAATTTCTATTATTTATAAGCCACCTAGTGTATGGTGTTTTGTTATAGAAGCCTGAATGAACTAAAACATCAGCCTTAGATCCTGTTAAAAACATGGCAGAGATGAGAAATATGGGAAATTGTGTCGAGCATTAGAAAAGCAAGATTTCATGAGTCAAATAAAACAACCTTCCTGATGACCCTGACTCATTACTGCTCTAGTTTACCTGGTACTAAAATGTGGATGAAATTCATCAAGCCTTTATCCCCTTTTGTGTGTGCATACGTCCAATTCTGCCATTTTCAAATGCAGAGCCAGGCTTAGTCTGATGAGAAGTCAGACAGCTGTTTATTCCAATGCTATTGAAATGCAAACCTTTTAAGTAAAAAAATAATGTCATACATAAACATTAGGGATAAGAACATCTGAGTGGAGTTAGGAGTAGATGGATTTGGGTCCTTCTAGCATAAGGAAGTATAGGCTGAGATCCACACCTTTGTGTAAGGGATAAATAACATTGTGCCTCTACATGAAAATCTCAAAATCTATTAGGAACAGTAATCTAAGACAACCTGAGATATAGCTATCTTGTTTGGCACAAACTTTAACTTTTGTATTATCTTATATCTGTGATGATGCATCACAGAGTTGTAGCACACTAGGTAAATCAAATTAGCACCCATAATACCCTGCAGCCAAGGAAACTGAAGTGCAAAAAGGTTAAAAGAGCAACACCATGTCATGTGGACAAATGGATGGATGAGCGGGAGTTGGGGGGGGAGGGGGGAGGGTTAAGGAGGGAAAGATAAAAAAGGGAGAAAAGGAGGAGGAACAAGGCTAAACCCTTTTTAAAAAAATCAAAATCTCCCTTACTTGATGGACAGATTGCAAAAGGACAACCCATGCTTAGAGGTAGATATGAGAGAAAAAAGATAACAGCTCTTTACAAGTTTGCAATTACAGAAGCATCAACATCCTGTTCTGCAAATAGTTCCTACAAACAGCATTAAATACATAAAAATAATCTTTGCTGGCCAAATGTACTATTAAGTTAGCTTGCTTCATATATTTTAACAAACCAAACTCTGGAGAGAAAACATATTGACAGACATTTAAAAGGGTAAATTAGGTAGGAGATAATTTTAAAAGCTATTACAAATATTCAAAACAAGATTTCTTGGGCAAAGACCACTTTACCTTGGAACTTTCCTTTGATGTGGGAATCCAATAAAGCTTAAGTTTTTCTTGTTGAAATCTAAGGGTAAAGAAATAATGTAACATTGAGTTAGCTATACAGTAAGTTAAAAAAAATAATGAGAAAGTTCTTCAAACTCCTCTTGAACATATAATTTAAGAAAAATGAAACCGTCAACAAGACAAGACTAATGAATTAAAAAAGTGACACCTTCTACGAATCAAATTCAGCAACATACATTTTACATAGCAAGGTTTCTAGTTTTCCTAGTGAAAGAAAGTCAATATAATCTGTGGGTTAAAAAAAATCTGACATAGTTCAATGGCTTCATTTAAATTCATATAGCTACAAGAATAACTCAAAGCAATTAAATATCGAATAATATAGTTAAAAATTTTGACCAAGGTAACCAGAAATGTTGAAAATCATTACTGTCTGATATATTTGAGATGCTCTTAAAGACTGCATGAGGTGGGGGCAAAGAGCAGGGGGATGCTTAAGTCATGTTCTTATTGCCTTCTTTAAAACTTAAAAAAAATAACAACACATCAAATAAACCACTTATTTATTTTTGAAGACAAAATAGATGTGATGTAAAGCCAGCTGGGAACAATCCCATGCAGCAAAAACAAACATCGAGTGAACCAGTTAATCAAAACCAGTTGCAGACAAATTTATAACCAGCCTAATGGCAAGTAATCTGTTTTACAGCTTTTGGCATAGCAACCATTTGTCCACCAAGACAACCACAAGTGGCCACTTACAGAAATCTTCCCCTATGGAAGTGCCTTTTACTGGTTAATATTTGGGGTTAGAAGCCTGAGGAAAAGGAGGTACAAAATACACCACATGCTGACATATCATTATCCATCACAATACATCCAGAATCCTGGAATCTGGAAAGTCTGACCAACTAGAGAAATATAATAAAATAAAAAGAACACTGCCAACTGAACATGTAGGGTTTTCTCAGAGTTATACAAATACCTAGTTATATATTTTTTAAAAAGAGAACTCAGTTCAAAAGCTATCAAATATTATAGAAGATAATTCCTGAATTTGAGGCTTGAACTCTTCCAATCACTTCCTAGTAGTGCATTTGTGCTAGAAAATACTTTCACATACAATGGCTGGATTTCAAATGTGACATTCAAAATAACCTCAGCATTTCATCGTTGCTCAATCAGTGAACTGAGTCAGTGACACCACTTCCGTGGTTAAATTAAGAGCATATATTTTCCTTTGTGCTAGAAAGGAAGCCACTAAAAGACAACATTTTGTTCCAAAATATTTCACATGAAGATTTAATAAAAAGACATTCACCACTGCCTACTGGAAATAATTTAATATATAGCATTTGGTTTAGAAAAAATATTTTAGCTGAAGTTCAGAACTTGATCCAAAGTTTGGGCATTCCATTTGAATTGGCATTTTTTTCCTACATAAGGCTTTAGCGGTTTAGTAATATCTTTAAGTTATAACAGAAAAAAATATCACATTTTTCAGCAATCCTAAAATAAGCTAATTTAAACTCAATTAGATATTTAAAGTGTCCTTTGAGAAAATTGTATAACTAACTGGATGCAGGAGGATACAAGGTAAAATGGAGGATACAAGGCATTCATTATGTTATAGAATATACACAGAAGTGCTTTTTCAGTTTCTCTTGCCTTACCTTGTTTCTCAGAGAAGTTGAAAGCTCCCAAATAGCTGGAAAACCCTGGGCTTCTGATCATGGTTACACACAGAAAGTGCAGTAACAGAGACTGCACTACAGCTAATTCACAACCAGCCACAGCCTCCAGCCGCTCTAAGCCACACTGGGATGAGACTTCACAGCGCAGGGCTAGAGCAATCAGACACTCGTGTCCTTGAGAGTATGATAAAGGCAAAGCAAGAGGCTGCAGGCTGGAATAGCTCAAACCCCGTAATCAGATTGCAAGCAGAAATTAGGCCTGCGGATGCTGGAGCAGCCTGGCTCCTGTGATGGGCACTGGTGATGTTACTACTTAAGTCTCCGGCCAAAGCACAGCACGTGCAGCAGCTAAGTAGGCAATGCTGCACCCTCGCCATCATCAGGGGAGTCAAAATGACTCCCCCTTCTCCTAAATATAAACAAACAAGAAAACAAAACAAAACACATACAGAGCCTCTCGATGTTCAGGAAGGAAGGGAGGCTGCCTAACTATTCTCAGGCTACTCTGAGTCTAGAGTCTGCTTTGCCAGGTTAATGAAAAATGTTGCCTTAACAGGGAACCAAAACTCCACAGTTAAGATTTATGAACAACATAGGAGTGAAATTGTGGGAAAAGGAAAAATATATATTACTAGAGGTTCAAAAATTTTAATTTGAGACAGAAGCTCTTAAATTAAGGATTATCTGTTTGACTGCCCCCTTTTGATTTTATTATCACCTCTTAAAAAGACTTAATTTTCTTAGAGCAGGTTTAGGTTTACTACAAAATTGAGGGGATGGTACAGAGATGCATTTTGAGTTAATTTTTGTGAAAGGTGTAAGGCCTGTTCTAGATTCATTTCTCTGCATATGAATGTCCAGTTGTTCCAGCAACATTTGTTGAAGAGACTATCTTTGCTTCATTGTATAACTTGTGGGTTTCTGCACTGGGAAGTCACAAGTCCCTGTATGGACTTAAATGTCTCTCCAATCTGGGGGGCAGTAGTTTGCCCTGTGTCCTCCCTTCCCTATGGACTCAGGAAGAGTCATTGATTTTTCAATTTGTTCAACTTTTTACTTGTTGTTAGGATGGAGCAGTGACTTCCAAGCTCCTTCCACACAGAACCAGTAACCATGGAGCCCCCCTGTTTGTTTTTAATTGCAACCTGTAGCTGGTGGGCCCAAGCAGTGATAATGTAATTCCAAGAAAAATATGCAATAATTAGACACCGACTCTTATACTGCTAAAAGGGACATTAAAAAGAAAGTAGGAAAATCATCTCATTAACAAGATGAGGAAACATAGGATTAGAGAAGTAACTTGCCCATGGATAGTCACTTGTTTGTGATGCAGCCACAGGATCTTGGGGATGTGAGATCAAGAACATGATTTGCCCTCAGGCACCCCCACCAGGAGGCAGGGACCCTTAGTATGTCTGTCCTTGTATCTTTAGTACTGAATACTAGTTGGTACACAGCAGGCCTGCAGTGAATGTTTGCTGAATGACTATATAAACTAGTGAAATAATCTTCTCTAAAAGCTAGGATCATACTACAAAGTGATTTGCATTGATTTTATATCCTGCTGTCAAACCATATTGACTTGAACTGATTTCTAAACTACAAACAAACAACCCAAATTAATTATGGCACATCAACAGAGGGTTCATCAGTGCTGGCCATGTGCATTTTCTCTATACTGCTGATAACTCCAACTCTTACAAAGTGGGAAGAAATATAGCAAATAGGGCAGTTACAAAAAACAACAACAACAAAAATAACTCGGTAAGGAAGAACTTAAGTCCTGTGGATAACTGTAGTGGAAACTTTATTGAGAGGTCATGGCTAACTAGGAACAAACAGAAAAAGGGAGGAGTTGGAAGCAGAAGAGGGAAGGGAGGAAATAGTGGCAGCAAATGACTCTGGAAATGAATAATTTAGGTGGGATTAAATAATAGTATAAATAATTATATAAATAAAATATTTATTGCTTTAAAAGAGAGAGAGAGATGATGGGGAAATATGAGAGAGAGAGAGAGAGAGAGAGAGAGAGAGAGAGAGAGAGAGAGAGAGAGAACGAACTGTTGTTCTACTTAACTATGCATTCATTGGTTGCTGACCCAGGGATCAAACCTGCAACCTTGGTGTATCAGGACGATGCTCTAACCAACTGAGCTACCCAGCCAGGGCCTAGTTTAAATTTTTAAGATGCAATTCTAGTACAGAATAAAAAGACTTTGGATATTCTTTTTAAGTTGGCAATGGGATTTTACTAGAATTACTTGCCTTACCCATCAATAATGACACAAAGAAGACAGATTTAAATATGGCTTGATAGTTGAGAAGGAAAAAAAAATAGTTTTTTTTTCTAAACTATGAATAGACAATGTAATCTCTTTATGTATCTCATCTACATGAAGCCAAGACTATAAAGAAAAGTACATTTTATGTCAGTAGAAAGGACCCATGACATTTTTTTCATTTACTCTTCAGTAGTTATAAATGATGATGATGATATAACCACTAATTTTTATTTGTTTTTAATTGATTTTAGAGAGAGAAGGGAGAGGGATAGTGACATAGAAACATCAATCAGAGAGAAACATTGATTAGCTGACTCCTGCATGCCCCCTACTGGGAATAGAGCCAGCAACCCTGGCATGTGCTTTGGCTGGGAATCAAACCAGTGACCTTTTGGTTCATGTGTCAACACTCAACTACTGAGCCACACCAGCCAGGCACAACTATTTTATTAATTATTATTATTATTATTATTATTATTATTATTATTATTTCAGGCTGGCTCATTCATACAGGGGAACTACAAACGAGGCAAACATTTCCTGACACCATTCTGTAAGTTAACGTATTTTATTTGTCTGGAGATAAATTAATTTGTAGTTGTGATTTTCTTAAATTTTAGGGAGAAAACATCTTAATTTAAACTTGTGAAGGTGCTATATTCCCTTTCCAACAGCATCACTTAACTACCACCTCAGCATGGAGAATAGAAATGCACAACGCTCTCTGCCACTCTTTCCACTCAGAAACACCAATCTTTTCCATTTTCAAAGCACTACAGTCTTCAAAATGGGATCATTGGAACAACTGAATCAGGACTTGGTAAAACAAAAAACCTTGGACTCAGAAAATGGGAGTTAAAGGGGTCTTTCTGATAACCTGTTATTCATTTTGCAAAATGTTAACAAAGTCACACAGTTTAGGGTATGGCAGTGCCAGACTGGAAATCCACATCGTCTCACCATACACACTCCTTATCAGCCTGAACACCAAATAACAGGGGCCACTGCTGTACACTCTTCCTGGATTGAAGTCATAGGGTCTCCCAGATCTATAGCTCATGTGGGTTTAATTGCTAAGGGGCCAATCTCACCCCCAGAAGGAGGAGTCAAGACAAGCTGCTGGTTGCTTTTTACAAATCTCAGATGATTTCTTGGTCTATTTTAGGTTCCAAAGATGTTCTTCAAGCCAAAGTGGCCTCCAGACATGAAAAATAGGGCATGTCTGAGACCCTAAGGCTAAGACAGAGGTCAGTGAGCCTGAAGGGGGTGTGGGAGTGTGTCATACAAACAGCTGATCACTCCATTCTTCTCCCTTCTCTTCCCAGGGTTCCCATCTCATTAAGAAGGACAAGGAAGGGTGTTATTAGAAGAGTATATGAAATAGTGACTCAGTAATCCTGCTTCTGGAAATGTTCCCAAGGAAGTTACTATGAACGAGTACAAGGACATTTACCTCAGTTTTGTTTATAAACATAAAACTGGAACCAGCTTACATAGGGAGCGATAGAGGAGAATGGGTAAATGAATTACACAGAGAACCAGGTAGGAAATAATTAGTGATTTGGGAAATGTTTCATGATGTTGTACTAGAGATACACACAAATACTTTACCTGGAAGATAGCAAGTAGACCAAAACATTATCTTACAACTCAGAGATAACTGTTTATGTTTTCCCCTTTCTTTTCCCAAGTTTCCACAATAAGCATGAATTGCTTCCGTAGTACTTACCAAAACAATTAAGTACAAATAAAGATGAAAGATATAGGTCCTCTTGAAATCCCAAAGCTTAGACTTGAGCGAAATATCTGGGTGAAAATCGTGGTCATGAATGCAGTTTTTCCCGTGGACTTGCCTATTTCTCCCACATGCATTTCTTGGCTATAAATTGCATTGATCCAGACAATTACCAACATCCTAATAACACGCAACACAGTGCTCCTCAAAGCCTACCCCAGGTGGACCACGATCACATGGGAGAGCCTGCCAACCACACTGAATCCACTGTTGAGCTCCTTGATACCTTTTCTTCTCTTTCAGTGCTTCTCTACTGCCAATCAAACCTTTCCTGCTCAAAAACTTTCACTGTCTCCTAGTTAAGAATTATTAAAACTCGAGGAGCAATATGTGAGATACACTTCTGGGGCATTTCTAGCATAGTGCCTCGCTCAGAACAAGGGACTATAAATCCTGGGTGAATGAGAGAATAAATGAACCAAGTAAGCAGACGAGCAATGCAATCACCTTTATTTTTCCTCATTCTTAGAAACCACCTCATCCACAGACAATCTCTTTAGTTTGCTTTTTAAAATTACAGTTTACTGTACATTAAAAAGCCAATTCTATTTCTTCAGTAGTTGTCATAAAGGAAAAGTATTACCATTCTTTCCTTAACTTGAAACTCCCACTAGAGTTTTGTCTTTCCTAAAATGTGAAGCAATAATGTGGAACATAAATATTTGTATGTGGGGAGAAATTAGGAGAAAATGTTAGATTTGCCAGGACATGATGGAATGGGAAAAACTGGGAAGATGATCCTATAGTCCAACTGGGAACAATGTTGATGTGAGTCCAGGTAAGAAGGATCACCTCCTAAATTGCCAAGGTCAGAAACTAAGGGGTTAGATGACCCAGGATCAAGATGTTACACCCTCAGGGACCATGCAGCGCAGAACACCTGTGGCTCAGGATTACGTGGAGGTGACAACTCACCATTTTCCAGAGCACCTGCTGTGATGATGTAAAGAACAGGGTAAGACCGGATCCTCACCAGGAGTGGGCACGATGCCAAGTGCTCTAGGCATTAAACTCATTCAGTCCTCACAAAGCCTGCAGGAGACCCTATTGCTATCCCCATGTACAGGTGAGAGACTGAGCTATGGTATGATCTAGGAGAAACACTGAAGCCTAGGGTGACCACTGAAAACCTGTTTCCAAGAGGAAAAAAACCACCTTCTCCTAATCAGCCAAAATAAAATCAAAGATGTAAATATGCAGGTGAGGATGCTATTAAATGAGAGAAAGGATGAGGAAGCACTCTGAAAGATGGAGCATGTTATCTAATCCACACTAGGATATACAGTACCTGATAAAGAGAGATACGGGGTATGTGCAGATGGCATACCCTGACCAGGCCGATGTAAGGTCACCTTGCAACCTTGCATCTCCTCACTGAGCTCCCTGAATAGCACTGAAGCTCTCCAGGCCATAGGAAAATGGGCTGACATGGAAGTGGGCAATACCGGGCAGAGATAAATTATGAAACAGTTGTGTGTGTGTGTGTGTGTGTGTGTGTGTGTGTGTGTGTGTGTAGTTACTGGTTCATTTCTAAACTTAAGAAGAGCCACAGGACAATTTTGATTAAATCTACTATGACCTACTAAAGACGATGGATGGCTGGGCTGAAATTCCAAAGTGAAGGATGTATTTCTATAGCCTAGTAAAGAACTATTCTGTAAGCTAGAAGCAGCTGTAAATGGTATTCTCATTTTCTTTGGTGGATTTTGTGTAGACACTTAATCTGGGGCAGAATTGCCTGACATGAGGTAATCCCACCTGTGGGGAGCTCACTGAGTCCTTTTCATTTTTCTATTATATTTTATACTCATTATTCAGACATTCCAGATTCCTGACTTTAGTGTAATTCTCTCCTGTCTGCACTGTGAAATGCTTTGTGAATTCTAGTTAGTGGTAAGCTTTAGGACAAATCTGCAAATAATATTTTGTGCTGCATCACTAAGGTAATTTAAAACAGGCCACGTATGTAGAGATGAAAAGGCAAAAGTACTTCCAATGAGAAATTTTATAACTCACAGATATGTCTTTATTAGATGTGCTGAAGAAGCCATGCCAGTCGTGCTATATTCAACAGGCTTTTTAAAGAAAAGGCATATTGCAATATCCTAAAAGACTTATTATCCTATATAATAAAAGCCTAATATGCTAAGTGTCTGGTTGTCTGTTCAACCAATCAAAGTGTAATATGCTAATGATATGCTAAGGCTGCTCAGCTGCTCGCTATGATGTGCACTGACCACCAGGGGGCAGACAGTCGACTGGTGGACAAGTCGCTATGACGTGCACTGACCACCAAGGGGCAGACGCTCCAAACAGTAGGTTAGCTTACTGCTGGGGTCCAGCCAATCGAGACTGAGCGAGATGGGCCGGACACACCCTGGAGCCCTCCCACGGTCCCTCCCCAGCTGGCCAACCTCCAGCATCCCTCCCTGGCCCCAATCGTGCACCAGTGGGGTCCCTTGGCCTGGCCTGCTCCCTCTCGCAATTCGGGACCCCTTGGGGGATGTCCGAGAGCAGGTTTCAGCCCGACGGCAGAACAATTGTGCACTATGACATGCACTGACCACCAAGGGGCAGACACTCAACACAGGAGCTGCCCCCTGGTGGTCAGTGCACTCCCACAGGAAGAGCGACATTCAGCCAGAAGCCAGGCTCATGGCTGGTGAGCGCAGAAGCAGTAGCAGGAGCCTCTCCCGCCTCTGCGGCAGCACTAAGGATGTCCGACTGCTGGCTTAGGCCTGCAGGGAGTGGGCCTAAGCCAGCAGTCGGACATCCCTGAGGGCTCCCAGACTGCGAGAGGGCGCAGGCCTGGCTGATGGACCCTCCCTCCCCCGAGTGCACAAATTTCATGCACCGGGCCTCTAGTCTTTACAGTAAATGTTCAAACAAGCAACGTTAAAATTTGTAGTGAAAATTATCTCTAATCATTTTAAAATGTGGGTGATTTTGAATCTATAGCTAATGATTCTTGGGGAAAATAATTCGGTAGTTTAGGGGAATAGAGGCTGGTCAACCGCTTCTCAGAGTAAGAAAATAAAGACATACGTTAGTTCCATGTATAAAATGTACACTAAAATATACATACAACATATTATTTAGTCTTAAAAAGAAATGAAATTCTGACAGAAACTATAATGCCAACACACATCGGGTCCTTAAACAATGATTTGACAAATCAACATACACAGGTGTTTTCTGCCTAGAATCTGAAGCTGCATCCTAGACCATCATAAGGCACAGAATGCTGTGTCTTTAGACTCAAGGCCCCTCTCACAGAGGGGGATCCCAGTTGGCAGGAAGGGGGCCAACACAATTACAATTATCCAAGGAGGTCTGAGAAGGCTCCTGCCAACTCCAATCATTTGATACTCACTATTTGATGGTTTTCACATGAACTGAAAGCTAGGAAATACTGAATCATCAGATATGAGAATTTTTATGAGTCTGAAAATCCAGATGGTAGACAAGTAAGTATAAAAAATGACTGCTGATACCTAATAGCTGTTCTGGAGTTTACTTGGATGATTTGAAGGAAAGAGCCTTGAATAATATTATTTGTGGGTTCTCTTTAAAGGGGCATCATAATAAAAACAACAATGGCAACCTCAACAACAGTAACTATAGAAACCCAAGGCAAGTTCAGCAACTTGCCATTCCCAACGTCTCTAATGTTTCCACGAGGTTACTGGTACCTTAGAATTTACTGGAGTCTCAGAACAGGTTCCCAATGCATTTGCTGACTAATCAGTGAGATTTGACGTGCTCATGCCAGCTTTTAGAATGAGCAATAACCACCAAGAAAGTAGATTGTGTGCCACAGAGTGGCTGGCATGAGGAAGTTATGACAAAGAAGTCAAAGGCAGTCTGTACTGCTTGTTGAAATGACTAAAGATATGTTTGTACTTATGAACATCTGATATAAGGTCAATGATATCAAACTCTGTCACAGTCACATGAGATGCATGTTGAAAATGAAGGTCTCCCTACACAGGTATTAGGAAATGCTCCACAGTTCAAAACCATTAGTGCAAGCCATTCATGGTATTATGTCAATGACGAAGGAGAAAAACTGAATCAGGTGGAGAAGTTTGATAAAGGAAGGCTTCTTGGAGAAAGTGACTAGAGAGCCAAATGGTGAATGAAGAGGACAGGGTTGGGCATGCCAGGAGGAAGAGGTGACATAAGTGTGAGAAAAGGAGTAAGAACGAAGTGAACTTAAATGGGGGCATATTCAGAAGGAATTGCAAGGGGACCGGATAGGCCATTCAGAGGTGGGAAGGAGGCAATGGAGAGCCTTCGGAAAGAGGAGATTCATCTGCCTTGAAGAAACATGGAAGCTGTTACAGAAGTGCAAGTAGAAAAAGGAATTCCAGATTCTCTTCCCAGCCTGACACCAAGCTGGAATACACAGTGCTGCATGATCCTGAGGTGGGGAGAGAATACTTCCTTAGGAACATGGATGTACTAGCCCAGTCATTTCCTAATAGGTAGCCTGCATGCCTGTCACCATTTCAACCTCTGATCTGGGACTGTAGACAGTGGGATGAAAAGATTATAAAAGTCAACTTTTTTTTTTTTCAAATGATGAAACTCAGTATTGTGATCCCTTGATCTTGTCCATGGCTACTGGTACAGTGCTACCTGGACTTTGTCTCCATTAACAGACTAGGCCAGCCATCATGTCACAGCCATTTGAAGTGGTGAAACAGATACACTGCTAGGACGTAAGGTACAGGGGGGATTCAGTGTTGGGAGGAGATGTAAATTGGAGGCTGACATTTTTCATTATTGACATAATATTCCTAGTTAGATACTCAACTATCTATCTGAACTCACTATGCAAGAGACCAATGTCATGGATTTTTGCCCCTACCCTCTCCTGACCCCTACCTCTCCTACCTCCCACAGTGTATAGTCACTCCATCTCCAGATCTCATCCCTGCCTCCCACACAGGATTCGCTGAGCTACTACTAGAGCTTAGACACCAGGGCGGTCACTAGTCTGGAAGAGTTCCCGCCCTCAATAAATTCACAGTCTAGATGAGGACATCACCTAATACATTAAGGATGGAGTCTTGTACATATGCCAAAGTCCTTTTGTTTCACTTTTTTATCACTGACCCTTTTGAGGTTTCCCTACTTCTTTTTATGCAATCAAATATGTATCTATGTCTTCCTCATAGAAGATAAGTTCTTCTTTGGTAAAATGAGAGACAGTTCCCTTCGAACTGCAGGCCAAGCAAGAGCACAAGCAGAGCTGAAACACACATGGCAGGATTCTGCAAGAACTTCCTTTCTAGAACAGAGAACATTTCCCTCTTCCTTCCTCTTCTTTCCTTCAAAACACCTGTTGCTATGAGCTGAAGCAATTAATCGTGACAATGCATGCAAATGAGTATGTAAACTGGGGTGTCCTAGACAAATGTAAATCATCATATGACTTTTTACATTCACACTGACTTGGAGAGAAATATTTATTATTGCTTCATGTAGCTAATCAGTTATTCAAGTAATTAAGAGTCAAACACTACCAATTAAAATAGTACCATCCATTTGAGTCAGTGATTGAGTAATTTTCCTCCCCTGAAAAAGGCAAAAGTTCTTTTAACTTTCCAAAACCTATGAGTATTGCTCAAAATCAAATAATCTTTTATCATTAAAGCTATAGATATATTGGGCAGGGGTGGAGGGAGATGAAGGAGGGTATGAGGGAAAAAATGGTGATGGAGGAAGGCTTGATTTGGGGGTGATGAACACACAATACAGTGTACAGATGATGTATTAGGAAATTGTGTACCTGAAACCTATATAATTTTGTTAACCAGTGTCATCCCAATAAATTTAATAAAAAGGAAAAAAGATATAGACATATTTAAAATTTAAACTGGAAAACTCAATTGCCTATCTACTAGAATTCTAACTTGCTCGTTCAGACAACTAGGATGTAAAAAATTCAAGCAATAGACTTGGAAATTACAATATGGTAGACTTTGGTGACTTCAAATGCAAGGACTCACAGTTTATGCTCCAACAAGAAGCCCCTTCCCTGACATCTTTGTGATGCACAAAGAAAATGTACTCACTGAAAGGACTTTAGAGACAGGAGAGGCAGTTTTAGGGAAGGGTCCATAGGGGAGAAATGCATACGTGACGGACAGAGATAGCTCCAATTTACAAGAATATTACAAGATAAGGGGAAGAAGAAAAGGGGGCACTGCATGAGCTTTGAAACTGATACCATGCAGGGAAAAGGGGGGAAATGGCCAATTAGGAAAAAATACAGGGGACATAAAATAAGGAAGGGTCCAATTAGAAAGTGGGATGAACTGACAAAGAGCAGCCAGCATTTATAAACCCACAGACAAAGAGGCTCACTGGACTGTGTTTTTCCCATTTTAGAGAGAGAGAGGACTGTTCCTATTTTGGGGACCCCACCCCAGGGGGAATTTGTATACACTTGCAATAAATTTCCACACTTTTGCTTAAAATCTTTTAGTCCACGAACTTTATTCTTCAAACTTCGTAAGACAAGAACGTGAGAGGAGAGTTCCAGCTTGCCATTCGGGGTAGCAACACTACGGAGGTTTCTCTCTGCTCCTTCGTGTCCTGGACACACAGCTAATCTTTTCTCTATAACATCTGAAGGGCAGTCACTTTTCCCTTGGCCAGCAAGCTCTGCATTGAGTTTCAGGGGTCTTGTAAAGTCCTAGTGGCACCTAACATCAAGCTAACAAGTTCCTTTTGGTACAGGTCACAGGTTCATGTTATAACAAGTAATTGAAAGGCATCCAGTGATGGGCACCCTTTTGAGCTTGGTGTGTCAAACTTCGCCAAAAAAACTGAGCATAACTCGGGTAGTGTGTCACTTTGAGGAAAAAACATTATTTCGCGATATTTATAGTTTAAATAACATAAATGTATAATTGTTATATATAATTGTATTTAATAAACCAAAAACTAAATATTTAGTGCTGACACGCGTGTCAGAGGTTCGCCATCACTGGTAGCCCATGCCTTGGGGAGCCAAGTACTCAGTGGAGATGGCAACAGGTTTTTAAAACTGGAAAAGAAAGGATTTTTTCAACAGGAGGGCCAAAGTGATTTGACCTTTCCCTGAACAACAAGCAGCAGACACAGGTCAATTAAAAGAAGATAGGAAACAAGGTCAAAACAGACACCTAGCCACCAGCACCTCAACTGTCCTCTCCTGCTGCAAGTCCATGACACAGACGCAAGGCATAGCTCCAGCGGTGGGAGCCGTCCCTGTTCACATGGAAAGCAGGTGAGAGAGGAAGAGGAGAACCTGTAAGTGTGGTGATGGGCAGTTAACCTTTCATACCTTCCTTCCTGGTAGGCTGGCCAGTGCCTGCACCAGGTACATGAATATTAAACTGAAAGGGAAACTGGTGTGTGGTCACCTGCCACATGACTAACTGTGGTTCCTCCTCCATCTGCAGATTTCTCACCTGTAGCTTTGATTCATGAGCCAGAACTTCTTACTTTCAAGAATGGGAGCAAATCTGAACAAAAACGTCAGTACAGAGACTTTCCCAGTCTCTAGCTCTCTCTCAAGTTTTAGAAAAAACTCAGAAGAGAAAAGATGGATTCAGCCCAAAGCATGTAGATTTCCCTTGGATGTTAAACTGTGGCTATTAACCACCAATACTCATTAAACCTTATTACTGAAGAGAACAGAAAGGCCAAGGAGAGAATGTTACAAATGTAATTTTGGATGAGACATTTATAATGGAGAGGTCATTTAAGAGAGCTCATTCAGTCTAACCCTACATTTTATAGAGAGCAACGGAAGTGACTTGTCCAAGGTCACTTAGCCCACGTGAGATACTAGGGCCCCTGGTTCCCAGGACTCTGCACTTTCCACTGTACCAACTTACAGCTTGGTGATACTTCCTCCCTGGCCCACACATGACCTCAGCACTAGAAAGACTTTACTATGAAACACAAACAATATTCTAGAGTCTCCAAAATCTTTTGGATTGAAAGGAAATCATTAACCATTTCCTGATAAAGTCCATACTCCATAGCATAAGCCCTGATACAGGACATGACAGAACAAGCTGCACAGTAAGTAAAAGCCCTGGGAAAATGAGATACACCACTCTCCTTCGGGAAGTCACCTCTGTTTTCCATTCATACCAGAAAGTGTGTCTGCCAAGGAGAGTGCATATTCTTGTCACTACAGTGCACGAGAATTAATTGAGCAGTACTAGGCCATGTCTCCAGGGTTTGGGCTCTTGGGCTCCTTACAGGACGCAAGCCCACTCACTGCCAGGCCTCTGCTGGGCTGTCCCCAGACAACAGCCTTCCCGGCCTGCCTAATAAGGCAATGTGCAAGGTGACTGGCTGGCTTATAGGTCACCCTCTGTTGATTGCACAGACTGGGTTGGCAAGCAAAGCAGGAGCCTACCTTTTGGCAGACAAAGGGTTACCCTTTGCAAAAACTCTTAAAAGTCTGCATTGTTACTCTATTTACATAATAATAAACTCTGCAGCAGAGCCTGCCCCTCTCTAGACACAGAGTCTTCCGGGCAGGACTGAAGGAGCTTCACTTCAGCTGTGGCTGCCGGGAGCTGTGTTGTACACATGGAACTTCTCTGCTTCCCCAGCTCCAGGGGAGAACTCAGTCAATCTTCGGAGTAACTTATTTAGCATATATTCTGACTCACTGAGGCACCCCCCCCCCCCACTTCAAAAATAGCCACCGACTATCTCCAAATAGATTGCATGTTCTGAGTCCTTAAAAAGGAGTCACTGGGCCAGGTGCAGAAACAATCCTTAGCATTCCAGAAAATAAGCATGTGCCAGCAAAAAATAAACGGTATTTTCAAATAAAAAGGCTGAGCTGTTGGCCAAACCATTCTTAAATACAAACACCCATTATTTTTAATTCTGTTAAGGTCTGGGCTTGGAAACTCTCCCCGACCAGGCTCCTCCGGCTTCTATACATATAAGGAAAGGAATACAGCTGGGGATTAAGTGCAGCACAGCCCTCGTTGCACACATTTCCTTTAGCTCGCAGCCATCCATCCTTTTGTCATTCAGAAGGCATTCCACCCAATGGTTCACCAAACTCTGATATGTCCCAGCAGAGCTCTGAGCACTACCAGCACCTCAAGTATCAGCAGCGGACTGCGATGCTGGACCGGGGAGAGGAGGAAGGGCCAGGGAGCACAGAGCAGCAAACCTTTGAGGACAGGACTCACCAAACTACTGGTTCCGTGTCACAGGGGAAGTCAAATGTAGAGACAAAATATGTGGTTATGGAAAACAAAACCTAATCTGACAACCTCCTTATTTCACTCTTCCCTTCAGGCTAGTGTCCAGTGTTAACGTTTTGTATGTGTTAACAGATAATCCCTTTACAGTTTCTCAGAGCCCCCGAATTTATCATATGACAGCCATTCTTTTGCTTCTCAGAGGAACAGAGTTTGGAGTGTCTGAAACCAGAGTTATGAAAAACGGATGTTTAGTCAATGCTAATAACATGTTGGGGATGTAAATATTAGACCAATTTTTAGTTTTCACTAAGCAGGTTTACCTGTTCAGTCTCTGTGGGATTCTCTTATGTGGCAAAAAGAAACAGTGAGAAACCAAAAGCATGCCCTGTGGCAAAGAGCCTTAGAAAGCAGAGTCTAAAAAAGTAACATCAACCCCTGTATCTTTCCAACATGTCTTTGCCCTCACAACCTTAACTCTAAAGGAATCAGCTTGAACTTGCCTTCACAATCTCCAAATTAGGCAAATAGGAGAGGAACCACAGGTAGTCAGCAGGTGTGGCCAGAATCGGGCTGGTGTAGAGTTGCTCTGGGCCCCTTGGAAAGCAGAGGAGTTCACAGTCAGGTGCCATTTGCAACCACTGAACTGGCGGGCTTTTTGTGTTTATTTGCCTCCCAGGTAACTAATTTCCCATTATTTAAGGCCATGTTAGAGAGCACTGAAGCTCTGTGATTCCCTTCTCTTTTTTAACTGCCAGCTCTTTGGGCTGTTTGATCCTTAATTAGCACTTCCACCAGAGATGGCCAGGAACAAGAAAAGGAGGTGAGACAACTTAGCTGCTGGCTGCCAACTCTTGCCAGCAAGCTGTCAATCCATCATCAGACTCCTTGAAGATGAGAATGCTGCTGCAAAAGACAGGTGTGACCTTGGAGAGTGACCAGAAGCACCTTGCAATCCCTATAGGCCAAACCTCAGGATGTTAGTATATGCAAACTGATGGTAGTAAAAAAAAAAGATCAAATAATCAGCAATAACTACTGAACTATAATATTAAATTCATTTTAATTAAATTTAATGTTATAAAAGAAAATTCCTCTCTTCCAGTCCCTGACTCTCTCCTTAACAATAAAGATCTTCCCAGACTTACCCTCCCACTGGCAGTTCTATCTTAAGGTAGGTTGTCCAACAGGTTTCCAGCACAAGAGAACAATTCATAGACTTGATTATATTAAACCTGCAACTGACACCCAGTTTGAAGGTATATATTTAACCAGCATCCATTTAGCTGAACTAGAACCACTGCATTTCCTTACTGAAATTAAAGCTGTGCCAATTACATAGGCAGAATGGATTTTTTTTTTCTTATCAGATCTTCTCCCGTTCAGAAGTGAAAAGAGCATATATGCCATTTGATTGGGTGGCAGAAAGTGATTTTGAAATAATTAAAAGCTAAATCTTCATTTGCTACCCATTTATATAATACTTATTTTTAAGCACATTATCAGGCTAATTTTATAGATATATTTTTAACGTGGACACATGCTCACCCTGTGTTAAGTTTATATTATGCTGATAAAGCTTTATACCTCCTCTTGCAGTACTGGTTTAGCTTGGTCACAGTTACCCACATCTAAGAGGATTAGCTCAAGTGCTAACATTTCTTTTAAAAAGAAGTCATGGAAAACTTGATTCCTTAACTGCACTATTTTGCCCTCTAGTGGCAGAAAGGAACTGATTCGTTTGACAAAGTCAATTTTACAAACACCACTCAATAGAAATCCTCAAGTCAAGACATCCTTGTTTATAGCAATTTTAATATCTCTGAGATATGTGTATATATATATATATACATATATATATATATATATGCTTAAATGTTAGCAAATTATTTCATTCATCTACTCAACAAATATGAGTAACCTCTAGGCCCTGTTCTGGGGCTGGGAGACCATGGGAATCAGTGAGGATACAGTAAGAAAATTCTATTCTAGCAGTTAACAACTAAAACAAGGGTATACTATAATGTCCCACATGCCCAGTCACCCTTTATTTTAATGTATGTGAAACATATATTATGTGAGTTAAATATCAAATATTCTGGAAATGCTAGTGGTTTCTCTCTTGAACTCCTTGTCTGTTGTCACCTCCCCCCAGGCAGGCCCAGAGCTGTCCAAGCTGGACTCTCAAATAAGCATCAGTTTAATAAAATAACTGTGGGCTGTGAGTACCCATGGAATCCAAACTGAGGAGGCTTTATTATCACCTAAATTAAAGGGTTTTTGCTGTTTCCAGTGGTCCATATTATAAACTAAAATATTGATAGCTATAAAAACATAAAAGGCCTATATATATATATATAAGCTGATACAATAATATTTCACAATAACATATTCTTGCATATATAAACCTTACAACGATGTGAACATTTTATTCAGAATCTCACATCTGACGAAATAATAAATTCCAAAGCCACAAAATGCTATTGTTTACTCCTCCCATCCCCACCTCTTTTAAACTGGCAGGGTCAGAACTAATGTTCCTAAAAATGTGAGATCTTTCAGAATGTCAGTGTACAGGCAGGTGTACAGGACACACCAAGGCAGCTGACAGACCCTCCAGCCAACCTGGCCCACTGGCCATGGCTGTGCAAAGCTCTGCGCTGAGAAGGGTCCTCACAGTCAGTCCCACAGGAGAGGACACCCAAGTGCCCCAGGTCTGCCCCGGGCACAGGAGGGAGGAAGGGCGGAGTTCTACATGCACACACCCTCTCTGCTGCTTTATAGGAACCCTAGGTACTGCTCTTAGGCTTAGGGCATGTTAAGAGGTTTCTTGAAAACAATGCAAATGCTTTTAAGTGTTTGTTAATACACATAGTCTATTTTTCAACATGTATATCTTAAAATATGAAAATAAAGCCACTTGAATATTTCACAAGGGGCAAGATAGTCTTTCAGGAGCATAAACTCTCACAAAAGCTGAATACACGTAGGTTCCCCTTTACTACAATTCCAAAGTGAAAATTCCACCCCTCTCCCCTCTGACAGCTGTTCATAGTTTCTTGCTGCCAAGATTTAAACATCAAGGGATCCACAGATACAGGCTCTCTGATAGTTATGTAGGACAGGGCAGGTGGCATTTTGCAAGACCTAATATGATTCAAATTACCAGTAAGCATACATAACCACTGTTAAAATATGCAAAGTGAGCTTTGTTAGATACAGTGTTCTCTTAGAAAAGAAAGCCTAGATGATTTTCAAGCAACATTACAAGTCGAAACAAAATTCAAATAATTTATTTCAATGTTTCTTTCATGGGCATGGCTCAGATAAAAGTTCATTCTACTCATTTATATTCTTCCTCATTTTTAGGGCTAGAAAAGGTAGTAGAAATATGTTTAATTGTAACCCAGTGTCCAAATTTAAAATAAAAAAAATCTCATTTACTGATTTGTTATACAGAAGTTTTAAACAAAAGCAGGACTTTGGATAACCAAGGTCACAATCAAAGTTATCAACTACGGTAATCCAAGCTTAAACATATCTTGAAGATTGTGGCCCTAATCTCTGTTATACCTAAAATTTTTGATAGGGGCATGTAGGAGGCAACCGATACATGTTCAGCTCTTACCTGGATGTTTCTCTTGCTCTCTCCCTCTCCCTTCCTTTCTCTCTAAAAATCAATTTAAAATATTTTAAAATAATAAAATAAAATTTCACACTATTTTATAAGTACAAACAAGGCACAAACTGTCCCAGAGTCCTCTGCAGGCTCTGACAGGTGCTAGCAGTTGGAAGTAAACTGGTTAGTGCTTAAAGTTTGCCCTGAGACCTTCATATGAGGAATATCCCTGAAGTTTCCAAAATATTTCAGTTGTGGAACCTGAGGACATTTCTCATACCCTTCCTGCCCTCCAGGAAGTTTCCAGGTAAAGGGAACTCACACATGAGGTCCCCAGTTACCTGTTTCATCAAAAACCTGGTTGTCTTCACTCAACACTGACCAAGCTGATTATCAAAACCCACATGTCAACTGCCTGCTCCTCCCTACTTCCCTGCTTCCTTTATTGTGGAGAGAAATTCAATGCTTGGGCAATACACCTCCCACACAAACTGTGTAAGGAAAAGAATGATACGTTATGGAAGTTTCCCAATTAGCAATATAATACAGGGGTGGGCAAAAGTAAGTGCACTGCACCATTGTGACATTCTTCTGAATTAATAAAGCTATTGTAATAATCACAACCTGCATGTCTTTTTCCATAGGAACAACTGTAAACCTACTTTTGCCCACCCCTGTATTTTAGACAATGTGTCAAATTTTACTAATAATATTTAACACGATACACATATTAAGCTATCGTCAATGCACGTATTACATAAATCCTATAAGTGTTTTTTTTTTAAAGACAACATGTTGTCATATGTACTGACTCCAAACCCTATCCTTGAAAATTCAAGAGCCCTTTTATTAATGTACACTCATTACTACAAAGCTTGCTTGTCTCCTCGCCCAGCCCCTGCTGAGATGATGATGAGAAGCTTCTGGAAGGTTAAGGCCACACTAAACAGGGAGGGGGCTGGGGCTAGTCCAGGGGTGGAGGACCCCTTAGCATCTCCCTAGTATATCTTTGCTGCCCAATACCTACTGAAGCAGGAATTGGAAGTCCATCAAGATTGGATTTGGGATTCTCCTGAGAGGACCCTTGGAGGAGGCACAGTTGCTGCAGTGAAGGCTTGGGGGCCCCAGATTTCAGAGCACACAGTGCCCTGAAAGCAATGACACTTTTATTTACTTACATAGGATAGTGAAATGGGAACATGTGGGTGACAGTTATTAAGTTGAGTAGCAAAGAAATCGAATTCCATTCATTCCTCTAAAATAGTTTCTTAGTGAAAAAAGAACAATGAGTAATATAAAAACAGAAAAGAAAAAAAAAAACCGTTAGGGTGGGCAAAACTTTTAAACTCATTTGTTCAAGACAAAAATAGATACCGCAGAGAGAAAAGGCCTGCAGCTCATCCTTGCATTCGATTCCAGTGCTTCTCTGTTCCTACCCCCATGAGCTGGCTCCACCTCTCCCTGCCACTCTTGCAATCTCCAAATGCCTGGGGGTTCTATGGGCTCAGTTATGCTCCACCTTCCATGGCCCTAAGCACAGAATGAGGGTGCCTGGCAATAATCGGACTTGCCGATGAAGGGACCCACTTCACCTAGCTGCCCTCCCACTGGCATCCACATGCACCACCTGGTTTCCCTTAACCTTAGGTGGGATTTTGGCCACAGGGGGAAAAGCCACTGTCCTTCCTGCTCTTATGGTTGTATAACCAACCTGTGGGCTCATCACTCTGCAGGCCTTGCTCAGGGACCACTCCAGAACTTCTTTTAAAAATTTATTTTTTAATAGAATTTATTGGGGTGACATTGGTTATTAAAATTATATAGATTTCTGGTGTACAATTCTATAACAAACCATCTATATATTGTATTATGTGTTTAACACCCCAAGTCAAATCTCCTACCATCACCATTAATCCTCTTCTATCTCCCACCACCCTTTTTCCCTCTGGTAATCACCATACGATTGTCTGTGTCTATGAAGTGTTTTTGTTGTTATTGTGTTTTGCTTAATCCCTTCACTTTTTCACCCAGCCCCATAACCCATCTCCCCTCTGACAGCTGTCAGTCTGTTCTCTATCTATGAGTCTGTTTCCATTTTGTTTGTTTGCTTATTTTGTTCATTAGATTCCGCACATGAGTGAAAACATATGGTACCTGTCTTTCTCTGATTGGTTTATTCACTTAGCATAATGGTCCATCCATTCTGTTACAAAGAGTAAGTTCTCCTTCATTTTTACAGCCAAGTAGTATTCCATTGTGTAAATGTACCACAGCTTTTTTACCCACTCATCTACTGTTGGGCACTTGGGCTGCTTCCAAATTTTGGCTATCTATACTAATAAAAGGGTAATATGCTAATTAGACCGGGAGACCTTCTGGACAAAGCCATAGTGGCAGGGCTGAGACAGAGGCGGGTAGGGGCGATCAGGCCAACAGGGGAGGGCAGTTGGGGGTGATCAGGCTGGGGGGGGCAGTTGGGGTGATCAGGCTGGCAGGGGGGGCATTTGGGGGCGAGCAAGCTGGCAGGGTAGGGTAGTTGGGGGTGATCAGGCTGGCAGGGTAGGGTAGTTGGGGGCGAGCAAGCCAGCAGGCAGAGTGGTTAGGGGCTATCAGGCAGGTAGGCAAGTGAGCGGTTAGGAGCCAGTGGTCCCGGATTGCGAGAGGGATGCCCGACTGCTGGTTTAGGCCCTGTGGGATAGGGCCTAAACCGGCAGTTGGACATCCCCTGTGGGGTTCCAGATTGGAGAGGGTGCAGGCCAGGGCTGAGGGACACCCTCCCCCCCACACCCGTGCACGAATTTCATGCACCGGGCCACTTGTTGTATTTAACACTGCAATGAACATAGGGGTGCATATATTCTTGTGAAATAGTGTTCCAGGTTTCTTCAGATATATTCCCAGAAGTGGAATAACTAGGTCATAAGGCAGTTCCATGTTTAATTTTTTGAGGAAACTCCATACTGCTTTCCACAGTGGCTGCACTAGTCTGCATTCCCACCAACAGTGCATGAGTGTTCCCTTTTATCCACATCCTCACTAACACTTATTGTTCATTGATTTATTGATGATAGCCATTCTGACGGGATGAGGTGTTATCTCATTGTGATTTGCAGCTCTCTGATGATTAGTGACATTGAGCATCTTTTCATATGTCTCTTGGCCATCTGTATTTCCTCCTTGGAGAGGTGTCTATTCAAGTCTCTTGCCCATTTCTTAATTGGATTATTTGTTTTTTTGGTGTTCTTTATAAATTTTGGATATTAACCCCTTATCAGATGTGTCACTGGCAAATATGTTCTCCCGTGCAATGGGCTGCCTTTCCTTCTGCTGACGGTTTCCTTGGCTGTGTACTGCCGTGTCTCCATAGTTGAGCATGATGAGGCGGCAGGTTTCACACCTGAGAACACAGGCAGCACCATAGGCCCCTGCCCCTATGGGAACTCCTCTGCCCCTGAGAGCTCGCCTGTGCCAGGTGGACTCTGCTGCCCTGCACCCATCTGTAATTTGTCTTTTGAAAATTCCTTTCCCTTTGGAAGCAGAGTTCATGGTGAGAGTATTTCAGCAAGTCATCAGCCATCGAGTAACTAACGGGTCTGGGAAATTATGCCACAGCTAACAAGGTATCAGGGTGCAGCCATGTTTTCATGTGATCCTGTCCTATCTTCTCACACAGAAAACCAAGTTCTCACCCCGTGCCAAGTACAGGAGTCTTCACATAGTAAAGCAGAAATCACTAACACTATCACTTAATGCAGTTTTTCTTTAAAATATATTTTATTGATTTTTTTACAGAGAGTAAGGGAGAGGGATAGAGAGTTAGAAACGTGGATGAGAGAGAAACATCGATCAGCTGCCTCCTGCACACCTCCTACTGGGGATGTGCCTGCAACCAAGGTACATGCCCTTGACCGGAATCAAACCTGGGACCTTTCAGTCTACAGGCCGACGCTCTATCCACTGAGCCAACCGGTTAGGGCTTAATGCAGTCTTTAGCTGCATACAAAGTGCTTTCAGTATCTCATTTAATCTTCACAAAAATGGACATCTTACAGTGTTTTTTAATTTATAAAATATTTTAGTCAGCATGTTTTCATATGATCCTGCTGCCAGGAAAGTTAGTAATCCTGTCCCCATTTCACAGATGAGGAAACTGACCTCCAGAGAGGCTAAAACAGGGCTGGTGAGAGATGAGGGAAACAAATGGTTAACTGCTGGGTTCTGTAATGTGGGTGTGGGACTGAGGAGGGGCTGTCTGGTCTGTAAAGGCTGAACAGAGCCCTGAACTCCCTGGTGAGTGGTTAAAAACACAGGGAATCAACCTGAATTGCAAATTCAAGTTTGTGAGCATGGCTGCCCCCAGTTCTCTCTCCAGCTCCAGAAGAGATTTGCAGACATTAGGGAAAGGATGGATGGTTCGAGTAAGCTCCGAAACTCAGCAGCAACTACCTTAAGGGCAAGTGGGGAATAGAGCCTGGAAGTGTGTGTCTGGGGCTAGCGGGACAAGCACCTCCAACTCTGTGAAAGCCTGTTAGGTTTTATTCAAAACTGCTGCTTTCAAGTCTTGGCAATTTGGACTGTGTAGATGCTGGACTCTGGCTAAGGAAAGGGAGAAGTGAGAGAGAAACGATTGAAACAAAATTCTCGCTACATTCTTCGGGGGACAGATTTGGAGCATGAGCTAATGCACACACCAGCCCAGCCAAAACTGAACAAAAACAATGCTATCTAGAGCTGCCTCGGGGCATCTTTCTGAGCACAAAATAGCCTCTCCCCAGCTCCCTCCCAGCAGAAGCTCAGTTATTTTTCTTTTTCTTTTTTATTAATGCAAGGGTATGGATAATCCTTGCAAGCCAATATGTCATTTTGTTTAGCTTCAGAAATATTTGATCACATTGATTTGGAGGGGAGGGGGATGTTCTATAGCAGGAATATTTAATCTCTGCAGTAACTAGTGTGAGCAATTCAGGGAGGGATGAGACACAGAATATGGGCCCCAAACAGTGGGGGCCTCGTGACTGACAGGAGGACAACAGTTAACTCCTTAGCCTGACTTTGACCTTCGGGTACACTCACAGGGTAACAGCTGTTTTTTCCTATTGCCTGAAAAATTTAGAACGAGTTCTAAATCACAAGAATCTTTTCCTTTCTTTTATGTTTTCTACATTTTTTTTTTTTTGGTTCAGTTTTGTTTTAAAATATTTTTGTAATCTTCCAGCGGGAAGCAAAAATAACAAAATCAATTCCCAGATGGTCACATAGACAAGATTTGGGTTCTTATGAGATGAAAGAAGAATGGCCCACAGAGTGAATGCAATTTATAGTGTGGACGAAAGGGGCCACATGCTAACCTGACAAGCTCAGGGAAGGCCTGCAATGGCAGTCTTGCAAACTCAGAAACCTAAAGTAACCACAAAGGATGGTCTGAAATTAAACTTTAACTAAAAGCAGTTATGGTGGGTAGTTATATCCTAGGTCGATATTTTCACTGACAAGGTCAGCCTTTACCTTAACTGAGCCTATCTGTCTCTTTGCATCTATAAAAACATACCCTTTGAAATGTCTGGGTAACTTGTAATTTCCCTTTTTCTGGACCCCTTGGGGCACAACCTAATGTGCTGGGCGCCAGGACAGATACCTCAAAACCCTTCATTATCATGTTAATTGTTCCTGCACCCACCTAAGTATGTGTCTATCATTTTACTTTTTATCCAATCCCAGGGGTTTCCCCACTTTGCTTTCTCCCGCCTCTCTGGTCTATCACCAATGGATTTCATGTAACTCACCTAAGTCCCTTTCCTTTGATTGCAATGTATAAATATAGATGTAACCCACCATTCTCCAGAGCATTATCTCAATTCATTGAGGTTCTGCTTCCTCACATATGTCGACAGTTTGGCTCAAATAAACTCACAAAAATTCTTTACAGGTTTCAATGGCTTTTTAAATTAACAATAGTATATGTGAAAGATGTCCATCAAATATACACTAAATAGAGTAATGTTAACAATTAACATTAACAAATAGTATATGTGAAAGATGTCCATCAAATATACACTAAATAGAGTAATGTTAATTATAGCCCTCTTGTATATGGCTGTTCTGAATGTTTGCTATTCTGAATGGGGAGAAGTGAAAGTGGAGGTTGGAGACCATTTACACCAGCGGTTGCCAACCTTTCAGACCTCACGGACCACCAGTAGTTCATGGACCACCAGTTGGCTACTGCTAATTTACACATAGCCCATGAATGAACTGATAAAATACAGCAAAAAAGAGGTGCTTTGGGCTAAATGAGATTCTTACAAGGATCACTGAAAATTTAACTGAATTTTGGTCCTTAGTATATATGACACAGACTAGAAACCAGCAAGGGGCAGTGAAATTCATCTGGGACCTCCTGGTCGAATGACCTTTAGGGCCGGAAAGGGCTTTGGAAATGCTCTGGGTCAGTAGTTCTCCACTGCAGCTGAGTGTTGGACTCTCCCAAGGAGCCCTGAAACCTCCCCAAGCCCCAGGCACACCCCAGATGGATGGCACCAGAATCTCCAGGCAGATCCAGGTCTGGGAAGATGGTTAAAAGTGCAGCCTGGGGTGAAAACCATGGCTCCTTGAACCTCCTCATTTGATGGAGGAATGCACTGGTTGGCTAAGGTGCATGAAAGCAAAGTTGAGACTATAAGACAGTTTCTTTTTTTAAACACCAGCATCACTTATATAGTAAAGTTGACTGCCTGAAGGTGCATTTAAACAAATATTATTAGAGAATATACGATTACAATTTGATTAGTCGCTGAGCTTGGGGAAAAAAGGACCCCGCTCAAACATTCCGGAGTGAAATTATAATAAACATAACCAAACAAGTTCCCAGTGAATCAGGAAAAGGAGGAGATGAGACAATGAAAGATCCTCCTGACTAAAATCCCACTGTTGTATCTGCATAACCCCTCCCAGACCTCTCCACTATGGGGTCCCTTTTGTAGGAGATTACATTAGAATGATCCACTGACCCAAAGGATACCATGATTAAGACCCGGCTTATTTCCAACCCTCAGATGGTGAGCTTCTAGAAATCAGATAATATAACCCCAGGACACAGGCACTCCCTTGATTCCTGTGGTGTTCCTTCTTGAAAATCCTTTTTCCTGGCTCATTTCTCTCTGTCATTAATATACATTACTCATGTGCTAACTTGAAAGGTTTACATTTTGTTGTGGTTTTCCCCCTCCTCTGCATCTCAGAAACATGTTACTACAATTATACAAGTTTGTCATCCAAGGAAAATAGCTAACAATACCAACATAAATCAGTTCCCAGGGCAAAGGCATTAAAAAAATCCCCCCCTGGAGTTTTATTTCTTCACTTTGTTTTCCAGAAGGCCACATGCCATGTTTTAATCTAAAACCAATGTACACTCAGATTGACCGAAGACCAGAGTTGGAGCTACAAGTGATTTTAAAGATCAAAATGTGCTAGTCTTTATCCGTGAAAAGAAAAGCTTAGTTCTAAACTAAGGGTTGTGTTTTCATGCATTTCTCTAAAAGAGGAAATGTGTTTGGGCCAGCAGAGCCATAAGCATTCTTTCACCCTAGCACCCCGCCACTTCTGGCCCCAATTTTGGGAGGGGGTTAAGCTGGTTTCAGGATTAAACCTGAGGCTTTCAGCTCTGATTGTTAGAGAGTGGGAATTTTTGAGCATGCTTCCAGAGAGACCGTGGACTATGCCCCAGATAGAGATCTCAGTGCTAACACCAGGCCAGGCCTTGAGATAGGGACTCATGGCCCCTTCCCAGCACGTAGGCCTTCTTTCATAGAACACTGTCAGCTTTCTGAAGAACAGGATGACACTGTGAATAACATGGTCGTCATTGGCATGATCCTGACGTTGCTTGGGAAAAACTGTTTTGTCTTGGGTTACTTGTTCTGCAAAAACCGGATGTGGTTAATGTGCTTAAAAGCGGTCCTACACAAAGGGTCGCTGCTGCTCTCTGGTCTCCCTGCGTGGAGAATGGCAGAGCAGTCGCCGGGTCGCCCAGCCGCCCGGCTAATAAAGGCTCCCTAAATTTTAATTTGGTCTGGGCTCCAGTGGTCGTTCACTCGCACCCGCTCCACAACACTGATGTAGGGGCAGTGACTAGTGATACACCACAGATGATACTCCATGCAAAGGCCCCAGGCTCTTGAGACAGACAGAAGTTTAAACCCCAGGTCTGGTGTTTTCTAGTTAAGTGCCAGTTAGGCTAAGTATCCCCCTAATGATAGTTAGAAAGTTGCTCCAAAAATCGAGGGCACTCATGTCTGTAATGACCCAGTGGCGGTATCTACAGATATCCTTGCCAGGCCATCCTCTACAGTTCCCCACCAACCTTCCTCTCTCCATTCCCTCTCTGTCCGTTTCTTCTCTTCCCATCACAGATTTCTTTCTAATGTATCTCCTGCACATTTAACGCTCACTTGGGCCATTATTCAGCTTGCATTACTCTTCTTACGGTTTCCCCTTTATCAGTCCACTGCTTGTTGGCATCACTGTAAATTCCACTCAGACCAAATCTGGGGCAATGTTTGGTATCTATGTGATAGATTTAGTCCTGTTCTTTCAAAACATTATCGTTTATATGCCAATGTTTTTGCTTTTAACAATTTATGGAACTATTAGCAATCTGAACCACCTACAAAAGAAATGCTGTCCATGCCAATCCAGTTTTGATTATTCTATAACTAGAGGCCCGGTGCACGAAATTCGTGCCGGGGTCAGGGTGTGTGTGTTCCTCAGCCCAGTCTGCACCCTCTCCAATCTGGGATATCCCTCTCACAATCCAGGACTGCTGGATCCCAACTGCTCACCAGCCTGCCTGATTGCCCCCTAAACACTCCCCTGCCAGCCTGATTGATGGCTAACTGCTCCCCTGCTGGCCCAATTGCCCCTAACTGCCCTCCCCTGCCAGCCTGGTCGCCCCTAATTGTCTTCCCCTGCAGGCCTGGTCCCCCCCAAATGCCCTCCCCTGCAGGCCTGGTCACCCCTAACTGTCCTCCCCTGCAGGCCTGGTCACCCCTAACTGTCCTCCCCTGCTGGCCCGATCACTCCTAATTGCCCTCCCTTGCCAGCCTCGTTGCCCCTAATTGCCCTCCCCTGCAGGCCTGATTGCCCCCAACTGCCCTCCCTTTCAGGCCTGGTCCCTCCCAACTCCCCTCCCCTGTCGGCCATCTTGTGGTGGCCATCTTGTATCCACATGGGGACAGCCATCTTGGACCACATGGGGGCGGCCATCTTGTGTATTGGAGTGATGGTCAATTTGCATATTACCTCTTTATTATATAGGATGACTTACAGACAAGAGAAAACATTATGGGCTGTTCCAGGAAGGACCACTGACATGGTACATGGCTAACACTTCCCATTTGCCTGCCTCGACTTACCACCCAGCTCTATAAGTCCAGATAGACTACACACTGCAGCAGGTAATTGTTCCTCACCAGAATGATTTTTTTGGGGAAAAAAAATGTTTCTGTGGTAGGCAGTTAGACAGACATGAGCAGAGCAAGGACTATAGTCTAGGTACAGAAGTTCACCAGGATGGAAGCTCTGGGTGACTAGCAAAGGATAATTGTAGGATGGGACCTCATCCCCTGGGTGACCTTTCCTCACCTAGCACATGGCTGGTCATGTGGTTTAGACCCCCTGACCTCAGGACCAGCTATATTAACTAAAGACACTGCCCTGGTGCCAACCAATCAGTCAGTAAAGACTCCAGCCCTGAAAGGACACACCTGGAAAATGGATGAATATTCTATTAACCCTTTGCACTCACTTGCTTTTTTCATATGAGCTGCTACCGAGGGACCTCCCCTAACATCTCCACCCTTAAAACCCTCTCCCTCCAGGGAGCACACCCATGCCTGTTCCTACTCGCCCCCCCTCAATACCCTCAGGCACATCCCCTTTACCTTCCTCATTCCTAAGCTCCAAGGGCCCTACCTTTACCTCTGTGTCCTGTTTCCTCAGCCCATTTCTTCTACAAATTACTGCGTCTATCTCAGTGATTTTCCAAATAAGTGTTCTCTTACAGTTTGAGTCTTGGCTCTGAATTCTTCTCTAGCTAGACTCAAAAACCGAGGTTGCTGAACTCAGGTCTGGTCTCATCCTACTGGTCTAACATGTGGTACTTTTCCCGCTGCTCACAACATTTCCATTCATGAATACAGTATAATATACATGCTGGTGAGATCATGCCTTCTAAGTAAAAACGTGTAAATCATGTAAATTTTAAACTGCAGTTTTCGGGGTTTTGCAATAAACTGTTTAAAGATGCAAACTATCTGAAAGATGGCTAAGTCTAATTGTTTTAAAAAGAGGGAAGAGATAAAAAGATTATTTGAAGTACTTTCATTCCCGTTAAGATGAATATGAAGGACTTCTGAAGACCTGACTACTGGAAGCTCAGAGAACCTTCTTCACCCTGTTGGGCATTCATTAAAACATGCTGAGCAGGACTGCTGTTGACATGACGGCACTCAGTCCAGGGGAGGGAATGTCTGTGAGAACCCCAGGAGCCCTGCCCTTTTCTCACATCTTATGGACACAGAATGAAAGAGCTAATGTTGTTTCTAACCCCTATTCCTCATAAAGAAGAAAAATGGGGGGAGGAGAAGTGAAGAATTTAGTAATTGTCTCCTGAATGACTAACAATTGAAATCTTTGTCTTTCAAAGGAGGAGTTCTGTGGGCATGGTGTGAAGTAAATAAAACAGGTGCTAATGTGCAGCTTTTAAACCAAAGATGACAAAGCATTTGGTTAGCAAACAAACACTTGGAGCCTGGGACACAATAAAATAGCCCTGGCTCCAGGCTAAAAATCTCCCAAGAATCATCACATAATTTTTGCAGACAGTTTATCTATTGTTTTCACCTGCAGTGTTGAAATGTACTTGGTATTTTTTAGTTAATGGAGCAGCTGGCTGGATGGGCAGGTGATGAAATGACAGAGGAGTGAGCTGAGGGAGCTTCCCTCCAGAACAGTCACAGCATCTACTTCATCAAAGGAGCCACCCAGGGCTGGTCAGACCACATTCTCAACAAAACATATTGAAAAGCACATTTAACGGGCACCTGAGGGCGCATGTTTTCAAGTGACCTAACTGTTATTTTTGGACTTTCACTCAATTCATATAAAATTCTACTGCTAATAGATGTAATACATAAAGCCAGAACTGGTCTGCAAAGGTGACTCAATGTACTGAGCCTATAGTACAGTCTTTTAAATGCAGTGTATGGTTGTAACTTCTTGATTTATGGGATTGGAATGAAGCTAAAAAGTAGGAGAAGGTTCACAGTGAAATATTCTGGTTTTCTTCTTTCTTACTCACCAGTTATTCATTTCTTGTTTGTCTTTACAAAATTTCTTTATTCAAGCAAATACAATTTTCTTTTCTTTTTTATATACAAATATAAAGTACTAGAGGCCCGGAGCAAGAAATTCATGCATGGGGGGGGGGGGGGGGGGGGTTGTCCCTGAGCCCAGCCAGCACCTTCTCCAATCTGGAACCCCTCAAGGGCAGTCGGACATCCCTCTCACAATCCAGGACTGCTGGCTCCCAACCGCTGGCCTGCCTGCCAGCCTGATTGCCCCTAACCACTTCTGCCTGCCAGCCTGATCACACCCTAACCACTCCCCTGCCAGCCTGATCGACGCCTAAACTGCTCCCCTGCTGGCCCAATTGCCCCTAACTGCCCTCCCCTGCAGGCCTGGTTCCCCCCAACTGCGCTCCCCTGCAGGCCTGGTCCCCACCAACTGCACTCCCCTGCAGGCCTGGTTCCCCCCAACTGCCCCCCGCTGCAGGTTTGGTCACCCCCAACTGCACTCCCCTGCAGGCCTGGTCCCCCCCAACTGCTCTCCCCTGCAGGCCTGGTCCCTCCCAACTGCCCTCCCCTGCAGGCCTGATCACCCCCAACTGCTCTCCCCTGCAGGCCTGGTCCATCCCAACTGTACTCCCCTGCTGGCCTGATTGCCCACAACTGCCCTCCCCTGCTGGCCATCTTGTGGCAGCCATCTTGTGTCCACATGGGGGCAGCCATCTTGGACCACATGGGGGTGGCCATCTTGTGTGTTGGAGTGATGGTCAATTTGCATATTACTCTTTTATTAGATAGGATACTTAGCGATGTCCTTTGAGGATCTTTCCATGTAGGCAAACAGACAGCAGCCTCATTGTGTTACAGCTCCAGAGTACTCCATAATTTACTTAACCAGCCCCTCCTGATGGACATCAAACCCTCTAATCTTTTGCTATTCCACACAAAGCTATGGAGTATAACCTTGAATGTAAGCACAACTGAAGCAATTCTGATGGAAACTGGCAAACTGCTCCTCACAGACACTGTATCATCTTCCATCCTGTCAGGGATGGTTCCTGTTCCCCAGTCTCAGCAATCAGAGCAGACAACAGACTGCTGCTCTGGAGTCTCCCAGTCACAGCTCAGCCTTATTTCTCTTACTATGAATGAGGTTGAGCATCTTCTCACATGTTTTAGATCCTTTTTCTTTTTCTGTGTGCTGTCAGTTTAGATGCTCTGCCAATCTACAGTGTTGCTTTCTTTTAAGATTTCTGGAAGGTTACATATTAATTTTTAGTCATATATCTGTGATATAAGTTGTGAATAGTTTTCCTAGTTTTTCCTTTTTCTTTGTTGGTTCCCTCGCCCACCCACTGCAAAAGTTGATTTTAATCAATCTTTTATTTCATGGCTTCTGGGTTGTAAATCAGTTGGAATTGTCGCCAAACTCATTGCTATGAAGAAATTTTCCTATTTTTTATTCTGGTATTTAATTTTTTTGGTGTTTTTTTTTTTTTTTTAAATTTAAACCCACACAAAATGGAGATATTGCTAAAACAATCCTCCTATACTCGCACTATATTCAACAGGGTTTTGCCAACTTATTTTATTATCTCTTCTCTATCTACAAAGTTATTTGTGGATACAAAAGCAAACCCAATATATCAAGTCATTTTAATCTTATATACTTCAATATGCATTTAAAAAACACAGTAAATGTTTTCCTGCATAACCATTATGCTATTATCACACATAACAAAATTAACAAGCTATTTGGTATCATCTAATACTTGATCTACATTCCATTTTCTCCAATTGCCTCAAAAATCTCCTTATACAGTTGATTTGTTCAGGATGTCACTGTGTTTTAATGTTTGAAAACATTTAACTATTTAAACTTTTTGTCTTTTGCTAGACATCAGAGGATTTACTTAGAAAGAGCCTGTTTATTTTTCTTTTGTTTCCATTTTTAAATCATTTTCATTTTTCAATTATAGTTGACTTATTATATTAGTTTCAGGTGTACACCCCAGTAATTAGACATTACATAACTTACTAAGTAATCAGCCTGATAAATCTCGCACCCATCTGACACCATACATAGTTATTAGAATATTATTGACTATACTAGTGGCCCAGTGCACAAAATTTGTGCACGGGGAGGGGGGGGTGGGCGGGGTGTGGTGGTGGAAAGAGAGTGTTCCTCAGACCGGCCTGCACCCTCTCCAATCTGGGACCCCTCGAAGGATGTCCTACTACCAGTTTACAGGGATCGGGCCTAAACTGGCAGTCAGACATCCCTCTCATAATCCAGGACTGCTGGCTCCAGCTGCTCACCTGCCTGCCTGCCTGCCTGATTGCCCCTAACCACTCTGCCTGCCAGCCTGCTCGCCCCTAAATGCCCCCCCGCCAGCCTGATCACCCCCAACTGCTCCCCGTGCCAGCCTGATCACCCCCAACTGCCCCCCTGCTGGCCTGCTCACTCCAAACTGACCCCTCCGCTGTCCTGATCACCTCCAACTGACCCCCACTGACAGCCTGCTAACCCCCAACTGGCCCCCCTGCTGGTCTGCTTATCCCCAATGGCCCCTGACATCCCATCCTGGCCTGATCATTCCCTCCCACCCCCCCGGTGACCCAAGGTCCCAGCCCTGCCTTTTTTCCTTTTTCCTTTTTTTTTTTTTCAGCACCTCCTTGAGCAGAGGCCAGGGCCAGCTGAAAGCAAGTATCTAGGATTTATTTATCTTCTATAATTGAAACTTTGTAGCTTTGAGCGGAGGACAGGTCCCATCCAGGGTGGGTGGGAAGCTTTGGCTTCCTCCATCGCTGGGGCAACCTAAGCCTCCTGCTTGCTCTAGATCTGTGGCCGGCCGCCATCTTGGTTGGGTTAATTTGCATACTCACTCCTGATTGGATGGTGGGCGTGGATGGTGGGCATAGAGGAGTGATGGTTAATTTGCATGTTTCTCTTTTATTACTGTAGATTCCCTATGCTATACTTACATTCCCATGACTATTCTGGAACATCCAATTTGTACTTCTTTATCCTTTAACCTTATTCACCCATTTCCACAAACCCCCTCCCATTTGGCAACTGTCAAAATGTTATCTGTTCCTATAAATCTGTTTCTGTTTGCTTGTTCATTTATTTTGTTTTTTCAGATTCAACTGTTGATAGATATGTATTCATTGACATTTTATTTAAATACTGTTTTTTCTTTCTTCTTCTTCTTAAAGAAGACCCTTTAAGATTTCATGTAATACTGGATTGGTGGAGATGAACTCCATTACCTTTTTCTTGTCTGTGAAGCATTCTATCTGTTCTCAATTCTAAATAACTTTGCTAGGTAGAATAATCTTGGGTATAGGTCTTTGCTTTTCATCACTTTGAATATGTTTTGCCAATCCCTTCTGGCAGCAAAATTTCTGTTAATAAATCAGCTGACAGTCTTATGGGAACTCCCTTGTAGGTAACTAACTTCTTTTCTCCTGTTGCTTTTAAAATTTTTTCTTTAACCTTTCGCATTTTTAAAAAATATTTTTTTATTGATTTCAGAGAGGAAGGGAGAAGGAGAGAGAGATAGAAACATCAATGATGAGAGAGAATCATTGATCAGCTGCCTCCTGCACACCCCCAACTGGGGATTGAGCCCACAACCCGGGCATATGCCCTTGACTGGAATTGAACCCGGGACCCTTCAGTCCACAGGCCGATGCTCTATCCACTGAGCCAAACCAGCCAGGGCTAACCTTTTGCATTTTAATTATGATATGTTTTGGTGTGGGCTGGTTCATCTTGTTTGGGACTCTTTGTGCTTCCTGGACATGTATTTCTATTTTCTTCACCAGGTTAGGGAATATTTCTGTCATTATTTCTTTAAATAGGTTTTCAATTTCTTGCTCTCTCTCTTCTCCCCCGGCACCCTCATGATGCAAATGTTATTATGCTTGAAGTTGTCTCAAAGGCTCCTTACACCATCCTCATTTTTTTTAATTCTTTTTTTTTCTTTTGCTGTACTGATTGGTTGTGTTTTGCTGCCTTATATTCCAAATAGCTGATTTAACTTCCACTTTATTTACTATTTTTAAAAATATATTTTTATTGATTTTAGAGGAAAGGAGAGGGAGAGAGAGATAGAAATATCAATGATGAGAATCACTGATCAGCCACCTCCAGCATCCCCCACTGGGGATTGAGCCTGCAACCTCAGCATGTTTCCTGACCAGGAATCAAACTGAGACCTCCAGGTTCATAGGTTGACCTTCAACCACTGAGCTACACCAGCCTGTTGATAACCTATAAATTATTCTTCATTTCAGCTAGTCTATCCTTCATTTCTGACTAAACATTTTTTATGCTATTGAGGTTCTCACTAAGTTCATTGAAATCCTTAAAACCAGTGTTTTGAATTCTGCATCTACTAAATTGTTTGCCTCCATTTTGTTTAGTTCTTTTTCTGGAGTTTTGTTCTGTTCTTTCATTTGGACCATGTTTCTTTGTATCCTCATTTTGGCAGGCTCTCTGTGTTCATTTTTATGTATTAGGTAGAGCTGCTACATCTCCCAGGCTTGGTAGAGTGGCCTTATGCAGTAGGTATTCTGCAGGTTCCCATGCCCAGCCTCCCTAATCAACAAGCTGGGCACTCGAGGTGCACCTCCTGTGTGGGTTGTGTACTCCTCTTGTAGTTGAGCCTTGGTTACTGGCATGTCAATGGGAGGGATTTACCCTCAGACCAACCAGCTGCAAGGACTGGCTGCAACCACTGACCACTGACCTCCGACCACCACAGAGGATCAGCTATGCAGGAGGCCCATCACATAGAGCAGGACTTACTTCAGCAGAGCTCTGGTGCCCACTGAATCCACCCCTTCATTATATTGCTTGTGGAGGTGGTTGGGTGGTGGTGCTTCTATGTGGTCTATGATGCTTTTAGATTTCTAAGGAAAGTGATAAAGACCCTCATCAGTCACTGCCCAACTTGGATCTGTAGTCATTTGAGCATCAGACTCTCTACTTCCCACCCTCCCACCTACCAGCTCTGTATCTCAGCACCTCACTCATCAGGTGTTCTCACTCATGGCCATCCACAGATTTTTAGCCTGGGAAGGATTAGCTTCTCTACTGTGAGAGAAATGTCAAGGTAGCCTAAGTGAAGGCTGGAAGTTACCTCTCTACAAAATCCTTCTCTCTCACCAAGGTCACCTGGCTCTGCCTGCACTTCTGCAGAACCTGCCTGACCTCCATCAGGTGGACTCCTGAGAAATGAGCAAGCTCACCGCAGTGAAGTCGGCATAACCTGGTCCTTATCTCAGGTATGTCCTGTGGCTCCCCGAGGATCTTAGTGATGAATCCCACTTGCGTCTCTTCCATTCTTGCAGAGATATCTGTATCCAATCAAGTCCTCACACTGGGCAAGTCTTTCTTCACTCCCTCTGGTCCCTCCCTTTCTCTTCCTGCTGTTGTCATCACAGTCTGAGACTTGCACAATCACAGTAGCATTTTAGCTATCTCCTCAGTGCCTCCTCTTCCACCCCCCCACCCCCCTTCATGCTGTGTGAGCATCTGTCCCATTAAAACTCCCATGGTTTCCTGTGGCCAATAAACACACACCACTTATTTTATCATTCAGGCTCTTGAGTGCCCAAACAGTGTGCATTCATTGTACCTTCATCTGCACTTGACCTCCTCCATCTTACCACTTATCTAAATCCTACCCTGCCTCATTCTCTCTAGGTGAGGAGGGGAGTCTCCATGAAGTCTACAGGACTCAATTTGCCTCCTGCTCCTCAATTCCTACACCTCATCACATACTTTACCCATTTGTGAGGATTTGTGTGTGTGCTCACCTGGAGCTTCTGAGCTGCCAGAGGAGCCTGTGCAGTACCCAAAGCACTGCTTGCTCATAAAAACTCCCAAGTTGCAGGCCTGCACGCAGGAATCAGCTATCTCTGCTCTTTCAATATGTAACATCTTGCATTTCTTCCTGCCTTTTTAGTTTATAAGTAACACTTATATAACACTAAGTGACTGAGAAGAATGCGGCCTTCTTCTTCTGCTCAGCCCAGTGACTGTAGCACTGGTGCCAATCTCTACAATCCAAGTTTCCTGTGGCTTTCTAAAATCCCTGTTACTGTAATTCTTGGTTTACTTTTGTTCAGTGAAAAGGAAGATTGCCCTGGCTGGTTCGGCTCAGTAGTTAGAGTATCAGCCTGTGGGCTGAAGGGTCCCGGTTTCAATTCTAGTCAAGGACGCATGACCAGATTGCGGGCTCGATCCCCAGTGTGGGGCGTGCAGGAGGCAACTGATCCATGCTTCTCTCTCATCATTGATGTTCCTATCTCTCCCTCTCCCTTCCTCTCTAAAATCAATAAAAAAAAAAAAATATATATATATATATATATATATATATATATATATATATAAAGAGCCAGGGTCCATAACATCCAAAATGACTGAAGGGACGACTGAACACCAAGGAGCGCACGAAGCAGGCTCAGGTGGGTGGGGACTGGCAAGCGGGCTGAACTGCTGACCTCTTGGGAAGAGAGAGAGGTGGGCTTTGTCAGCAGCCGAGCCTCTCTCTCTCTCCCTCTCTCTGAGAGGTCAGCAGTTCAGCCCACTTGCCAGCAGCCTGGGGTGGCTGCTGATCAGCCCCACCTCTCTGATCATGCCCAGAGATGCTGACTGGCATAGAAACCGACCAATCAGAACCAAATCTAGGTGAACTGCGAGGAGTCAATGGCTGCCTAGGAGGCAGAGCTTTTAATGCTGACTGGCATAGAAACCGACAAATCAGAACCAAATCTGGGTGAACTGTGAAGACAGAACCTAAGGTGGGGGCTAAGGAGGGTTTTGTTTTTTTTTAATATATTTTATTGATTTTTTAAAATTTTTTTTATTTTTATTTTTTTTACAGAGAGGAAGGGAGAGGAATAAAGAGTTAGAAACATCAATGAGAGAGAAACATCTATCAGCTACCTCCTGCACACCTCCTACTGGTGATGTGCCCGCAACCAAGGTACATGCCCTTGACCGGAATTGAACCTAGGACTCTTCAGTCCACAGGCCAACTCTCTATCCACCGAGCCAAAACGGTTAGGGCTAAGGGCTAAGGAGGGGTTTTAAGGGCAACAGCTATTTGGTGTAAGGTGTAAAAAAGTGGTTCAATTTTTTAATGACCACTTTGGCAGTATAGTGCATATGGCTGGCTATCAGTCCAGATATAGGGATTATGTATTTTTGTCTGCCAAGAGCATCTCCTCCTGCTGAAAAAGGCTCCCTCCCCCCTTTTAAGCAATCCTATCCTATATAATCTATCTATACTAATAAAAGGGTAATATGCTACTTAGACCGGGTTGACCGGCCATCTTCCGGACATCCAACTTCCTTCCGGACAAAGCCATGATGGTGGGGGCCAAGGCAGAGGCAGTTAGGGGTGATCAGGCCAGCAGGGGAGGGGAGTTGGGGGTGAGATCAGGGCAGCAGGGGAGGGCAGTTGGGGGCGACCAGGCCGCCAGGGGAGGGAAGTTGGGGGTGAGATCAGGCCTGCAGGGGAGGGCAGTTAGAGGCGATCAGGCAGGCAGACAGGCAGAGGCAGTTAGGGGCAATCAGGCAGATAGGCAGGTGAGTGGTTAGGACCCAGTGGTTCCAGATTGCGAGAGGGATGTCCGACTGCCAGTTTAGAGATCCCCAAAGGGGTCCCCAATTGGAGAGGGTGCAGGCTGGGCTGAGAGGACCCCCCCGCTCCGTACACGACTTTTGTGCACCAGTCCACTAGTATAATTATAAAAAAAAAAAAAAGAAAAAGAGAAGGAAGATTGTTTTTTTATCTTCAGGCCACAGTTCCTTCACATTTTTTTTTTATGTCTCAAAGCATTCAAAAGCCCAATGTTTTTAAAGGCTTTATCTGTTTTAAATGTTAGGGCGGGGCACTGACACAGTACAGCTCCTGGTCATCTCAGATAGAAGCTGCCGTGGGAGAACCGCTAGTAACTGTCAGGTGGTTGCTCAATCCCAACTACTCCTGAGCCAGGACAGGATGTGATAAACGTCTCTTTTTAGCTCTGGAAGGCTTGTCCCTATGACATAGGATGGTTCAAATGCTACCCCTTACTTAAAATAAAAGTTACTTGGCATTTTTAACATCCTGGAATATTCTAAGGAGGAATGGGGAACAAACCAATGTCAAAGGTAGAGAAGTCTTTGAATTCAGTGGTAACCAGAGGTAGGGTTGACTATCATTAGATGTGGCACAAGGCAGTGAATCCCCAGCCCTGTAGTATCTTGCACATGAGAAAAAGGAATATCTCAGAAGCAAACTACTTGGAGAAGTTTTGGTTACCATCAGTCAGAATTTAGAGTGACTCCTTCAAGGTGACTGAAGCCAATTGGTTCAAAAAGTACAAGGAACTGAAAGCTCCCTAATGAAAATTTAATTTATAACATTTTGATTCACTCAAACATTCTCTAGAAGGAAGGTGATTGTTTTTGTTTTAAACAGTTCCAGTTTTATACTGCAGGTGACAAGTGAGGAATACCCAGTTTTAGGTGTTAACAAAGTGAGTAATTAAACACAGAAGGTACTACTATTAATATTGAAATTAAGCTTGTCATTTAATCCAGTGCTGTTTTGAATTCACTTTGTGTATTGATGGGGAAAATATACTAAATAATATACTGTTGAAGTTTTTAATGTAACTGAGAGAATTAAGATACTTTTAAAAGGTTTGAAAACAATGTGACAACTGTCTAGGAAATTGTTTAATTAAATCTGAAGTAAATCCTATATATCCTATATAATAAAAGGCTAATATGCAAATTGACTGAATGGAGGAACAACCAGTTGCTATGATGCGCACTGACCACCAGGGGGCAGACTCTCAAGATAGGAGCTGCCCCCTGGTGGTCAGTGTGCTCCCACAGGGGGAGTGCTGCTCAGCCAGAAGCTGGGCTCACCGCTGGCGAGTAAGACATCCGCAGCAGCAGTAAGGATGTCTGACTACCCCTGGGGAGTGGGCCTAAGCCGTCAGTCGGACATCCCTCGAGGGCTCCCGGACTATAAGAGTGAGCAGGCCAGAATTTCCTCTAGATCACGCATGTCCAGATGAATAACATAAAGATATTCATCTACAATTTGACATCTGAACCCAAAGAATGTTCTCTTCTTTTATGTTGCCTTTTAAACAAACCCACTTAAGAGTACTAAAACACAGATAGGCATTTTAATATGAGTTCCAAAAACCCACTCCACTCCACCTAGGTAGGAAAGTTTTCCTTTTCCCTTGTGGAATGTATAAGAGTTTGATCAAAGCTTTCTCAGTGTGAACCAGCTACAGAATGCTGGTGACATGATAAACTGAGATTCACCTCCTCAGGAAAGTGGCATTGGAATGACCACTCAGGCATCAGAAGTAGTCATTTTCTATTATTGTTACTAAAATAACATAATTGATTTAAAATAATTTTAAATTATTTCTTTTTAGAAAGGAAGGGAGAGGGAGAGAGAGATAGAAACATCAGTGATGAGAGAGGATCATTGATCAGCTGCCTTCAACATGCCCCACACTGGAGATCGAGCCCAAAACCCGGGCATGTGCCCTGACCAGGAATGGAACCATGACCTCCTAGTTCATAGGTCGATGCTCAACCACTGAGTCATGCCATCCAGAAAATCCACTTTTTAAATGAAGAGATAGTAAACCACTTTCTTAGCTTTCAAAAAAAAATCAATAGAGTACAGCCAGAGTACACCCAAGCAATGCTATTCTTCAACCTGGGTCAGGTCCACACAGAGGCCAAGCTGCTGGTTAGCTCTTGAATATTCTCCCACGTGCCAAGGTCTTCATGCGTGCATGTGTGTGTCCTTGTGCATGTTCTCCATGCTACTGTCAAGATATCTATAATAATATAAGGCTAATATGCTAATTAGACCAGACGTCTTCTGGACATCATTCCAGATGTCCTTCCTGACAAAGCTGGGGCCAGAGGGAAGCCGGCTGGGGTCCCCAGTGCCTGCGGGCAGCCCCGAGGGAAGCCAGCCAGGGTGCCAGGTGCCTGCGGGTGGCCGGAGGAGGGAAGCCTGGGTCCTGGGTGCCAGAGGAAAGCCAGTGATGGCAACTAGGGGAAAGAAGGCCTACTCTTGAATGAATTTTCGTGCATCAGGCCTCTAGTCTATAATAATAAAAGCGTAATATGCTAATTAAACTGGACGTCCTTCTGGAAGACCTTCCAGATGAAGCCGGGGCTGCAAGGGAAGCCCGTGTCCCAGGTGCCTGCTGGCAGCTGGAGGGAAGCCTGGGTCCCGGGTGCCAGAGGGAAGCCGGTGCCGGCAGCCAGGGGAAGGAAGGTCTACTTTTGCATGAATTTCGTGCATTGGGCCTCTAGTTTAAATATAAGTCAACTAGAGGAAATGCAAATTCACATTAAGAAATTCTGTCTACACAACTAAAAAAAAAATCTCCGTGAAATATATGAAAGTAAATCCTTTTCAGAGATTCCTTGGAGAGATCCTCCAAGTGACATGAGGCTTCTGTGTGCCCTCAGGTGGACTTGTTTCAAATGGTTCCCTATTTCAATTGGGAGGATTAGACTTTTCCTCAATCTGTTTCTGTGTGGCTCTCTGTAGAGCAGGGAGTGGGTGGGGACTGGCCTACAGGCTAAATATGATAGCAAAGGATTGATGCTAGTCTGAATATTCCACAACATGGCCAAGATTAACATATTTAGGTTTTCAAGCCCTAAAACAGTCAATGTCATGGACCACATAAAATTGTCCTAGTCACCTCCATTCACGTGATAAAATTATTGTGGGACAGCATCCATAGAGATGTAAGACAGCTCCCAAGGGGCTCATGAAAACCAGAGGGAAGAGGAATGTTCTCATGGAAGGCTAATTAATCCTGTCTTCTTCGGGATGAGAGAAATATTTAATAAATTTGACTTTAAACTTACACGGTTCAGATTAAGGATCAAGCCCTCAACACATAATTCTTAGGGATGGGAATAGTTCATCAAATTCAAGTTTTACTTTATTTTCATCTGGCCATGGAAAGGAATCCACTGTCTCTCCTGACCATGATAGGCTGTCTGCACCTCCCTCACATAGCAAAGTCCTGCTGTAGAGAAGAGGCAGGGCCTCGGGCCTCAGGCAGAGTTTTTCTGCATTAGTGGCTGCACAAAGCAGGGTCAGACCCACATCTTCCCTAGTGCCTGGTGCAGCCTGGACCCTCTCAACCACTGATGCCTTGGTTCTAGTCATGTGTGACTATGCAAATACAATTGTCTAGGCAGACCCCAGAATCTCTGGGTCCTTTCAGAGTCAGCAGTCTCTGCCCTAAATCCTCTGCTGCCCCTTCCCTTCCAGGTTATAGGTGGAGCTTTTCAGCAGACACCTGAATGCAGACCATTGGTGTGGCGACCAAGGGCTTTAAGGATCCATAAGCAAATGGGGGTGGGGAAAGATTTGTGCTGGAAGTGACAACTCAAGATCCAGGTGGCTCTGCTAGCACCTCAGTAGCCCAGAATGACAATGTTCACATCCCCCAATGAAAAATAATCAGAAGGTGAACAATGGTAGTGACTTAAGGCTTTAGAATCGAAACAGAAACTCTAAAATTCATGATTCCCTGTGAATTCCTCAGAGGACTGACAGAATAACAATGCAAAAAAACATTTTTTTTTTTTTTCGGTTAGCCATGTCTAAGTTATTTTATGTACTTCGTGTGCTTCATAGTATATATATTTAAGAAGAGTTTCAATACCAGAGAAGAAATGTTTTCAAATGGACTATATGATAACCTGTCTGCAAAAAAAACAATGGATTTTGTATAATCTGGTGGGGCTGTCAAACTTTAATGATGCTTTCTGCCAAATGATCTTGGTCAGTGAAAACCACCAGACAAATATTTATGATCAGGGTTCAGAGTCTTTATCCTCCAGCAGTTAGCTTTTAAAACAAAAGAGCTCTGACTGAAGGTGAGCCAAACGCAGCCTAAGCTGGTGCGCACACTCCTTGGAAGAGTGACTCTCACAGCCTCCACAGAAAGCCGACCAGTTCCCAGCATCAGCCACGCGTAGAGATGAACATTCGTCTCTTCAAGGCAGCACCTATTTTTAAAGGCCAGCGCACACACATACAATATGATATGGTTTCCCTCAGAAAATCAGAACTGCCAAGTCATTACCACATTTCTAATTTTAAATTTGAGTTAACAAACACCGAAGTAGAAGCTGAGGCTTGATTTTAATTGTTGCTCTACTAAAATTAAACTAGAATGTCATGTACTCACTTTCTCCTTATTACTACCGGCAAACTACATTTTTTAAAAATGTAAGTAGATTTTTTTTTGGTTGTTATTCATATCTATTCATATATACACATATATAAACATAGGTAACAGTGAAGAAAAGATTATCAATTCACTTTAAGAAGAAACGCGAGTCTCTTTCCACAATATATAATAATGCTTAAAAATAAGATTCAGTTTCAGACTACAATAATTTTTAAAATATCATTTGTCGTATTAACAGCATTACTATGAGAACTGTTTAAAGGGAGTTTTCATGTCTATACAAATATATTATCTATAATAATGAAAGGGTAATATGCTAATTAGACCAGAAGTCATTCCGGATGAAGCTGGGGCCAGCTGGAAGTCGCCCGGGTCCCAGGTGCCTGCCTGGGAAGCCCAGGTCCCGGGTGCCAGAGGGAAGTCGGTGCTGGCAGCCCGGGGAAAGAAGGCCTACTCTTGCATGAATTTTGTGCGTCGAGCCTCTAGTATGTATATATATGTTTTTAAAATTATCATTACACACATTAAAATCAGTAAAACTTACAGATATCCATGGCTATGTTGCTGATGCCTTGACTTATCAGCTAAAGTTGAAAGAGGAGAGGCAGCAACAGAAGAGAAAATATGAGAAAACAGAAGTAAAATAGGAAGAAGATGAAAATGGAACAAGGAGAGGAAGGAAGGGAGGCAGGAGGGAAGGAAGGAAGAAAAGGAGGAAGAAAGGAAGGGGAGAGAAGAGGGTAGCTGGCAAGTGGAGGCAGAGGAGGAGGTTGACTCTCCTTATATTGCCCCTAAATATTCACCCACCCCTCTGACAAACCAAAGAAGGTCAGGTGGTAACTCAGATAGTCAACCGTGTTGGTTATTTTCAAAACATCCATTCAGCTCAACAGCTGAACTATTTTTGATATATAGTCACCTAATCCAATTAACATATTTATTCATCCAGGCTTGTTGTAAGGATTAAGCAGGGGACATGAGGAAATACCCCTGCCTCTTTATTCCTGGTACTGTGCTTAATAAAGGCTTTCTAGGTTCTTTTAAGAAACAGGTAAGTCTTGTTGCATTTGTGAGTGCAAAATCATCCTAGTATGTGTTGATTTTTAGATGAAAAGAAATGCAGTGGATAATGACCGGGCCTTCTGTGTTATTCTGTATGTTAGGACCCGTGCTTTCCCTGAGCCTGCTCAGACTAGCCAGTGGCTTCAGGAGGGTGAAAGGAGGATGGCTTAATCCCAGGGGAAGTTTCCCAGTCAGGCAACAAGACCACTGAGGCTGGAGGCTGAATGGGATGGCAGGAGAGGCATTCGAGACTGAGGTGAATCCAATGCAAAGGCCGATTAGGGAAGGCCATGGCATCCGGAACGGGACTGCCATTGTGGTGAGAGCCCAGGCTGCAGAGGGGTAATGACTGTCTCAAAAGCAATTCACCAGCCCTCCAAAGGACACCACCACCTGGCCTGTGGACCCATGGACAACGGGTGAAGGCCATAACCTTGGACATTAACTGTCTCCTTCTTCACCCTGACACATCCTCCAGCCCTACATTTCCTGCACTGTCCAAGAGTTCCCATCTTCTTCTGTTACTGGTTCATTCTAATAATAAAGGTTCTGGGAGAAAACTAAGCACATACACACATGTCAGAGGCTTGAGAGCAGAAAGAACCTTAGGAATGGTGTGGATCAACAGTTGGTGTTTTAGATGAGAGGTTAACTGACTTGTGCAGGTTCACAGGGCTTCCCATCATACCGCTTACTCCATGTTCTGAACTGTCAGAGGCACTTGAGAGAAAATACACAGTATCACCAGTAGCCACAGTACATACTCAAAAACAACTGGAATGAGTGAATAAATGACAAGTGTTTCATATGGTTCGCTTGGTAAGTACAAGATGTCACACAAGCCATCATCACAGAAACGTCTCCTAATGATACACATCACAGCCCTGTTCCCAGAGCTCATCTTTAGTTTATATCCATAAGTGTAAAAAAGTTAAAAGCAAATTATTTAAACTAATTGCTCACAAAATCCCATGACCTTAAACTAAATCAAAACTTAGGAAATAATAATAAAGCCGCCAAAGCACATGTTGGCAAAATGTGACATTACAGACCCCTGAGCCACTTGGTACTCCCAGACTTCCTAGCCACACTGATCATTAAGCAAGTGCTGCCTTTCATAGAAGCCTGAAGGACTCAACTCCAATGTTATTAGCAATGGTCAGACTATTTAGAGCAAGGATCTTTGGATACAACATTCAAAGTAGAAATGAACATTTAATGTGTTCGGCGCACAAAAGAACCTACAACAGTGCACTGTGTGTGTGTGTGTGCGCACGCGCGCATGCATGCTTGCACTGGGGGTGTGTATTTGTGGATTGTTGGGAGGGTTGGTGTAGCTAAGCACACTATTTTATTTTTTCCCTTGCAATCCAAGACTCACAAATCATGTGGACACATCAGCAGGTGATGCACCATGGTCCTCCAACTCTTATCAGCAGATGCATAAGGTGCAAACCCACTTCCTCTGAACTTGCACTGTGCAGATCTACTGCAGTTCGAACTCAGTAAGATGAAGTCAAGTTCAAGTTCAATTACTCAGTCACACTAGCCACACTTTGAAGTGCTCAACAGACACCTGTGGCTCATAGCTACCCTACAGAACAGCACCAACCAGATAGTATTTCCATCAACACAGACTGAACAGTGATGACCCAGACATGTGAGCGGCCCGGACCATGTTTCAGTGAGTGGTTGTGCCACTACAGAGCTGTATCCTCCAGATGGCATCACATAGAGACCTCTAGGTGCTTCTAAGATCCTCAGTTTTATACAAATAACCACATTGAGACGTTAGTCTCCATGTGTTTGTTCTTAACTCTTTGGGAGTCACAACCCCTTTAAGAAACATGCTGAAAACAATGGTTCTCAATTAAATGAGTTTTCAAAAAAAAGGGAACATTTTCATATAGTTAGTTGTTGGGAGATATTCTAACGTTCTGTTCATGAAACTGTTTAAAATTATCTGCTCAACAAAATCATTTCTATCGTGGTCATCTGAAACATAATTTCCCTGCAATAACAATTTTGTCTTCATCCTGCCCTATGGTATCCACCTGTCAGTCTTTTTTCTTTCTTTCTTTCTTTCTTTTTTTTTTGTTGTTGTAATTTGAGCTCATTAATTATGGAAAGCATCACCAGCTCTCACATTATTAGCCAGAGAGACACTGCATAAAAATTATGCATAGCATACTCAGAAAACTCTCAGTTCACAAAACTCTCTCTATTAAAATACCAAGGTAATTTGTTCTCAAATCTTAGAGCATCCATTTACCATGTAATTGCCATTTTTATCTGGAGCTACTGAATAAGTTATAATTTACTTTTAATGAAATAATTATCTAGTGAAGGGCAAATGTTGGAATGTTTATAGCCCTGTGAACCAAGAATTGGTCTTCACAACTTGTGCAAAATTAAATGTAAAAATAGTACTAACTTACAATGAAGGCAGGAAGGTGGCTAATGTACTAGTTTGAATAAAATAAGCTTCCCCAGTGGTAGAGGTGACCAGGTAAATAATCTTAAAAAAGAAAAACACACAGAAAGTAAATTATGAATTCCAAAGTTTCTGTTGTAAGATGGCTTCTCACACTACTTGTGACACACAATAGTTCATCTGATAGGACTTAAACTGTTTCTACATTCACTTCAAAGTCTTCAGGTAAAACTACCTTTATTTTCAATTTTTGCTCACTTTCATAATAAAAGTTTTGAAAGAGGAAAAGTCTGAAAAGTACTACAGAAGTCCAGTTGATTAAATGATTTATTTCTGGAACATTCTGGTTGAATGATATCAATGTCAATCTTTGTCTTGGCAATGAACCAAGATTTATAGATAGTACTTTATGACAGTGGAGAGAACATGAGTTAAAAAAAAAAAAAGAGATGGGTATCTGACCTATAGTTGCCTAAATTTAACAGATTAAAAAAAAACATATCAACTTTATCAGTATAACTTATAGGGAAGGAGAGAATTTTGCAAGGTGGAAAATGCAAACAGTAGGTAGATACTAACTATAGTTAGGAAGCATGGCAGGTACTTTAAATTCTTTCATTGAAGCACTTCAAAGATAGAAGGCTGAAAATGAAGAGAATTCTCAGGGCACTGAATGTGACTCCATTAAAACTTAGCTCCACGAAGACAGAAATTTTGTTTTTCATTTTTCCTTCCCCATCACCTATGCCAGTCCCTGGCACATAGTAAGAGCTCAGAAAATAATTGTTGATAAAGAATGAATGTTTGGCAGTGAGTTAACAAACTTAAAGGGGGTGGGAGAAACTGAGCACAACCTATTCCTGTTGTCAGCAGGAAAATTTTGTCTCAGGCATCAGGAGAAAGAGCAAAAGTCCAAAGAAGATAAATCAGGTTTGAGGAAAGAAAATTTAAGTACTTATATAAACACAAAAGAAATGAGAGCTTAATCTGAAGAGATGGCAGGAACTTCAAAAAAAAAAAAAAAAAGGGACTGAAGAGACCACAAATGGTGATTAAGAACTGAGAAGGAAGCATTGGCTGCACACTTACTTCACAGAAGCCAGCAAGTACAGTAAGAGGACATTTGCTCAAGACATCTCTAACTTGTCCTGCTCCCACCTGAACCACCACCTTCCAGACAGGGTCTCCTTCCCAGGGAAGGTCAGAATATTTTCAAGCTCTGAAATCTTGAAATTACAGAGTCCAAATAAGTAGAAGGACCTTAGAAATCCTTCAGCCCAACACTCATTTCAATAAATGAGGCTCAGAGAGGTTAAGAACTTACCCAAGATCACACAGCCGGTTATTAAGATCAGGGCTGCTCCCAAGTACTTTTCAGGGTCAAACACCTTCAATTTCCAAATTCTTCCTCCACTGAGAGCAGGGAAAACACTTCCTAGGAGCGTTGGGAGGTGGTCAAGGCTGGGCAGAGCACAATGCTTGTTTGTTATCCTTTCACATTACTGTCCTCCCATGTGTTCCCCACTCCACTTCTTACTGTAACTCTCTTAAATATTTAAGAACTGTTAGCTCCCTGAAAGGGCCTTGAAGCCTCCAGAGAGAACTGATACAAACCCAAATCAATAAATTCCATCTCAAATGGGAGGATACTGTTAGAGGTACTATGCATCACATGAAGCTTACTCATCCTAGCCAACTGCATTACAATATTTATTCACTCACAGAATTTTAAAATATTCAACCCTTTCCATCAAAAATGTATGAAATGATAAAGCCAAATGATTATGCATATGTGGCTAAAATGGGCATCTGGTAGAAATTAGGACTGTGAGAATAATTTGGAGAGCCATATACCTTAACATTCCCACTTTTTTTCTCTAACCTGGCTCAAACCTATAGAGTCATCAGCTGCATTAGGTACCCAAAGCAATACTTAAAAAAAAAAAAATAATAGACATTAAAATGTAATTTGTCTTTGGATTTCATAATATCAATTGTTAAAGGAATGAACTAATTGCAAAATAAATGAATTTGGCAAAATTCTGTGACCACTAGTACATGGTAAATTAAATTATCTTTTCTAAGAAAATCTGTACATAAAAACAGTACTAAAACTTTCAAAAATTATTTTACCTTTCATAACCTACCTACTTCTTAATTTAATATATTTTTTGCTACTGAAAATCAACTACTTGCCTGATTGAGTCTTTGGCTGGAGTGGCTTGTTTTTATTATTGAGTGTGCAAGTACAACATATGTATATTTAAAAATTTTGGTATAAAGGGAGAAATTAGATATAGTATTTCCAGAAAGTATAAAAAGACCAGGGGCTTAAAATATTTAAAGTATTCAAAATCTTAAAAATACAAAAATATCAATATAATTCTTCTGTTTAATGACAGTTTATATCCAAGCCTATGTTATTTGCCAACTTTCCATACTTGGGAGGTAACTAAAAATCCAGAAGGTAATTAGAGACCTCCAATTAATCAAGAAACAGTCCACAAATTGTAGGTGCATTATTTATAAAAGCCCTTTAGGTCTTCTCTTGGAAGCTACTTGTTCTTTTTTATACATAATTCTTCTATCAATAGTTGTTAAATAGGATACAAATCCAAACATAGCTAAGTAAAAGTGAACAACTTCTAATTAAAAAAAGAATCTAAACTATAAAGTCCAAATGAATATATTCCATCTGAAATAGACAGGACATATAATTCACAGCATAAAGAGCTGAGCAAGTGAAGAGAAAATGATTTAGAAAATAAAGGCCTATCGATAGGATTGCTCTGCAGTCTGTGGACATTGAGTGCAGAGGCCAGAGCCCCATCAGCCCTCCACACTTGAGATGGGATCCTTACAAAGAGGTGCTCAGAGGTAAAGCTCAAGGAGTTCAAAGCAATTGGGATGTCTTGGAGAGCAGTGCCCACTGAATTGTGGGTGTTGAGGAGTGAATAGGCAGTGAAAGAAGTAGGTGATAGCATGAGGTCAAGGAGAGCTTTATTTAGGATGGAGGAAACTTGAGCATGTTTTCAAAATGAGGAGAAAGAGCCAGGAGAAAGGCAGAAACTGGAAGGAAGAGCAACGGGGAACGACTGTCTGGGCAGAGCAGGGAGGGGTAGCATGCAAAGCACAAAGGAACAGGCTAGCCTTGGAAGACCACCTCTACCCCTGGGAAGCCTTCTTTAATCCCCATCTGACTTCATTCCTCCTAACTTGGTGGTTCTGCAAGGGAGACATTTAGAAGAGTGCTACTCAAAGGCGGTCCTCAGACCAGAGGGATCAGCATCACTTGGGGGCTTGGCTGCTGCTATCTGGTTCTACCAGGTCTACTGCATCAGAATTTGCACATTAACAGGATGGCAGGTGATGCCTATTGAAGTTTGAGAAGCAATGGTTTCAAGCAGTGACTATAAATATGAGCATCGAAGGTAGATATATCTGGGTTCAAATCCAGCTCTACCCTGATACCATGGCATGAGCCTTTGGGACAGTGTCTCTAAGCCTGAGTTTTGTCCTCTGTAGAATGGAAATAATGATAGTAATATTTCTCAGGTGCCATTGTAAAAAATTAAATTAGATAATGTAAGTAGAGAGCTTGGCATTGAGCTTGGAATGCAGTAATAATGGATGGCATGTTATTATTGTTCATTGCTTCCAGCCTACTTGTATAATAGCTTCGTCATGTTTATGTCTGAACCCATGCCGGGAATGAGTTCACCAAGGACAGAGAACACACTTCAGTTGTGTTCATCTTAAGGCATCTTAAGACCTGTGTGCAATAATGAAGCACTTAACCTGCTGAAATGAATCCAGTACTGTGACATGAGTAAATCAACTATCCCAGAGCAAATGTTAAAGCTCTTTCTTTGACTATACTGACATAAAAGCCAGTTAGAAATAGGTTAAGAACTTGTTTGGGATTAAAGGATCAACTTTCAAAAGAGAATAATGAAGTTATGAGGTGAAATATATTCCTCTTCCAAAACCTCCCAAAACAGAGTGAGACAGAGCTCTCTTTGAACAGACATCAAGGTGGTAGGCTTCCCTCCTGAGGTCAGCAGGGCAAACCATTCCGAGATGTTTTACCTAAAGGATAAAGTATAATGTTTGGGAAAGGTACATAAGTGAAATCACACCACTAGATGAATTCCTTCATTTTAGGCAAAGCTCCAATAATGAAGTGACTGATTTCATCAAATGTACCTTCATTTCCTGTGTTGGCAAAAGCACACATAACATAAACCCTATCTGGCTTGTAATAGTAAGACAAATGTTTCTGCTTGCATTATTAGTTATGGGAGAAAACATAGCTTATAACACAGAACACCCATTTCTATAGCGAATAATATATAATACTGGCAAAAGCATTTTATGAAGTAGGGTTAAATTTGATATAAAGAATTCACGAGTCCTTCCAATGCAATTCGGTTCAATCAACTTGCATTTGTGGGGCACCCGCTGGGCAGCAGGCACTGGGCTAGGTCTTGAGCTGGCAAGAGGGCTGGAGCCCAGAGGCAGAAGTTCAGAGGAAGCGTCTGAGAAGATTTCATCTGCTACGACCTCCCTGGCAGGCAAAGGAAGGCAGAGCACTTCAGGGAGGGGTGCCAGCAAAAACAGTGGCATCAAAGACCCTGAAAGAGAGGCTCAGGAGTTGAGCTTTAGCCTTTAATCAGTGAGAAACCACAAGGCTTGTAATAGTAAGACAACATGCAGAGCAGCACACTCATCTTTGTCTAGGAGGGTCATTCTGAGGATGGACTGGGCAGCAGAGAACCTGGGGACAAAAAGTCCAATTAAGAGCAATATAACCAGGGGGTAAGGGGCAAGGAGGCTCAGGAGGAGGTGGTAGGCAGGAGCATGATTTCAGAGACACACTTAGTGGTCTTGGTGACTACTGGGAGAGGAGTGAAGGTGACAGCATGACTTCTGCTTCAGTGACAAAACAATGAAAAGTTGAACTGCAGGAAACTCCAGATGGGGTAATTCTCCTGGTCACAGGGAGGTCCCTGAGATGTGTGCGTTAATATACAATTGCAGTGAATGTCCAGAAAGCAGAGTGAGGAGACACTTCCTTTGCATAGGAATAATAAAAGGAGGCCCCTGGTGGCTCATCCCCACAGCTCTCGGTGAACCCATGAACCAGCGAACTTGTGCTACCTTTTCTTTGGACATAATCCCTCAATTGCAGACTTTTTAATAACCCCAGGTATTGCCAAAAAAGTTCATTCTAACTGAAATTCAAAATCTTCCAGAAACGGTGTGTCTCAAAGGATAAACAAAGATCTGGTTTGTTGAATGAAGTAATGTAAGGAGGGTGCTTTAAGCGAATTTTCCTTTGAAAGTTATGCTCCCAGTTAGACTAATCTCAAAACGAGTTTCCTGAGGATTCTCTCAGCCTATCTGCATCATCACCTCTCCTCTTAAGAGGAGTGACAAGGATGATCCACTCCAGGCAGGACACCCAACTGCTTGGCTCCTCAAGAGTTCTCCTGGTTTGGTGAGAAGAGGCAGCCGAAATAATCCCAGCCCACTGCTGCTTTTGCTGTTCTGGGGGCCCAGGGGGTCCTACCAGAATTTGGGCCAGGGCAATGCTTTGTCTTATGTGACTAGCACACATTACAGGCTATTTACAATTCTTAACCACATTCTCTGTTCATTGTTGTGAAAACCAGAAACACCCCCAAGTATTTCCAAATGCCTGTCAAAGTTGTAGAACAAACTTTGGTTAAGAACCACAGCAGTATTAACTGATGAAGCTCATTTCTATAAATATTCTGTTTTTCTACCTTATAAAAATAATTATTGCTCCTACCGTCCATCTGATTCGGTACAAAGAAACGATATTTTTTTAAGGAGAAATATGCAAAATAATTCTCCGATAGCTCATTGATATTTTTTAGCAGAAGCAAATCACCAAGCTAAATTACAAAGAGACCACAGCCATCTTTAGGGCTTAAAAAGTCTGATACAGCATTTTTTCTTGGATAATTCAGAAATAAATACAGTTTAAAATCTAGAAAATAATGTATTTGTTAAAATAAATTCCGGGACATCAGAGGTTCCATAAATCAAGCTTGAAGAATCAGAGTACCAAGATAAAGAATTCTCAAAACAAAGATCACACAAAAGGCTCACTGGTTATTTATATTTCCAATTGTATTAATAATAGGAACAAAATAGAACATGCCTTTCTGACATCCACCCCCCCCACCCCCATTTTTGAGATATTATCATTGAAATACTTTGTATTGTAAATACACTTTTTATTCCAAGGCTTCAAGTGCTAATATTTAGACAGAATGTAGTTACTAAATTATATATACATACATATATATATATATATATATATATATATATATCATATTGTTAGTATGAACCTATCAGTACTATAAAGTAAGTTTTTTTTAAGAAAACAAAAATCCACTCATTCCACAACCAAAAAACATGCTCTATTGTACCTATAGGAGTAATTTCATGAGCTAGCACACCCTGGCAGAACATGCCAGTGCCCAAAATCAACACAGCCTCGGGAGCACGCTCATAGACAGACGGCATGGAGAAACCACTGCATTTAGATTTATAGGAAGACTTTTCACTTACTTCAAATTTCTTTATAATCCTTGTTCCTCTATGTTAAAGGGGAGGGGTGAACCACAGTGTAACTTCCTTATTTTTCTAATTAAAAAATAAACAAAACAAAACAAAACACAGTACATCCTCGAATTGGCTTGGGTGTCCTCAAGTATTTTCTTTGGGTCTCTTCCTTTCAATGAACACTACTTTCAAATTCTAAACAAAAAGTAAAATATCCAAAGTTAGGCCAAGAAACACTGTAAAAAAATAAAATATCACAACACAAACCAGGCAAGTGCATCTATTTGAAGTGATGATTCAGAACAGGATAAATTTAGAACGGTGCTCTCCACAAGGCATTTGGGTGCCAACTGCAGTACACAGGTGAAGGCTGCATCCCAAAAGTTTCTCTGAAAAAATATCGCCAAAATATTATTAAAAAGAATCTTCTTTTTGAAGTAGTCAGTCCTCCGGTGTCCTTGACACTTAACTTCCCCAATCTGGCCTTGGCGTGGCCATCCATTACTGGGTAAATCCACGTGAAACCTGAGGACACTCGGCCTGGGAGGACACAGTCAGAAGCAGTGGGCAACTCGCAGGGGACCGGCCTTTTATGGTCCGAACTGGAGAGCCTTGATTCCAGCTAATCTACCAAAATAGCTCTTGGAACTCGGAGAAGCCCATCAGCTGTTGCAACAGGCCTGGCCAGCAGCTACCTCAAATGCGATGAATTCGTTCACATTGTCTTTCAGCCTTTTATATAGAGAAATTAAAAAATGCAACACGAGTCTACTGAACAGGCTAACAGCAGTACAGAATGGCGAGGGCACACATTTGTCTAACTCTAGTTTCTGAGTTAAAAAACAACAACACATAATCAGCTCAGAAGCCAACCATTCAGAAAGTAACATACATATAAATGTATGCACATGAAACAACATGCTAGAATGGCACGGGTCTATTTACAAGTTTAGAACTGTGTAGACATCTGTGGATTTCTTCTTACTTCCAATAATTGTAGAAAATGAGTCATCAGAAGGAAGAATTGTGTTACAAGTACTTTCTCTAAAACAATACAAATATTTTGTCTTAAAACCAAAGACAATGCTCTGAACTGGTAAGATCTATCCTCAAACGGATCTCAGGTCGCTCATCTAAAAAATCAGAGGAACCTTAACTAATTAACCTTAACTAAAACAAACAAAAATCCAAAACTAAACAACAAACAAACAAAGCCTATCAAGCACAACCACTTCTTAAAAAGCTATTTGCATTTGTAGATATTAAAACTGAATTACAACCCTGCTTACAAAAATACTTACAATTGTAGGTGTCCTTGTTGTTAGAAAGAATGAAAGAAGGTCTCAATTGTACATCCTAACTTCAATATAAATCACAAAGCCAGAGCTCCTGGGCTATAGCAAAAGCTGTGCTTCACGCCATCAGGCCTGGGTCTTATGCCTCTGGGTGTCCCTTCTCAGACCACCAGCTGCATCAGTCACCAGAGGCCTCCCAAAGAGGGATCTGAATTCCTGTTATTAATTAACCCTGCAGGACAATGCCTCCCCCTAAGCAGACAGTCCGTGAGCCAGGTGAAAAGACGGCAGAAACCCTGGACAGCTGAATAATTAAACACCAGCTTCCTGACTATTTTGTGCAAAGATTAAAAACAATTTGTCCAAGCCAAATTCCTCAACTTATTTCAAGATGACATTTAAAATTTCACAGCATGACTTCTGCTTCCTAATCTCAGTCCTGGCCCTCATCTTATGCTCCCTTTGACCAATTTTGCCTTTCATCAATTTTTAATTTTATTTGGTCCTGTGTGATATATTTATATAAGCTGATTTAAACTCCTCCTGGAACAAAATAGAATAAAAAAATATCTAAACTTATGTAAAACAGTTGCCCATAGGGTTTTTAAGAAAAGACAGGAGGAGAAAACGAACCACTATTACTGTAACAATGCAGTTATTTTCTTTAAAAAGATTCAATCATACAAAGTAAACATCTAACTTTTGGATGCCTCTTAAGTTGTGGCTCACTGCTTCTTTAGAGCAACCAAACTGACTTAGATTAATGCATGAGAGTCTAAAAGAATAATTCTTCTCATATGCCTGTTTTGTCTTTGTCCAAATCCAGATAATTCTACCTGTGCAATCCTTTTAATAAATACTTCCTTCAAATTTTTCTGCTATTTGCTGAACTCAGGAAACTTTTGTCACACACACTTCTTTCTAAAAACTGACAATAATCAGACCTGATATGCATGAGAGTAGATTTCATGATATCCTCATGAAGAAAATAAAAAATCATATATTATGAATTTAAATTAAAGTAAGAATTAGACTTATACTAAACTTAAGACATTTTCAAGATATTTGATAAGTAGCTATTTCTCATTTGCTATTATTCAATACTAGAGGCCCGGTGCACGAAATTCATGCACAGGGGTTGGGGGGGGGGGGAGGTCCCTCAGCCCAGCCTGCACCCTCTTGCAAACTAGCAGTCGGACATCCCTCTTGTAATTCGGGACTGCTGGCTCCTAACCGCTGGACTGCCTGCCTGCCTGATCATCCCTAACCCCTCTGCCAGCCTGCCTGATCACCTCTAACTGCTCGCCTGCCTGCCTCATCACTCCTAACCACCTCTGGCAGCCTGCCTGATTGCCCCTAACCACTCTGCCTGCCTGCCTGATAACCCCTAACCACTCTGCCTGCCTGCTTGCCTGATCACCCCCAACTGCTCACCTGCCTGCCTGATCACCCCTAACTGCCTCTGCCTCGGCCCCCACCACAGCAGCTTCGTCCAGAAAGATGTCCAGAATGATGTCCAGAAGGTCATTCAGCTGTCCGGTCTAATTAACATATTATGCTTTTATTATTATAGATTAGTATTGTAACAATAAGGTAATCTATTATTTCTTTCTACTAACTGATCATTATATCTGCTTTATTATGAGTTTTAATCTGGTTTTGTTAGCTAATCCAGGAACCATATATTTTATGATATGTGTTTCTAAGAAAAACTACATTCATATCTCTATAACTTCTATTTTATAACAACAATTAACATGTGGAAACCAAAACTGAAAACACATTTAGATATAAACTTACACAGGATCTGTATGTTGTAAAGTACATAATGATGATAAAATACATCAAAGAAGACCTAAATAAATAGACATATACTGTGTTCCTATATTGGAAGAGTCAACATAGTAAAGATGTCAATTCTCCCCAAAACCATCTATACATTTAATGCAATTCCTACTGACATCCCAGCAAGATCTTTGGTAAATTTAGATAAATTTATTCCAAAATTTATATGCAGAGGCACAGGCTTTAGAATAGCTAAAACAATCTTGAAAAAGAGGAATAAAGTGCCAGCTAGAGTGGCTCAGCTGATTAGGCATCATCCTGTGCACCAAAAGGTTGCCAGTTCTATTCCCCGTCAGGGCACATACCTGGGTTTCAGATCCTATCCCTGGTTGGGGCACGTATGGAAGGCAACCGATCAATGTTACTCACTCACATGGATGTTTTTCTCTCTCCATTCCTCTCTCCAAGCATGTCCTCAGGTGAGGATTAAAAAGAAAAAAGAGGAATAAAGTGAGAGTAATCAATCTATCCATATTGAGCTATTGTGCAACTACAATGATGAACTAGAAACCCCAGAAATAGACTGACATAAATATACCCAAACTGACTTTTGACAAAAGGTGCCTTTTCAACAAATCCATTGGGAAAATAAAAACACCAGAAAACATAAATAACCTTTACCTAATCCTCACACCTTTTACAAAAATCAACTGGAATGGATCATGAAATTAAATGTAAATATAAAACTTTTTGAAGATATACAAGAAAATGTAAAACTTCTGCTTTACGAAAGACCCTGTTAAGAGAATAAAAAGAAATGCTACAGAGTGGGAGAAAATATCTGCAAATTACATATCTGAAAAAGAACAAATATCTAAAATATATGAAGAAGTCTCAAAACTCAACAGCCAAAAACACAAACAGTTCAATTAGAAAATAGACAAAAGATGTGAAGAAACAATTCACTAAAGAAGATACACAGATGGCAAATAAGCACACAAAAAGACATCATTAGCCATTAGAGAAATGAAAATTAAAACCACAACAAGATAGCCCTATATACCTACCAGAATGGCAAAAATAAAAATAGTGACAACACCAAATTCTGGTAAGGAGAAACTGGATCATCACACATTTCTGGTGGGACTGTAAAATGGCATAGCTACTCTCAGAAACAGTTTGGCAGTTTCTTAGAAAAACAAAACATGCCAAACCAAACTACCATATGACCCAGCAATTGCACCCCCGGATATTTTTCCAGAGAAATGAAAACTTATTTTCATACAAAAACCTGATTTAAAATGTTTATAGTAGTTTTATTCATAATAGCCCAAACCTGGAAACAGTCCAAATGTCCATCAATAGATACATGGTTAAATAAACAGTGGTGCCTCCAGCCCATGGAATACTATTTAGCAATAATATGAAACAAACTTTAATACACACAACCAACCTGCATGAATATCCAGGGAATTACTCTGGGAGAAAAAAAGCCAATCCCAAAAGGTTAGATGCTACATGATTCCATTAATATATCATTCCCCAAATGACGACATTGCAGAAATGAAAAACATATTAGTGGTAATCGGAGGTTAGAGCTGGGGGAAAAGTGGCTATCACAGGGTACCATGAGGGATCTTTGTTCTGAAACTCTTCCACTGTTCCACTGACTGGATCAATGCCTATATCCTGGTAATGATATTGTTTTATAGTTTCCCAAGATGTTACCATCGGGGGAAATGGGTAAAACATACACAGGATCTCTTTGTATTATTTCTTACAAGTGCATTTGAATCTATATCTCAAAATTAAAAGTTTAAACATTAAATAAAAATCTACTTCAAAGAAACTTACAAATGCAACCCATTTGTAAATGGGCTACTTTCTGTAATTGTACTTTAAAAAAATCTAATTAGATGTTCCTGTCATCAGTGCCATCTTAAGAAATCCAAATTGGAAATGTTTCTACAAAAAAAGTCATTGGTCCAAAGTAAAGTATTTTATACTGAATAAGAAATGAAAGCATTGTGTCCAATTAAAAATGTTTATTTGACAGGTTGTATGGGCACTTAAAAAGGACTTCTAATACCCAGGGTGTCTCTAACATAGAGCAGGATTCCTTCAAATAATTTTCAGAAGTTCAGTCCATTCCCCAAGATAATTAATTTTCAAAATCTGACTTATATTTGAGAAATATCAAGAAAGCAACTCTTTAAGAAAGGGAGGTGGCTGGGCTATCTCAAATATAATGCTACTATAAATATTTCAGAAAACCAGTCTTTGAACTCCAGAGTTCTAAAGACTTGCAGGTTTTATTCTTGAAAATAAAAAGATGAGATAAAAGTTGGGCCTTCTACATGGAAGAATGAGCTACTGAGAATGCTTCAGTGCCCTCCTGCTCTCGGATTCCATAAAACCAGATCCAAACCCTGAACTGTCCCTGCTGAGGCCAAACCTACTCACACTGGACGTTCCTGTTAGAACTATCCCTATCAGATTAGCCCTGGGGCCGCCACGGAATGCACTGATGAGAGGAAGCTTCTATTCAGTTCACTGGAGGATAGGACAACAGACAAGAAGACGCTCCAGCTTCTCTCATCTGCCCTCCAAGCCTCTTCAGCCCACCCCTTCTCTAAGCCCTGCCTGCCTTGTGTCTCTTTTTAAAAAAAAAAACTGAATTCACTGGGGTGACATTGGTTAATAAAATTATATAGGTTTCAGGTGTACAATTCTAAAATACATCATCTGTACATTGTATTGTGTGATCACCACCACAGGTTAAGTCTCCTTCCATCACTATTCCCCCATCCCCCCTCTACCTCCTTCTACTTTCTCCCACTCCCTTTCCCTCTGGTAATCACCACACTGTTGTCTGTGTCTATGGGTTCTTTTACTTTTTGCTTAATCTTTCCACCTTTTTCACCCAGCTTCCAATAGCCCTACCATCTGACAGCTGTCAGTCTGTTCTCTATCTGAGTCTGTTTCTATTTTGCTTGTTACTTTATTTTACTCATTAGATTCCACATATAAGTGAAATCATATGGCACTTGTCTTTCTCTATCTGGCTTATTTCACTTAGCATAAAACTCTCCAGGTCCACTCATGTTGTCTCAAAGGGTAAGATTTCCTTCTCTTTTACGGCCAAGTAGTATTCTATTGTGTAAATATACCACAGCCTTTTATCAGCACTAATCTTCCACAACCAGACTCCCTGCCCCTAGTCCCTCTAGCTCCCTCATACCCAGAAACTGCTATCAGTTTTCCAATTTGATTCTAGCTCCCTCACACCCAGAAACTGCTGCCCCCAACAACAGGCTCCCTCAGTGGACTCGGCCTCTCCAAGGCATCTGATCCTTTCTGACCACTTCTACCTTCATGGAACATGCTCTTTTGAAACATTTCTTTGCCTCTCCCCATGCCGTGCTGCCCGCCTCCCAACCTTCAGTTGGTTCCTGGTCCTATCTTCCCTTACTCTTCCTCAAATGTCTACTTCCCAGCACTCTGACCTTGGCAGGCACACTTCGCACTCTACCTCTCCCAGAGTGAGTTCAGCCACACCTAAGACAGAATTCAGGATGGCGGTCATTCCTGGGGTTCAGAATACCAGGTATCTCACAGGAACACAGGCCTCAAGACACATAATGCTACACTGGTCCTCTCCTCTCCCATCATGACATGTGCCCCTGTTTACCTGACTACAGCTTCACTCAGGCTCATCACTCCCATCCCAGCCATCACCAAGTCTTGCTACCTAAAGCTCAGCCTTCCTCAATACTTCCACTTTCCCATCATACTCTCATTGCCTCTTGTCAGGACTCTTGCAAGAGCTTCCAACTGCCCCTCCCACATACTCCCAAACACATCCTCTCCACTGCTTGCAGAATGCCTTCCACCCAGCCCAACCTGGTGCATCACTCCTAACCAAACCCCAGCACTAGCTCCAGCAGTGGTTCCCCAAGAGGGCCTGGCAGCTGTAGGCCAGGCAGCCAGTCACTTCTCAGTGCTGGACAAACTTTTTGAATTAAATATTCTTGGAGAATAAATGTAAGACTGTCCTTGTAAAAGAGTTACTTTCACCCTCTTGCATTTAGATATTCATCAGTAGGAGAAAAAAAAAAGAATCAAGTTACAAATAAATACTTGGCAAATGACACTTAACCCAGGGATTATCTCATATAGACCAAGATCTATGGTGACTTACTTTACAGATGTATTACTAATAGCTGAGACATTACAGGGTACTTTAATGCCATGTTTTATCACATGTGGACACGCCCAGGAGGTGTGTGACACTTGGATAGCATCCAGCACACGTGGAAGGTGGAAAACAGAGCACCAAAAATGCCTGGCCTAGTGGAGATTCCCAAGTCCCTGTCTCTGTGACCTAGCCACTCTCTACCTCTTAGCCACATATCCCACCCACCCCCCCACACAAACCCACACAGGTGGCCATGAGAAACCACAGTGACCATGATTGCTGTGTCCAAGCTGTACTCTTTCCTTCTCACTTAGAAATCCCCTAAACATTCGTTAGACTCAGTTAATATTATTTCTCCTATAAGCCCTTCCCTGATATGGTCTCTGATTTCCAACTTCTATTCTATTAGCATCCAGAAGCTAGGGTGCTTACCTCTGTATCCACATAACCTAGCAATGTCTGCCACTCAATAAAGATCATACATGTTTATTTATAAAGACTGAAAACTAGAATCAAAATAGCTTACAGTTAGTTCTTTTTGTCTCATTTTAATTCAGCTACAAAATTCTATTTGTTTTTCAGGTTTGACTAATCAATACTTAGTATCCCTCTGAAGTTCGAGAGTGACAAGTTGGTTCCTCAGTTTACAGACAGAAAATAAAATAGATAAAGCCAGCTTGAGAGCTTTTGGACAACAGCCTCACTTTCCATCTTTCTCTCTGTAAAGCACCTATTTCTGAGGAAGGATGATGTCAGAACTTTGGCCAGAACTGTCAGTGCAGGGAGAGCAAGACAACAAAGCTCTCTAATTGATCTGCCTTCTGAAAAGTTCCGCTTTCTTAAATGGCAATGGACTTGAGCAATCATTAGAAGTATTTTTTTAAGCTGCTCATTTCCAGGGGATGAAAAGACTTGGCAACCAGGATCTGTACATATTATGTCCTAATTTCTGCTTTGACAAGACCAGACTTGGAATCATTTCAGGTGTTGTTTATTTTTTCCATAAACTTAAAATTGTGACATCTATAAGTAAAGACAGGGACATGCCTTAGTATCCTAACATTTACACTGACATACCACTGTGAGTCTAGGATTGTGACCTCTGTACCATGAACAAATAATTTTATTTTGGGGTAGATTTTTTTAAAAAGGAAAAAAGGGGTGATATTATTTTTGGTTAACAATATTTTTCGACCAACAAATCTCCAGATAATCTAAATCAGCCAAGCAATGAGTCTGTCTCACTGTCTCTTTCTCAAAGCTTATGAAGAACTTCACTAGCTTCAGATGACAATCTTTCAAGCTCCAAGGTCATGTGTAGGTCACTGGCTTGAACAACAGATGAGCAAGCCAACTCTTTTCTCCCAGGCTGCTGCCTGAAGAGCATGGGCGTGTAGCAATGCTCAGCATGAACAGAACTGCTGGCCTCACAGTCAAAATGAAATGTGAGTTTGCCAAGGGGGAGCCTGGACCATGTTTATGAGGCCTGGCTCCAGGGATGCAGCCTCTCACACAGCTGGACCAACATCACATTCCTGGACAACAGGCTCAGAGTCTTGAGAGTAATTGGAGATGTACGAAGAATGACATGATCCATTTAGGCTACTATATATCTAAAAATATGGGATTTCTGTCAATTCGTCTCATAGCAGAGACATAGAGGTTCTTAAGTGGGAACATGAGCTTAAAGTGGTGCAGCTGGTGGAGTGAGGCTCTCCTACTCCACAGAAGACTCTAGAGGCTCTTTCTTTTCTATTCTATTGTTGACTCAAAGCTTTGCACCACAGTGGTTTCCTTTGCTGACCCCAAGCACCAAGAGGGAATGAACAATTCTTACTCCTGAATGAAAAAGAAAAGAACCTATGTTTCTTCTTAAGGACTGCATGAAAAGACAAATATTTGGCCCATGTTACAAAGGAGTAACAGGAAGAATATCCAGACCTCAGAAATACACTGGAAACAAGGAGGACCTGGGCAGCTTTCTTTGCAACCGTGTTTCCCCAGCCTCCACAAACCAAGAAACTCCATGTGCCCTTGGTTGGTAGCACTGTACCTTCACTCTCCAGCTCAGTTTGGTTCCTATTGTGAAATTCATTGTCATTTTCCTCCAGAAACAGTTATAAGGGATGGCTGTGCACTTGGGCCAACCCACAAAAGCCTGATAAACCTGTAATAAAGTGGAACCACATTACCAATAATTCCATAAAACTGAACCACTATATGTCACAGCTTAAAATGTAGTACTCGTGGCTCCAATTGGATAGCCTAAAACACAGCTTCCTAGCAGCACAAATGGTGACTTCCTACCCTAAAGTTTAGGCAGCAACTCTTGTTTTGGGGCAGGGGCTACAACATTGAGAAGGGCACTATCTGAAGACCAAGGTGTGGGAGAACGAGGTAGAGGGATGAAGTCAACTGTGAGGGCAGCAGAGCGAGTGAGGGGGGGCTGAGTTCAGGAGGATGAGTAATTTCTGCGGTTGGTGGAAGATACTAAGAACTAAGAAGTTTAAGAAAAGAAAATAATGGGAAGATAATGAAGTTTAGTTTTCTGAAACATTTACTTCATTTTCTTATATTTCTCATTTTACTGCATCAGGTAATAACTTGGTTTCAATCTGGAGACCAAAAATCACGTATCTAGATTAAGACTCCTACAGTCCCATGCAGTTCTGAAAAACTGAGATTCTGTAATTCTGGGGCAAAGTGCTGCCATCTCATATTCACCAAAGTAGAGAGAACTAAGAGAAAGAAAAGAAAGCAGGGAATAATGATAAGAAAGAAACAGGAAATAAAGACAAGAAGGGGATATTAGGAGAAAGTATGTAACACAAGACATTTCTGGAGTGAGAATAATTAGAGAGTATAATAGTGAACAAAAATGATCCCACCTCAGCTTCCCTCTAACACAGACTCAGTCTATAGCAGACAATCCGTTCAAAGACCCTTAAGTTATCCCATGGACTCCCTATACCAGAGTGGGCTATTTATTAGCATGGATGAAGAACTCCCTTCAGGGCTATCTATGAAAAATACAAAATTAGTGGGGTAGTGTACATTATGTCAGAGGAAAGACAGGAAATAAATAGGCAAATATACCCTCAAATGACTACATTTACTGAGTTTTTCCTGCTACTCCTAACTCCTTCTGTGGCTTTCTTCAGTTCATATTCCTACCACAGTGCCACTGCCCCCTAATCTGAGTTCCATGAGGACAGATTTTTTTCTTTTGTGTTGAAGTTGTCTGTTAAACTCCAGTATCCAGAATAGTGCCTAGGACATAGGAAGTGCTCAATTAACATTTGTTGAAGAAACAGAATGAATAGTACATATTTTACAGGGAGAGTGACAAAACATAGAGGTTTTTCAAAGGCTAGTTGCCCTCTCATTGCTTTCCCCACCCTGCAATCTATGATCACAGTCCCTGCTGGTTTTAGGGAGACTATTCCACAAGCCTGAATTATTTTGCTTCCTTCCCAAGTGTCTCTTTAGGAAGATTTTCCTCATTAAGCAGTGTGTGATTTCAATGCAGGACTGCCTTGCAAGTCTCTCATGCATTCTGACCGAGGCATGGTATCACGTACGCCAATCCACTTCACCTGGACCAAGTGCATGCAGGGCCCTGCCCGCAGCCTCTCAGGTAAGCTAAATGATGTGGTAAACCGGAAGACAGCGTCACAACAGGCCAGCCTGAAATGTGTTCTGGTGATGGCTGAGTGGGCAAGTCCAGTCCTTTCTTTCCAGAAACACAACACTGCTCTCTATACCAACAAGTATTAATTCAAATCCCTAGTGCACAGTCCAGGATATGAAAATTACAGTAATCTAATCTTGTAGAGGAAGAAGTATGAATCATCATTACATGGTCTGACACAGAGCAGAAAGATGAATCCAAGGTTGCACGGAGGTTAGGGTCCACAGCAGCGCCCCCCACACCAACACCAGAGCAGTTTGTGTCCCAGGGGAGCGAAAGCAAGGAACAACAATGGCACATTCTCAGGGCCACACTTTAAGGCTGTTTATTCTGAGGGAAATTCTGTGACTAAGGGGGCAGAGGAGGAGGAATTGGGGGCTAAAAATTTTGCCTCTTCTATCTTCTGACTGGTAGAAATGGCTTCAGTTCTGAAGCTTACTTACAACTGTCTAATCATAACACCAGAGAAAATGGCCAGAAACCCCAATTCTCTCCAGGGGAAAACAACAGAATATACACAGGACAGCAGGACAATGAAAAACAAATCCAGTCAGAATGTTCTCTTAACCACATCACAGAAACATCCAGTTCTGGCCTTTTCCTGAAACTTTCAAAAGGACCACCGAAGCTCCCCATCAAGAAACCACAGCTCCAGTGCACTTGGGAAGTTGGTCAGGGTGCCCACAGCCCTGAACCATCGCTTGCCTTTCCCCTCAACTTTTTTCTTGTGCACAGCTGTGTTCAATTTTCTGTCCTTGGGGTTTTTAAAGGAACATTTATTCTAGGGCCAGGATTCTCAAGTTTTATGGTTATACAACTCCCTCTCCCAGAGCCAAAGAATGTTTGAAAAGCCTAAACCCAGCAAAGAGAATTAGTAAAAGTATCCAAATGAAAGTGAAATAAAAAGTTAATATTTGTTCCAATTTATATTCAACCTCTTAGTTAATTGTACTGTACCTTCTGTTTGTCTGACAAGATGTCCGTTACTCACTTTTCATGCAAATACAAGTATGTGTGTGTGTGCGTGTGTGTGTGTGTGTGTGTGTGTGAGAGAGAGAGAGAGAGAGAGAGAGAGAGAGAGTGAGAGAGAGAGAGAGAAAACAGGTAAAGAACAGAGAAGTCTAAAGATGTATTTATATTCTTCCATGATTTTGGTTTCCTGTTAAATGGGAAATTTTATTATAAATAAAGTCTAAATCTTACATGGGATTTAATAAAAGATCACAACGAAAGAGATTCCTTTAGGAGTTTTATGTGCTTGTTTTCCCTATTTAGAGAGCTGGATAGTAGTAGGATTTTTGGTAGAAGGACAGCGGTTTTAAAAGTAAAACTACAGCCTGGCCCGCATGGCTCAGTGGTTGAGTGTTGTGGGCTTGATCTCCAGTGTGGGACGTGAAGGAAGCTGCTGATCAATGACTCTACCTAATTATTGATGTTTCTATCTCTCCCCCCCGCCCCTCCTCTCTGAAATCAATAAAAATATATTTTAAAAAAATAAAACTATATTTTACTTAAAAAGTCAAATTATTGGCATTTTTAATTGTAATGCTCTACTAAGAACATTATCAACATCCCCAAATCATCACCACACACACACCAAAAAGAGAGCATGAGGCCCCACCAGCCCCTGAAATGCTAGCCAGGTTCCCAGTGCAGCTCAGACCAGCAGCCCCGTACCTGTCCTTGCTGTTCTTCTTTCTTCAGGTCACCCAGACTCCCACGTCTCAAAGCAGTTTGCCCAAAGGCTCTGCCGGCACAGGCTCACAAAGATCACTTTCATGTTTGTCCCAAACGCTAGCTGACTGCTTCCTACAGCTCATCTGATCTGACAGACAAAGCAAAGTGCAGGCTCTGGACCTGCGGTCTGTGACACAGCACACCACCCACAGGAGAGGCCTGGCTGCATGCCAAAACAAACACGACATTTTCTGAGAAAGAAAGCAAATTGCATAATCCACCCCGAGCAGAAAAAACTCAATGCATCCTCCTCCACAAAATGATCTAAAATGTTGTCAGTAGCACCTGCCTAATGCAGTCCAAGTTTCTGAAACACTCAGGAGGCTAAAACTAGCCTGGCCTGGCCCTTGTTATGATGGGCCTGCAGAGGGTTCTCTCAGAAAGCAGTTAGTTGTGAGGAGAGCAGACCAAACCCATTCTCTCTACAACCACTTTCATTCTTTTAAAATCATATTAAACCACAAAATATTTTCTTTTAAAAAATGAAATGAAATCAATATATGAAAAGCACCCTTTGGCATGGCTCTGGGGGCAAAATAACAGGTTGAATGAGGTTCAAAGATTCCTCCCAGATAACCACTCATTCTCCTGTGATTGGAAGATGCCAGAAGTTAGTAAAATCTCTAAACCTAAGGCAGAAGATGCCTGAAAAAAAAACAAAATTCTAAAGTCAGAGAATTTTTTTTAAAGCTGGTGATTTCCTATTTCTTTGTGAATGACAATCTAGCTTCTAACCAGATAGGACACTACAAATATTGGTTTATCATTATAATAAATTTAATACCCTATGGATCTGTGCTCTAGAACAAATTAAGATGCTTCTTTCAGAGGAAGAAAGTAATACTGAAAAACTCTTCCCTCAAAATCCCCAAATACATGTCCCCTCCATATAAAACAAAACATAACCAAACAATAACCATATAATTTTTTTAAGCCACACACACAATTTTATAAAGATTTTTATAAAGAACACTTATTTAACCAGGGCTTGAAAACAAGAATATTTTCTAATTTTGTGCCATGCCAGTTAGAAAACAGTGTATTTTAAATACTGCTTTATGATAGGCTGTTTATATGCCATATCAGAACAGAGATTTGAGTTAGAACACTAAGATATAACTTTAAAAATATGAGTCACCAAACTGTGTCATGTGCATGAACGCACGCATGTACACACACACACACACACACACACACACACACACACTGCTTGGACTTACACAAAATGAGCAATCAACAGACAGGTGCTTCAAACATGGTTTTTGCCCAAACCATCAAGTGGGCTTTCTAGCCTAAGTAGCAGTCCATTTTCTCAAGAGAAAGTAAAAATTGGGTTGTTACTTTAAAAGCTGTTTCCACACAATCTAAATTAGTAAAGAAGGATAGGAAAGAATGTGCTAATGCCAGTGTAAGAGGCATGGTGAGTGGACTTCTGAGGTTTGTGGAATGTGTATGCTCAAGCATTTGTATGTTTGCCTTTTTAAAAAGTTACCACTTTCCCCTCCACCTACTTCAGGACCCGCTAGAATCTGGATGCAGCAGTGATGCATGTACAGCCAGGACTCTAATTTATAAAGACTGCACCTGAAAGCCTGGAATGCCTTTGCTCTTTATTCTCAGTTCAAATAAAAATTTTCAAACAATTTGACCTAAACTTCAAAAAGCACATTAATAAAACCCTGCTTTCAGCTTTTTCCCAATCACGATAACAAAAGAAAATAAAAACCATGAGAGAAGAAAGAAAAGGATAACCTTCCTCTCTGGACCCCAGCCCAGCACTGCCCTCCTGCCCCACCCCTACCTACATACATGCAGGCTCCACCCCTAAGAGCTGGCTCCAAGGAAGAGAAGGCCTTCAAACCTCGCCAACTCTTGGGCGTTTCAGCAGAGCAGAAAGAAAAAGATTCTAGAGCAATTTTCACCTGTTGCCTAACTCTCACCACTTGAGCACTTATATTCCCCCTTCAACCCACTCTGACCTGAAGTCTCCACTCCTGAACTACTCTTATCAAAGTCATGAACAACAACTACCCTGGCAGTTCCAAAGGACACTTCTGTCCTCTTACTGACCTCTTAGTCACACCAGCTCTGTGGACCCCTCCCTCCTTCTCAAGTCTGGGTTCAGTGACACAGCATTCTCCTACTTTCTTCCTTTCTCCCTGGCTGGTGCTCCTTCTGTTTTCTTTGTGGTTCTCCTCTTTCCACCTCATCCTTAGCCTTGTTCATTCTCATTCCCTCTCCCTCTCTGTCTCTCTTTCTCTCTCTCCCCATTTTCACCTTTGCCTATGGATTTACCTATCATCTAAATTTTATCTCCATCCAGGTGCACACTCAACTGTCTACTTAAAATCTCTAATTGGATATTTAACAAGTACTCAAACTTAGTATGTCCACAATAGAACTCTGGATTCTCAAAGCTGGCCCTCCCCATTTAAAAAACAAAACCCTCAAAAAACAAGAACTCCCAGTCTTTCCTCTCCTTCTCAGAAGTTGTCATGGATAAAACTTAGGAGTCATTTTTAATTCCTCCTTAGTCCTTGCTTCCATATCTCATCTATCACCAACTGCTGGCAATCACACCTTCAAAGCATATCCTGCTTTATGTATACAACAGCTTTACTGATACACAAATCACATACCAGACAATTTGTCAATGTAAAGTATACACTTCAATGGTTTTTAATATATTCATAGAGTTGTATAATCATTAACAAAGCCATTTTAGACATTTTTGTCACCCCACAAGGAATCATGTACCCTTTAGCCCTCACTCTCAATTTCCACCTAGGCATACTACAGTTCAGTTCTAGGCAACCATTAATTTCCTTTCTATCTCTATGGCCAATTTGCCTGTTCTGGAAATTTCATATAAATGGAATCATGTAATAGGTGGTCTTTTGTGTCAGGCTTCTTTCATTTAGCGTTGTTTTCAAGATTCATCAATGTTGTAGCATGCATCAATTCTCCAACCCTTTTTATAGCCAAATAATATTCCATCATATGGACATACAACATTTTCTTAGTCTGTTCATCAATTTGATGTTCATTTGGATTGTTTCCATTCTTTGATAATTAAAATAATACTGCTACGAACATTTGCATTTTCGTATAGACATAAGTTTTCTTTCCTCTTGGGTATATATCTAGAAGTGGATATGCCACATCATACAGTTCCTCTATATTTTCCTGGCTGAGGAACTGCCAGACCATTTTCCAAAGCAGCTTCTCTGGAAAGACTTTTCCTTTCCACTAGTAGTGTAGGAGTTTCAGTTTCTCCATATCCTCACCAACACTTGTTACTGTCTGTCTCTCATAATGGAATGAAATAGTATCATTGCAATTTTGATTTGCATTTCCCTGATGACTAGTGTTATTGAGAATCTTCTCATGTATTTATTGGTCATTTGCATATCTTCTTTGAAGAAATGTCTATTCAGATCTTTGCCTATTTTTTTAAGTTTATTTCTTTATTTAAATACTAAAGGCCTGATGCATAGAATTCATGCAAGAGTAGGCCTTCCTTCTCCCGGCTGCCTGCACCAGCTTCCCTCCAGCACCTGGGACCCGGGCTTCCCTTGCAGCCCCAGCTTTGGCTTCATCAGAAAGGATGTCTGGTCTAATTAGCATATTACACTTTTATTATTATAGATATTTTTATACATTTCAGAGAGGAAGGGTGAGGGGAGAGAGATAGAAACATCAATGATGAGAGAGAATCTTTGATCGGCTGCCTCCTGCACACCCCACAGTGGGGATCCTGTGGGGATCGAGCTCGCAACCCAGGCAGGTGTCCTGACCGGGAATCGAACCATTACCTCCTGGTTCAGAGGTCAATGCTCAACAACTGAGCCACACAGGTGGGGCAATCTTTGCCTATTTTTAAACTGTAAGAATACAGCTGAGGTGTAAGAGTTATTTATATATTCTAGATACTAGTTTATTATCAGATTAGCGAATATTTTCCCCCTACTCTGTGGGTTGTCTTTTCACTCTCTTGATAACGTCTTTTGATACACAAAAATTTTTATTTTGTTGAAGTCCAACTTATCTATGCTTTTTTGTCACTTGTGCTTTTGGTGTTATAACTAAGAAACATTGCCTAAGCAAAGGTTATGAAGATTAACATCTATATTGTTTTCCAAAAGTTTTATGGTTTTAGTTCACATTTAGGCCTTTGATATATTTTGGATATAGTGTGAGGTAGAGGTCTAACTTCATTCTTTTCCATGTGGATATCCACTTGTCCCAGAACCATTTGTTGAAGAGACTATTCTTTTCCCATTGAACTGTCTTGGAACATTAAAAAAAAAAATCAATTATCATAAATGTACAGTTTTATTTCTGGTTTATTAATCCTATTCCAAATATCCTATCCTTAATCACACTATCTTGATTACTGTGGCTTTGTGTTAAATTTTGAAATTGGGAAGTGTGAGTCTTCCAATTTTGCTGTTTCTAGATTGTCTGGGTTATTGTGGGTCCCTTACATTTCTATATAAATTTTAGAATGAGCTCTTTCAATTTCTGCAAAGAATCCAACTGAGATTTTTATAGAGATTGTATTGAATGTGTAAATCAGTTTAGGAAATATTTCCATTTGAACAACATTAAGTCTTTTGGTCCAAAAACATGGAATGTTTTTTCCATTTATTTAGATTTTCCTAAATTTCTTTCAATTATGTTTTATAGTTTTAAGAATATAAGTTTTACACTTTTTAGTTACATTTATTCCTAAGCACTTTATTATTTTTCATATTATTGTAAAAGAAATTATTTTCTTAAGAATTTCAGAGGTTCATCATAAGTGGTCGGCAGTACAATTAAAATTTGTATCCTGCAACCTATCTGCACTTGTTTAGTAGTTCTAATAGTTTAGTGGATTTTCCATAAACAAGATCATGTCATCTGCAAATATAGTTTTATTTCCTTCTATCTAATCTAGAAATCTTTTATTCCATATTTATCCTGGAATTATTCCATATTTATTCCTCTAATTATCCTGGCTAGAACTCAGTAGTACCATACTGAATAGCAGTGATAACACTGGACATCTGTCTTGTTCCTGATCTTCAGAGGAAAGCTTTTAGTCCTTCACAATGAAGTATGAAGCTAGCTATGGGTTTTTCATAGGTACCCTTTCTCAGGTTAAAAATGTCCCCCTCATTCCTATTTGTTGCTGTTGTTTAGTGGGTTTCTTTTCTTTTTTTATCATGAAGAGGTATTGGATTTTATCAAATGCTTTCTCTACATAAAACATAGACCCTTGCACTCGCTTTTCCCTGTAAATGCTCTCTCTATACTATCTCCATAGCTCATATTTCTCATATTTACAGGTATCTAAATCTGGGCAGTCCTAGACCATCGGATTCAAAAGTCCTCATCCACCATTATCTCTTCCCTAGTCAGTCTATCATATAACCTTCAGAATATTTAGCCATTATTATTATAAGCATAAACTTTGATAACACTTGTATAAGGTTGAGTAATTGCCAATACATATTTATCATTTTAACCCTCACAACAACCTTACTAGGTAGGTGGTATTATCACCAATTTATGGGTGTGGGAATTAGTCTTGTTCAAGGTCATGCAGTTTATAAGTGGCAGACTCAGGATTAAAACCCAGGCTCCCAGCCCTAACTGGTTTGGCTCAGGGGATAGAGCGTCAGCCTGCGGACTGAAGGGTCCCAGTTTCGATTCTGGTCAAGGGCATGTACATTGGTTGTGGACACATCCCCAGTAGGGGGTATGCAGGAGGCAGCTGATCGATGTTTCTCTCTCATCGATGTTTCTAACTCTCTACCCCTCTCCCTTCCTTTCTGTAAAAAAATCAATAAAATATATAAAAAATAAAAAAATAAAACCCAGGCACCTTAGCTCCCCAGACCATTCCCTTAAATATGTTATCATGCCTGTCAATAATTGTTCTTACTTACTTCTTACCTTACTTACTATCTATACACAAACATTGCCAATCTTATTTATTGTCCTGTTTTTAGAATCTAACACCATACCTGGCTGGTGTTCAATAATCCTATATAATAAAAGGGTAGTATGCAAATTGTCCCCTTGGACCTGGAGTTCTCCTAGGAATTCAACCAGGGGGTAGGGCCAGCCAGGGGGAGGGAGGCCCTGGCTGGCAGCCTGCATGAATTTCATACAATGGGCCTCTACTTCGTTTAATAAATAAATGGAATACTGGTCTCAAGGTGACCCATAAGAAAAGAGTTCCACAGGACTCTGGTAAGTACTGACAACTACACACACCCATGTTGTTTCATAAAGCTCACTCGTTTTTGAGATCCTCCAGTAAGGAAGATTGTTTAACTTTAACCCCATGTTTTCCAAACTCATTTGAGCACAGACCTATCATCCTAACCCTGCCCTCACTGCATCAATAATCTAGGGAACACACTTTGAGAAATACTGCCCCAGAGAGGCAATTCAGATAGAACAGTTGCTGGAAGGAAGCTTCCACTTCCCTTTTAGTGGCTGGATCTGCTCTCATTTGTTTAATGAACAAATGGAACCCTGGTCTCAAGATGATCCTTAAGAAAAGAGTTCCACAGGACTCTAGTAAACTCTGGTGACCACACACACCCATGGAGTCCATGCAAGTTCTCTCATAGCCACAGCTCAGTTAAAAAAGAAAATCCCAATCACAGAGGTGGCTTTAATTTTCTTAGAGCTCTGTTTTGCTGAATCTGATTCAAACAAATTCACCCTTCATAATGTATTTTTAACTATTCTCAGAATGCAGGCAAAAACCAATGGTGTGTTAACCACAAAACTGTTTTATTTCTTTCCTAAATACTTACCGCAATGCCAATATTTAAATCATGGCTTCAAATGTAGAACAACTTCAAAATCTTCCTATCTCAGCTCTCTTGAGTCTTCAAGGTCATGCACTCAAACTCTCTCTGAAAAGGGAGAAAGACAAATTTCCACTTTGAAATCTAAAAAAGAAAATAGCAAATAATATAAGACAACCACATGTATGAACAAAGCAGGATACACTGCTGTGATTAAATTTCTGCTTCTAAAGAGCTTTCTCCCTTTCAATTACTTATTTTCATCAGCAACTACAAATTACAAGCAGTGGTTACCATATCTTTTTAAACCTCTTAAAAATAATTTGAACACAAACAAGGCGACAGCCCTGAGATCCTGGACTACAAAAGAAAGCCTCTGGGTTTACCAGTTGGTTAGCTGGTTAAGTGGTTAGGGTTGGCTTTTGGAAATTTTTTACTTTATGCTACTGAGGCGCTTCTTCCGATCTCCTCCCCATATTTATTCAGAACTTGCTTGTAGTGCCTTTTGAAAAAGTCATCTTAGGAAAGAGTTTGCTCAAGCACAGAGGAGTCTAAACTGGACAGCAGCCAGTGATACACCAACACTGTTAAGAACCAGAAGTGGAATCAGTTCTCAGTTTTTAGCAGCATATGGGAGGCATGGTGTCAGAGACTATCTTACCTTGTATTGCAAGAATGGGGTTCATCTCCAGGCTGAGGCAGCTTATAAGGAAAACAGCCTGTGGTGTTGACCCGTGTGAAGTTCCCACAAAGTAACATCCGCCCCCCCCACCCCCGACCCCCGCTACACACACACACACACACACACACATTATTGTCATCACTGCTTGGTGACATTCAGACAGTCATGAACTCATGACTGGAAACCATATAGGTGGTTGTGATAAACACAGACAAACTATTGGGTTTAAGTAGGTTATTTTTTTGTGACAAGAATAAAATCATTTCCCCTCCTTCTCCATAAATCTATTTATTACTAAAAAGCTTTGTAGCCTTGTAAACTGGGCTAGACCAATTTAAGCCTCTATTTCCTCTAGGACTCCTCCTCAGGATACTAAACTGGGAAATAATTTGCCTGCTTTGAAAAAGGAAAACCTCTTTCTGTATTGGCCACAAAAGAAGGAAAAGAGGAAAGTATTCAAAAAGAGAAAATGCTGAGAGAACCAAAAGAAGCCAAGTGGCAAGGGCAGGGAGGAATCCACACCACGCCCTCTTCTGAGAGAGCTCCCTGCTCCACCTAGGCCAGTGATGGGCAACCTTTTGAGCGTGGTGTGTCAAACTTCGCCAAAAAACTGAGCATAACTCGGGTAGTGTGTCACTTTGAGGAAAAAACTAACTCCAAGACTAGTCGCAAATGTTTCATCCTCAGGAGCAGCAAATGTTTCATCCTCGGCACGCGGCCGCGTGTCATCAGAAATGGCTACGCGTGTCAGTGCTGACACGCGTGTCATAGATTCGCCATCACTGATGGGCTCACACTTCTGTGGGTCCTCTGTGGGTCATAGGCCTTGGCCCCTCCCTTAATCACCCTCTGGACCAGTCTTCTCTAACTTGAGTGTGCAGAACAATCGCCTTGAGGCTCTATATCTGTCAGTCTGTAAGAAGAAAATCTAGTGGAGATCAAGAGCCCCAGGACCCAGAAAGAGTTTGAAAGGCCTGTACCTAAAACTTAGCACTAACCCCCTGAGCCATGGGCATTTCCTCCCTAACCTCATAGGAACCTCAAGATACATTTCAGGATTCAGCACAGATATCTCCAGTTTCCGTGTGGCCTTCCCTTACTGCCCAACTTCTTCCTCAGAGACCTTACTCTCTCCTGAATCCATGCCAAACATCTATAATAACATAAGCATAATATGCTAATTAAACCAGACCCCAAGGCTGCAGCTGCGGGATCAAGGGATCCAGGCAGCTGCGGCTGTGAGGGAGGGATAGAGGCAGCTGCTACGGCTGCAAAGGCCTACTCTTGCACGAATTTCGTGCATCGGGCCTCTAGTCTGATTATATACTTAATTCTCAACCGTCCAGGGTTGGACTAGCCATAGCAATAAATAAATAAGTAAATAAATCAATGAATCGTGATTATTTGAACATTTGTATTAAAAAAAAAGAACATAGCCGAAAACCGGTTTGGCTCAGTGGATAGAGCGTCGGCCTGCGGACTCAAGGGTCCCGGGTTTGATTCCAGTCAAGGCATGTACCTTGGTTGCAGGCACATCCCCAGTAGGGGGTGTGCAAGAGGCAGCTGATCAATGTTTCTCTCTCATCGATGTTTCTGGCTCTCTATCTCTCTCTCTTCCTCTCTGTAAAAAATCAATAAAATATATTTTAAAATAATAATAATAATAAATAAATAAATAAATAAAAGAACATACAAGAAAATACTTTAAAGTCGACAAAACCACATATCTATTAGAAGATATCTATTGACTAGAAACACACAATAGCCTACAGATGTCACCATGGGTCTGTAGCAGTGTGGGGACAGCCCTATTCCATCACCCCTCAGACATGTACTTACTATATTGGTGGCCAAGGTGTCACTCTGCTAGCATTCATTATTGGGCCACACAACTTGATGAGAAAACTATTGGTAAGTGAGTAGACTGTCATGTAGAGGAGCCAAGATCAGAGGCAAATGAACAATGACAACAGTGGGAAGATGCTGCAGGAGACACGGCAGCAGGACACTAAGGGGGAGGGACTCCCTTCAAAGACCACTGGGCCCACTGCAGCACCTTTAGGAAGAGGAAAGGACAGCTCTCAATGACACACTAAACTGCCTAGGCTTCCTTTTAATATTTGGGGGGAGGGTGCAGAAAGCCTGAAATAAAACAAATAATAGAACATTTTAAGAGTATTAATACCCATTTTATTTATCAAGAAATTTATAGGAGTTTTTTTTTTTACCTGGAACTATTATTATTGTAATGTTTTTACACATTAGGATAATAGCCACAGAACAGTGAATATTTTCCAAATACTGGACTTTTTACTAAATAAATGTTGATAGTCTTCACGAAATGTATATTAATGTGCATTTCAATGTACAATTTGACTGTAAAAACTTTTTTATACTCTACTTGTCTTAAAAGTTATCTGTATTTCATATGTGTGTTTTTTTTCTCTAAAACAAGACTGGGTTTTTATAAGCAGGATTCTTATCTTGTATTGTATGTTGTTATTATTTCATAGGAACGAGTCCAGTGCTCAACAAATAGAGGGTGACAGGGGTATCAGGGGGCACAGGGGTAACTCATTGCCCTCCCCGCTACCCCCACCAGGAGGGCTTCTGGCCATCAGCATACCATACTAGCTCCAGGAGCATGTTCACTATCAAAATAGCAGCTGACGTGGGGGCACATGAAGGAGAGAGAGCTAAAATAAGCACCACGAGCCCTAGCCAGTTTGACTCAGTGGATAGAGCGTCTGCCTGCAGACTGAAGGGTCCTGGGTTTGATTCTGGTCAAGGGCACAGGCCAGAATTGTGGGCTTGATCCCCAGTAGGGGGCATGCAGGAGATAGCTAATCAATGATTCTCTCTCATCATTGATGTTTCTATCTCTCTCTCCCTCTCCCTTCCTCTCTGAAATAAAAAAAATATATATTTTAAAAATAATAAAATAAAATAAGCACCACGATGCTCCCTGGTGAGATCCAGACACACCACCACCCCTTTATGCTGCTATTGGGTGAGCTTTCTACATATCACATTACAGCACAGGTTCTTAAAAGGCAGGGTCAGGCTCTTGTACATTTTTTAATATGCTCTGGCAAAACCCCGGGAGGTCTTAAGCTTCAAAATTCAAAGGAGGTGGGTATTACCCAAAATCACAGGCAGAAAAGTTAAGTTAATGGGCAGAATTCTCAATTTTAAGTTCTCTCATTTTTTTTCTCAAAATTTGTGGTGCCTCCTACTACTTGCCTAATAACCACCACAAAATGAATAAACAAGTAGCAAACATTGAAGAAAAACTCAGCTTGCTGTTTGATAGATATATGTGCTTGTGAATATGATTTTATATTATATTATTTACTAGTGGCCCAGTGCACGGATTTGTGCACATTGAAAGGAAATTAATTAGAAGAAAGATCTGTACGGTAATTGCATTACAGCACAATTGACAATGACAGATTGAAACACACACATGCGACTGGTGCCAGCAAAAGCTTTATATGTATCGCGCATGCACAAGTCAACGTTTATTTTTAAACTAGTAGCCCGTTTGCACGAAGATTCGTGCAATAGACCTTCATTCACCTGGCTGCCAGCACCAGTTTTCTGCCGGCACCTGGGACCCAGGCCTTGGCTGTGGCCACCGCCTTCTGCCTTCTTTCAGGGTCCTGGCTTGGCCCCGGGCGGTGGCCTTGGGCTCGGCTGCACCCAGCATCCCTGCTAAGGATCGCAGGAGCCGACCCCCAGTGGTTTCCTGCGATCCGTGCAGGCTCCCCGCTGGTGCCCAAGGCTGGGAAAGCCTCCGCCCGAGGCTTTCCCGGCCTTGGGCTCCACCACACCCCAACGTCCCTGTGACAGTTTCCTGGTGGGCGTGGTTGGTGGGTGTGGCTTGGTTGGTGGGCGTGGCTTGGCGTAGCGAAGGTGCGATCAATTTGCATATTTGTCTATTATAAGGTAAGATTGCCAGTGCACATCATATGTACTGGCTGGTTGGTCAGTCGAAAGGTCGGACGGATGGACTGTTGGTCACTTAGCCTTTTATATATATAGATAGCATCCAATATAGTTTTATGGACTGAACATTTGTGTCTCCCCAAAATTTATTTGATGAAATCCTAACCCCCAGAGGCATGAGGTAGAGTCCTCATGATGGGATTATCAACCTTATAAGAAGCATGTAATTGTACAGCAAGAGGGCAGCTAGCTGTAAACCATGAAGTGGGCCCTCACTAGTAACTGAATCTGCCAGCACCTTGATCTTGGGGTTCCCAATTTCTAGTACTGTAAGAAATGAATAGATTTTTTTTTTAAGCCAATAGTCTGTGATATTTTGTTATAGCAGCTCAAACTAACTAAGACATATGGAAAAAGCCAACTTTATACTTAGTAATTCAGTATAGATAGGTAGATAGATAAATTGATAGATATGTCTGTACACACACACACACACACACACACACACACACACACACAGAGCCAACCCTTCTTATCTTTGGGGGATATGTTCCAAGACCCTCAGTGGATGCCCAAAAACATACTGTATTTTTTCCGGTACATAGATACCTATGATAAAGTTTAATCTATTCTTATACTTTGGGGCCACTTTATTAAGTAAAGTAAGGGTTACTTGAACAGAAGCACTGTGATACCAGGACAGTCAATCTGACAACAAGATGGCTGCTGACTAAGTGGCGGGGCGTACACAGCATGGGGATGCTGGGCGATGGTGGGATTCATGTCCTGGGTGGGACCAAGCAGGATGGCATGAGATTTCATCACACTATTAAGAATGGCAGCACAGCCGAAACTGGTTTGGCTCAGTGGATAGAGCGTCGGCCTGTGGACTGAAAGGTCCCAGGTTCGATTCCGGTCGAGGGCATGTACCTTGGTTGCGGGCACATCCCCAGTAGGGGTTGTGCAAGAGGCAACTGATCAATGTTTCTCTATCATCGATGTTTCTAACTCTCTATCCCTCTCTCTTCCTCTCTGTGAAAAATCAATAAAATATATTTAAAAAAAAAAAAAAAGAATGGCAGCACACAATTTAAAACTTCTGAACTGTTGATTTCTGGAATTTTGCATTTAATATTTTCAGGATGCAGTTGACACAGGTAACTGACACCACAGAAAGCAAAACTGTGGGTAAGAGGGGACTGTACATAAACATGATACATACATTATATATATATACATATATATATATATATATATATATATACACACACACATACATACACTAGTATATTAGTGTGTGTGTGTGTGTGTGTGTGTGTGTGTATATATATATATGTGTGTATATATATATATATATATATATAATTACCAAAATACATAATGTCCTAAGCTGTAAGACAGAAAAAAACAGAATGCAACACCTGGACATTTCAGTGTGCCTCAAGGAGCACCATGTCTCTCTCCAATTCTCCTTAAATTTCAACAATTCTGAAATCCACCACACGAGCATATTTTTACAGGCAGTTCAGGAGGCACTCTAAAAGTATAGCTGCCACAACAAGAGAACTAAGATCCATCACAGAATGGGGCACTCCCTGTTTCCTCTGCCAGGGCACCTGGGGGCTCCCTGTGGATGGCCATGGGCTCAAAGCAACCATGATGTCCTGACCCCTCTTTGTCCTCCCAGGCACAGTGAATCCATGCAATTCAGTGCTTGGTGAAGACAAATATTTTCTATTGCTCTTTACTGGCTGCACATGTGCATGTTTTTCCAAAAAAAAGATTATCTTAGGCCTTGCTCTTTTTCCCCAACCGAATAACAAACACTAAATTAAAAAACCCCAACCTATTGATATGTGAGTTGCATTTGATAAGAACAGTGTGCACTAGGGCGGAGTTCCCTGTCCCACATACTCTGCCTAACTCTCCTGACAGGTAAGGAGGTAATAGGTCCTGCCTGCCTCTGGGCCACTCTCACCTGCTTTCTCTTATCTATATATATAAAAACCTAAGCGATCAGCCAACAGGCCAGTAGCTATAACACACACTGACCACCAGGGGGCAGACGCTCAGTGCAGGAGCAGAAACCACAGGCATAGAAACATGGAACAGACTGATGAATCTCAGAGGAAAGGGGAGCAGGGGGAGGGCAGGACGAGATTAACCAAAAATATTATATGCATACTAGAGTCCCAGTGCATGGATTCATGCACCAGTGGGGTCCCTCGGCCTGGCCTGTGGGGATTGGGCCGAAACTGGCTCTCTGACATGGTCCCGGATTGCAAGAGGGTGCAGGCCAGGCTGAGGGACCCCACTGGTGCACGAATCCATGCACCAGGCTTCTAGTCTTTAAATAATGTCTCTAGGCACGTGTTACAGAGGTGGATCTCAAGAGCTTCAAGTATAAGAAGCTCCTCTGTAATGTTATGACTTTCTTGTTACTGCACCCCCTTCCCATACCAGCAGTTGCATGTTTAGTAGGACACACTGAAAGGCTACTATGAATTCAGTAGTGCATCCCACAACTTCACGTTTTGTAAGTCACAGCTCTTAGAAGCATTTAAAGAAACAGTGTACTTGTAAGATCCGAGTCAACCTGCAGACAATGTTCAGAACAACATAAATTCCCTCACCCCTGCAATAACTCTGAAGTGCATGAATGAAGCAGCATTGTGCTAAAGCCAGTGCACACTTGGGAAGGCCCACCCTGGCCTTGAGGGGCACAGATGGACCTGCTTGTTAGCTGTGTGCATGCTCACTGTGCCACAGGACCACACGCTGTAGCCCTAAGGTAGAGCCCCAAAACAGAGGCAATTTGACTGCATTTCCACATATCACAATTCCCAAATGAGAAAGCCAGGCCAGGTCTGTTCCCTGAAGAGATGGCCACTGTAAAGAAATGTCAGGAAAAAAATTGCTAGGCTGCCCTGGTTAACTGCCTCAAGTTGGGTGAAGAGTCATCCATACACCAAAAGGATGTGGGTCTGATTCCCGATCAGGGCACATATCTAGGCTGTGGGTTTGATTCATGGTCAGGGCACGTATGAAAGGCAACTAATCAATGTTTCTCTCAACATGGGTGTTTTTGTGTGTTTTTTCCCTCTCTCTCTGTCTCCCCCTTCTCTCTCTCTCTCTCAAATCAATAAACATATCCTCAGGTGAGGATAATAAAAAAAGTTGCTAAGCCAGGCTAAAAGATAATCATTTTTGTATGGAGATAACAATAAAAAATAAACAAACAAAAAACTAGGAAGAGAGAGACATAATCAAAAATCTTGTTACCAAACTTCTAACCCTGACATAGTGACCAAACTGTGGTGGATTCAACCCTTCAAATGGAGAAAGCAGGGACTGAGGGAGGAGGATAGAGTACCTCAGAAATCACAACTTCTTCCTGAGCCTCCAAAAAGTGAGAGAAATAAGCCAGCTAGACCCAAAAACTGATGCCACTTAAAAATGTGACTTGAGTCAACATATGTGAGTATAAATACATGCATCTGAGGATAATTAGAAACTGGACATTATTCTAGGTAATGTCATAAAATTCTGGTTCTCACTATTAACTGAATTTTTTGTCATTCTTTGAATAAGCAGCTAGTACCTGCAAGCTGTAAAAGTGAGACAAATGCATGGAAAACACATTTTATTGGTGACAAAGTTTAGTTAATAACAATAACAGCAGCAACTAACACTCATATTATTTAATATTTGCCAGGCACTGTTCTATTCTAAACACAATATACATATTAATAACTTCACCATCACTACTAGCTACTCTTATTATTCCCATTCTACAGATGAAGAAACAAAAGCACAGAGAGGCTGCCCAAGGTCACCCAGGTGGTTAGTAGCAGCATTTGGCTCCAGAGTTCTCACTCTTAATCACTATGCTATTGCATCACCGATTTAAAAGTAATGTAAAAGCTTTGAGAGAAAAATCTGTTCAAAGATCCTACATACTTCATAGTTTTCTCCAAATAAATCTATATACTTTTTTTCAGTTTCCAGTGGTTTTTTTTTAATTTATATTTATTGTTGAAAGTATTACAAATGTCCCCCTTTTTTCCCCATTTAAGCCCTCCACCCTGGATCTGCCTCCCCCCATCTTTTGATAACCACAGTTCTTTTTCTCTTCTCCACCTAGGGAAAAATACAAGTAAAAGTCCAAGCATGTTGTCTATCCCACAGCTGGTGAGAAATACTAGGAATCTCTCCCTAGATCTGGAGTAGGGCTCAGCCACCTTGTGCAGATGCCCCTAAGCTTGCACACTTGCACCAAAGTCCCGCTCGGGGCTGCCAGTACCTTTGGCATCCGTCTAATTTAGCTCACTACAACCAAGACAAACAGATATGAACTTAGCATTATGTGCGGAGACGGAAAATAGAAACTCAGGCAACAGTAAAGGGTGGAAACACTTTTAAATAAAAGTAATTTTAAAGGTCCAAGTATAAGAGACTGGAACACAAGATTGAGGGGGTAAGGGGGAGAGAGAAATCATGAGGTTTCACTTCAAGAAGAAAAAGTGCTCTGGGCATTAGTACTTGAGGGTTAAAAAGTAGCTCAGGGAACTTTCACCTTTCTTGTGGGAATGGAAAATAGTACAGCCACGCTGGAAATCAGCTTGGCCATTTTTTTTTAATGAAGTTAAACATATACTTACCATATGGCTCAGCAACCCCACTCCTAGGTATTAATCCAAGAAAAAATGAAAACGTGTGTTCTCCTAAAAATGTGTTTTGAGAGTTTTATTCATAATCATCATAAACTAAAAATAACCCAAATATCCATCAACTAGCAAATGGATAAGCAAACTATATATTCACACAACAGTATATATACTATCTATAATAACCCTATCTAATAAAGAGGGAATATGCTAATTGACCCTCACTCTGTAGCAAAGATGGCGGCACCCACAGCCAATAAGGAGGGAATATGCTAATTGACTGCCCCGCCCTCAAAGATGGCGGCACCTACAGCCACAGATGGCAGTGCCCAGTCCCCTCAGCCCTGCCAGGGTGGCAGCCATGTGCCTGCCTCCATAGTCCCCTAGTCCCCTCAGCCCCACAGCCACCCAGGGCCGGCCCAAAGTGCAGGCAAGCTTCGGATGGCAGCTGCCCAGCTGCCCAGGGCTGCCCGAGGCTCAGGTAACCAGGGCCGGCCAAAGCTTGCGCTGCTGGCAGTGGCAGCAGCAGAGGTATGATGGGGGCATTGCCATCCCCTGATCGCTGGGTTGCCTCCTGTCCCTGAGGGCTCCTGGACTGTGAGAGGGGGCAGGCCGGGCTGAGGAACACCCCCCTCCAGTGCATGAATTTTCATGCACCGGGCCTCTAGTAAAAGCATAATATGCTATTAGACTGGACAGCCGAACAACCTTCTGGACGTCATTCCGGACGTTCTTCTGGACGAAGCCATGGCGGCAGGGGCGAAGGCAGAGGCAGTTAGGGGTGATCAGGCAGGCAGGTGCGCGGTTAGGGACGATCAGGCAGGCAGGCAGGCAGAGGCAGTTTGGAGTGATGAGGCAGGCAGGCAGAGTGGTTAGGGGTGATGAGGCAGACAGGCGAGTGGTTAGGGGCAATCAGGCAGGCAGGCAGGTAAGCGGTTAGGAACTAGTGGTCTGAGATTGTGAGAGGGATGTCCGAGGGGTCCCGGATTGTGAGAGGATGCAGGCAGGGCTGAGGGACCCCTCCCCCCCCCCCCGCCCCCGCCTGCCCCAGTGCACGGATTTCATGCACCGGGCCTCTAGTTCAGAAATAAAAGGAACAAACTACTGGGAACATGCAACATTGGTGGATCTCAAGTGTATTAATCTAAGTGAGATTCAAAAAGCTACATACTACTTAATTTCATTTACATAACACTTTGGAAAAGACCAAACTATAAGGATAGAAAAAAGATCAGTGGCTTCCAAGGGCTGAGTGGAGGAACTGATTAAACGGGCACAAGGAATGATTTAGGGTAATGGAAATTTATATATATATTTTTAAAATATTTATTTGTTTTTATTTCAGAGAGGAAGGGAGAGGGAGAGAGAGATAGAAACATCAATAATGAGAGAATCATAGATCGGCTGCCTCCTACAGGCCCCACACTGGGGATCGAGCCTGCAACTGGGTCATGGGTCCTGACCAGGAATTGAACTGTAGCCTCCTGGTTCATAGGTCAATGCTCAATCACTGAGCCATGCCAGCCAGGATGAAATTTATATTTTGCTTATGGTGGCTACACAATTGTATGCACTTATCAAAACTCACAGTTGTACACTTTTAAAAAGAATGAACTTTTCTGTATTTAAATTATATATCAGCACACCTGAATTTTTAAAACTAGCTCAGAGCAATTATGCCAACAAAATTATCTCATGGAATGGGGCTATTTTATCTTCTACAAGGTTCTACAAACCATTTATCCAACTTTTTATATTAACTCCATTTTCTTCTCATACAATATTTATAGAAAGATTATTGGTTGCTCATTTATAGGATAAAAGCTCCTTTATGAGGGCATGTGCCGGGGGCTAGGGGAGGCAGGAGGTCAATGGGGGAAAAAAGACAACATATGTACTACCATTTGTAATACTTTAAACAATAAAATAAAATTTAAAAAAAGGTCCTTTCGTCATATACACTTTCTTAAGGTAACCTTTGACTATTTAGATAATTATGGGAACTCTTCGATATTAAAAATAGTTGACTATGTGGCTCTTTCTCCTGGTGCTAAAAATGTGCCTGCTAATCACCCAGGAAAGAAGGCAAGTAAGATTCCAATGGCTGTCTGTCCACACAGACTGCCACTATAAAACCATTAAATTACCAAGAAGTTCAGGTACTGCCATCCTTACTCCGAACTACATCAAAGGTAAACCTAGGTTACTGCTGAAATCTTTAGGGAACTAAATCTAAAATAAATCTTGACGCTGAATGGCAAACCATTAGTAGCATAGGAAAATTAAAAAAAAAAACACCATATGTATGATTGAACAATATAACTGCACTGTGATTTGGTCTCCATATACAGACCAAAATCTATGTGAATAGTTCTGGTTCTTTCCTTCACTCAAAACTGAGCAGGTACATCTTGATTGCTTGTGTGTGCTAGGCATAAAAGATACAATGGTAACCCAGTGTCCCCATCATTACAGAGCTCACATTTTCTTGAGAGACACAGATAAATTATAAATAAATTAATGAACAAAAAACTGGTTAATCAATAATAGACTGCATGTCAGTTAGTAAGAACTGGAGGGGGCTTTTATTTTAGATAAAGTGGTCAGGTATCTCTGAGGTACTAACATTTGAGCATAGCCCTGGGAGAGTTGGGGAAGAATGCTGGTGAATATCAGGAGGGCGAGTGTCAGGAGGAGGAAAGAACCAGTCTTAAGATAGTGTGACTGCTATGACCAAGGGACTAGCAAGGTGGCCATGTGGCTGGAAGGGAGCGAGGGAAGAGAAGAGTTCCTGGAAATGCTGGCGAGAGATAGCTGAGCCCAGATCATATAGGCCCTCTACCAAAGGAGGACTTTGGGTTCTTTTCGAAGTCACCAGAAGCCACTGTTGGGTATGGGCAAGGGGGTGGCATGATCTTGTTTTAGTTTTAAGGAATCATTCTAGTTGCTCTGAGGAAAACAGACTTTGGGGTTATGTGAGAAACCACCTATTGTCTTCACTAGCAGAAAGGGGTGGAAAGGAGTCTGGAAGGCTGGTAAACCTTGAGGCTCTGGCAAGGGTCAGAGCCATACACCCACTGTCTAGTTGAGACAAAGGGAGCTGAAGCAACTTCCACCTTTTAGTCCTAAGTAAATCCTTGCTGATGGGCTATCACCGAGCTATTACTGGAATTGCTTGCCTAAGGGCTATGGGTGTATCCCACACCTGAATAAAAGGGATGGCAAGGCCAGAGCAAAGCAGAGTCCTTCCTTGGGCCTGGCCCCCAATTTCCAAATTATTATTTCTTGTCTTGTCTCTTTCATTTGCGCACGGCCTCCTCCAGAGCCCAAACCCGAACCCTGAACCTGAACCCTGAACCATGCAGGACATGGGACACTCGCAGGGTTAGGTAAATATGGAAGTGGACAAGAAGAAGCAGAGAATTTGATAGAAGGTCACCACAGCCATTAGAGCAGAGCCAGTAAGCCATAGATTGGGTGGTGACAGTGGAGGAGATGAGAAGTCGTCAGACTGGACAACTGGGTGAATGCATGATAGTACCACAGACTGAGATAGGATAGTAAATTAAAAAACAACAACATATGTACTATGTGCTGAAATGGAGCAAGTTAGTTCCATAGTTAACAGCTGCTGAGTTACTGGAAAGTGTATGTAATATTGTTATCAGAGAGAGGGGTGAATTAAGATAAAGAAAAGGTTAATTAGACTCAAAGAACATTATATCTTAAGATTTTCTTTACAATGGAAACAGTTAATTTAGATACTAATTTGATCTTACAATAACAACCCCACTGACTAGGTTATTTACTACATGCAGCTAAGAAAAGAATTTTTTGTAAGAAACTATACACTCCATTAGTGAACTTTCCAGGAAACAAAAGCTTCAAAGCTTCCTGCAATATATCAACAATGCTTTGAAGCTCCCCTTTATTTAACCCTTACTGAAAGAAAATAATTTCAACCAGATTGTAGAATGCGAATATGCTTTTCTAAATTTACAATATAAAAAAGCTTTGTCTGATGGGAAAGAGGAGTCAAATTATAAGACTCTTTAATTGGTTTACATGTTAAAGCCTTTTATATAAACAGTTTGCTGGACATAATCCACATCAAAGCATTTATCTGCTTCACAGATTATTTTCTTCAGCTGCCCTAAAATGTCCCTGTTGAGGAAGCTCTTTCTGAGCTTTATGAAGCTGCATCTCACCTAGAAAGAGGCCAGAAAAATAACACACAAATGCCCAATGGGATCAAGTTGATGCCTGCAAGTCGGAGTGAGGTACAGTAGCAGGAGAACCAGCAAAGCTCAGCTTCCACATTATGAGACTGCACACGTCCCCAAATCACATCTGTTTCCAAGACAAGATTCATGCCCAGGGTCCAAAACACAGGAAAAAATTCAAATAGTTTTGATTGAGATAACTGTAGCCTGCTAACATGCAGAATGTCTTCCAGAAAGATATCAACTCCCTCATTTTCCATCTTTTCTTCCTTTCTCCCTTCTCCCTCCCAATTCAATCTTCAGAGCAACAGCACAGAGCCTGATGGGTAACCATATCAGAACACTTTGGGATGCTTAGCCTAGGGAACTCCAGAGACAACAGCCACAGACATCACTTTTAATCAATCCAATTTGAACCATCCAAACTTGAAACAATCTCATAAACTTAGTCTGCTTTTGATTTTTCAAAAGTTTTACTCAAAAAAAATTAGGTCTCCAAAGTAGTCATACTTTTCCCTCATTAGCCAAGAGAAAATCTTTTAGTCACAAAGGGCCAGAATAGGTGACTTATATGGCTTCCCAATGTTTCCTTTCGGTGACATTTCCGAAATCCTTTAATGGTTTTCCAACCTCTCTCTCTCTCTCTCTCTCTCTCTCTCTCTCTTAGGATATACCAGTACTCTTGGAGATCTGTTCTCAAAAAAACTCATAGTTTTGCCGCAATTTTCAACCAGTGTGTCCTGATAATTTTTTAAACATGCAATGCCTGACTAGTTAGTCAGGGGCACTAACCTCTTTTCCCTTAGATTGTTAAATAAAAGAAATGACAACAGCCGACGCAACAGTAGCTATCTGGTGTGAATAAATCAAATTATACTTTTTTTTTTGTCAGATTGGCAAAATATATATTTTTGGGTGTGCTGCAGAATTTTAGTAATTAGTTTACATGTGCCATGAGGTGAAAAAGGTTGAACATCACTACGCTAAAAGAATTCCTTACTCAAGTATCTGAATTTAGTGACTTTTCCCACAGTATCAGCTGTTTCAGACAGATTTTTCTAGTTTGTTGCTTTAAAATGTCAAGATGTGTTTTGTTTTTTTAATCTGGACTTAGGACTTCCTTTCACACAGCCCCTCAGCATTACACTAACCAGATGCTTCTGCCTTTTTCCAGATGACAGAGCACCAAGGCTTCGCACCCTAGGCTTCTCCCAGGTCATCAGTTCAGATCTTTACCTTATTTTTCCACTTCCAGACAAATTTCTCTCTCTCTCTCTCTTCTCTCTCTTCTCTCTTCTCTCTTCTCTCTTCTCTCTTCTCTCTCTACTCTCTCTCTCTCTCTCTCTCCCTCTCTCTCTCTCTCTCTCTCATCTGTAAGCACAGACATACCCACACAATATCAAATCCTCTGCCAAGACGGCATTAGTGTGGTTTTCTATTTGGTCTCATCTATAATGACCTAAAGATGTATTCTATCTGGATTCTCAGAGGTCTGTTAAATATTAATCACAAAGATGTGAAATGTTAGAAAAGTAGGTCAATCTGAACCTCCACTATTAATCTTGTCGGTTATCATTTCTTGGTGAGAGTCTATAGCCCATTCTGAAGCTGTCACTGACCACTGAGAAGTGAATAGGACCCAAAAGCTCCTTCTCCAGAAATATCCCAAAACAAAATGGTGGCTATAATTGCCATTCTAGAACAGGAGTCAGCAAACTGCTGCTCATGGGCCAGATCCAGCCAACTGCCTATTTTTATCAACAAAGTTTTCTTGGAACACAGCCATGCTCATTTGTTTCCGTATTATTTATGGCTACTTCACACTACACCAGCAGAGTTGAATAGTTTTGACAGAGACCCACAGAGCCTAACGTATTTATTCTCATTCTTTCCAGAAAAAGTTTGCCCACTTCTGCTTTAAAACCCATGACTTCTAAGACAATATAAATCCCACTCTACATGGTTTTATAAAGTTACCTAAATATTATTCTCCTAAAATTAAATGAAAGAGTTATCCACACAAGTGCACAGCACAGTACCTGAGATTCTGGAGGCAATCTCTACTAATAAAAGGGTAATATGCTAATTATACAGGACGTCTTCCGGACAAAGCCAAGGTGGCAGGGGCCAAGCAGAGGCGGTTAGGGGCGATCAGGCCGGCAGGGGAGAGCAGTTAGAGGGGATAAGGATGGCAGGGGAGGCAGTTAGGGGTGATTAGGCTGGCAGGGGAGGGCAGTTAGGGGCAATCAGGCTGGCAGGCAGAGGTAGTTAGGGGACGATCAGGCTGGCAGAGGAGCAGTTAGGGGCGATCAGGTAGGCAGGGGAGCAGTTAGGGGCATCAGGCCGGCAGGCAGAGGTGGTGAGGGGTGATCAGGCAGGCAGGCAGGCAGGCAGGCGAGTGGTTAGGAGCCAGCAGTTCCGGATTATGAGAGGGATGTCTGAGCAGGATCAGGCCTAAACTGACAGTCGGACATCCCCCAAGGGGTCTTGGATTGGAGAGGGTGCAGGCCGGGCTGAAGGACCTACCCCCTCCCTTGCCCGGGGCATGAATTTCGTGCACCAGGACTCTAGTCCTATATAATAAAACCCTAACATGCAAATCAACTGAACGGTGGAAGCACCAGTTGCTATGACGCTCACTGACCACAGGGTGGGGGCGCCGCTCAGCTGCAGGCAGGCAGTAAAGAGTGAGAGGTCCTGGACTGTGAGAGGGCACAGGCCGGGCTGAGGGACCCCCCTCCCCCAGTGCATGAAATTTCGTGCACCAGGCCTGTAGTTAATAATATATATCCACTTCTTCCACTTGTGAAACTGTTTCTGGTCCTTAGGTACCTAGTTTAAGAGTCTCTTCCTTTCTGCTGTATTCTCCCTGCAAAGTTGTAAGCTTTCTCATCTTGGCACCACAATTTATTTTAATACTGGCTATAGCATAGTCTCATTATCTATCCACTCATATTTCTTCCCATCTAGAATGTGGATTCCTCTAAGAAGTGCCATATCTTATTTCCCTTTGTTTCCGCAGTGCCTGGCATACAGTAAGATCCTAGCAAAGATTTTTTCAGAGAGTGAGTGAAGAAATAGTAAATCAACACTAGAAATATTCTTAATTCTAAAAGATACCATGCAAAGATCATTAATAATATTAGTAATATTAGTAAATAATACCAGGCTTCCCAACCGGAATTTCACAAATAATGAGCAATTTTTGGTCACCAATTTAAGGTTACAACTTGCTACATATTACAGAAGTATTATTAAACAGGCAAAGGGCAAGTTAACTCTCCAATCATGTGTAGTTACAAAGAAGTTCCTAGAAGCCAAGGAAGTAATAATGATTCTTGTTTAAATCCAACAACTTAAAAAAATCCTCTAACCAAACCTCTCATCTTTGAACGACAATGTAAAGTGTGATATTCTTTGTCTATAATAAGAGCCTGGATTTAAGATTTCTAATAATAGTGATACACTATAAAATAAACTCTTTGAAAAGATAGTTGTTTCTCATGGATTTAGTTTAAGAAGATTAATTCATTTGAATATGAGTCAAGCAATGAACTAGGCATTGTGGATATAATAGTGAAGAAACCCTATTAATAGTGAAGAAACCCTATAATAGTGAAGAAACCCGACTCGGCTCAGTGGATAGAGCGCCGGCCTGCAGACTTGAAGGGTCCCAGGCTCGATTCCGGTCAAGGGCATATACCTTGGTTGTGGGCACATCCCCAATAGAGGGTGTGCAGGAGGCAGGTGTTCGATGTTTCTCTCTCATCAATGTTTCTGACTCTCTATCCCTCTCCCTTCCTCTCTGCAAAAAATCAATAAAATATATATTTTTAAAGATAGTGAAGAAACCTTGCCCTTGCTCTAGTAAATAAATGAGTTTAGAGAGATCTTAGAATTAATTTTGATAAGATTCTTCTTTGAGTTATTTATATTACATAAATTTTCCATTATATTATATACCATAAATAACTAAGAGGGTCTCATGTTTCCAAAATAGAGACATTTACATATTGCATTATTGCTTATTGTTGCTATAACAAATTACTACACAATTGGTGGCTTAAAAAACACACAAATTTATTTAGTTATTTTTAAACTTTTAATTAATTTTATTGGGGTGACATTGTTTAATAGGATCATATAGGTTTCAAGTGTACATTTCTATGATGCATGATCTGAACATTGCATTGTGTGCTCATTGCCCAAAGTCAAATCATCTTTTATCATCATCTATTTGGTAATCTTTACCCTTTACTACCCCCTCCACTGCCTTCCCTGTGGTAACCACCATACTGTTGTCTGTGTCTATGAGTTTCAGTTTTACTAGTATAACCCACACTAGAGTCCCGATGCACAAAATTCACGCAAGAGTAGACCTTCCTTCACCCGACTGCCGGCACTGGCTTCCCTCTGGCACCCGGGACCTGGGATTCCCTCGCAGCCCTGGCTATGTCCGGCAGGTGGTCCGGAAAAACGTCCAGTATAATAAGCATATTACGCTTTTATTGTTATAGATATGATTCTTAGCTGTTTCCAAAAAACAACACAAATTTATTATCTTAGAGTTCTAGAGGTTGGAAGTTTGAAATGGGTGTCACTGGGCTAAAAAGCAAGGTGTTGGTAGGACTGGTTCCTTCTAAGGGCTCCAGGGCAGAATCCATTTCTTTCCCTTCTCAAGCTTCTAGAGTCCGCCTGCTCATGGCACCTTCTTCCATCTTCAAAGCAACAAAGGTTTGGAGACTTTATCACAAGGCCTCACTCCAGTCTTGTGATAAAGTCTCCTGTCTCCTTCACTTCAGAGAACTTTCATGATTACATTCGACCCACCTGAATTACTTAGATTATCCAGAATAATCATCCCATTTCAAGGTCAGTTTACGAGCAATCTCTATTCACCATGTAATCTAACATATTCACAGCTTCTGAGGATTAGGATGTGAACCATGATTCTTCAGGGAGCCATGATTTTTTTTACCAAACATTTCTCTGTAGGAATCATGTCAATAAGCCCAGTCACATGTATGACCCCACATGAAACCTGAAACACCATGAGAAACCAGCCCTCCCACTTGCCAGAACATCACTCGTACCAGCAGTCCCTGGCACCTCACAGAAGCACACCACCCATGTTCTTCTACAAGCTCCACCGGAGGAAGTGGCCATTTCCTAGTCATCAAACTATGTTCTATCCAGGTCTCAACTCTTCTAAGAATAAAACTAATGATTTTCTTCTTATCCTCCTCCAAATTAAGGGAAAACTAAGCCTCTCTTCCGTCTTTCTATTCTAATGAAGGATAAACCCCTGTGACCTGTATTGCACAAAGATTTGTTAATGGCAGTAAAGATTTATTCATCGATGTCCTGTTGCTGGGTAGCTAAGCATACATGTTCATTCATTCTTCTTCTTTAAAGTTCAAAGAATAGGTGTGTGTGTTCACATGTGTGTGTGATATAAACTCTTGGAGAGCAAAGCCTATTTAATGTACTAAGCACAGATGCTCAGTGAATACTGCTCAGCTTACCGAAGACTAAGCAGTCTTTGACCATGACAATAAAACAAGTGCTCTGAGACCATACACAGAGCCTTGTAGAGAGTTCCTCTTGTCAAAGGTATGTGGAAAGAACCTCGAGGAGCAGCTGCCTGCAACAGGGAAAAGGTCATTTTGGGCCCTGAGATGTCACCTTAAGGGGTAAGAGCAGCTGGCTCTCAGAACACAGAGTTGGATTCTGGCTTGAAAGAATTAGAAGCCAGCTCTTCTTTTTCTGACAACAGCCTTTGGCCACACATGATGCTCCATTTCAGCTGGCATGAGCCTAGGATTTAGCGCCCATTTGGCTGCAGGGAATAGATTTTCCAGCTCTCTTTTCCTGCTGGCACTCAGCTGTGACCCTCGGTACTGGAAGCATCTGTTGAGAACCAGCCCTAGTCACTTGTACAAGAGTTCTTCCCAGGTCATCAGACCCCATCTGTCCACTAGATAGAGATCACTTACCTTAGGAACATTTCAAAACAAAGGTTTATAAAATACCTTGATCAACTGGGTATTTAACAACTTCTATTTAATTGTGATCATTATCAAAATTTCAAGTAAGAAAAATATAAACTTAAGGAAAGAGACAGTCTCCATGTGACTGTCCCAGACACCCAATGTCTTTTTTCATGGATTCTCCCTCTTCCCTTTTCCCTTAACTGCCAACTCTGACTTGGGAACACAGATGGCAAAAAGATGTGTTCAGTTCCTACCTCCAGCTAATGCTTCTATGTATGAGAGGTGAAAACTGATGAAAGATTTCCATTTCTCTTAGTCCTTTGTTGGCTATGCACTGAAATATCCCCAAGCCAAAGTAAAAGTTTTATCAGGAGAACCAGCCCCTATGCTAAAAATGACAACTGAACACAGTTTCACTGGCTACTTATTGTGAAAATTCCATGAAGAAAAAGGGAACATAACAGCCCTTTCCGTGTGAGTACTGCTATTTGCACTGTCAGGTAAATAGAAGCTCATTCATGTCTGATGCTTCCTTTTGCCTTCATCACACCGTAATGCTCTACATTCAACCCAGAGAAATCCAAAACAGGCAAGCAAGACCATCCAGCTGAGACCCCCTCAGCTAAGGGTGAACAAGGCCTGTGACAAACGAGTTAATGTCACTAGAAAGTCATTAGTCTGAGACAGAGCCCAGCAGAGAAGCCAAAGCCCACTTTACCTGCAAGACAACTGGTCTAGAATCTTGCTGGGGCCCTGCATGTGTGAGTGTCAGCCATGTGTCAGAGGGAAGTTAAGAGATTTTTCCCTGGAGGAGTTACATCCAGCACATAACAAACTAAGCTTGAGTCTGGAAAACAAGCTCTTGTCCAAACAGAAATGACTAAACACGATAGAAGCTTCAGAGTTTGGTGACCATTGAAACACCAATCCCTCTCCTTGTCCTTTGCTCTTTCTATGATTTCCTCTTATACTTTATTTGGAGGGGAATTGAGTTGATTGAAGCTGAAGGCATGATCATCTTTTTTTTTTTTTTTTAATCCTCACCTGAGGTTATTTTTTCCAAGGATTTTTGGAAGGGAGGAAGGGAGGCAGGGAAAGAAAGAGAGAGAGAAATATAAATGTGAGAGAGACACATTGATTGGTTGCCCCATGCACCCTGGCTGGGGCCAGGGATTGAATCTGCAACCCAGGTATGTGCCCTTGACCAGGAATCAAACCCTTGTGGGCTAACACTCTAACCACTGAGCAACGCAGGGCAGGGCACAATATTCTTGTATTTTTCTTAGAGCAGCCCATTTATAAAATTAAAAATACCACCCTGGCCAGTGTGGCTCAGTTGTTTGGGTATCATCCCATGCACCAAAAGGCTGCTGGTTCGATATCTAGTTAGAGCACATGCCAGGGTTTCAGGCTCAATGCCTGGTAGGGAGCGTGCAGGAAGCAGCCCATAGATGTTGCACTCTCACTTAGATGTTTCTCTCTCTCTCCCTTTTCTTTGCTCACTCTGTCTCTAAAAACCAACTAAAAACAACAATTTAAAAAATTAAAAATACCTAGGTTGATGGCTGCTTATAGGCAGTGGAGGAATTATCTTGCTCCACTAACTTTTACTAAATTTTTAATTGTTGTGGTAAATGCATATGGCAAATCCTTATGAGAATAAAAGTAGTGAATAAAGCCATTTAAGCCATTTTTTTCAAGAATGTGGCAACTTCAATGTACAAGCTCTATTCCTCTCTGCATCAGATAGAACTTCATTAAATATTGTTAGAAAAACAACAACCTAAATCAAAAAGCATTGAGTATATGTTGGTAGGTGTAAGGACAAATGATCTGAAAGCCAGATATTTTCTAAATACCTCTGTGTTAGGTGCAGTGAGAGAGGCCAAGGATCCAGTCCTGCCTTTACAGCAGTCCAATTAGCTGGAAATCAACATCTAAAACATGTAGTTTGAGACATGCTCTAATATGAGTTTTGTCCAGTGGGGCCAGCAGCCTCCCTCCCCAACAGGTGCAGCTGACCCAGATGACTGCTTTGAGGAGGCACCGGAATGACACTGTTAGGGATCAGTAAGGTTCAGCCTGCTGAGAAGGAAGGGGAAAGGCACTCCAGATGGCAGAAACAGCATGGGCAGGGCCACAAAGCTGAGACTGAGCCTGGGATTTTCAAAGGGCTGATAGTAATTATGCACAACTAGAACGTGGCACGTACAACAGGATGAGGGATAGAAGCAGGCATCAAAAGGGCCTGCATGCCAGGCTGAAATGTCAGCTCTAAGGCTACAGCCGAAGATTTAGGCTATAACAAGTACATGCATTTAAGAAGGGTGACAGAGTGCAGTGCCAAATCAAGAAAGGCAAGGCAAGGGGGGAAGGGCGGGAAAATATGGTCACAGGTGAAGTGTCCAACTCGACCAGCATGCTGGGCATTACCTGCTGGGCTCACCCCACTAGATGCCAGGGTGAGTAGAAGGTGAGAATCATGAGGGAAGCACGGGCCCTTCAGGGCTGAAATGAGGAGCGGGGGCAGGAAAGTTTTCACATGGATTTGCATTTGCATTGTAGGGAATAGGATTTTGACTGATAACCTGGGAAGGTGCTGAAGCAGGAGAGATGGCAGGGCTGGAAAGTAAGCCTTAGGGCATGTGTAAGAAAGGATGGGGGATATGTCGGCAGCAGTAATGTGACACAGAATGAAAGCTTCATAAATACCTGGGGTGAGGAAGAGAGACTCTAGGTACCTTACCACAAAACCTGACATGCAAACCTATGACAATTTCTGTAGCCGGAATGATGCTGTGTGTGTGTGTGTGTGTGTGTGTGTGTGTAGGGGAGAAGCATAAGTCCATGGATTCATTAAATTAACATCTCGTGACTCTCTCAAAATTATTCATCAGCTGACAAAAAGACAACTATTATTGTGCCTTGAAGTCCTTGTACCTAACATTTCTGTGCCAGACATACTCACTTAGCATAGAGGTTCTGGAAAAATCTGGCCACCTTCCTCCTCCTTATGATCACTTGGGAGGGGAAGCCAAAAGACCAAAAGTTACCCTCAGGGCACCTCCTCAAAGATATTATTAGATCATCAGAATTAGATTTGATTCTCCCCAGCCAGACTTTGTATCCGCTACATATCAGATTATGACCCTTTCAGTGAAGCTCCTCTCTGTGCCCGTTCATTTATCTAAACAGAGGCAGGACTTCAAGCACAGGCATGAAAGGGAAACCAAAGGGCCACCTCAGCCCCTGTCAGGGACTGACATTCTGCTTCCCTGTGATCTACCACACACTTCCCCTCAGACCTGACCAGAGGGGAAGACTCACTGTGACATCAGCACACGCCCTTCCTGCCTCTCCAGCCCCACCCCACCCCACCAAGGCCCATCAGAGAGGCTTCCTGGGGGGGGACTGGTGAACACAAAAATTAAAAGGTCTTGTATGGGCACCAATGCTGGCTCGTGGCTTTTATGTCCCTTCCACATTTCATTTGTAAGCATCTTGGAAAGAATCTTCTATGGTTTAAGTAGCAGATAGGTACAGCCTAAACTATAGTTACCCATATAGGGGCAACACAACATGCCACTTCCTCAGCCCTCAGAGAGAGGGCACAAATGTGTGTTCTCACACCCCACAGACCAGCGGCCAGTGAAGAGAGCAGCTGCTGTGTCAGCCTGTTCCAGGGAACTTATGGTTTGGTCTGGGGATGCATTTATTTACCTCATTAAGTAAATGTACATGGATCACCTACTATGCACCAGACATTGTTCTAGTCACTTAGCATAAAATAGCAAACAAAACAGAAAGTCTTTGCCTCATGGAGCTAATATACAGTGATAAGTGAGGAGGCCCCTTCTCCATATATAGTCAATAAAAGGAACCAGATTAAAAATGGTGGATGCTGCATGGACATGCTCCAGGACCAAACTGGAATTACAACTAAAATACAGAAAAACTTCCTGAATAATCAATGGAAGACTCACTGGAGAGAACCCAGATAACTGAGAACTGAAAGTGGAGACCACATACACACTGGTAGGAGGGCAGAGGCGCAAAAGGGCTGGCGGTGCTCCCATAGACAGCAACTGAAGTTCCAGAGAGATATCTCAGCTGTGGGGGGTTGCCACTGAGAACTCTGGGGTCTAAGGCCCAAACTGGTCCCCCAGCAGAGGGCACCAGACTTCAGGAGGGTACCCACATAACATCTGGCTGTGAAAAGCAGCAGGGGTGCTGTCTGCCAGGGAGAGACAGCTGGAAATTCAGGCAACCTCTTAACGGGCCAATGCACAAATTTCCTATGGAGCCACCCACCTTGTGCTCTGGCAGAGGAAAGGCAGAGTGGACTGGAGCTGTGTGAACAGAAGCCAGGATTGGCAGCTCTGGGGTTAGAGCTCAGAAAGCAGAAAAACCAGTTTCCTGTGCTGAGTCATTCCCTCATACCAGCGAGGTCATCTTTCTCACACAGACAATTGCTATACAGGTGGCTTTGCCTGGGTGGAAGACAGCTGACCCACCCTATTGGAAAACACCTTGCCCCAGAGTGCTGAGTTTGACACCCAGAGACTGAGAATAACAGCCTCCAGGCAGAAGCAACTGCCCCACCCTGTTGAAAAAAAAACTCTTGCCACAGCTGTGGATGATTGCCTGAGGGCAATTCAAGCAGTCTGTAAATAGAGGCAGTCTCTGGAGGATTTGAGTCTCTGCCTGATCTAATTAGTCAAAAACAGCATTTGACATTGTCTTGCACCAGAAACTGAGAGGTGCAGCAGATCTGCCTAACACAGTTACAAACACCAACAGGTAGCCAAAATGCAGAGACAAAGAAACAATCCACAAATGAAAGAACAAGAGAATTCTCAGAAGAAGAGATAAATGAAATGGAGATAAGAAATGTATCTGATATAGAGCTCAGAATACTTGGTGTACCAGTTAGTAATGCGGATTTTTTTCAATAGATGGAGTTACACATATGTTGATATACATGCAATTTGATATGTATTTTGTTGTATTGACAACAAGCTTCAAAACTTCATATGTCAAATTTGCTGAAGGTGTTAACATCATAGATATTTTTACACTTAAAAATGTTGAATTTGGTGCCAAAAAAACCCCAGCATTTGCGGGAAGTTTTAATTCATTACTTTATTTTGAAGAAAAGTGCTGCTAAATACTTCAGGAAGCTTATGGTGAACATGCTCCATCTCAAGATACTTGTGAATGCTGGTTTAAATGCTTTAAAAGTGATGATTTCGCTGTGAGAGACAAAGAACATCCAGGTCAACCAAAAAAGTTTGAAGACCAACAATTACAAGCATTATTGGATGAAGATGCGTGTCAAACTCAAAAACAACTTGCAGAAAGATTAAACGTTACTCAGCAAACAATTTACGATCATTTACAAGCAATGGGAAATATTTTAAAGGAAGGAAAATGGGTGCCACATCAACTGAACAAAAGACAAATAGAAAACCAAAAAGTCATCAGTAAAATGTTGCTTCAACGGCACGAAAGAAAGTCCTTTTTTGCATCCAATTGTGACTGGTGATGAAAAGTGGATGTATTTTGAGAATCCCAAATGCACAAAATCATGGGTTGATTCAGGTCAACCATCAACATCGACTGCAAGGCCAAATCGCTTCAGAAAGAAGATAATGCTCTGCATTTGGTGGGATCAGGAAGGTGTGGTGTATTATGAGCTTCTAAAACCAGGTGAAACCATTAATACTGATTGCTACCGACAACAAATAATCAATTTGAACCACGCTTTGATCGTGAAACCACCAGAATGTGCCAGAAGACATGGCAAAGTAATTTTGCTTCATGATGATGCACCATCACACACTTCAAAACCAGTTAAAGACACGTTAAAAGATCTTGCCTGGGAAGCATTAACCCACCTGCTGTATTCACCAGACCTTGCTCCTTCAGATTACCACTTGTTCCAATCAATGGCACATGCACTTTCTGAGCAGCACTTCAAAACATACAAAGAAGTGGAAAATTTGGTCTCTGAATGGTTTGCCTCAAAACAAGAAAAGTTCTATTGGGACAGTATCCGCAAATTACCTGAAAGATGGGGGAAATGTGTAGCTAGCGATGGACATTACTTTGAATAAAGCACTTTTGATGTTTCTCTTGAAATTATCCTGTTTTCTTTGATTACAAAATCTGTATTATTAACCGATACACCTAGTAATGATGATAAAGATACTCAACAGTTCATATAGTAACTTGAAAACAGAAATAAAGAATGGCATAGCGTAAATAAACAACACATTAGAAGGAATACACAGCAGATTAGGGGAGGCTTAGATCGAATCACTGAATTAGAAGACAGGGCTGAAAAATATCACTCAATCAGAGAACCAAAAAGAAAAAAACAAGGATAAAACAGAAGGACAGCTTAAGGGAGCTGTGGGACAACATGAAACATAACAATATTAGAATAGCAAGTATACCGGAAGAGGCAGAAAGGGAGAAAAGGATAGAGAAAGTGTCTGAAGAAATAATGACAGAAAACCCCTAACCTGTAAAAGAAAAAGTCACACAAGTTCAGAAGGCACAGAGAACCCCAAATAAGAAGAACCCAAAGAGGCTCATACCCAAACACATCATAAATAAAATGCCAAAAATTAAAGACAAAGAGAGAATACTAGAGGCAGTAAGAGAAAAGCAAACTGTTACTTACAAAGGAGCTCCCATAAGGCTGACATCTGATTTCTCATCAGAACTCTACAGGCCAGAAGGGAATGGCATGAAGTACTCAAGGTAATGGAAAGCAAGGATCTGAAACCAAGATTACTATATCCAGGAAGGCTATCATTCAAAATACACGGTCAAATAAAGAGCTTCTCAGACAAAAAAAAAAAAAAAAAAAAAAAGGCTAAAGGAGTACATTACTACCAAGAAAGCATTACAAAAAATGCTAAAGGGAATGCTATAATGAAAAGAAGAAATAGAGAAAGAAATCTGGGCATAAAGAATTAAATTGGCAACAAATAAGTACATATCAATAATAATCTTAAATATAAATGGATTAATGTTCCCATCAAAAGACACAGAGTAGCTGAATGGACACAAAAACATGACCCAACCATATACTGTCTATAAGAGACCCACCTCAGAACAAAAGAAACACACAGGATGAGAGTGAAGGGATGGAAAAAAATTTTCCATACAAATGCAAAAAAAAAAAAAAAAAAAAAGCTGGAATAGCAATATTATATCCAACAAAATAGACTTCCAAATGAAGGCCATCACAAGAGACAACAAAGGTCACTACATAATACTAAAGGGATCAATCCAACATGAGGATATAACCCTGGTAAACATATATGCACCCAAAATAGGAGCACCTAAATATATAAAAAAAACAAAACTTCTATAGGACTTTAAGGGAAAGATCAATGATGATACAGTCATAGTAGGGGACTTTCCTAGTAACATCCTGCTGACTTCACTGGATAGATCTTGCAGACAAAAAATTAACATGGAAACAGGGACTCTAAAGGACACAATGGATCAGATGGGTTTAATTAGCATCTGTAGAACATTTCACCCCAAAGCTGCAGAGAATATACATTCTTCTCAAGTGCACATGGATCATTCACAAAGACAGACCACATGTAGGACACAAAACAAATCTCTACAAGTTCAAGAAATCATATCAAGCATCTTCAGTGATCACAGTGGAATGAAATTAGAAATCAATTACAGTAAAAACACCTAATAAACATTCAAACACATGGAGGCTAAATAGCATGTTACTAAACAATGAATGAGTTACCAAGGAGATCAAGAAAGAAATCAAAACCTTACTGGAAACAAACAAAAATGAACACACAACAACCCAAAATCTTTGGGACATAGCAAAATCAGTCCTGAGAGGGAATTTCATAGCACTACAGGCCTACCTCAAAAAAACAAGAAAAATTAACAATAAATTATTTAACACTAAAACTTAAAAGAAAACCCAGAGTAAGTAGAAGGAAGGAAATAATAAACATTAGAGCAGAAATAAATAACATAGAGACAAAAAAAAAAAAAAAATCAGTGAAACAAAGAACTGGTTCTTTGAAAGGATAAAGAAGATGGATGAACCTTTAGCCAGACCCTTCAACAAACAAAGAGAGAGGACCCAAATAAATAAAATCAGAAACGAAAGAGGTTGAATAAAAACTGACACCACAGAAATATAAAGGATTATAAGAAAATACTATGAACAACTATATGCCAACAAGCTGGACAATGTGGATGAAATGGACAAATTCCTAGAAAAATACAATCTCAAAAACTGAATCAGGAAGAATCAGAAAACCTGAATAGGCCAATAACAACTGATGAAATAGAAGCAATAATCAAAACAGTCCCACCAAACAAAAGCCCTGGTCTAGATGGCTTCACAGGGGAGTTTTACCAAGCATTCAAAGAACTATCACCCATACTCCTCAAACTATTCAAAGAAATCTAAGAGGAAGGAACACTTCCAAACTCTTTTTATGAGGCCAGCATTATCCGAATTCCAAAACCAGATAAAGACACTACAAAAAAAAGAGAATTATAGGCCAATATGCCTGATGAACATAGATGCTAAAATCCTCAACAAAATATTAGCAAATTGGATCCAGCAATATATTGAAAAGATCATACACCATGACCAATGGGATTCATTCCAAGGATGTAAGGCTGGTACAATATTCACAAATCAATAAACGAGATATATCACATAAACAAATTGAAAGACAAAAATCACATGATCATTTCAATAGTTGGAGGGGGGAAAAAAATTCAACAAAATCCAAAACCCATTTTTGATAAAACTCTCAGCAAAGTGGGAATAGAGGGAGTATTTCTCAACATGATAAAGGCCATATATGACAAACCTACAACAAATATCATACTCAATAGGCAAAACCTAAAACCATTTCCCCTAACAATAAGAACAACACAGGGATGTCTGCTTTCACCACTCTTATTCAATGTAGAACTACAATCAGACAAGAAGAAATAAAAGGCATTCAAATTGGAAAAGAGGAAGTAAAACACCCTTTATTTGTAGATGACATGATATTGGATCTAGAAAACCCTAAGGACTCCACCAAAAAAACTATTAGATTTAATTAATTAATTTGGCAATGTAGTAGGGTACAAAATCAATACCCATAAATAGATAGTTTTTTTATAAACCAATAATGAATTCTCAGAAACTAAACAATCCCATTTACCATTGCAACAAAAAAATTAAGATACTTAGGAATAAAGTTAAACAAGGGGGCAAAAGACTTGTACTCTGAAAACTACAGGACATTGTAAAAAGAGATAGAAAAAGACATAAACAAGTGGAAGAGACCATGTTCATGGATTGGTAGAATCACCATCATTAAAATGTCCATACTACACAGTCACTAGGGAGGTGAGGGCATGTTTTGGGGAGTGAGGGTTGCTGGGGAGAGGCCAATGGGGGTGAGGGGAAGGAGACATACTAGTATGTAATACAATATGTAATACTTTAAACAATAAAGAATAAAAAAAAGTTCCTACTACCCAAGGCAATATACAGATGCAATGCAATCCCTATTAAAATATCAACAGCAGATTTCACAGATCTAGAACAAATACTCCAAAAACTTACATGAAATAAAAAAAAGATCTCGAATGGCTGCAGCAATCTTGAGAAACAAAAACAATACCAGATTTCAACTTATGCTACAAAGCCACCATAATCAAAACAGCCTGGTATTGACAAAAGAACTGGCATATAGTTCAATGGAAAAGAACAGAGACCCCAGAAATTGTCCCAAGCCATTATGCTCAATTAATATTTGACAAAGGAGGCAAGAGCATACAATGGAGTCAAGAGAGTCTCTTCAATAAATGGTGTTGGCAAAATTGGACAGATATATGAGAAAAAATGAAACTAGACTATCAACTTACATTATACACAAAAATAAACTCAAAATGCAGAAAAGACTTAAATGTGAGTCAAGAAACCATAAAAATCCTAGAAGAAACCATAGACAGCAAAATCTCAGACATTTCTTGTAGCAATATGTTTATGGATACATCTCCTATGGCAAAGGAAACTAAGGAAATAAACAAATGGGACTACATCAAAATAAAAGCTTCTTCACAGCAAAAGAAACCATCAACAAAGCAAAAAGGGAGCCCACTGTATAGAAGAACATATTTGGCAATGATTCACAAAGGATTAATATCCAAAATATATACAGAACTCATACACTTAACAGAAGGAAGACAAACAATCCAATTAAAAAATGGGCAAAGGACCTAAATAGACCCTTCTCTAAAGTGAACATACAGATGGCCAAGAGACATATGAAAAAATGCTCAGTCACTGATCATCAGAGACATGCAAATTAAAGTGACAATGAGGAATAACCTCAGACCTGTCAGAATGGCTACCATCAGCAAATCAAAAAATGACAAGTGCTGGCTAGGATGTGGAGAAAAGGGAACCCTGGTACACTGCTGATGGGAATGCAGACTGGTGCAGCCATTATGGAAAACAGTATGGAGTTTCCTCAAAAAATTAAAAATGGAACTCCCATTTGACCCAGTGATCCCACTTCTAGGAATATATCCTAAGAATCCTGAAACACTAATCAGAAAGAATGTAATTAGAAGATGGCTGCTGACTGGAAGGCAGGCTGCAAGATAGTGTGTGAGTGAGAGAACAAAAGGAGAGTGTATGGATGTATGGGGAGTGTTTATTTGTGAGTGAGGGACAGCTATATTCCAAGGGACTGTTGGGGACTGTCTCTTACCATTTGAGACAGCATGGAGAGTACCATGCAAAGTGAAATAAGTCAGTCAGAGAAAGACAATTATCACATGCTCTCACTCATATGTGGAATCTAAGTAACAAAATAAACTAATGAATGGAGTGGATCCAGAGACATGGAAGCATGGAAGCAGAATCTCGGAGGGAAGGCCTGGGAGGATGAGTGGATGGGTGGGAGGTAATCAACCAAAGACCTTGTATGCCTATACGCATAAAGCATGGACATAGACAAGGCTGGTGAAGGCCTGGGGCAGGGGATGGGGAGGGGGTCGGCTGGAGGGGATCAATGGAGGAAAAAAGGCGGACATATGTAGTACTTTCAACAATAAAGAATTATTTAAAAAAAAGAAAAAAGCCTGGAAGGATTTGGACAAACACAAAAAATCTTTTCCTCTTTAAAAGATAAATTGACTATTTAAGGCAAATTTAACAACAATGAAGTGTGGGTTTTACAACTTAAATAAATGTAACAAGTATGACAATAGCACAAAGGACAGGAGGAGGGGAAAATGGAGGTATATTACCAAAGGCCCTTATAACACTTGATATTATACATCAAGTAGTATAATATTATTTGAAGGCAGACTGTGATAAGTTAAAGATGCTTACTGTAAACCCTAATGCAGCTAGGAAAAAAATAAATAAGGACAGTTTGTACACTAATATAGGAGGTAAAATAAATATTATAAAATACTTAATCCAAAAAAATGGCAGAAAAAAGGAGGATAAATAAAAATAGAATAGTTTGGGGAAGGACAAACTTTTCTTCTACTCTGAAGGCCTTCGAATTAAACTGAAACTAACAGATTAAGGGGGTAGGGAGTTTCAATGTATATGGACTGCACAAAAGAATTGGCTCTCTATACAGCTAAAGAGCCCTAGCGGTTTGGCTCAGCAGATAGAGCACAATGGCCTATGGACTAAAGGATCCCAGGTTCACTTCCGGTCAAGGGCACATGCCTGGGTTGTGGGCTCAATATCCAGTAGAGGGAATGCAGGAGGCAATCAATGATTCTCTCTCATCACTAATGTTTTCTATCTCTCTCTTTCCCTCTCCCTTCCTCTCTGAAATCAATCTATACTAATAAAAGGGTAATATGCTAATTAGACTGGGTCTTCCTGACATCTTCCAGACATCCGACTTCCTTCCGGACAGTTAGGGGGCGACAAGACCGGGAGGGGGGCAGTTAAGAGGGTGACCAGGCTGGCAGGGGGGGGAGTTAGGGAGCGACCAGGCTGGCAGGGGGGCTGTTAGGGGGCGACCAGGGCAGCAGGGGAGCAGTTAGGGGGCAGGCAGGCTGGCAGAAGGGCAGTTAGGGGGTGGCCAGGCCAGAAGGGGGGCAGTTGGGGGCGATCAAGCAGGCAGGCAGGTGAGCAGTTAGGAGCCAGTGGTCCTGGATTGTGAGAGGGATGTCCGACTGCCAGTTTAGGCCCCATCCCATTAGGGATCGGGCCTAAACCGGCAGTCGGACATTCCCTGAGGGGTCCCGGATTGGAGAGGGTGCAGGCCAGAGTGAAGGACCCCCATCCTCGTATGCACGAATTTCGTACACCGGGCCTCTAGTAAAAATACAATAAAAAATAAACAGCTAAAGATAGGACTTATATACCTAATTTAATATTAGAGAGAGAGGTGAAAAGCTTCTATGAAAAGAACAAATGGGTTTCTAGGGGAATAAACAGGAGATCAGAAAGCTTTTCATACTAAAATAATAAAATAAAATAAATAAAATAAAATAAAATAAAATAAAATAAAATAAAATGGAACCAAACCAATGACATAAAGTAAGGACAAAGTGACGCGGCATTAAGAAGGAAGGAGTAGGAAATAATTCTTGCTGGAATAAGGGCAGTTTCATGAGGAATGGGAGCATAAAAACTTGATTAAAACTCAAATATGCCTTTATAGGCTCAAGTGCTCAAGTGTATATTACCTCCATAGATGGTCATGGCAGACATTTAGATATTTTCAAAAATGGTTAGCACATGGCGCTTTTCTCATGTTTAATGTTGATGCTCTTTGCTGTCCCCAAGGAACCGTCAATGGGAGGCTTGGCCTAAGGAGACACTAGGGCAGTGGTCGGCAAACCGAGGCTCGCGACCCACATGCGGCTCCTTGGCCCCTTGAGTGTGGCTCTTCCACAAAATACCACATGCGGGCGCGCAAGTACAGTGCGATTGAAACTTCGTGGCCCATGCGCAGAAGTCGGTTTTCGGCTCTCAAAAGAAATTTCAATCGTTATACTGTTGATATTTGGCTCTGTTGACTAATGAGTTTGCCGACCACTGCACTAGGGGAACCAGGGTGGCAGAATGGGTGGGGTTCAAAGACCAAGCTAAGATCCTAACAGCTAGGTGGATAATCAACTCATGGTAACCTCCCTCCCAACCTAGCAAACCACCGACACACTTCAGACAGTTGCCCTGAAGCACCCTCTGAGCAGCTCATCACCACAGAAGTGTTTCCACAAAAAATTCTCTCTCAGGACAGCCCTCCAACGTCATGAGGTCTAAGAGGGAGCCATTCAGGAAATATGCTTCAGAATGACAGTATCAAGAAAGTCACCCAAAAGCATGATAGACGCACCAAGTGCAATAATCTAGTTTAATTCTTTGCTTAATTTTTTAAATGTGTGTGTGTGTGTGGGGGGGGGGGGGGGGGGGTGGCAGGGAGGAACTGTTTGCTTTCTTTGGACCATCAATTGAGAAACTGTAGAATTCCTTTGGGATTAAACAGACCTAGAAAACCTTCTTCCCAATTCAGCCAGGCTCCCCTTCAGCAATATCCTGGTCGGACAGGTGTCCAGTTTCTGTACAAACATCTCCATCTAGGGAGAGCTACCTCCAGGCAAAGGAACGTGAACATTAGACAGAGATTTCAAAAATTCTCCTGATTCTTCTTTATAACCTCAACCCACTGACCCTGGGACCGACATGATTAAAAAGTATGTCAGTATTCCCTGGCTGGTGTGGTTCAGTTGGATGGAGCATTGTCCAAAAGATGGCAATTCGATTCCTGGTCAAGGGCACATACCCAGATTGAGGGTTCAATCCCTGCTCAGGGCACATGCGGGAGACAACTGATTGATGTTTCTCTCTCACATCAGTGTTTCTGTCTCTCTCTGAAATCAATTTTTTCAAAAAAGTATATTAGTATGAATTTAAATATGATTTCTTTTTTTAACTAAATCCAGCCATTAAGCAGAACACTTAAAGAAGAGGGGAAAATAAATTGCTACTTTGAGAACTGGTGAGCAGGAACTGTGGTTGTCCTTAAGAAAAAAATATTGTGAATAGATTTTAGAAAGATGATCTTTTGGAAAACAGTTTCTGAGACCTAAGCTTCTGGCTGAGAGTTCTGGGAGACAGGAGAACTGAGGGCATCCAAAAAAAAAAAAAATTCTGACCTGGAGAGGATAACCAGCTTAGGATTAGCCGGCTGAGAGAGAGGAGCTGCTCCTGGAGCCCAGCCAAAGAAATAACTGCTGTCCTAACGTGAGGCCATCAGTTGTCACAGGGCTTAACTGAGCTGGGACTGGGGAAAATGGGAAAGCAGCTGGTTATTAGGTTTTACCAAATTTGTGTGTCATTAAAATGAGTCCCTACACTGTAGCGGTCTTTCTATAACTTATGCCTGTACTCTCACATTTTCTCTCTAAATGTGGGATGTCACACAGAACAGGCACGGGGGATGTCCCTTGGGATGTGGTCTAAGAAAAGGAGTATACTGCCTAGCTGGGTTACACTGTAATCCTCAGGTATACCTACCTGCAAACGCTTATTTAAGAAAGACATGCTAGGTTTTCTTTTTTAAAAATCATAACTAAATCAGAATGATACTAGTTATTTTTTGGTGAGAAAAAAATATTCAAAGTCTTGTTTTTTGTTTGTAGGTAGCCTCTACCACAGTATTGCAAACAAATTCTGAAATCATCAACAATTACCTTTTATTCTAGTACTCGAACCTCAAAAAGAAGTCACCATCACTTTATGGACTTCTCTAGTTTTAGAAAACAACCAGTCTTCAATGTAGCTAGAATCTGGAAAAAAAAAAAAAAAAAGATTAAGGAATTGTAGGATGTGACTTCCAAAGCTGAGAAACATACACATACATGACACAGAACAAATTAGTTGTGCTTAAGTAAACCTCTAAAAATACTGAACTTCTCCTAGTTTATCAGCATGCTTCAGTCCCATGTGACCCAGCACAGTGCAATTTAAAACGGACATATAATTTTTATAATTCCCTAGTTTTTTTCTAGTTGGCAATTTGAATCATGACTAAAATTGCCTTTACTGAATCTACCTTAACCTGACTTAACTTGAAACATTTGCATTAGCTGCTTTAAATAACCAGGTTACCCCAATTTCATCAAAGCTTAGTTCCCTTTCTTGCCCAATAACCACCACGGTGTTGTGACAAGTTATGTGAAACAAGCATTGCAAACAGTTCACCCACATGTGCAGAGGAAGTGACCACATGCACAGACCAAAGTCGATATTACAAGTATAGGAAGGAAAAAGTGTACAGTATGCTTCTTTTATTTTTTTCTTTTTATATTTTTAATTTTTTATATTACAGTGTACATTTAATATTATTTTGTATTAGTTTCGAGTTTCCTTTATTTTTTTATTTAAATCTTTTTCATATATATATTTTTATTTCAGAGACAAAGAGAGAGGGGGAGAGAGAGATAGAAACATCAATGATGAGAGAGAATCATTGATCAGCTGCTTCCTGCATGTCCCACACTGGGGATCTAGCCCGAATTCCTGACATGTGCCCTTGACCGGAATTGAACCCAGGACCCTTCAGTTCAGGCTGATGCTCTATCCACTGAGCCAAACCAGCTAGGGCAAAGTTTCCTTTATCTTGATAAGAGGTAGCAGATCCAGTTATAATGGATGAACAAATTATTCCCCAAGGGTGCATTGAAAATGTCCAAGATCTGGAGTTAAAAATGCAAAGTGCTGTAATTTTTAATAATGTATGATTAACTCATTTAGTCTTTGGCTACTTTGCTGCTGTGATGGCCTCCTCTCTAGCTTTGTTCTCTGGACCAGACAGTGCAACTTCAGGAGTCACCAGTCACCAACCTTCCCAGGTGATTGGATATTAGGTATGATGTTCAGGGGCAGCCAGGTACCTGAAGATGTCATCCAGAATCTGGTTTTCTGAGTTGTTCTCTGCTTCCTTTGTTATTAAATGCCAGACTCCCCAGGATTTTCCCTGGTCAGCAGCAGCAAAACACAATTCGTTTTCCTTGTTCCTCCCCCTGCTTCACTCAGCCAGACGCTTTGTCTGAGTTTGTTTCTTCCTGTTTACAGCAGCAGCAAGAGGCACTTAAGTACTGAAATGCACCCAGGACTGTGCTACAGGTGAGATGAATTTTTGAAATAATTGTCTGCTATAGAGATGTCTACAGTAACATGGCCCTCCCAAACTCCCCAAACATACAGAGATGCTCAGTTGCCAGAATACATTGGGCAAGACATATTTAAATATATTAAAACATATGTACTCAATAAACTATCAAGCAGCCGTTAAAAGAGATAAATGTGAAAAAGAAAAAAGTAGAAAAACACTTATAAGAGGTAGCACTTGAAAAGACTAGAATTTAAGTTTGTTTGAAAGTGCTGATTACAACTTTACCAAAAGTATGATTACATATGGAAGTAGCTACTGAAATTATAATGTACAGTATACATACTAGAAGCCCAGCACGCAAAATCATGCGGCCCCGCCCACCCACGCCGTCTTGCCCTGCCACGCTCACAGCCCTGCCCACCTGCGTTGGTCTTTGGTCACTGCAGCGTTAGGACCACAGGCCTTTTATAACAGAGAGTAGAGGCCTGGTGCACAAATTCGTGCATGGGTGGGGTCTGGCCAGCCCACCCTGATCTGGGCCGATCGGTGGCAGGGCTGGATGGGGAGGGGCTCCAGGTGTTCGGCCAGCCAGCCCCGCCCCTGATCAAGGTAGGTGGGTAATGGGGGGGGGGGGGAGCTGGACAGGGGAAGGGGCCACGGGCTGTTGGCCAGCCGGCCCTGCCCCCTGGTTGAACTCCAGGTCAAACTCCCAGTCGCAGGGACAATTTGCATATTAACCTTTTATTATATAGGACTAGAGGCCTGGTGCATGAAATTCATGCACGGGGGGAGGGGAGGGTCCCCTCAGCCCAGCCTGCACCCTCTCCAATCCGGGACCCCTCAGGGGATGTCTGACTACCAGACATCCCTCTCACAGTCCAGGACCACTGGCTCCTAACTGCTCACCTGCCAGCCTGCCTAATCGCACCTAACTGCCCCCCCTGCTGGCCTGGTCACCCCCAACTTCCCCCCAGCAGACATAGTTGCCCCCAATGGCCCCCCTGCCGGCCTGGTCACCTCTTAGTGCCCCCCCCACCAGCCTGGTCGCCCTTTACTGCATCCCCTGACAGTGTGGTTGCCCCCAAATCCCCCCACCCCCGGCCTGGTTGCCTCAAACTGCCCCCCTGCTGCCCTGGTCACCCCTTATACCCCCCGCCAGCCTGGCTGCCCTTTACAGCACCCCCTGCCGGCATGGTCACCCCCAACTGCCCCCCCACCGGCCTGGTCACCCCTTAGTGCCCCCCCGTCAGCCTGGTCACCCTTTACTGCACCCCTCCACCGGTATGGTTGCCCCCAACTGCCCCCTCCCGCCAACCTGGTCGCTCCTCACTGCCCCACCCTGTGGGTCTGGTCACCCCCAACTGCCCCCCCTGCAGGCCTGGTAGCCCCATGCAGCCTGCTGCTCAGTCATTTGGTCGCCCCTCACTAACCCCCTGCAAGCCTGGTAGCCCCATGCAGCCTGTTGCTCAGTCGTTTGGTCACCCCTCACTAACCCCCCTGCCGACCTGGTCGCCCCACACAGCCTGTTTGATCGTCCATTCAGTTGTTTCGGATGCAATGGTGGCTTAGCCTTTTATATACATAGATTATATACTAGTACCCCGGTGGCCAGATTCACGCACATTGAAAGGAAATTTATTAGAAGGTGGCCAGCGGGGCAGGACTGGGCAAGATGGGCTGGACATGCCCTGGAGCCAACCTCCCGCGGTCCCTCCCCAGTGCCACAGCTCGAAGGGCATTGCAGAGTGAGCGGGGGTCCCTCCAGCAGGTGGGGTCCCTTGGCCTGGCCTGCAGGGATCAGGCTGAAACCAGCTCTCTGACATCCCCGGATTGCGAGAGGGCAGTTCTTGGGTGACACACCCCAGAATCTGGCTCCCTCCTCTCTGGTTCTGGGGTGCATCACCCGAGAACCGCCATTGCCAAGTCACTGCAGTTCGGCAGCTGTTACGCTGAGGATCTGCCCCCTGGTGGTCAGTGCATGTCATAGCTACCGGTCGACAGTTGGACAGTTGCTTAGCCTTTTATATATATAGATATAACTAGAAAAAGGAGTAGGTTGATGACTATTAAATTCTAGGATCCTATGAAAATAGCGATAAAGCTCTTAAAATATCCAATCACAGAATGTTGTGACTAGAAGTTTCTTTAGCTCAACCTTTGCTTTACAGACTAGTGAAATTATACCAAAAGAAATGAAGTGACTTGTCCTGATCGTACAATCCCTCACTAGCAGAACTGAGACAAGCCCAGGGATTTCCACAGTCATGATCTGTCCTCTTTTCTACAGAGCACACTGCAATGAATTCATGCAAATAAAACAGGGTGTCCTCATTATTTGAGAAGTCTTTATCCAAATCCCTGCATAGATAGGAGCTTTTCCAAGGAAGCATGCCTTTAAGACCTTAAAATACTTCCTAACAAACAACCATTTCATGACTTGAACCCCCACTCTAAATTCTGTCCTTGTTCACCATCAGCATCTATACTTGATCCTGTCTGTTAGCATTGCACAGATGTCCACTGCAAGGTAAAGTTGCAAATATTCCCCACAAATACAGAATCTTATGAGGTTAATCAAAATGACATTAGGGAACGTGCCCAGAAACAGAATGAAGCAATGGCAAATGGGGAGTGAGCAGTTTGATGGGGAAACTATCATTTAAGAGAAAAAAAATTTAAGTTGGTTCCAAGATAGGGATTTCAATACAGAAGGAGTTTAATATTCAAGAATCTGAAAGGCCCAAAGAAAAATGAGTAAGACCTCAACTATTTTTGTAAAACTGACCATCATGAAGATGTGATGTAAATGTCAAATGTGAATCATATAATACCACAATGTCAGCAAAAATATTGCTGTGAGAGATGTGTGAGATTTTACTGCCTATGTTTTCTTCTAGAATTTTTGTGGTTTCGAGACTTACATTTAAGTCTTTTATCTAGTTTTAATTTATTCTTGTGTATGGTATAAATTGGTGGTCTAGTTTCATTTTATTGTATGTGCCTGTCCAATTTTCCCAACACCCTTTATTGAAGACACTGTCTTTATTCTGTTGTATGCTCTTGCCTCATTTGTCAAATATTAATTGACCATAAAGGAATGGGTTGATTTCTGGGCTCTCTATTGTGTTCCACTGGTCTATATTCCTGATCTTTTACCAGTACCAAGCTGTTTTGATTACAATGACCTTGTAATATAGTATGATATCCAGTATTGTGATACCTCCAACTTTGTTCTTCTTTCTCAAGATTGCTTGGCTATTTGGGGTCTTTTTGGGTCCCATATAAATTTTTGAAATATTTATTATAGTTCTGTGAAAGATGCCATTAGTATTTTAATAGGAATTGTGTTGAATTTATAGATTGCTTTAGACAGTATGAACATTTAAATGATATTAATTCTTCTATCCCCGAACATGGTATATGCTTCCATTTATTTGTATCTTCCTTAATTTCTTTTCTCAATGTCATATGGTTCTCCAAGTACAGGTCTTTTATCTCCTTAGTTAAATTTATCCCTGGCTACCTAATATTTTTGTTGTTGCAATAATAAGTGGGGTTGTTTTATTAATTTCCAGATAGTTTATTTCTGGTATATTAAAATGACATCGATTTCTGGGTGTTGATTTTGTATCCTGCCACTTTACTGAATTCATTTATCAGATCTAATAGTTTTTTAGTAGAGTCTTTAGGGTTTTTTATCTATAATAATAAAAGGGTAATATGCTAATTAGACCGGATGTCTTCCAGATGTCATTCCGGACATCCTTCCTGATGAAGCCAGGGACAGAGGGAAGCCAGCCGGTCCCATGTACCTGTGGGCGGCCCGAGGGAAGCAGGCTGGATCCCAGGTGCCTGCAGGCGGCCAGGGGAGGGAAGCAGCCCAGGTCCTGGGTGCCGGAGAGAAGCCGGTGCCAGCAGCCGGGGGAAGGAAGGCCCACTCTTGCATGAATTTTCATGCATCAGGCCTCTAGTATACAATATCCAGGGAAACTCAGGAAAAGATAAACAAATGTGACTAAAAAAGCTTATGCGTAGCAAAAGAAACCATCAACAAAATGAAAAGAGAACCCACTGTTTGGGAAAACATATTCATCAATGATACATCAGATAGGGGGTTAATTTCCAAAATATATAAAGAATTTCTATAACTCAACACCAGGAAGACAATCCAATTAAAAAATGGGCAAAGGATCTGAATAGGCACTTATCCACAGAGGTCATACAAATGGCCTATATGAAAAAATGCTTAAGATCACTAATTATCAGAGAGAAATACCTTACACCTGTCAGAATGGCTACTATCAGTACATCACAAACAACTAGTGCTGGCGAGATGTGGAGAAAAGAGAACCCTTGTGTACTGTTGATGGGAATGCAGACTAATGCAGCCACTGTGGAAAACAGTATGGAGTTTCCACAAAAAATTAAAACTGGAACTGCCATTTGACCCTGCTATCCCACTTCTGGGAACATATCCTAAGAATCTCAAAACACCAATCAGAAAGAATATATGCACCCCTATGTTTATAGTAGCATTATTTATAATAGCCAAGATCTGGAAACAGCACACGTGCCCATCAGTAGATGAGTGGTTAAAAAAGCTATGGTACATTTAAACAATGGAATACTATATGACTGGGGGAAAAATGGAACTTTTACCCTTTACTATAGCATGGATGGACCTGGAGTATATTATGCTTAGTGAAATAAGCCAGTCAGAGAAAGACAAATGCCATATAATCTCATATTATGTGCAATCTAATGAACAAAATAAGCTGACAAATGCCATATAATCTCACTAATATGAGGAATCTAATGAACAAAATAAACTGATGAACAAAATGGAACTGGAAGTATGGATACAGACTGGCTGGTATCTGAGGGGAGAAGGTTGGGGATGACTGGATAAGGAAGATGAAGGGGTTAGCTAAAGAACTTATATGCATACCCCATGGACATGAACAAATTTGGTGAAGGTCAAGGGAGGGGGATGAAAGGTGGAGGTTGGCAAAGGGTGGAGGTGGGCAAAGGGTGGGGGAATGTTGACATAACCTGAAATTATGTCAACATTAAAAATGTTTAATTAAAAAAAAGGAGTACAAATTCCCAGTTATAAAAATAGTCATGGGGCTATAAAGTACAGAATAGGAAATCCTATATAATAAAAGCCCAGGTGGCATCATGCCCTTGCACAATATTGCCACAAGATGGCTGCACGCACAGCGGAGGCAGGGCCCGGTGGCCGCTCTGTGCAGTGAGGCCTGGGGGTCCTGTGGGTCTGGGTGGTGTGGAGGAGGCAGGTTGCGGCAGGAGAGGACAGTTGTGGGTGATCGGGCCAGCAGGAGAGGGCAGTTGTGGGCGATTAGGCCAGCAGGGGAGAGCAGTTAGTGGGCAATCAGGCCAGCAGGAGAGCAGTTAGTGGGCAATCAGGTTGGCAGGCAGGCAAGCGGTTAGGAGACAGCAGTCCTGGATTGTGAGAGGGATGTCTGGTTTAGGCCCAATTGGCATCCCCCAAGGGGTCCCAGATTAGAAAGGGTGCAGGCCCGCTTGAGGGACACCCTCCCCTGTGCATGAATTTTGTGCACTGGGCCTCTAGTATAATCAATAATATTGTAATAATTATGTATGGTGCCAGATGGACACTAGACTTACCAGGTGATCATTTCTCAAGATATATATAAATGTCTAATCACTATGCTGTACAACTAAAATTTATTGTATGGCAAATATAATTGAAAAAATTTTTAAACTGCTATAATTAAAAATAAATGTATTATTAATAAAATAATAAATACATAAAGTTTTTAAAAGTATCACATGTACAATCATTAAAATTTGGCCAAAAATTATTCCTCTCAAAACTATCAACATTTTACTTTTGTATTGCTCATTCTAAGAGAGTCATAATCAAAATGATAATCTAAATTTTGTTAAATATAAACTAAAATAAATATATTTTCATAATATTTTTGTGTTTTTTGCAAGATAAAGTCCCAAAGCTTTTTTTCATTGTATTATGAAGTTTTGGTCTCCTTTAAGTGAATTCACTTTAAGTGGCCTTTTTCTGGTTCTAATTATCCTCAGCTAAAAAGACATGATGTAGAATCTTTAAAATTTTTTTAAGTATAAACAGTAATATGGACAATATTTATATCATTTCAAGCCAAGAATACATTTTAGAAGGAGGAACTTCAGATCCAGAATATGAAATACTAGGGAGACATGGTGTTTTTATTTTGCCTCTTTGTTATAAAAAATAATGCACTTATTTTATTTTATACTAAATAAAAAAAAAGATTACAAAATCATAATTGACTACATTTGTTTCAATTCTTTTAAAAAGTGTGCAACTGTAATAATGTATTTACCATCCTGAATTAAAGTTAAATTTCCAGTTTTACATCCTATTTTATTTGAACAAAACCATGGAAAAATTTTCATAAAGTTCTTAATAGTTGCTTATTTGCATATTGTGATTAATTCTACCATTTGCAATTATCTGTGGTTCTGCATAATTCATGGTCTGAACTTCACCTGAGAATAATGTAGTTGTCTGAGTTTTCCTTTGGTCAAATGTTTATTACACAAAATAGTTAATATCCAGGAATGTCTAACATTTATTTAGATAATAAAGGTATTCTAGTATCATAAAAACACAAGGCTTCATTTTAGAGGTATCAATTATTCAGTGGAACATTTTCTTCTAGAAGAATGAGGACAGTAAAAAAATATTTTTCCACTGAATAAAATTGCAGCATTCTATAGTAGATATTTGTCCTTTACTTTCTAAATATGTACAATATTAGGAGTCTAAATAACCAATAATAAACAACTTAAAGTATGTGGTATAATAAATAACATTTAAAGATTTACTTATTGAGGACTTTCCAGCTTCTGTGACCAAAATAATAAATAATGTATGATTCAGTTCCTTTACTAAATCCTGTCTCTAAAGTCAAGACTAAGATTATTGTCTCAATCTTGCTTGTCAAATTTGCTTATCGCTCAGATGAGTGTAAATGTGTGGCTTAGGATTAAGATGTGACTGATAGTTCCTTCCAGAAAGGACAACAAAACCCCAGCTACAGTTACTGGAGGCCAAAGAACAAAGATGTAGAATACCTGCCATGCTCTACTGTAGACACTAAATTATGTCACCACTGTGGTCTAAGAACAAGAAGAAGCTGCTCAAGGTCATCTTCCCAAATACTTGAGACTCCTGCCACACAAATCAGATGAGGCCTCTGCTAGGGTCCCTCCTGAATGGAATTAGAGAGCAACTGGAAATTCTAGGCCCTACTCTAGCTTACTCAAGTAAGTTACTTTGGTTGTTTACAGATGTAAAAGGAGGGTTTTGTGCAGGGAAGCTTGATCAAACATAAGAAACAAGAAACCATGAATTGGGCTCCTTGTTTGTGGACAACTGACTTAGAAGCAGAAGTCTATCAACATTAAAACTGCCTTTGAAAGGAAATGCATTTACTAGACTATCAATAAGAGATACTGTGATTAAGATGATAATAAACCAAACTAACTCTCCTCTGCTGTGCTCAGCAACCTTCTAGCCCCGAGGTCAGCAAATTGCGGCTCGCGAGCCACATGCGGCTCTTTGGCCCCTTGAGTGTGGCTCTTCCACAAAATACCACGGCCTGGGCGAGTCTATTTGAAGAAGTGGCGTTAGAATAAGTTTAAGTTTAAAAAATTTTGCTCTCAAAAGAAATTTCAATCGTTGTACTGTTGATATTTGGCTCTGTTGACTAATGAGTTTGCCGACCACTGTTCTGGCCACCAGGGAGGCAGAGTATTCCCTCAGTATAAGCAGGGTGTCCAAAGGGGAGAGGGGGAGGACGACAACACAGGGTCAAATAAAGTACAGCCACTTCCAAACATGGGCAAGATTCCTCATCTGTCCAAACCTCTTTATTCTTCTGTAAAATGGGTAGAGGAACACACTCATAAGATTCTTACAGCTTTAAGTGTCAAGCATGCATCACAGTGCTGGCATACACAATGCTCAAGTGGTTATTCCTTTTCCTGCTACATAGAAACTAGAAAAACATTCTACCTTCTCTGAAAGTTGGGGGAAGCCATATTAGACATTTTCTCTAATTAAAACTGATCCTTTCCATCCAAAATTGTTACTAAGAATTTGTTTTTACTGCAAAAATAAAGAAAAAGTAATACTTCAGAATGCAGCCTTCTAAAAATCCTTTTTTTCTTCACAGTTACTCCAGAATAGGTATGATTCATATGATTTTGGTTTAATGGTCACTAACACTGACACAGTGCCAAGCACTCTAAGTGTTTTCCATGTGTTAACTGATTTAAAATTCATAACAATTCTCTGGGGTAGGAATTGTGCTCATCCTCATGTTACAAATCAGGAAACTGAGAGACAGAACTGTGAAGCAACATGTCCAGGTGTCAGAGCCAAGCCAGGATTCAAACCAGCTGGGGCAATTCCAGAGTCCACACATGACCTCTGTTTTGTGTATTTATTTGGGGGTGGGGTGGGGCAGGAAAGGCAGGGAGGGGAAAAAGGAAAAAAAAACATTCTAGAAGATTCTCCTCCCTGCCAACACACACATTCATAGCAACAGAGATTTCAGTTATGAAGACATCACCAAATACATTCTCATTGGCTGGTTCTTCAAATAAAAATGCTCGATCTCTTACTAAAAAGACAGTATTTTCCTAGAGCTATATGGAGAAGTGAGAGAAAAGAGAGGCCTGGGACGAGGCAGAAATGGTGTCATGCAGCAGCACAGAGAGATGAGAGGACAGTGTCATTCCAGATCTTACTACCATCTAAAATCAAACTGCTTTATTACTACGGGACAAACACAACACACCTGTAAATTCTAGATCTTTCTCCCTCTGTAGAAACAATCACATTCTTTCTAAATATGATGCCTTCAAAGGCAAGAAAAGCCAGAATACCAGAAGCTACTACTAAAACAAGTATGGAAATATACGTGCTTGGCCTGTGCAAATCCATTACCAACATTAATCAAATCTTCACTCATCATTAAATATTATCCCTACTAGAGGCCTGGTGCACGAAATTCATGCACTGGTGGGGGTGGGGGGTGTCCCTCAGCCCAGCCTGCACCCTCTCCAATCTGGGACCCCTCAGGGGATGTCCGGCTGCTGGTTTAGGCCCGATCCCTAAGATGTTTAGTTGGACATCCCTCTCACAATCCAGACTGCTGGATCCTAACCACTTGCCTGCCTGGCTGCCTGATTGCCCCTAACCACTCTGCCTGCCAGCCTGATAGCCCCTAACCGCTCCCCTGCCAGCCTGATTGACATCTAACCTTTCCCCTGCCGGCATGATTGACACCTAACTGCTCCCCTGATGGCCCGATCACCCCCAACTACCCTCCCCTGCCGGCCATCTTGTGACAATGTGGGGGTGGCCATCTTGTGACGATGTGGGGTGGCCATTTTGTGGTGGCCATCTTGTGATGACATGGGGGCAGCCATCTTGTAATGATGTGGGGGTGGTTATCTTGTGATGACATGGGGGCAGCCATCTTGTGATGTGAGGGTGTGAGGGTCAATTTGCATATTGCCTCTTTATTATATAGGAGGATTTTAGAGGCACTCAAGAGGTAGAGCATTTTGCCTGAAGCCACGGACTGACTGAGACAGATACTAAGGTTATATATCATGCAATTGCAATTGCAGCTTCCAGAGTCTATGATGGGCCAAAGAGTCCAGTGAGGTTCCTGAAAGACTACAATCTCCCCCAACCCATAGAGAGACCCCTGAGAATTGTGATGGGTGACCAGTGCACCCCAGTAGGAAGATATATACCTGAGTAGACAGGAATGGGAATAACAAACATTAAAACAGTTACCACTGTGGTTATGGTTAATATAGTTATGGTTGCATCATGTTTCCCCAAATATAATTTAATGCTCTCTTAATATAACAAAAAGGGGAAAGGAAAACTAAAGAATTCAGAATGTGTGGGAAACATCAAGGAGAGAGACTGACACAATAACAAATATGAACTAAACCTCAGGGACAGAATTACAAGGAAACTGGGGGTTTGGAGTAACTGAATTTAGAAGGAAAGATGGCTAAAGAGAGAGAGGGGACTGAGAAATCTCTAGAGTCAGGCTCTTCAGCACACAACAACAACTCACAGTGTTTTGGGGGCAGAAAAGGGGAAACTGGAGAATCAGGGCTCCCGGGCTTAGAGAACAATTTCTGCTAGAGGTCAAGTAAAGACAGACTGGAATGGGGATGCACCAGTACAAACCCAGGGAGGCATCAGCCACAAGCAGCAGCCAACCTAATTGTGCAGAATGGACTTCCCTCTGCTTTAAAATACTCATTGGTAATTTCAGAGGGTGAATAACCCTGATATCTCCCATGAGAAAAGCCTCCTGCATGAAACATCTCACTCCAAAAGAGGGGGCCAATTTTGAAAGGAAATAAATCCTGTATTTAGTAATTTTAAAAAGATGATTAGGTGTAGACAATGGGAAACATATTCATACAAATAAATTGCCTGAAGTTTTCTTCAAGCTCCAGTGCAGAATCAAGATGGATGAAAAAAACTGTCATAACAGGTGGACAAGGCGGTGAGGTTCTGTGCCCAATGTGGCGACACCAGTTTAAGCAAATAGGAGATAGCCCAGCTGAAAAAGCACCTTCATCAAATAACACTGGAAAACTATGTATTTTAATGTGCTCAAAAGACACATCTGAACAACTGGTCAGTGGGCTGGATTTAACTCAGCCCTGGGTTTATCTGATAGCTGAATAAAAGAATGAATTTTTTTTTAACCAACTTACATTTGTTTATATACTTATTTATGTATTTATTTATTTTTAAAGGTAATGTTTTAATTTTATTTTTTTATTGATTTCAGAGAGGAAGGGAGAGGGAGAGAGAGAAAGAAACATCAATGATGAGAATCACTGATTGGTTGCCTCCTGCACATCACCCACTGGGGATCAGGCACAAAACCCAGGCATGTGCCCTTGACTGGAATCGAACCCTGGGACCCTTCAGTCTGCAGACTGATCTCTATCCATTGAGCCAAACCAGCCAGGGTAAAAGAATGGATATTAATAATTGAATTCAAGTACAGGGCAGTCAACATATTTTTAATGATAGCTGAGAACATGTTGAAGCCAAACTGGCAAAGAGATTTTTTCAGCAAGATTTGCTAAATATTTTAGGAGAAGGAAGGGCATTAGATGTGAAGCCAGATGGGGCCAAACACCCAGGCAAAAGTGGAAGGGGCTCAGGCCTAGGACTCAGGGCACCTGAGGGCACTCGCAGGCCCATGTGGCTCTTGGAAAACACCAACTGCCCAATTTCTGCTGTACAACTGCCCAATTTCTGCTGGGCTCTATGTGGCCAACCCTCCCTTCTGACAAATTTGTAAGGAACTAGAAATGATTTTTTTTTTTTCATTTCAGAGATAGGAAGGGACCAGGAGAGAGAGATAGAAACGTCAATGATGAGAGAGAAACACTGATTGGCTGCCTTCTGCATGCCACCTACTGGGGATCAAGCCTGCAACCCCGGGCATGTGCCCTGACCAGGAATCAAGCCGTGACCTCCTGGTTCCTGGATCGACACTCAACCACTGAACCACGTCGGCCTGGCAGGAACTGGAAAGTGATTTTAAAGGCTTACTCTACACTAATGGGCTCTGGCTTACCAATTAAAGATGACAGAAGGAAGGTTTCCAAACTCAGATGGAATTGCTATTTTTCTTCAAAAGGGAAAAAAAAATGACACAGGTGGAGTAAATAAATTCACCAGAAATAAAGAGCGATTCAACATGCAAGCTTCTTTAGGAGATATTTTGCCAAGACAGATTGTTTACTGGGTAAAACTGCTGAAATAAAATGGTAGCTTGAAAGCTGAATGAAGACAGTGCTTGAGGGACCCCTGAGACTCTGATTTCGTTTATGTTTGATGAAAACTTATGGTAGAAAAAACATCATCAGGCATGTTCTTCACTGAGAAAGCCCACTGATAAGTATTTCCCCAAAAATGCTCTAAACCACCACATGATGCCAGAGATGTCCTTTCACAAAGATGACACATTTGCAAAATCTTTCTACCAACAGGAACCTGAAAATGTCACAAGAATAATTCTGCGCACAACCCTCCAAGTGAATCCCCTCCCATCATTTCTAAAACAGTGAAGAAATCGTACTATTTCCATTATTTATGTGAGACAATATTTGACTGCTTCCCTCCACCTTCCATCATGAGTTCATATTCCTGGCTATTTGGGTACTTAAATAAAACCAAGTTTGAGGAGCATTGTGCTTTAGCCCATAACCTCAAGGCTCGCCTGACTATTACCAGCAGGAAGAAGAAAAGCAGTAGATACCACCACTGTTGCCATGTTTCTCTTTACCATACTCAGCCCTGCGGCAGCCCAAACATGACACATCTCATGTGGATTTTGTCTGCTCTGTACCCTTTTTTCATATGGGAACTCTTCCTCTCTCCCCAGCATCATGCTTCACCCAGTCCTCTATCCACAGCAATGGGCATGTGACCAAGTCATAAGACTTGATTTAGCAACACTAGAAGAAAGAGGGTCTCTCTTCTTTCTTTTTGGGTTGAAGCTGTAAGAGCTGCCAGCAGCCATATTTCAGACCCATTCACTACAAGAGAACAGGAGACTAATATGCAGAGGCACCTGAGTCCCCAAGGAAGCCAGCTTCACCCTTGGATTTTCCTAGGTCCTCAGTCAACAAATGCTTCAGCTATTTGGTGTTGGGGGAGGGGAGATGTGTAACCCCCATCTTTCTTCAAGAAACTGAAATAGTTGCTTTTTTTAAAAAAAAATTTTATATCTAATAATATATCTAGTTACCACCTCCTATAAAAAGATTTCTCATTTGGCCAGGAAATAATTTGTCACAAATATATTCATAAAATGGTCATATACATTTTGCAGAAAAGTTTTCTAACTTGATATATGAAATCTTATAAGTAAATGGTTTAATTACAAGGCTCCAAGTTATCTTTTAATATATCATGAATTTCTAATAAATTTGAAAGATCACATAAAAGACTTTTTAAAGAATTATATGATGTCAGACAGGACATGGTGGCATCTTAAAAAACAGTAAGCAAAGGTGTTTCACAATGAACTGTCCCAGGATAAAGCCTTCTAAAGATTCCTAAAAGGAATGGAGTAGGTACTACTTTTGGGGTGGTTTTTTTTTTTCTAAGTATGACTTTTTTGATAAACAGTCGATCAAAATAAGGAAAGCTACTGAAAGAAAAGACTTCACAGCCAACAGCACAACTAGACATCTTCTGGCAGTATTTATATGTCCTGGGAACCTGACCCAAAGCCATCCATTGAAGACCAATGTTTATCAGATGTGGCAGGACTAATCAAGAAAGTTACTCCATTTCATAAGCAAGGCAACCTTAACAGGCATCAGCTCAAATGTATTAGGGTGACACTTAAAATAAATCCCTAAACGGACAAAGTTCACAGACCTTTGCCCTTTCATGATTTTCAAACATACTATCTGTGGACAATCTGCTCACCTGACATGTCACCTCCTCATACAGCTGTCCAGGATACAAACCTCCAACTTAGGACTCACCACTGATACCTTGTTTTCAGCCTTCCTGCCTCCTCTGGTGTGCCACAAACTCCAGGTGAGCAGCAATGGAGTCTTACTGATCTCAATTACTGGCCTTGATTCTAATGGAACTGGACAGGCTGCCTAACAAATAAATATTCATTAAGTGGACAAATTGTGTTTCCTTTCACTTTGCTGCAAAAACAAACAAACAAAAACCTTGGATATTAAGATCATAATCAGATACTCTGAAAATGTGAGGGGGCCCAATGTAGGCTTAGAGGTAATGCGAAATAATCTAGACAACTATTTTTACTACAGAAAAAGGAAAAATTTAGTTTTTATAAAGAGAAAAAATTCTAACTTTAAAAGAGATCCATGATTCTTCCCCATTTTCACAGTTTTCATAAGTACTTAAAAACTCCTCTGGGTTCAGTTATTTAAGATTCCCTCCTAACACTGCATTTGAAGATAACTTGGGTCAATTCAGGGTCAAACACCCGATACTGAGCACGTCTGCACTTCCTTCATGGGCTGGTTGTGCTGATACAGAACCGTCAGCCCCTCAGTCATCTCTGCCACCAGTGTCAGAAATCCCTATCTTGAAAATCACATCTTCCACCCCAAATGCATTCCTTTCTCCACTCATGTGCTACTCATTCATGACAACTGAAGCGGGAACAGGGCAAGAGGACAGAACACAGCCCCTCTGTCAGACAGTTCTCCAAATGCACGCGGGCAGCCGCTGAGGCGCTGGGCTCCACACAAAGACCCCAGCATGGAGCCAGCAGGGTCGACAGGGGCCCAGGCAGGAGACCTCTGCTAAGTGAAGGGGCCAGCCATCAGTGGCCTCAAAGGGTGAAGAGAGGCATCAGTGGGGATTCCCTGGACCTGCCTGCAGGTAAGAATGCCCTGAAACATGGGGTGCTTCCCACCCCATATGGAATTCCTCAGCAGCCCTGAGAAATGATCCAGTCGGGGATAAAGGCAGAGCCGCATGTTGAAACCTACCCCCCAATGAGATGGTATTTGGAAGTTGGGCCCTTGGGAGGTGATTAGATCATGAGTGGAGCCCTCATGAATGGGATCAGTGCCCTTATAAAAGAGACCCCCAGAGAACTCCCTCTACTTTCCACCACGTGAAGACCCAGTGCGAAGACAGCTATCCCTGAACCAGGAAGTGAGTCCTCACCGGACACCAAATGTGCCAACCTGATCTTGGACTTCCCAGCCTCTAAAACTGTGGGAAATCAGTGTTTGTTATCTAAGCCACCCAGTCTGTGTTATTCTATTATAGCAGCCCAAACTAAGACATTTATTAATGTCAATGGTTACAGATAATTCCTGCTTCCAGGGGCTAAGCTCCCCAGTCTGCCACCTCCAATTGCAACCATTTCTTCCTCAGTCAAATCTGTGATTTCCCAGTAAGTTTTCCAAGTCCACAGAGCTCGCGCCACTCCCTAAACCCCCTAGCATTTTATGTGTGTTCACTTAGTAAGCTGAGCATACACTAAATTGTAACATAAAATACCTTCTTTTACAATATTTTCTCATACTCTTTTTTTTAAATCTCCAAAGTCTCTAACATAGGCCCATATAGAGTAATTTCTCAATTATTCACCAAATTCCATCTAAAATTTAATTTCTCAGGTTACTGATCATTTCCCCCAAATGTACTCTTCATCTACAAGAAAATCATTTACTAATGAAACTGAAAAATTAACTATTATTCACTTTCATTTGAGGGAATATGGGAAAGGAGATCCTAGAACACAAACTCTTCAAATGAGAAAGCCAGGATAAAAGAATCAGTACTTGATAATAACATTACTCTGGGGGTTTACTCATTTATTCACAAAACATGCTCAGCTTTGGAGGGACAGTGACAAATGCATCACCTCTGTCTCGGAAAATTTGCAGCAAACACAGGAAAGAGGACGTCTGAACAAAAAGGTACACTGCAGTTCCGAGTGCTATGAGTGTAAATACCCACGGGCTCTTGCACACACACCTGGTGCTGCCATCAATATCTTCATGGGCCCAGCTACTCCACAAACTTCAGAGCTCACCGTTAGTGGCACCTCCTCTAGCAGACTTCCCTGACCAATTGGTGTAAAGCAGCCCCGTCCCAGCCCCATTTTCCTCACAGCACACTTCATGGCACATAACACATTTGTAATAATGGATTTCTTGTTTCAGTGTTCATGTCTGTCTCTCTAGACTGAAAAATTCTTAAGGACAGGCCAGGCCTGTTCTCTGCACCCTGTTACACCTAGCACAGTGCCTTGCACAGAGAATGGGTGTATGAACAAATGAACACCATCATGAAGCTACAAATGCCAGGGTCAATCCCATCACCATGATCAAAGGCGGGGGAGTCAGAGAAACTGTCACAGAGGAAATCCCTGAGAGCAAATAATCACCCACAGGCACAGAAGACCCAGGCAGGCTGAGAGGCTCATCTTTCTCCCTACTTTTACTTACATAAAATGGGCATAGCAGCCACTAATGGGGACACTGTCAATGCCCCTAACATAGTACATGGTACACATTACCTCAGCAATTATGCCACTTCCTCCACTCTTTTCCTAAAGCAGGTGATCTGGAAAACACACATACAAAACGTAAAATCCTCCTCAGCATGTTCTAATTGATCCCGGTCACCAAGAAGGGTGGGCATGGGATGGGGGAAGGGCACATGAAAAGCAGCAAGGGGGTTTACATGAATAGAAGGAAACTGGAGCTTACACTGAATTGGGTCTGACCATTCAGGTAACTGTTCAATTTCACTGTTCCCTCCCTCATATCCTCCATCCGCAAGGATAACCCAGAGGAACTCAAGACCTAACCTCCAAAAAGAAAAGACATGGACAGATACCTCTCAAAAGTCCTGGTGGGTAGGGCACTACCTTAACATTAATACATTTAAAGGAACAATATTTACCCCTCACATATCAATTTAAACTACGTGTTTTTTTTTTTGCTGCAAAAAATAATATTTAAATTTAAATTGATATGCTTGCAATGAATCTGTTTAAACCATTTAAATGTGGTGCCCATTTTTAAGAAATTCTTATCTTTTGAAATGTAAGGAGACTAGGAATGAGAGCTTCACAATTAGTTTTCTGACTACACATAGTATAAACCATGAAGTGTTAGTTTTTTATCCTTGGAAAAATTGGGGGGAGGGGGAATTTTCTTCCTTCAATCTGCAGCTTTCCCAGAGATTTGCAGTACAGCCATAGATAATGTAGGCTGCATAAATAGTCCTGCATAAATAGGCTGAATACTGGCCCCCTCAACATTCATGTCTTAATCCCTGGAACCTATAAATGTTGCCTAATAAGGCAAAGACTTTGCAGATGTAACAAACTTAAGGATCTTGACATGGGGAATTTCTGAATGGGCCTAACATAATCCCCAGTGTCCTTAAATGAAGGAAGCAAAGGGAGATTAACTACAAAGAAGTTGTGCCATGAGGCTGGAAACAGGGACTGGAGTGATGTACTTTGAAAATGGAGGAAGGGGCCACAAGCCAAGGAATGCACATGGACACTAGAAGCTGAAAAAGGCCAAGGAAACAGATTCTTCCTTGGAACCGCCAGTAGGAACCAGCCCTGCTGGCATCTTGATTTTAGCCCCATAAGACTCATTTTGGATTTCTGACCTCTAGAAATGTAATTGAATAAATTTGTATTGTTTAAGCCGTTAAGTCAGTGGCAATTTTTTACAGTGCCAACAGGCACTAGTAAGATATGATTGTTTTATTCCAAGTTATTGGACCAAAAGTCTAGTTCAAGAAAGAATAGTTACAAATTTTCATACCCAAATATGCAAACTTCTAAGTTTAACCTAATAAGTTCCATGCACCTTTTCTCTTTGCAAAAGTTAGAGCTCTAGTTCCATTTCAGACCAAGACTCTCCAATTATTATCCTATTCAGGATATAATTGGAAATCTGTATTTTGTTTTTGTTCTATTATAACGGTATTTTTTTAATCTTATAGTGTTAATTTAGTTCTTAGATATTATATGAGGCCCGGTGCACGGAATTTGTGCACTGGTGGGGAGGCGTGGCCTGCGGGGATCAGCCCACTGTGGGAGAGCACTGACCACCAGGGGGCAGCTCCTGTGTTGAGTATCTGCTCCCTGGCGGTCAGTGCACATCATAGCAACTGGTTGACCAGTCATTCTGGTCATTCCGCCATTTGGTCACTGGGCTTTTATTATGTAGGATAGGATTAAGATGAGAAATATATATTGGAATTATTTCAACTCTAATTTTACAATAGAAATAAAAGAGACACAGAAATTTACTATACCAAACTTTTAAAGACTATAACTTATCTTTCATCAGCTCTGATTTGTCTAAGGCTGTATTTGTTGGCTAAATAATACACACAGAGGTGTACTAGGTATACCGGTTAATAATGGTGGATTTTGTAACCAAAGAAAACACAGTAATTTCAAGAGAAACATCAAAAGTGCTTTATTCAAAGTAATGTCCATTGCTAGCCACACATTTCCCCCATCTTTCAGGTAATTTGTGAATACTGTCCCAATAGAACTTTTCTTGTTTGAGGCAAACCATTCAGAGACCAAATTTTCCACTTCTTCGTATGGTTTGAAGTGCTGTTCAGAAAGTGCATGTGCCATTGATTGGAACAAGTGGTAATCTGAAGGAGCAAGGTCTGGTGAATACAGAGGGTGGGTTAATACTTCCCAGACAAGGTCTTTTAACAAGTCTTTAATTGGGTTTGAAGTGTGTGATGGTGCATCATCATGAAGCAAAATTACTTTGCCATGTCTTCTGGCACATTCTGGTGGTTTCATGATCAAAGTGTGGTTCAAATTGATTATTTGTTGTTGGTAGTGATCAGTATTAACCGTTTCACCTGGTTTTAGAAGCTCATAATACACCACACCTACCTGATCCCACCAAATGCAGAGCATTGTCTTCTTTCTGATTCAATTTGGCCTTGCAGTCGATGTTGATGGTTGACCTGGATCAACCCATGATTTTGTGCATTTGGGATTCACAAAATAAATCCACTTTTCATTGCCAGTCACAATTCGATGCAAAAAAGGACTTTTTTCGTGCCATTGAAGCAACATTTTACTGATGACTTTTTGGTTTTCTATTTGTCTTTTGTTCAGTTGATGTGGCACCCATTTTCCTTCCTTTAAAATATTTCCCATTGCTTGTAAATGATCAGAAATTATTTGCTGAGCAACGTTTAATCTTTCTGCAAGTTGTTTTTGAATCTGACATGCATCTTCATCCAATAATGCTTGTAATTGTTGGTCTTCAAACTTTTTTGGTTGACCTGGATGTTCTTGGTCTTTCACATTGAAATCATCACTTTTAAAGCATTTAAACCAGCGTTCACAAGTATCTTGAGATGGAGCATGTTCACCATAAGCTTCCTGAAGTATAGAATAACTTTTTCTTCAAAATAAAGTAATGAATTAAAACTTCACACAAATGCTGGTTTTTTGGCACAAAATTCAACATTTTTAAGTGTAAAAATATCTATGATGTTAACACATTCAGCAAATTTGACATATGAAGTTTTGAAGCTTGTTGTCAATACAACAAAATAGCATACATATCAAATTGCATATATATCAACATATGTGTAACTCCATATATTGAAAAAAATCCACATTATTAACCGGTACACCTAGTAAATGAGAACTCAGAATTTATTAATGTTATCAATGTTATAACCATTGCTTTCTCTCTGCTTCTAGAAACTGTTGCAGTAGTAACTAACCAATGTTTGATCTATACAGAGTCTGCCTTGGTTGAGAAAATGGGTAAAAGTATTGGCTAATAAAACTTTCCAGAACCTTAAACTATGATTTATCCTGGAAACATATGAAGCATTACAAACAACATAATAAATAAATAAAAGAGAATAGCCCCATATTTGCTTAATAAGAATAATATGTAAGAGTTTAATATCTAAGAATCAACAGAGAAAATAAAGTCAGTAACTTTGGACCAGAGTGATTTGAGTGTATACACTGAGTAGCACATCTTCTAGTGACTGAAAAGAACTGTAGGAAATTGTGCCCCTTACTTGGCAGCCTGCTGCTGGTAGTGCCACTGAGGTTGGATTCAGGTACTCATATGTGTACTGTAGGCAGCATAAAGCAAATGTCTAAATCTATACCTCCTCTTGAGAACCAAGTTTTCAATGTGGGAAAAGGAAGATAAAATATAGAATTAGAGAAAAGTGAGGAAGGACCCTGTGAAAGTGGATTTGGATGGGAGAGAATTAGTATGAACTGAAAACTTTTTTCCCCCAGAAAAGGCCTAGATACAAAGGTACCCATCAACAGAGCATACAAGACACCCAGATTTTGATATCTAAGTACCATTCCCCCCAAATTAACCAGGCTCCACAGAGAAATGTCTGGTTTCAAATCTGTAGTAATGGAAGAACAATGGAAATCTAAAGCTAATATTGTTCCTTTAAAAATGGAGAGATCTTATGATTTTCACCTAAGTGATCACACTTTGAGCTACTCAAAGTAGGATAACCTCATTACCCCTGCCTCCTGATGTGACCACACAAGAAGTGCACAGCAGCCCTTCTGGACAAAAGTCTTCACTTTGAATCGAGTCATTAGGAACCAGTGAAGCAAACCCAGAATATGAGGTATCTGTCATGACCACTAGTCCAGAGTCTGAAAAAGGACAGTTTCATAAAAAATCAAATAACAGCAAGAGCTCTATTCTTGATTAGAACAGACTAAAGAAGTAAACCAAAAGAAATACATGAATGCTAATTGATCTGGGGTTAAAAGGGCATAGAAGGCATTTTAGACAATTGGAAAATTTTAAAAGGAACTGTATAATCTATACTCATAAAAGCCTAGGAGGCCCTCGCACCCTCACGTCATCACAAAATGGCCGCCCCCCATGTAATCACAAGATGGCTGCCCCCACATCATCACAAGATGGCCGCCACAAGATGGCCACCACAAGATGGTCAACAGGGGAGGGCAGTTGGGGGTGACCAGGCCAGCAGGGGTGGGCAGTTGGGGAGGACCAGGCCAGCATGGGAGGGCAGTTGGGGAGGACCAGGCCAGCAGGGGAGGGTAGTTAGGTGCAATTGGGCTGGCAGGGGAAGGCAGTTGGGGGCCATCGGGCCAGCAGGGGAGGGCAGTTGGGGGCCATCGGGCTGGCAGGGGAGGGCAGTTGGGGGCCATCGGGACGGCAGGGGAGGGCAGTTGGGGGCCATCGGACCAACAGGGGAGCAGTTAGGTGTCAATTGGGCCGGCAGGGGAGCAGTTAGGGGGCAATCAGGCTGGCAGGCAGGTGAGTGGTTAGGAGCCAGTAGTCCAGGATTGTGAGAGGGATGTCCCTGCGGGATCAGGCCTAAACTGGCAGTCAGACATCCCCCAAGGGGTCTCAGATTGGAGAGGGTGCAGGCTGGGCTGAGGGACATCCTCCCCCTCCAGTGCATGAATTTCATGCACCGGGCCCCTAGTAGATAGTATAATTTAATCAATGTTAATTTGTTTCAGTGTGATGATGGTACAATATTGTGGTTATGAGGAAATTGTCCTTATTCTTAGGAAATGCCTTCAGTACTTATTTAGAGACATATTTCATGGTGTTTTCAACTTTGAATGGTTCAGCAAGGAAAAAAATGTATATGCATAACAGTTGGTAAATCTAGGTGAAAGCATAAAAGATTCATTAAATGGTTCTTTCCACTTTTGTATAGGCTTATACATTTTAGAATTTTAAAAAGTTGAAAGAAAAATTCCAAAGAAAGGAAACTTTAAATGTCTTCAAATCTAATGCAATTACTTTTGTCTTAAAATAATTTCTGCTAATGACTATGTCTGCTTGCTTGAAGATATTCATGGTAGTGTTGAAATAATAGTGGCAGCAACCATGGTTGTAGTAAAGAACCAAAGAAACAGTATTTTACAGATTAGACATGCTTTTAAAATAGTAATTAAATGGACTATAACCAGTCAAATATAATATAGTACATTTATAAATAATAATATTGAAAGCCACTGTGCTATGTATTTTTCATGAATTATATCATTTACTCTCATAACACTTCTGAAATAAGTACTCTTATCATCTTTGTTTTATAGATGAAGAAATTAAGATGCTAAAAGGTCATATATGGTATAGCTTACATATGTACACATATATAACATATAGAGTGTCCCCAAAAAATGCATACACATACTGTGAATAATTATAAAGGCAGGGTTTCTTAAAGTACACTTCATTTTCAAAATTGAGCTATCAGCTGTTAAAGTGTATATACATTTTTGGGACACCCTGTATATATACACATACATACATACATGTACAGTACACACAGCTAGTCTATTTCAGGGCTGTGATTTAAAATCAGGTAGTCTGACCCATTAAATTGAGGGAGGAAATAACTTTTCAAAATGTGTAAAGTTACATTAGTGGAAAGAGAAATCAGTCATCAGGAAATAAAAGATTTTGACACACTTTGAGAAGATGAATATAACCATAAGAACATGCAACTAGAAAAAAACAGGATGCAGAGTATTTAGAAAAACATACAATCTGGAAACAAAAAAAGAGCTAATGATAGTAAAAAATATAATTATCAAAGAAAAACTTGAATAGAAGTGTTAGAAGATAAAGTTATGGGACTCTCCCAGAACCCAAACCAAAATGACAAGGAGATGAAAAATTAAGGAAAAGATAAAAGACAGAAAGGAAAAATGCAGGAAGTCTAACATATGACTAACAAAATTTCTAAAAACCACAGAAATGTGGGGGGAAAAGCAAAGGAAAAAATTATAAAAAAGTATAAGAAAATGTCTATAGAGAGTTGCGAGTTTTTAACTTAAGTCTGTGTGGCTACCCTGGCCGGTTTTTCTCAGTGGTTAGAGCATCAGCATGTACCTAGGTTGCTGACTCAATCTTGACGTGGTCAGGGCACTTGCAGGAGGCAACCAATCGATGTGGCTCTCTCACATCGATGTTTTTTTATCTCTGCCCCCATTCCCCTATCCTCCCTCCCCTCCACTTTCTCTAAAAAAAAAAAAAAATAATTAATGGAAAAAAATATCCTTGGGTGAGGATTTAAAAAAAGACTACGTGGGCTGTGGTTATGGTGGAACTGACTCTCAGCACCAATCCACCCTTCTCTGCCCTCCTTTGCGATACTGAGCTAGAACCTGGGACTCTCTCTCCTTTGCCAGCTGACATCAGGCTAAGCTTTGTTAGGTGCTGGGGGGAGTACAGCAGGAAAGGGCTTCTTGTCCAGTGTCTGTGCACGCTTGTTCCTGTGGTGTCCAGTGGCCAGCAGCACTCTGGCAGCACCGTTGCAGGTAGTTTCCAGTGAGCCTGGCAGGCACCCAGAGGGCTGCTTCTGGTGAAGTGCAGCAGGACCAAGCCTGGGAACTTTTCTCCAGTCGGAACTCGTAGGCATCCGAAAAGTCTTGTAGGCATGCAGTGGGGGGATTCCCAACAAATTCTTAATAGGCAGTGTGCTGCGCCTTGCTGAACTGCGTTAGCACAGTGGCAACAAAGCCATGCCCTGTCCAAGGGGATCTGAGGCTCAGTAAAAGAGAAGGCTCATGCCTAGACAGAAATTGGATAAAAAATTTCAGATAGAACTGAAAACATTTGTAGCCAACTTAGCTAAGGGGCAGCTTTCGCCTAACACCCACATTAGTTGTGCAAAAATGGAACCAGTTTCTTCCACAGCTATGAGAAAATTATCTCTGCTGACAGAATTCCCATTCAACTAAGTCTAGGTCAGATTGCTCCAGAGGTCACTGGTTAGTAGTAACCTATGGGAAGAGGAGGAGGAGCTGCAGTTGACCTACAGACCTTGCCTTGGCCCTGTCCCAATCTTCCAAACCACAAACTGTCTCTGGGGTCAGAATTCCAGCCCTAAGATTTGTCCTCATGGCCTAGCACAGTAGGAAGTTGTCCAACCTTTGAGGCACGCTCGTCAGATCCTTTAGAGACCACAAATCATACAAGACTTCCTTTGCTGTACTCCTAGAATTCCTGGGTGCTATGGAATTAGACAAGGAAGCAGCAGCTGCAGAATAAGAAAAGTGGGAATCCATACAGGTGCTGACGTGAGGTCCCTAGATTTAAATGTGAGCAGCCCCTGGCCTGCCCTGTGCAATACAAGAACCACTGGCCACATAAGACTATTTGGAATGTGGCATGTGCAACTGAGGAAATGAATGTGAAATTTTAATTAATTTTAATTGATTGTATTTGTTTTTAAAAACTGAAGCAGTGTGAAATGTTTTTCCGTTAAACACAAATGTATTACTTTGGGAGGACTACATTTCACTTTTTAAAAAAGATTTTTTAATTGATTTCAGAGAGGAAGGGAGAGGGAGAGAGATAGAAACATCAATGATGAGAGAGAATCATCGATTGGCTGCCTCCTGCACTGGGGGGATTGAGCCCACAACCTGAGCATGTGCCCTGACCTGGAATCAAACCCTGACCTGTGGTTCAGGGGTCTACACTCAACCACTGAGCTGGGCTATATTTCACTTTAACTGCTATATTGCTTAAGATGGTATTGGTGTATGGCATTGTGTGACTCTACACCCAAACACAGCACTGATCTACTTGGTGTTAACAAGATAATTCAGTTTAAATGATTTTTTGTATCCACTGATAAAACACTATCATGTGTTCATTGGAATATTTTATGCAGACAGTAGAAATTATAGTGATAATTATATAAATCACAATTAGTAGTTAAATTGAAATACTTATTTTAACAAAATATTTGATTAAATTATTTTCCTAGTTTATAAAATACATGTAGTAAAATTTCCCATTTTAAACCAAGTCTTTGTACTGACATAAAATCAAGTGAAGATACAAAAGCTAGTATTATGATCAGAACAATAATAAAAGAAAAAAGGGAGTGGAAGGAAAAAATGTCATGACCAATGACAATTATAATTTGCTATAACAGAGCAAAATGAATATGCTGTTTATTACATCAAAAATGCAAAGATAAAGCAGACAACTTCAGCAAAGACACAGTGAATCTGATGCTTGATTTCATTTCAATACTCAAAAAGGAATCAATGAAATTGGTCACCTGAAATCAGAATTAAATGGCCAACAAAAATATTTTTTTAATTTTTTAATAATTCTTAATAAAATCTGAGCTTGTAATTTTGGCCAACAATAAAACATCTTGGATTCTTGCACAACAACAAAACTAACCCCCATTTTTACGTAGGGAGACGGTGAAAGAAATTTTTAATTATGGAAACTTGTTCAGAAAATTATGAGAAAAGATAAAAAAGATCTTGTACAAAAAGTGACAGATTTTTAATTGAGCAACCAAACAATTGCCCATATAATACAATACCTTTCTGATAATATGAAGGTAATAAATTCTAAATTTGAAAAACCTCAAATATTTTTCTTTAGGTTTAGATGAGTCATCCTATATAATAAAAGGCTAATATGCAAATTGTCTCCTTGACTCGGAGTTCGACCAGGGGGCGGGGCCGGCCAGCCAACCTCCCATATTCCCCCCTCCCCTCAACCCCCAGCCCCGCTGGCCCAGCCCAATCGACCCTATTGGGGCAGGCCAGCCGGACCCCACCCGAGCATGAATTTGTGCACCGGGCCTCTAGTATAAAATAAGAGACACTGTCCAGTTAGTATTTTGGGTATGTTTTTGTCTCAAAAGACTTCCAAAATTTATGAGAGATATTGTCAATTTGCAGCCTAAAAAAACTCATGGCATAGGTACTTTCAAATCTATTAAATCTGTCAAAGAATAATTTCAGCTGGATATGAAAACAAAAAGCTTCATCATGACAAACTACTAGTATGTTCCAACTACACTGGATCAAAATTCCAGACTTACTAGACTTTCAAAACAAAAAAACAGGTATTTCTCTTAGTGCTTTTATCTACTATACTAGAGGCCCAGTGCACGAAATTTGTGCACTGGGGGGGGGGGAGGGGTTTTTCCCTCAGCCCAGCCTGCACCCTCTCCAATCTGGCACCCCTCAGGAGATGTCCGACTGCCAGTTTAGGCCCGATCCCAGGGACTGCTGGCTCCTAACCACTCGCATGCCTGCCTGCCTGATTGCCCCTAACCGCTTCTGCCTGACAGCCTGATCACCCCCTAACCACTCACCTGCCAGCCTGATTGATGCCTAACTGCTCCCCTGCTGGCCCGATTGCCCACAACTACCCTCCCCTGCCAGCCTGCTCCCCCCCAACTGCCCTCCCCTGCAGGCCTAGTTGCCCCTAACTGCCCTCCCCTACCAGCCTGGTCCCCCCCAAATGCCCTTCCCTGCCAGCCTGGTTGCCCCTAACGGCCCTCCCCTGCCAGCCTGGTCCCCCCAACTGCCGTCCCCTGCAGGCCTGGTCCCCCCCAACTTCCCTCCCCTGCAGGCTAGGTCACCCCTAACTGCCCTCCCCTGCCGGCCTGATCTCCCCCAACTGCCCTCTCCTGCTGGCCTGATCACCCACAACTACACTCACCTGCCGGCCATCTTGTGGTGGCCATCTTTGACCACATGGGGGCGGCCATCTTGTGCGAGGGTGTGAGGGTCAATTTGCATATTACCTCTTTATTATATATGATGATATTAATTTATAGCCAGTTTTCTGAAGTACAGTCCATATAAACTGTCATCAAAATTGTTAGATTGTTCAGTATATACACATAAATACTATGCATTACCAACAGTTTACAGAATTGCTGAAAAAAATTGAAGACACTGAATTCAATAATCACATCTTTGTCAATGATCTTTGGTTGAGTAATGGCAGAGTTTTACTGTACAGTTAACTCCAATTCACAATGTTCAGCTTATTAAAGCTGTACAGTTAACTCCAATTCACTGTACAGTTAACTCCAATTCACAATGTTCTTTAAACAAAAAGAATGCTTCCCAAATAATAAAGACCAGAAATATAGCAGTGTGATTTATATTTCTCATAGATCTCACATTGCATATAAACAAACTAACTCTTAACCTCCAAGGAAAGGAAATGTTTATTTATGACATAGCTAGAAAAATATGAGAATTTATATCAAGTTTATACTTTTCAGGCTCTGGCTAGCTAGCTCAGTTGGTTAGAGTGTCATTCCAATATGCCAAAGTTGTGGGATCAATCCCTAGTCAGGGCACATACAAGAATCAACCAATGAATGCATAAGTAAGTGGAGCAACAAATCAATGTTTCTCTCCCTCTCTCTCAAATCAATAAATAAAAATTTAAAATAGCTGCTGTTTAAAAAAATGTATACTTTTCATATGACAAGTAAAATATAATGGCTTTATATATTTTCAACTTAAATCAATATGAAGATTTAATTGGAATCAGGAGCATTATATAAATTTCCCTTAAAATCTACAAGAAAAATTTGAAGAACACTTTATTGAGATTGATAAATTTAGAGTTAATTTTTACAATATCCTTTTGAATTTGATGTTAGTAATTATGAGTTGGTGTAAGTTAGCGAATTTATATAACGTAAGCAAACATAGCTTTAAAAATTATGTGCTTGCCCTAGCCGGTTTGGCTCATTGGATAGAGCATTGGCCTGCAGACTGAAGGGTCCCGGGTTCGATTCCGGTAAAAGGCACATGCCCAGGCTGCGGGCTCAATGCCTTGTAGGGGGTGTGCAAGAAGCAGCCAATCCATGATTCTCTCTCATCATTGATGTTTCTATCTCTCTCCCTCTCCTTTCCTCCCTGAAATCAATAAAAATGTTTTTTAAAAAATGATATGCTTTTGGCCCTAGCTGGTTTAGCTCAGTAGATAGAGGGTTGGCCTGTAGACTGAAGGGTCCTGGGTTTGATTCTGGTCAAGGGCATATGCCTGGGTTGTGGGCTCAGTCCCCAGTAGGGGGCATGTAGGAGGCAGCCAATCAATTATTCTCATCATTACTGTTTCACTCTCTCTTTCCCTCGCCCTTCCTCTCTGAAACCTATATACTAGTATATATGCTTTTGTTTCAAAAAGTCAAATCAAGTCTTCTAAAAAAGATGAACTAGTTTTATCAATCTGGATATAAATATTAAGAAAAATTATTTTTGACACTTGACTCACTTACTTGAAAACGTATGTTTTGAACTTAGTTACACAAATCTTTCTCAACTACAGACATACCTTAGAGATATTATGTTTTTAGTTCCAGACCACCACAATAAAGTGAGTATCACAATATAAGGGAGTCTTAATCTTTTTGTTGCAGGAGGGTCTTGCCTTTAATTTGTAAGACACACAACATATGTAAAGTGCAATAAAGTGAATTTAATAAAATGAGGTATACCTGTATAAATTTAATGAAATCTAAATATAGAACAAGTATTTCAGATGAAAAAGTAGTGTCTGACTTTTGAACTGCTATAATTCTATCATACATACCAAATTCCAAGACAGTACAATAAAAATAAAATGTCCAATTAATATTTTTATATTGATTTCATGTTGTGATAATAACATTTTGGGTAGACTGGGTTAAAGAAAATATACTATTAAAATTAGTTTCACCTCTCTCTTTAACTTTTTTCAATTTGCTACTAGAAAATTTAAATTACATATGTGGCTTGTTATATTTCAACTGAATAGTTAGAGACCCTGGCTACTCAAAGTAATCTTTTCCCAGAAGCATCAATATTACCTCAAAGTCTCTTAGAAATGCAGAATCTTAGGCTCCAGCTGAAATAAACTGAACAGAATCTGAATTGTATTACAAATTCCATATTTGGCCAAGATGAAGTAATACAAAACAGATTTATCCATTTGTCTGAGACATTTAAAAAAATTAATTAAAAAAATACAAAGCAACTGGACAAAATATATAAAACAACTAGAGGCCCAGTGCACAGATTTGTGCACATTGAAAGGAAATTAAGCCGAAACCGGTTTGGCTCAGTGGATAGAGCGTCGGCCTTCGGACTGAAAGGTCCCAGGTTCGATTCCGGTCAAGGGCATGTACCTTGGTTGCGGGCACATCCCCAGTGGGGGTTGTGCAGGAGGCAGCTGATCGATGTCTCTCTCTCATCGATGTTTCTAACTCTCTATCCCTCTCTCTTCCTCTCTGTAAAAAATCAATAAAATATATTAAAAAAAAAAAAAAAAAAAAAAAAAAGAAAGGAAATTAAGTAGAAGGTGGCTGGCGGGGCGGGGCGGGACTGGGCAAGATGGGCCGGACATACCCTGTAGCCAATCTCCCGCAGTCCCTCCCCTGCCAGCTGGCCAGCCGCACCTGGGATGGTGCTGGACTCGAAGGGAGTCTGCGGAGTGAGCCAAGTGTCCCAACAGCAGGTGAGGTGCCTCAGCCTGGCCTGCGGGGATTGGGCTGAAACCCACAGTCCGGGGATTGGGCTGAAACCCACAGTCCGACATCCTCTGAGGGGTCCTGGAGTGCGAGAGGGCACTCTGCAAAGCTGCTGTCACTTGGCAGCTCCTGAGTTGAGCATCTGCCCCCTGGTGGTCAGTGTGTGTCATACCTACAGGCCAGTAGGCCAGTCGGCGGGTTGCTTAGTCTTTTATATATATAGATGCTTTTCAGGAGACAGAACATCAGGAAGCAAAGGAAGTGAGCCTACGATGGTCCCAGCTTATTGCTTTAATAATTTACTAGCCAAGACAAGGGGAGGGAGGACCCTAAAAGAGTCCAGCAGACTCCCTGGTAATGATACAGAGCTGAAAGTCTGGGGAGGACAAGGCAACTAGTGTTTGGAGGACAGAGGAGAGAGCTCCACAAAAAGAGAACTCTACATATCTACAGAGAGTCACCCTTGAGTATTTAGCTGAGTACTTGACCAGTGCATGTATGTGAGTAAACTACCTATGGCTTGGGAGGGGAGGGGGAAGGGAAGAGGGGGTATTAAATACCAGAAAGGATTAGAGATAACAGTGATTGGTTCTCAGGACTAATAATAGTACTGTTCCCATCAGATAGACTAGAAAACCTCATCATTCAGGGACATTAGGTCTCAGAAAGATCTTGTCTCAAGTAAGCTATTAATTAGCCCCAGACTGAGCAGTGCTCCAGTCCCACCTAACAAACCTTAAAAGCAAGATACAAATGAATCAACTGTCTCCAACTAATATAGCTATGTCTCAAACAAAGCTCAGGAATATTTATAGTAATACAAAAACAACCAGAACCCAAGAAAATAACTCACAATGTCTGGCATCCAATCAAAAATTATCAGGCATGCAAAGTAGCAGGAAAGAACAACCTATAATGAGGAAAAATGTCAATTATTTGCAACTGACCCAGAATTAAGACAGATCATAGAATCAGTAGACAGGGATGGATATACAAGATTTTAAGTACTGATGTGAATCTATAAAAACATAAATTAAATTTCTAGAGATGAAGCCTACAGTGTGAGATAAACAATACACTGGAGCCTAATCTGGTTTGCCTCAGTGAATAGAGCATCAGCCTGCGGACTGAAGGGTCCTGGGTTCGATTCCAGTCAAGGGCACATGGTTGCGGTTGTGGGCTCAATCCCCAGTAGAGGGCATGCAGGAGGAAGCCAATCAATGATTCTCTCTCATCACTGATGTTTCTATCTCTCTTTCCCTCTCCCTTCCTCTCTGAAATCAATTATTTATTTATACACGCACACACACACACACACACACACACACACACATATAATACACTGGATAAAAAAAATTTAAAAAAAATACACTGGATAAATGGCAGAGCAGATATCACAGAAGGGAAGAATAGAGATCTTGAAGATATAGCAATAGAAATATCCAAAATGAAAAACCAAAGAAAAGCATTTATAAAAATGAGCAGAGCATGTGTATACATGTATTGAAACCCTGGGGGTGAAGGCAGAAAATAATAGTTGAAGAAATAATGGCTGAAAAACTTCCGAACAATAAAAATGTAAATCCAAAGAAACAAGGAGCTCAACTAACCCCAAGCACAAGAAACACAAAGAAAAATACACCCAAGACACATATAATCAAATTGCTCAAAACCAGTGATAAAAAAATCTTAAAAGCACAGTTTAAAGGATACATCAGAGAGAAACAAAGATAAGAATGACAAAGCAGATTTAATGTCAAAAACAATGCAAGTGAAAAGGCAGTGAAGCAACATCTTTAAATAACTGAAGGGAAAAAAAAAACTATCAATCTATAATCCTCCATTCAATCAAAATATCTTTCAGAAATTAAAGGCTAATAATGACCTTATCAGACATAAAAAAGTAGAAAGAATACATCATTAGCATTCGTGCAAACTAGAAATGTTAAAGGAAGTCCTTTTTAAGCAGAAGGAAAATTATATCAAGTAGAAACATGGATATACACAAAGGAATGAAGAGACTGAAATTGGCAATTATCTAAGTCAGTGATGGGCAACCTTTTGAGCTTGGGGTGTCAAACTTCGCCAAAAAAACTGAGCATAACTTGGGTAGTGTGTCACTTTGAGGAAAAAACTAACTCCAAGACACTAGTCACAAATGTTTCATCCTCAGGAGCAGCAAATGTTTCATCCTCGGCATGCAGCCGCGTGTCATCAGAAATGGCTACACGTGTCAGTGCTGACACACGTGTCATAGGTTCGCCATCACTGATCTAAGTAAATATATAATTTACTCTTTAAAAGAAAGTGACTTCTAAAACAAAAATAATAACTTATGTGGAGTTAATTACATATGTAAAAGTAAGATGTATGACAAAAACAATACAAATGTCAAAATGGAAGTTTATTATTATACTAGAGGCCCGGTGCACAAAATTCATGCATGGGGGGGGGGTGTCCCTCAGCCCAGCCTGCACCCTCTCCAATCTGGGACCCTCGGGGGATGTCCAACTGCCTCTAACCACTGGCTTCTAATCGCTCGCCTGCCTGCCTGATCGCCCCTAATCACCTCTGCCTGCCTGTCTGATCGCCCCTAACTGCTCCCCTCCAGGCCTGATCATCCCTAACTGTCTCTGCCTCGCCCCGCACTGGGACCCAGGATTCCATCCTCTGGCCAGCCGCAGGCACCCAGAACCCAGGCCGGCTTCGCCCGGGCCAGCTGCAGCTGCAGGGGACTGTGGACAGGCGGCTTCAGCCAGGCCGCAGCCGCAGGCACCTGGGACCACAGGGCAGGTGGCTTGTCCCTCTCCCAGGCCGCAGCCGCAGGTACTGGTGCCCAGGATCTCAGGGCATGCTGCTTGTCCCTCTCCCAGGCTGGGCCACAGGCGCAGCCATTGGTGCCCAGGACCACGGGGCATGCGGCTTGTCCCTCTCCCGGGGTGCAGGCACAGGCGCAGCTGCTGGCACCCAGGACCCCGCGGTGGGCGGCTTGTCCCTCTCCCAGGCCACAGCCTGGCTGGTCCCCATTCCTCTCTTGCGAGCTCATTTGTGCCTGGCTGGTCCCCATTCCTCTCTCCCCAGTGTTGAGTGTCTGAGCCATTAATGGCATGAGGGCATGACAACCATTTGCATATTAGCTCTTTATTATATAGGAAGGTTCTTATACTATATATAAAGTGGTACAACATCACCCAAGGTAGACTGTGATTAGTTAAAGATGCATACTTTAAATCCTAAAGCAACCATTGACATAACTACACAAAAATATATAGCTAATACCCCTCAAAAGAGAAAGAATGGAATCATAAAAATACTCAACTAATACAAAAGAAAGTAGAACACAGGAAGATAAAACACAGGAAAAATAGCTAGAGGTTAGAATTCAAACTAATCTTACCAATAATTACATTAAATGTAAATGGTCTAAATACCTGCAATTAAAAGATAAAAACTGCCATATTGGAAAAATAAAAGTAAGACCCTTCTATTTACTAAGCAGTATATAAGCAAGAGATGCACTTTAATATAGTAGACATAAATAGGTTAAAAGTAAAATTATGGAAAAGAGATACCATACTAACACCTACCCAAAGAAAGCTAAAGTTCCTTTATTAATATCAGACAAAAGGTATTTTAGAGCAAAGAATATCATCTAGTATAAAGCTCATTTCATAATGATAAAGTGTTCACTTCATCAAGAGGCCATAAAAATCCTAAGCATCTATGCATTTTAACAACCACGTTTCCAAATACTAGAAGCAAAAACTTCAAAAACAATAAGTTCACAAGAATAGTCACATATTTTAACACTGCCCTCTCAATATATTAAACACCACAAGTAGAACAAGCAGACAAAAGATCAGCAAATATATAAAACCTTGAACAAGATCCCCAGGTGATCTGCATACACATTAAAATTTGAGAAGCACTGTTCTAAAATACCCATAATGGGTAGACAATTGATAGTCAGTAGGTCAACTTTTGGAAAATTTTTCTTCTCACTTCTTACTGGTGTCATCTAATGCTCTTTAGTCTGGCTTCCAGGCTAACTAGGGATTAGAGGAGAAGGTATTTTCAGGAAAGCTAATTAAAAATAAAGAAATAAATCATAGAATTTAGAAATGGTAGAGTTGAAAGACCGCACTTATTCATCTTACAGACCTGGAAATAACACCAGCCCCACCAGACTTAAACTCCTTGAGATTAAGGTACTCATCTATGGAACTCTGCTAAGAGCTATAGTCAGTTAACATATAGACAATGCCTTATACATAGTTTAACACAGAATGCATGCTCAAAAAAAACAACCACATTTGTTTCCTTCCTCCCAGCACTGACTAGTCAATGTGAACACTCCTAGTAGAGAGATTAACTATTTAGCACATCTGTTTGAATAATCCAAATAAGGATGGGGAAGGTCAAAATCTTCAACAAAGTATGCTGGTATCTCCTCCATTTCGGTCACTGAAAATTCTGAGACACCAGCCAATACTTTTCCTTCTAACCCTCGATGAAGAGCTTTACTTTATTTATGGTAGTAATTTACATTCTTCTAACAGCTGTTGTCTTACATGTCATAATAGATTAATAGAGAAAGGAGGAAGTTGGGCAGCTTTATAATTAAGTTTTAAATTGTGATACGTCATAAATAACCATAACTAACTTTTTAAAAGATCCCATTGGAAAATCTCTATCACTTGTTACTGAGTCAATCAAATCAAGAGTGAAAAAACAGGGTTAGGAATTAGAAGATATGATTTCTAAGCCAGACCCTGTTACCTGCTTTCTTTATGATCTTACAGAAAAATTTTTCACTGGAGCTTTTTTTTTTTCTTTTAATCCTCACTTTAGGGTATTTTTTCCATTCATTTTTTTTTTTAAACATGTTGAGAAGAGGGGGAGGGAGGAAAAGAGGGGAAGAGAGAGAGAGAGAGAGAGAGAGAGAGAGAGAGAGAGAGAGAGAGGTGAGAAAGACACATGGATTGGTTGCTTCCCCTCAAGCACCTCGACCATATGGGGGATCAAGCCTGCAACCGAGGTACCAGGGAATAAAACACATGACCTGAGGTCTGAGGGCCAATGCTCTAAACACTGAGAAAATCAGCTAGGGCCTTGGAGCTTTTTAAGCCTTAATTTCCTCATCTATAAGAGAACATACTTCAGTGTAGGATATTTTGAGTGATTATAGTCTTGGTTCCTCCTATTAATATAGAAAATCAAGAGATAACTGAAGGGGGAAAACTGTTGAATATCAAGCTACTATTTTTCTACTTTTTAGATTTATGTACTCAATATTGTGTCAGCAACCATTAGTTTTTAAAACTCAAAATTTCCCAAACTATTACTGAAAAGGTTTATCTGAAAGTAACAAAGAAGTATAGTAACAAGAATTAGTTTGAGTAACTCAGCCAATACTATATCAAAAAGCCCTAGAAGTTAAAAATTTTGGCTTAACATTGGCCCAAATGTTATCTAAAAACCCCGCTAAAAGTTAAGAAAACAACGGCAACATTATACTCTAATAAAGCTGTTTTAATTTAAAAAAAAAAAAAAAAGAAGGAAAGGGAAAGAAAGAAAGAAAGAAAGAAAGAAAGAAAGAAAGAAAGAAAGAAAGAAAGAAAGAAAGAAAGAAAGAAAGAAAGAAAGAGAGGAAGGGAGGAAGGGAGGAAGGGAGGAAGGGAGGAAGGGAGGAAGGGAGGAAGGGAGGAAGGGAGGAAGGGAGGAAGGGAGGAAGGAAGGAAGGAAGGAAGGAAGGAAGGAAGGAAGGAAGGAAGGAAGGAAGGAAGGAAGGAGATGGGGAGGAGGAAGTGACAGGGAGGGGGAGAGGGAGGAAAGGAGAGAGAAAAGAAAAAGAAAAGATAGGAAGGGAAAGGGAGAGGATGGGAGAGGCAGTGGCCATTGGAGGATACACATATTAGAACAAAACTGATTTCACAAGTTGGACACAGATGTGGGGCAATCAATGTCTTTACCAAAAAGCAGGTAAATACTAAATCCTATTGTCCAAACCTAACATGCACTAAAGAGCACTAAAAATTCCAACCCCAATTTGATAGTTTTATTCTTAAAATTGTATTACATTAGCTTCAAGCTGTACTTCTAAACCCCCCTAATACATGTGTGACCTTCAATGTGATATCACCACCATTTATTTATCAGCTTAGCTTACGGGGGAGTGGACATGACTTTAGAGTTGGAAGATCTCAATTTGAATCTCAATCCTGTCACCCATTAGATAAACGATTTTGCCAACTCACTTCATTTCCATGAGCCTAAAAAGAGCTTCTCTATGAATTTGGAATAACACTACTTACTCACATGGTGGTGGTGATTAAATGACATCAGAAGTGTGAAAGGGCCTAACAGAGTGCCCTGCACATAAATGTGTTCATAAATATCTACAAACCTGCATAAGCAATGGCTATTCATGAGGAATCATTTTCATTTTACTTTAGCTGAAACTTCAGTATTCGTCGTTAAGAAGGTATTACTCTTAGCAAGAGCTATTTGTCCCACCAGACTACTAATGATATTTCAAGTAATGATAATGACCATAACAATAATAGAAAAAACATCTTAAAGAGAAAAATTACATTATACTATGAAGTCTTTTCATCTTTTCAACTGTCTCCCCTCTCCTATCTATCCCGAAACTAAAAATATTCAACCCTCAGGCATCCTCATATTTGGTGATGATCGATAATTCATTAGGTAAGCCTAAAAGCAATGGGAGGCAACTCTACCACAGCTCATTAACTCTCCCCATTGCCCCTAGAATCTGAAACAATGAGAAAACTACTTGGAAAATATAGGATGAAACAGAAAAGCCATTCTTAGGTAGCTATCGGCAATCCATGAGAATTTGGCAACCAAGAGGACAAAACAAAAGGCTTGGAGAAGAAAAAGGTCTTGGTATTGTTTATGCAAACATAGCACTGAACTTGTTAAAGCCAACTTCTAACTGAAATGGGAAATGCTGGCAAAGAAAATGTATATTGGAAACCATGGTTATGGGGCAAAAGAAACATGCGTGGGTTTATAAATGTTAGTATTTCTATAACCAGATAAAGAATATTACTATTTAAACCTAGAACCAGTATCTGTGCTCAAAATGAAAGTGAGAAGTTTTCGACAAGTTTGCAGTTTCCTCTGAGTATTTTTTTTTAGAAGCCTAGACATTAAAGATGGAACTAATTTGTTCATGGAAAAAAAAAAAAAAAGTGCTTTCACTGCTTGCTGTCACTAACTTGTGTTTTCTTCCAAACTGTAACTGTGAGAACCAAGTATAGAAAACATGACACAGATGAAAGCTTTTATTTTTTTTAAGTGATGAGGAAGTCTTTTTTTAAAATCACACAGATGTTCGGTTTACATAATCAACCAAAACATTTTTCTACCATATAATTTTCTGGTCAAGCATGTAATATGTTTTTTCCTAGAAAATCAATATCAGGAGTATATAATGATGATTGTTTTTCAACAGATAATTATAATTGGATAATTCTGAGGTCAAAATGAAACATATATATATATATATATATGTGTGTATATATATATATATGTATATATATATATACACATATATATATACATGTGTATATATATATATATATATGCATATATGTAATCTTATTTAAAAGTCTTAAATTAAATTCAGTTTTAGAAATGAGATGGAAATGATCTATGTTGCTTGAAGTAAATTCTCTCTAAACTTGAACTCTTGGCCTATCATTTTTTTTTCCAGAAATGCAGGTACTTAGCCTTATTCTTAGAGATTTTAGACTTAAAATCCAACGAACTAAAAGAAAATACAGTCTTTAAAGAAAAGCATGTTTACTTCCAAATTTTCAATCATGGGATTTCCTCGTGTAGCCACAATTCAGGGGTAGAGGTCTGTCTTTCTACTTACACTGCTATCAAGAGCTGCATCTGGCCTTCCCTGGTTTGGCTCAGTGGATAGAGTGTTGGCCTGCGGACTGAAGGGTCCCAGGTTCAATTCTGGATGGGGTCACACCCAGATAAAAAAGAGCTGCATCTGAATGAAGACATACAGACACAGCCCTAAAGCAGCATATACTTCCCAAAGTTTCTTCTTCAGCCCCAGAGTGATTACCCTGAAGAAGGCCACCCCTTGTCCTCACTGGTTCCCTCAGGAAGAAGGCAGGATATCGCTTCCCTTTTGAGCCTCTTCTTACAATCCCAATGGGTTTGATCAGAAATATAGACTTGCAATCCTTACAAGGCAGAAAATGGGAGGTAAGAGAAGGTAGCCTACACCTTGCTGGATGTGAAGAGGAGACTTAGAGCTGGTCAAGTGCGCACTGACAAGCTTCTGCTTGATGAGGAAGTTACTCTTCCCTCCAATGGGCCTGAAATAAAACCTCTTTCCTCACCCAAACAGATGAGAAACAGCAAGGCAGAAACCAGAGGCTATTGACTACAATGCACTGCACCAAGAAAAGAGGCAGAGAGCTGTGGGGTACAGGCCCTCCTAAGTGACAATGAGCCTGGCAGTTTCTGCAAAGCCTAGCAGAGGGAAAAGAAAGTCTCTTTAGAAATACAGTTGGCAAAATACTGACTATAAAGGATCCTCTGAGAAAATGCATAATTACAGACTCAAAGTCACTGTCTAGACTAGATCCCCATGTACCTTTGACCCTCAAACAATCAGTCTGAACTGCATGGGTCCACTCGTGTACAGATTTTTTCCATAAATATAGTCGGCCTTCCATATCCCCAAGGTTTCCACATTTCAGATTCAACAAACTTTGGTTGGAAAACAGTACTTTTGATCTGCAGGTGGGAGCCTGCAGATGTGGAAGGCCAACTGTATGCAATGTTCTACATACGATTTTATTTTTTATTTGTTTTTTATAAGAATTTTTTAATATATATTTTTATTGATTTCGGAGAGGGAGAGAGAGATAGAAACATCAATGATGAGAGAGAATCATTGATGGGCTGCCTGCTGCATGTCCCCTGCTAGGGATGGAGGCCGTAAACCTGGTCATGTGCGCTGACCTGGAATAAAACAGTGACCTCCTAGTTCAGTGGTCGGCAAACCGCAGCTTGTGAGCCACATGCGGCTCTTTGGCCCCTTGAGTGTGGCTTGGCGTTAGAAACACTTCTTCAAAATAGGCTCGCCCAGGCAGAAAACTGACTTCTGCGCATGGGCCACGAAGTTTCAATCGCACTGTACATGCGCGCCCGCTCATGGTATTTTGTGGAAGAGCCACACTCAAGGGGCCAAAGAGCCGCATGTGGCTCGCGAGCCGTGGTTTGCCGACCACTGTCCTAATTCATAGGTTGACACTCAACCACTGAGCCATGCCAGCCAGGCTCAAATAAAGACAGAATATGCAAATTGACCATAACTCAGCAACAAAGATGGCAGCGCCCACAGCCAATAAGGAAGGAATATGCAAATTGACACAAGGCGGAAGGCGGAAGGCAGCTCTGGGCTGGAGCGAAAATGGAAAGGTGGACCTGGCCCTGAGCGAAGGCGGTGCCGGCAGCCAGGGGAAGGAAGGCCTATTCTTGCACATATCTTTGTGCATCGGGCCTCTAGTTTTATATAAGGGACTTGAGCAACCGTGGATTTGATATCCACAGGGGTCCTGGAATCAATCCCTCACAAATACTAAGGGATGACTGAGGAGTCAAGTTATAGTCGGATTTTGGACTGTGCAGGGTTCCAGCACCCCACACCCACATTGTTCAACGGTGAACTGTATATCCTTTATATGACAGTGGCATAGTCTAGGTGCCTACTGCACATCCTTTACACAAAAAGGCCCTCCAGCTTCCTTCTTCCTTCATTACATTTACTGATGGAGATGGACAAAGCAGGAAAATAAACCTAGAAAGATACTGATGCCTTCTCTTATTTATTGCATAAGGTTTATGACTTTGGACCTGAATTAAAACCTAGGTTCTACTTATTACCTTACCTCATTTGAGGTACTTAACCTATCAAGGCTTCCACTTATACGATCCTGCTGATTAAAAGAGGTATAGCATGCCAAATCCTCAGCACAGGGCCTGGCATATGTTACAATCAATCCATGATGCTGCTCTCAGCACGCTCACCATCACATCCTGTGTCTCTTCACTCCTGGAATATACCTCCATCACAATACTGGTGACACCTTCCTATGTTTTTGTGATTACAAATATCTCCCTATGTAGGGAAGCATGGGACTTGGTTGGAAAGTCTGTAAGGAGGATTCTCCAAAAGGTTGGGGCCTCTTAGGGGGACCCTGCCGAAGGCGGCAGCCCCTGCCTTGACTTTTCCAAACAAATCCGAGCCCCTGGGTGTTTTGGTGGAATCTCTATGTTTTGTCTTTAAACCCAACCTTGTAAAAGCATGTGCTTTCTCAAGGATACTTACCCTGCTGATTATATTTAGAGGTTAATTTTAGTTCAAAATGTTTTTACAATAAAAGCCTAATGAGGCAGGCAATCGAGGCTGTTTTGGTTTCTAAAGCCAAACAGTCCCTTAGCCTTCTCTTTCACAAAAATATGTGTCAGAGTAATCTATTCACCCATCACTCAGGGTCTGCTGGTCAGCCCCGGCATCTCTAGATTGTATGCTCTGTGAGACAGGACTTGTTCTATATTTTCTTTTTTATTTTTATTTTTAAAAATTTCTTTATTGATTAAGGTGTTACATGTGTCCTTATTCCCCCATTACTCCCCCTTATCCCCCCCACTCCTGCCCTCACCCCCCTGTTGTCTGTGTCCATTGGTTAGGCTTATATGCATGCATACAAGTCCTTTGGTTGATCTCTCCCTCTTACCCCCACCCGCCCCTACCTTCCCTCTGAGGCTTAATGGTCTGATCGATGTCTCTCTGTCTCTGGATCTGTTTTTGTTCATCAGTTTTTGTTGTTCATTATATTCCATAAATTAGTGAGGTCATGTGATATTTATCTTTCTCTGACTGGCTTATTTCACTTAGCATAAGGCTCTCCAGTTCCATCCATGCTGTTGCAAATGGTAAGAACTCCTTCTTTTTTACTGCTGCATAGTATTCCACTGTGTAGATGTACCACAGTTTTTTAATCCACTCATCTGCTGATGGGCACTTAGGCTGTTTCCAAATCTTAGGTATGGTAAATTGTGGTGCTATGAACATAGGGGTGCATATATCCTTTCTAACTGGCGTTTCTAGTTTCTTGGTCATTCTATATTTTCATTACAAACATGCACATGCACACACTCACCATGTGGTTAACAAATGTTTGCTGAATAAAAGAGTAAATGAATGAATAGTCCATGTCCGTGGTCAGCAAACTGTGGCTCATGAGCCACATGCGGCTCTTTGGCCCCTTGAGTGTGGCTCTTCCACAAAATACCATGGCCTGTGTGAGTCTATTTTGAAGAAGTGGTGTTAGAAGAAGTTTAAGTTTTAAAAATTTGGCTCTCAAAAGAAGTTTCAATCGTTGTACTGTTGATAGTTTGGCTCTGTTGACTAATGAGTTTGCCGACCACTGGTCTATGGTATTACTTTCTTTTCTTGTTTTTATATAATTCCAACTTTAAAAAGCTTTCTCCTGATGTTGTTATAGATGGACAACTAAACTTGGTGACCACATCAAGATCCTGCTAAAATACCAATTAAAGAATGTTGCTGGACTGAACCCAAACTGGCGGCGTAGGTAAACACCTAAACTGCTGCCTTGCACAACAATTTCAAAATTACAACCAAAAGACAAAATGTCTATCACCCAGAACCACGGGAAAGCTGGCTGAGTGGAAGTTCTACAACTAGAAGGAAAGAGAAAAGAGCATTCAGTGCACAAACGCTGAAAAGCTGAGGTACGGAGGTGCGCGTGATCCGGGCTGGCGGCGGGCGTTGCTTTCTTCAACCCAAAGGGAGACAAGCTCCCGATTTCTCTGAAATCCAGTTTCTGGGGAGACACGCAGGACCCAAACTCCTACGGGGAGAAGCTGGACTGTCTGCCATCGGGTCGGAAAGTTAGGGTGGCTTGCTTGCAGAGCTGCGTGCAGGAATAATCGCTGGCTGTGCTGAGGCGCGAGACGTGGGGACGCGGTTGGAGGCGCGGGAATGGCTGGCTGGTAGCCATCACTGTTTGCCACGCCCCAGCCTGGTGACGCCCTGAGACCCTGCCCCACACATCCTACAAACCCACCCAAGCTCCAAGCAGCAGCTTTTGCATATGAATGGCCTTCACTACCGCAGCTTAACCTAGCAATCTTGCAACCCGGTTCAGACAGCTCCAAAATCTCCAAATCCCAAGCAAAGAGGAGAAAACTGTAGTTCTCACTGTAGCTCCTGCAGGGTGGCCTCAGACAGTAGCTGACCTGCACCCCATTGGAGATCCAGAAGTCAGTGTACCTAGTGGTCAGTGTGAGACACCAGATTTCAACTCCTCACATCCATAAGTGACACATTCAAGAGGCAGACTCAGTGAGCACCAAAGCCCCACTGAAACAAGTCCTGCACCATAAGCGTGTCTCCAGCGCAGCAGTTCTTTCATTATAAACACAGCGGGTCCCCACAGCCAACTGGTCTGGAGGTCAATTCCTCCCAGTGTACCAAGAGCAATCAAGGCTTAACTACACCAAGAATTTGCACTCAGCCCACAAAGGAGTATACCAAGAGCATACACCTCAGGTGATTGGGGAGGCTGAGCTACTGGCCCCTATAGGTCACTGAACACACAAAGCCACTCCATCAACACAGGGAGGCAGCCAAAATGCGCAGACACAGAAACATGTCACGAATGAAAGAAATGGAGGAAAGCAAACTACAGGACGACATAGAGTTCAAAACCACATTTATAAGGTTACTCAAGCATCTTCTAAAAACCGCTAAGAAACTTTATGAGACCTTCAAGGGCCTTAATGAGAATGCCAAAAAAAAAAAAAAAAATGGAAAAGGACCAGTCAGAAATTAAGCATACACTGTCGGAAATAAAAAATATACAGAAACTCAACTGTAGATCAACATACCGCAAGAATCAAACCAAAGATCTGAAATATGAGGAAACAAAAAACACCCAACCAGAAAAACAAAAAGAAAAAAGGATAAAAAAATATGAGGATAGTGTAAGGAGCCTCTGGGACAACTTTAAGTGTACCAACATCCGAATTTTTGGGGTGCCAGAAGAGAGAGAGCAAAATATTGAAAACCTATTAGAAGAAATAATGACAGAAAACTTTCCCTACATGGTGAAAGAAATAGACTTACAAGTTCAGGAAGCGCACAGAACGCCAAACAAGAGGAATCCAAAGAGGACCACACCAAGACACATCATAATTAAGATGAAGGGCAAAAGACAAAGAGAGAATCTTGAAAGCAGCAAGAGAAAAACAGTTAATTACCTACAAGGGAGTACCCATACAACTGTCAGCTGATTTCTCAACAGAAACTATGCAGGCCATAAGGGAGTGGCAAGAAATATTCAAAGTGATGAACAGCAAGAACCTACAACCAAGATTACTCTACCCAGCAAAGCTATCATTCAGAATTGAAGGTCAGATAAAGAGCTTCACAGACAAGAAAAAAGCTAAAGGAGTTCATCACCACCAAACCAGGATTACATGAAATGCTGAAGGGTATTCTTTAAGAAGAGGAAGAAGAAGAAAAAGGTAAAGATAAAAATTATGAACAACAAAAAGACATCAAATACCTACCTACCAAAAAGTGAATCTAAAAATCAAGTGAATAAAAAATCTGAAAACAGAATGGACTGGTGAATATAATAGAATCAGGGACATAGAAAGGGAGAGGACTGACAGTTCTCAGAGGGAAAGGGGTCTGAGTGGTGTGGGAAGAGATTGGACAAAAATCTTACACCTATGGATGAAGATAGTGGAGGGGGGTGAGGGCATGGGGTAGGGTGGGGAATCAGGTGGAGGGGAGCTATGGGGGGGAAAAAAAGAGGAACGCCTGTAATAATCTGAACAATAAAGATTTATTTTAAAAAAAAAGAAGAATGTTGCTGATACAATGAATCCTTGGTCTGTGTGAGTTAAAGTCTATACTGGGGCAAGATAACTGGGCTCCCTCATAATTGAGAAGTTCAAGAACCAAATTCCATTTTGGCACAGGTAAAAATCTTTTCACTTTTTTCAGAACTTAAAAAAAGAAGAGCCCTGACCAGTGTGGCTCCATTGGTTGGATGTCATCCCATGTTACAGGTTTGATTCCCGGTCAGGGCACATGCCCAGGTTGTGGGTAGGAGGCAGCCAATCAATGTTTCTTTCTCACTTCAATGTTTTTCTCTCCCTCTCCCATCCTCTCTCTCTAAACATCAATTTAAAAAAAAATCTTTAAAAAAAGCCAAGACCGGTTTGGCTCAGTGGATAGAGCGTCGGCCTGCAGACTCCAGGGTCCCGGGTTCGATTCCGGTCAAGGGCATGTACCTTGGTTGCGGGCATATCCCCAGTGGGGGGTGTGCAAGAGGCAGCTGATCGATGTTTCTCTCTCATCGATGTTTCTAACTCTCTATCCCTCTCTCTTCCTCTCTGTAAAAAGTCAATAAAATATATTTTTTAAAAAAATCTTTAAAAAAAGACTTTGGTGTAAATTAACACATACACACACCACAAAAAAAAAAAAAATCAGAAAAGAGAAATTTCCATGCAGTGATTAAGTACCAGGTGGAATTGACCAGTATCTCATGGCAAACATTCTGGCTGAAGCCTCACCAGGCCTGGATGTTATCCCTGCAGCTCTGGCTCAAGGCAGGATGAGAACATCCTTTCCCACTGCTTCCAACAGCCAACCTGCTCCAATCCTGACCCTGAGGGTGCCCCTCCATGTTCAAAGCTTTGGAAAGAAAAATAAAAATTCCTAAATCAAAGATCTCACATTTCTTCAGTATTTTCTCATGGACACAGGATCCTTATTAGGAAACTAGTGACCCAGTGCATGGATGTGTGCACATTGAAAGGAAATTAATTAGAAGGTGGCCGGCGGGGCGAGACTGGGCGAGATGGGCTAGACACACCCTGGAGCTAACCTTCCGCGGTCCCTCCCCGGCCACACGACTCAAAGGGCGTCTGTGGAGTGAGCGGGGTCCCTCTGGCAGGTGGGATCCCTCGGCCTGGCCTGTGGGGATTGGGCCAAAACCAGCTCTCTGAGATCCCCTGAGGGGTCCCAGAGTGTGAGAGGGCACTCTGCAAAGTTGCTGCAAATGCAAGTGGACAGTAAACCAGATTCAGGGCCAACAGCACCCCAGCAACAACATAACCCACACGTGGCCCCACGAGGATTCGGGCTCCCTCCTCTCTGGTTCCAGGGTGCATCACCCAAGAACTGTCACTACCAAGTCACTGCAGCTCAGCAGCTCCTGCGTTGAGAGTCTTCCCCCTGGTGGTCAGTGAGCATCATAGCTACCATCGGATGGACACTTAGTCTTTTATATATATAGACTAGAGGCCCAGTGCACAAATTCGTGCACCTTGAAAGGAACTGTGGGCCGCAAGACTGTGGTGGGCACAGGGGCGGGTCTCGGCCCATCCTCCGTGCCCCCTCCCAACCTCTCCCTCCATGGCTCCCAGTCCCGTCTGCCGGCAGCCCTGCTCCTGCTGCCGCTGCTCCCACGTGCTGACAGTGCCAGCCCGCTCCCACCCGCTGATGGCGCGGAGTGATTGGGGCTGGTGCCATCAGTGGATGTGAGTGGCGTCTGCTGCCCCAATTGCTCCTAGAGCAGAGGGAGGTGGAGAAGCCCTCACGGGTGATTGGGGCCGCCAGCCACTGCTCGCACCCGCTGATAGGACTGAGCGATCAGGGCTAGTGCCGGGCACCAGCCGCGGGTGCAAGCGGTGGTTCTGGTACTAGCACCAGGTGTGAGCGCCCGGCAGAACCGTGGCATTCGGGAGCAAAGATTTTCAGTAACCACCAGAGGCTCACCCTAATGACAGCAACCAGCGCCCCACCTTGGTCTGGTGCCCCCACTCACCTGCTCCACCATCCCGCCTCGGCCAATGCCCGCCATGTTCCGCGCGCGCCCCCTGGTGGTCAGTGCACATCATAGCGACTGGTTGTTCAGTTTTTCCGCCATTTGGTCTATTTGCATATTAGGGTTTTATATATATTTATATATATAGACTAGAGGCCCGATGCACAAAGACTCATGCAAGAATGGGCCTTCCTTATCCTGGCTGCCAGCACTGCCTTTGCTCTGGCCAGAGCTGCCTTTCCGCCTTCCCATGCTGCCCAGAGGCCCGGAGCAGCTGGGGCAGTGCAGAACACCTGCATCTTGGCCACTCGGTGCCTGTGTATGCGAATTAACCTGCCATCTTTGTTGGGTTAATTTGCATACTAACTCCTGATTGGCTGGTGAGCGTCATGGAGGTACAGTCCATTTGCATCTTACTCTTTTATTAGTGTAGATACCCCAGATGAGCCTCTGGAACAAATGCCTCAGCACAGTGTTAATACAACCAATCACTCATAACTTACATGCAAGCTAGAGTGGCCACAAAGTACAAGCTGCCTCCCAAGATCTTTCAGAAATATAATTTTTTATAAGAAGAATAAAATGTTAATTCTTCTCTGTGTTTGTACAATTTCCATTTGCAAGGGAAAGCCTATCCAAAAACAAGCTCATGGTTCTGTTACTTTCCAGGTACTGCCATGTGAAAGGAAAGCCAAAATAAATTTCAAACCCTTTTCCCCAAAGTTCAGGCTTTTGAAATGGCCTGACCTGACCGGCTTCAAAACTGGTGTATCCAAGTTTCAATTCCAAAGAACTGTATTTTTAAAAGCAAAGTTTCCTCTAAATAAAAACTGTGACAGAGTATTATCCTAATTAGTACACCCAGTGCAAATGGCAGCCAAACAGGACTGGCTCCGGATCACAACTGCAAATTGTTGAGAAGAACAAATAAGGCAGAAAGGATCTACTTCTTAAGAAGCACTGTCAAAAATGGGAGGAAACATTATATATTTGAAAGTAGATAACGGAGCAAATCTTAAAAGTTCTCATCACAAGAAAAAAGTTTTGTAACTGTATGTGATGATGTATGTTAACTAGACTTATTATGATGATCATTTTGCAATATACACAAAGATCATCAGATCATTATGCTGTACACCTGAAACTAAAATATGTTATATGTCAATTATACCTCAATAAAAAAAAAAAATAAGAGTGGTAAAAAGGGGGTGTGGGGAGGAAGAGAGAAAGAAAGAACAGGGTAGCCCTGGATAGAAACAAAGACATAAGACACATTCTGGAAACGCAGGGAAAATGCAGGCACAAAGGGACAGGCCGATCAGCCAGAAGAAAAGCTGACAGAAGTGAGCAGAAAAAACAGCAAGTGGGAAAACCTACCCCGTGTCAAAAAAGCAGGCTGGAGGGTGGGGGAAAGCAATTAAACACCAATGACAGATGGAGATAAGGGCATCCAAGGCAAAGCGTCCATCCGTAAGACACTTGAAACCAAGGACTGCCAGGAGGTGACTGGGCGAGCAGCAACAGACCAGGAGCAGGAAGGGCAGCATGTCAGAGAGAAAACAAAGGGTCTTAGAATGAGGAGGAAGCTGCCAAAGTTAGGGAGCAGGAGGGGGGACTGTTAGGCGTGTGTGAGGAACAGGACAATGGCTGCACAAGTAGTATTAGAAAAGCCCTAAAAACAGGAGGGCCCTCTACTGCACCCCCAAAGCTCATCACCTCTTAGAGGTTTCAAACCTCTACCGAGCACGATGTTGAAGGGACAGTATGGTCACCATTACCAAAAGGTGTTGGCTCATGTTTCAACTGTCCCCCTTGTGGAAAAGACAAGAGTAAACTCTGACCATCCATCTATAGCTGACATCCATCAAGTATTGTGTAGCATTCCAAACTATTAACCAAGAATAAACACCTTGTTGAAATAAACGTGAGGTCATCTTCTGAAAGGTGATGGCTGGATAATGGATCCAATAGCCATTGTTGGGCCTCTGTGTGTATCTGTGTGTATGCCTGTGTGATGGGAAGAAGGGGTCCATGTGTTAGAAAGCTGGCAGTTGCACTTGAGAGCCAAGACTTAAAAACATAACATGACCAATGAGTGAACTAGTGAAATGCACAGGAAGTATAATAAGAAACAGTGATCTCAGGGAAAGCGCCCAGTGAGGAGCGCTGTAGTCCCCACGCACAGTGAAGCTCAGCAAGGAGGTGACTCAACTTCTCTAGGTTTAAGGTGATCCTTTCGAGACTCTGGCAGAGAGAGTGCTGAGTCTTGAGTCAGACTTACATGCTAATTCTAGCCCAGGCAAGGTGCTCAGGTGCCAAGCCTCAGTTTCCTCTTCTGCAAAACAGAGCCCCTAGGACCATCAACCCTGAGAGCCTAACAGAGTTCTTGAGTCTCAAGTGAAAATGCCAGTAAAACCAATGAAAGCTGAAACATTGTGAGAATCTAATGTCACTGTGCAAAACAGATGAGGTAAAGGATACATGAATGTGTAAATGGAGCCCAGAAGGGATTAAAGGGTTTAAAATTGTGGGTCTAACTCAGCAACTGTGAGTAGCTGGGGATCTGAAGCAACAGCAGTTTCCAGTTCAAGAGCCTCTAAGAATTAGCTGAGACTCAGAGTCAGAGGGTCTTACACATGTCCAAGTGATTATGACTTATTGTATAACCTCTTCTAGAACAAAGGGATGGAAGCTGACTGAATTCCCATAAAGCTCTATGATTTATGCTGTATCTTCTAGAGATCATTTATTCATCTTCATTCACACTAATTAGAAGGGCAAAATACATTAGAGAGCTGGGCGGGAGTTGGGGTCTCCATGCAAAACACAAAGCCTTCTCTTTTCAATACAGGTACTCACAATTTGATAAACCACATAACGCTTCTTCTTTCTTCCTGTACTCAGACTCTCCTCGATTTTTACTGGCATGTCAACTTGTGACTCAGACTTTATTTGAGCTGACAAGACTACACCACCAAAAGTATTACCAAAAACAGTGCCTGAAGATGTAACTGCACACAAAAGTGCTGCCTCTGTGTCAGCCCTCTGGTGGTATTCCTTTAAGTCTGTTGTTTGTCAGCTGTGAGTCCTTCTGGGGCTGGGCCTAAGCCCTTACTTATCTGCAGAGTTCTTCAGGCCTGCAGCACTGTAAACACTCAGCAAAAGATTCTCTGAATTAAACCAAGAACCAAATCACCTTGGATAAGTGAAAACTGCTTAGAAACTCAAGTTTTCTTACAGATAAGATAAGGGGTGTGGACAAAGTACCTTCTAATCTTCAACTCTAACAAAGGCAAAATAACCCAATCTTCTGAAAACAAAAAGGCAAGGTCTAGACACACATTTGTAACTTTTATACATTTCATGCAATAGAAAAATGTATGTAACTAAACCTGATTCGTACGGCCATTTAAAAAAACACACACCTTAATTTTAATATTAGACCCACTCCTTGATTAGTCAATGAAATACAAAAGCAGCCTAGGTTTTAAGTATGGAAAAACTATACGTGTTGGTTATCCTTAAAACATTTATTCAGAAAAATACATTAATTCTGACATTTGTTTTTAAACCTTCTGCCCTGACAGACTGTATCTAGAATACCATTGACATAACAAAAACAAATAGACTACTTAAAATGGCTACAGTTTAACAAAGGTGTTTGGATTTTTACCTTCTTCAGTTACTGCACCAAAGCAGCAAATGTAAGTACAGTTGCCACAGCAGCTGGCAAGTTCTCCCATATGGGAAGAAGTTTGTGGAACAGCTGGGGAATGCAAGATGCTCTCGAACAAGCTGCCTGTTCATCTTCCTACAAAGGAAGAGACAGCCCAGGGCAGGTTTGGTGCAAGCCCTGCAGCTGCTTTCTTCCCAGGGGGAGCTCCACAAGTACCTACAAATGAAGTGAGATGCACAAAAGCAGGGACCTTGCTCCTAACCCTTTGCATACTGTCATTTGGTTCCTCAACCGGCTCATTTTCCAGGGTGGCAGAAAGCTATATTTTGTATCCAAGTGTAAAACTGATAGAGGCTTTCAATGGCAATCCCTCCCTGTGCTCGAGTGCTATGCACTTCTTGGTGACAACATTCATGATCCGGTGGTGCTTAGGGACATTATAACATTTGCAGTATTTTAGCCCATGATTGTTTAAAAGATACATGCAAAAATAAAATCAAGAATTATAAAACAGCAGTGGAAAAGGTCTTTCAAAAACAACCTGACATACCAAAAGAAAACCATTTTTCCACCTGTATTTGCTAAATGGAAAAGCATTCCAGTTTTGTAACACATGAAATAGCTATACTGTCTGTTGACTAGTTTCGCTTAACTGAACATAGATGTGTCTTTTTGTCACCTTCCAAAAGTTAGTTTAGCAATTTTCAGATCGCACATAGTTTATCTTATGTGAGCAAATGTTTTTGAAATATTATCTCAAACTCTCCTCCTTTCACTATCAATTTGGTGGCTCACCTTTAAACCAAGACTGTGCCAGCATAATTTTCACAGAAGCTGATAATTTTCTTTAGTGTTATAAATGGCTAGTAAATGAGCAAAGAGAATACTTGCTTCCTTTTCTCCAGTTTGTTTGATTTGGGTTGTTGTTTTTTTAAATACTATCATCTTGGTCATTAGAATACTGGCTTCAAATTTAAAGGAAAGAGAAATGACTGCAGGGGTGGCCACAAAATGACACAGTTGTAAAACTCAGAGGAGAGTTCTTCGGTTCCTTATAAATTCCTTGGGCAACTAGACAAAGTTTTCCATCAGTGCCAACCGCCCCCATAACCACGACCACTTTCTGATGAGAAAGAATCACTAACTGTACTAATAAAGAAGAAAAGGGAGCTCAAGACAAGTGTCCATCATTTCACTTTTTTGGCTGAGGGAAGGAAGAAAAAGAGTCTGTTCACAAACACTACTAAAGGCCTGGTGCACGAAATTCGTGCACGGGGAGGGGGAGTGTCCCTCAGCCCAGCCTGCACCCTCTCCAATCTGGGACCCTTCGAGGGATGTCCGACTGCCCATTTAATCGGACATCCCTCTCACAATCCAGGACTGCTGGCCTGCAACGGCTCGACTGCCTGCCTGTCTGATCGCCCCTAACTGCTTCTGCCTGCCAGCCTGATAACCCCCTAACCACTCCCCTGCCAGCCTGGTCACCCCTAACTGTCCTCTCTGATGGCCTAGTTGCCCCCAACTGTCCTCCCCTGCTGGCCTGGTTGCCCCCAACTGCCCTCTCCTGCTGGCCCGGTCACCCCTAACTTCCCTCCCCTGCAGGTCTGGTCACCCCTAACTGCTCTCCCCTGCAGGCCTGGTCCCCCCAAATGCCCTCCCCTGCAGGCCTGGTTCCTCCCAACTGCCCTCCTATGCAGGCCTGCTTCCCCCCAACTGCCCTCCCCTGCTGGCCTGGTTCCCCCAACTGCCCTCCCCTGCCAGCCTGGTCCCCCCCAACTGCCCTCCCCTGCCAACCTGGGTCCCCCCCCCCCCACAACTGTTCTTCCTTGCAGGCCTGATCGCCCCCAACTGCCCTCCCTTGCAGGCCTGGTTGCCCCCAACTGCCCTCCCCTGCAGGCTTGGTCCCCCCCAACTGCCACCCCCCACAGGCCATCTTGTGTCCCCATGGGGGCAGCCATCTTTGACCACATGGGGGTGGCCATCTTGTGTGTAATTTGCATACTACCTCTTTATTAGATAGGAAGGATGGTTATTAGTGAAAATGTGTTGAGCAGCTACACAGCTTGAAACCAGAAGTTATTATATCACCTCTATCTTAGAAGAGCAAACTGAAGCTCAGAGAGGCTGAGCAATTTGCCCAACATGACAGAACTACAAAGGGTGCAGGTGGCATTTGTAGCTGGCCGTTCGGACTTCAGAGGATTGCCCTCAGTCACCATGCCTGGACACCTCCACAACTGGTGACACTGCCCTAGGACGTTCTGAATCACAGACTGTCATCCAGACTTCAAACAACATATTTCCTTAAACATTCCACCTTAAGTAAAGCAAGACAATACCAACGTCCCATACCATATACTTGAGCTTGATAATGGATAAAGGTGTGTGAATAACACCATGTTCTTAGACGCCTAAAAGGATTTTTGGAATTTTAACTCATCAGGCAGTTAAGGTTGGCCATATTTCCAAGGCAAATGTCACTTCATTTTAAACACATATTGAGAAGATGGCAAAGTCACACAGTTATAACAGGGTGGGAACTACAAGCCCTTGGGGCAGGGAAGGCAACAGAGCTCAGTGCTTGTAGAGTTCCAACCCCAGGCCCACCTGCCTGAGGAGACACCACATAAAGTAAAGGACAGCTATTTCTGACTCTCTTTGCAGTTGTAGGATAATTCTAAGGGTTTAAATTGTCTTCATATACCTGAAGCATTACACTAAGATTGTTTTACTTGAGGCACTGGCCCTAACAAAAGCAAGCAATATGTGAAAAGTCTATCTAACCCTAATGCCTAATATCAAACCCAACCTAGGGTGACAGCAAATACCCCGACTCTTCCATCAGCAACCCACAAAAACACTTTTCAGGGACACCCTTTGGCAAAGACTGGGGTGAGCAAACAGGAAGTACTTTTTGGAGGAGGACAGACCCTGGATCCTATAAATATCTTTAAACCTCAGTTTCCTCCTTGTAACAGAAAGAACAAACCCCTTTGGAGGAAACTGTAAGGTTTAAGAAAGAAAGGTGAAGAGTCTTCCAAAGTGTACTTGTAAGATCCTCTCCTATCTTAAGCTCTTCAGACAAACCAGTTTCTGCATTTTCCCTACTACAGGAGAAGGGAGTGGCGGCAGATAAAACAAATAAATTCTATCCATTGACACGGAGGGATAAAGTTTCACACCTGAGCAGAGGACCCTGGGTTTCCCCTGGGCAGCACCTCCTCCTCTGCGTCCAGCTCCGTGATGTCTGGTGGAGAGGAGAGACTGCCCTGCCATTTCAGTGGCAGTACTTGTGCATGGGCTGGGGGTTGTACAGTTACCAACACTCGTGGAAAACAAGGAGCTCTCCTAATTTCCCCTGCTGCCCTCTCCCTTCTTGGGAACTTCCAATGGCAATACACTGTCAGACTTCACCAGAGCTGTAATGCCTGCGCCAGAGCGCTTAACCCCGCACCTGACCCAGACTGCGGCCTGGACTGGAGCCTGCCAGCCGCTAACGCACAGTAATGCAATTACCGCCTGCGGGAGCTCCGCTCAGGGTGCCTGGGGCTGCTGGCAGTCACCTGGGACTAAACAACTCCCTTGGGGCGCCCGCACGCGTCCAGAGTCTGCAGGGAGGGGTGTGGGCCGCGGGACGGCTGGGCCCGCGCGGCGCTAGAAGTTCAAAATCGCGCGCGACCCTAGGACCTGGAGGAGAGAGACAGGGGCCACGGCGGCTTTCGCCATTCGCCCGGAAAGGAAACAGGCGATGTCGCAGTTCTGAACACACGCACGCCCGGCTGCCCCCTGTCCCGCCCCCCCTCCCCGCCTAACGGGCTGCGAGGCTAACTTCCCGAAACTCGGAGAGGGAAACCCTGGCCTGGCTGACTCCTCCGGGCTGCGCGCGCCTGGGCGCGCCGGGACGGAAGTGGAGGGGAGGAGTGGCTGCGCAGCGCCTTTGTTACCCAGCGCTGGGACCCTGCGGGCCGCCGGGAGCACCCGCAGCCGCGTCCCAGGGATGGGCCAGCCCGCCCAGCCCGCCGTGGTAAAACTGGCCCCACACCGGCCCCGGAGGAGGGCGCCGCACCTCGTGTCCTAGCGCCGCCAGCCTTAACCCTCTGCTGCATTCCCTGCCCCTTGGCCACCGCGTGGAGGGACGTTCCTCACCTTCCCGAGCTTTCCCCAGCCCTCCGCTGGGCAGAATCGCCGCTTCCCGCCGACAGCTGTCCGCCAGCCCCGACTTCTCCGCAGCGCCACCACCACTCCCCGCCTCCTTTCTCAAAGCGAGGAGCGGTCCCGTCTCCGGGTGACTCACGGCGCTCCTCACCTGGAGGCTCGCGCGAGTCCCCTCCCTCTGCCGGCCCGCGCGACCATTGGGCGCTGGCGCCCTCTGCCGGGTCACCCGGGGGGGGCACCCTGGCGACAGCGAGGAGCAGGGCAGAGGGGTCGGGAACGTGGAGCCCCACCGAGTGCGAGGAACCCCGCGCCTCCCACCGCAGGGCACCCTTTCCCCGAACAGGGGCCGGCGCGCGGGGTTCCTCCGGAGCCGCTAAGCCCAGGCCGGAGCCAGACACCGCGCCCCAAGTCATCCACTAGCGCCCCGAGTCGCCCCACTCGGCCCCGCCTCCAGGGGTGTCCTGAGGAAATCGCGATGACTCGCGTACGCCCGTCCTGTTTTAAAACACTGTAAAGGCAGCTGTGCTGCGTGCAAAGGAAGTTTGTGGCTGGTATCTCAGTCGCCCTCTTCTGCCCCAATGAGAGGCTCCTAGGGGAGGGCGGTGGCCCGTCACGGGTCCTCGCACGGGTCCTGGGACTAGGAAGAGGCTTGTGGCGAGGTCCGAGGTCCCTGGTGCAGCAGGAGGTCGGCCTTAGGGCTGGAGGCCGGGCCGGCCGGGAGGAGTGGGTCCGGGTGACTCGCTCTTTCATCCGAGTCAGCACCCCCGGACCCGCCCCCCAAAGTCCTGAGTAAAACTTTGGAGGGAACCAGGTTGGTGGTTCTGCCCCGGAGCGCTTCCACACACACACACACACACACACACACACACACACACACACACACACACACACACACACACACCCAACGGAGCGACCCCACTCACCTACTCCGCGCGCCGCGGAAGAGCCCGAGCGGCGCCGGCCTCCCAGCCCACCTGCCGGGCGGGCCGCCGCACCAAGTTCCCCGCGGGGACGGAGGGGGCGGCTCTGCCGCGGGCGGACACTCACGGGGTAACCTCGGCGACGGTGGCGCAGTCACCGCACGACCTGGCTCTCGGCGAGGGGCCCAAGAGAGTCTGCCTGGCCCCAGTCGCCACAACTGCGGGAGCGGAGCAAGTTGCGAGGCTGGGCTGGCGCACCCGGCACCCCCCTCCCGGGCCGCGGGCGCAGGAGTCCGGCGCGGCGGGCGGCGCCGGGTATGAATTGTATCGCCTTGGGTGTCGGCGGCCGGGCGCTCTGAGTGGCTCGGAGAGCGGGCCAGGCGGGCCGGCCCGCACCACCCACCCCTCGGCTCACGCCCGCGCGCACGCGCCCCGGCTCCCCGGCTCCCCGGCTCCCCGGCTCCCCGGCTCCCGGTTCTCACCCGCGGCAGCCCCGCCGCTGCCTGGATGCTGGAGGGCGCCGCTCACCTTAGAGACCCCGAGGGAGCGGCCGCGCTGCGCCCAGTCGCTCCGTTAGGTATAAAACCTACCGAGGTCTTAGAACTTCGGAGTCCTTCGCGCTCCGGGCCCAGTTGTCAAGGAGACCATCCTTGCGGGGCCACTAACCGCGAAAGAAGTCACGTCACCCTCCCAACTGGTCTGGACAGGGACCATACCCTATCTCTGTGTTTCTCACAAATTAAACTTTAGCTAATCAGAACCGCTTAGATTTGTTCAAACAGATTGCTGCCAACTCCCAGCCACCCCCCACCCCCCCACCCTTTCTGTTTCTTTAATCAAATCCTCAGGGGCCCGGAGAATTTGAGTTTCTAACAGGTTCCCAAGATTTGTGGAGCACTTGGTAATTTGCTAAGCAGTAGACAAATGTAAACATGTTAAATCCACTTGTGCTACTTGTCTGTTTCAGTAGGTAGTGTTCACTTTTAATTTCTCTCCAGCCCTTTCTTCTTTTCCTCAGAATGTTAAACGCTTTCATTTTTCCTCTTGAGGATACACCAAGCTTATGTATTATAAGCCCCCATAAGAAAAATGAAAGGTGAGGAGTGTATTAGCTTGTTGGGGACTAGAAATCCAAGATCAAGGTATCAGCAGGGCTGGTTTCTTCTGAGGCCTCTCTCCTTGGCTTGTAAGTAACATCTCCCTGTGTCTTCACATGGTTTTCCCTTTGTGTGCATGTGTCCTAAATCTCCTCTTCATGCTAGATGAGGGCCCACCCATAAGACCTCATTTTAACTTGATCACCTCTTAAAAGACCCTACCTCCAAATACAGTCACAGTCTGAGGTACCGGGAGTTAGGATTTCAATAGATGAATTTGGGGGGGGCACACAACTCAGCCCATAACAGTAAGCTTCACGGTCCCTAAGATCCTAGAACAGAAATTGAACTTCTGCCTTCCCTATTCTCTCCTCCATCCCTATGCCCTCCACTAAAGGCTGAGCTGTGGACTGGCACAAAGACAATCAAGTGATTCGATCTGGAAGGACTTAAAATTTTGTAAAGAGCCCTGACTGGTATGGCTTAGTTGGCTGAGCATCATTTCATGTACCTGAGAGGTTGTAGGTTGGATTCTCAGCCATGCCACTGGCTCCATTCTCAGTTGTGGGGGGGGAAGGGTTCTGGGAGGCAGCCAGTCAATGTTTCTCCCCTTCTCCCTTCCTTTCTCTCTAAAATCAGTAAAAACTTATTTTTTTAAAATCTCATAAAGAAACAGCCCTCACAACTCTAGAAAACATTAGAACAACACTCCCAATTTGCGAAAATATTAGGACTCTGTCAGGAATTTGGGACCCCTACCCAGCAAACATTTCAGAACTGGTTTTTTACTCTTTGTTAATGACCCTTACCTTTGTCCTGCCTTGTTGAAGCTATGCTCTCTGCCTGGCACCTGTGTCATCTCCAGAAGGTTCCTGAAAGGAAGGACTGTGGGGATAAATACATTAGAGACTCTTCATTACTCATGAGAGCTCTGGTGCATTTACAGCTTAGAGAAGGCAGTAAGGAAGTGAGGACAAGGGCTGTTCGCACTGACCCCACACTAACTAGAGCCATCCAAATAACCGACCTTGAGCAAATCAGTAATTGTCCTGAATTTGGAGCCTTCCTAAGGCCACATCCCCATTCTTCGGCTGGTCCTACTTCATATATTTGCTTTGTGGCTTCATCTAACGTGAGGTCAGACCTCTCCCCAAGCTCCAGATCCAAGTAGGTATTGTATCATCATAGGTACTCCAAACTCAGTGTGCCCATTGTTGAAATCTTTCTCCAAACTTTATCCTCTCTCTCTGCATTTCCTGTCTGCATGGGTGGTACAAATGCCACTGGTCACGCCTGTCAGAACCCTGGAAGTGATTGGAGACACGACCTGCTTTAACCCGCCTGCTATTGTGTCCTTAGTGCCTCTCAGAGGTCTCCCCTCTTTTCCATTCCCACTACCACTGCCCTGGCCAGTGCCCTTTGCACTATTTCTCCTCTGGTTTTCAACACCAGCCTCCTAAAAAGAACTGCTGCTCCAGTCTGCCTTCTTGGCCAGCCTCCTCCACACCTCTACTTCAGGAATCTTTCAAAATCGGAAACCCCTCAATGGATTCTCTTTATGTTTCCAGAGAAAATTTAAGCTCCTTTGCTCATCTCTCTCCAGAGGTTCATCTCTAATCATTCTTCATCTGTGCCCTTCACTGCAACCATAAGCACCCCACATCATGCCCTGAAGATTCAAGATGTTCTAGGCCGTCTGAACACAAATACTGAGCACTTTCTTGGTCTAGAGAGGTGTCACTCCCGTTTCAGCCTCTTCCAGGAGTCACCAGCTCCAGGAAGCCTGCCCAACCCTTTCTGAACGAGGGACCCCCTTGCTGCTCCCACAGAAGCCCCTGTGGGTCTCAGTAATAGTCCTTAGAACCCTGGGCCATAATTACTGTGTCATTCCCTGTGTTCGCCATTAAACCATGAGCTCCTGGTAGGTAGGAATCTTATCCATTTTTGTATGTTTGAAGTCTAGATCAGACTTAATGCTCAAAATAAATTTTTTTAAGTTTGTTTTAAGGAATGAATTAGTTCTTAAAAATTCAGAAGATCTGGTCAAACAGTATTTGTTTGCAAATACCTTATTTGGACCAATCTTCACTTTTCTGACAATACTTGGTGAACACTCTAAAGTCACCTTCTGTTTGAATTATAGGTTCATTCTTTATAACCTCTGATTAGCTTCTATGCTTCCTAAATACCCAAGTTCCTTAGAGTTTTTAAAAATGCTGGTCATGAAATCAATTCTGTGGGTAAAGATGAGCATTTTTGCTTTATGAAATAGGATTAGAATTAAAAATACTCAAGTGTATCTTACATAGTAAGAATTGTTTTCATGAAACATTTTAGTTAACTTCACTTATGAGTTGTGTGTGTGTGTACAGGATTATTGTGTCAGTCACATTTATTCCTTCCTGTGGGTCATGGTCAAAAAGTCGGAGTGACACAATCTCAGGCCGTGCCAGAGCTGTGCTCACTAGAGGACACTTGTTGAATGGAGACATTGAAGACAGTGGCATGAAGCAGAGAACACTTTCTAAAAAGATATTCTGAGCTAGTCTTTTAATCAAGGAATTGGCAGAGTGGAGAGTGAAACACAGAATTCCCTCTGCACACTGTAGGTGCTTCATAAATGCTTTTATTGACTGGTATATGGGTGGAGGTGGGTGAAAATATGCAAGATAGATATGGGACATTGTCTCAGCTGGAGTCTGTCAGGGAATAAGAAGAAATGAGACTAGTGGCACAGAGAAGGGGAGGGAGGCCTGGTTTGTCCCCAGGCATTGCTGGTGTTCCTTGAGATTCATCAACATGAGCAAGGGTGTAGCAACATGGGATTTCCTAACCTGATTCTATCCCAAATGTTCCAAGATCAAAAGCATGTGATTAAGATAACTTTTGCTGAAATAAAATTATTGCTTGCTCTGTGAGGAGATGTAAGGCAGTGCGCAGACAATGTGCTCAGTTCAAAAGTTGAGTTCTCTAATGTCTGATAGTCCACAAGTTTGGAATGCCTAATAAGAGGGGGGCAGGAGTGAGATGGAATTATGTAACAAAGGAAAATAACAAGTGGTCCTTATAAAACTATAACCTTGAGAGTTATGCCAAGTATTTCCATCCATATTAAATGACTTCAACCAAGGAACCTAGATCAAACCCACAAATATTTAGAAGGTGCTGTTCTCACTCCCTAGTCTAAAGTTTAGAATCTGTAAAAGAAAGTTGCCCTGTAAATAAAGAATACATATTATTGCTACTATATTTTTTTTTATTGCTTAAGTCATTCTTGTCTGAGCAGATTAGAAGAATAAAAACTCAGGCCAGGGGAATATGAACAAGATTTTTTAAAAGAGAGACAAATCTGGGAGAGGCCACGCGTCCCTGGGTCCAGGTGAGGCCACGTGCCCCTGGGTCCGGGTGAAGCTGGATCCCGGGTCCGGGTGAGGCCGTGTGCCCCTGGATCCGAGTGAGGCTGGGTCCCGGGCCCGGGTGAGGCCACGCGCCCCTGGGTCCGGGTGAGGCCATGCGCCCCTGGGTCTGGGTGAAGCTAGATCCCGGGTCCGGGGGAGGCCATGTGCCCCTGGGTCTGGGTGAGGCCGTGTGCCCCTGGATCCAGGTGAGGCTACACGCCCCTGGGTCTAGGTGAGGCCACGCGCCCCTGGGTCTGGGTGAGGCTGGATCCCGGGTCCGGGTGAGGCCATGTGCCCCTGGATCCGGGTGAGGCTGGGTCCCGGGTCTGGGTGAGGCCGCACGCACCTAGGTCCGGGTGAGGCCACGCGCCCCTGGGTCTGGGAGAGGCCACGCGCCCCTTGGTCCGGATGAGGCCACGCGCCCCTGGGTCTGGGAGAGGCCACGCGCCCCTGGGTCCGGGTGAAGCTGGATCCCGGGTCCGGGTGAGGCCGTGTGCCTCTGGATCCAGGTGAGGCTGGGTCCCGGGCCCGAGTGAGGCCACGCGCCCTTGGGTCCGGTTGAGGCCGTGTGCCCTTGGATCCGGGTGAGGCCACACACCCCTGGGTCCGGGTAAGGCCACGCGCCTCTGGGTCCGAGTGAAGCTGGATCCCAGGTCCAGGTGAGGCCGTGTGCCCCTGGATCCGGGTGAGGCTGGGTCCCAGGCCCGGGTGAGGCCACGCGCCCCTGGGTCCAGGTGAGGCCGTGTGCCCCTGGATCTGGGTGAGGCTGGGTCCCGGGTCCGGGTGAGGCCGTGTACCCCTGGGTCTTGGATTGGCCACGCGCCCCTTGGTCTGGGTGAGGCCATGCGCCCATGGGTCCGGGTGAAGCTGAATCCTGGGTCCGGGCGAGACCGTGTGCCCTTGGGTCTGGGAGAGGCCACTCGCCCCTTGGTCCGGGTGAGGCCATGCGCCCATGGGTCCGGGTGAGGCTGGGTCCCAGGTCCAGGTGAGGCCGTGTGCCCCTGGGTCTGGGAGAGGCCACTCGCCCCTTGGTCCGGGTGAAGCTGAATCCTGGGTCCGGGCGAGGCCCTGTGCCCCTGGATTCGGGTGAGGCTGGGTCCCGGGTCCGGGTGAGGCCGTGCGCCCCTGGATCCGGGTGAGGCCACACGACCCTGGATCCAGGTGAGGCCACGCGCCCCTGGGTCCGGGTGAAGCTAGATCCCGGGTCTGGGTGAGGCCCTGTGCCCCTGGATCTGGGTGAGGCTGGGTCCCGGGCCCAGGTGAGGCCACGCGCCCCCTGGGTCTGGGAGAGGCCACGTGACCCTGACTCCGGGTGAAGCCGTGCCCCTGGGTCCGGCTGAGACCAAACCAGAGGGAGTCAGACCTCCGTTACCACCATTTGTCCACCATCCAGAGCTGAGGGGTCAATGCTGACATTTACACATAAGGAACTGGTGGACATTGATATTGGGTCTCAAAAGAACTGTTGGTCCAGAAAGAAACCCACTACAGACTGATTCATTAGCCTGTCAGCATTACTATTATTGCTCGTCTCACATTCAGTTCTTATAAGTATATCTCTAGTGACACATGATCTCGCTCATCTAGGGGAAATGATGAACAACATAGACTGATGAACAAGAACAGAACCAGAAACAAGGAGGCATCGATCGGACTGTCGGGCCTCAGAGGGAGGATAGGGGAGGGTGGGGGGAGGGGGGAGAGATCAACCAAAGGACTTGTGTGCAGGCATATGAGCCTAACCAGTGGTTAAGTTCAACAGGGGGTTGGGGCATCCGTGGGGAGGGGTGTGGGATGGGAATTGTGGGATGAGGACAAATATGTGACACCTTAATCAATAAAGAAATAAAAAGATAAAATAAAATAAAATAAAGTGAAAAAAAATAAAAGAGAGACAAATAAGGTGGACCAGAGATAACCATATGTGAGTTGTGTGTGTAATTAAAGAAATTCTAGAAGACAACCTCTCTGTTCTTCTGCTTCTAAATAGAAATACACTTGGCCATGAATATTATTATAGAATTATATTTAATCATGGAAGATGGACAAAGTCTGAAAGAAATCAGACTGTGGCAAGCATGAGTTTTAACAAAACTTTAAAACAGGTTCCAGATTCTTCCTCAGCTTTTGGAAAACACACACACACACACACCAGGATGGGTTGGCAAAAAAAAAATAGTCATTTGGAAAAATTTCTAGAGGCTAAAATATTCTTTGCTACTATTTGTAACACCATGCACGTCTCATACATCTGAACTAAACTAAATAGGTGTCAATTGAATTTTTTCCCTAAATACAGAGATGATTATTTAGCTATATTTCATCCTCCACTCCTTATTCTGAATAATTGATTAAACCTTCTTTAATACTCTGAAAGTGAACAGTAGTTTGGATACCAAGAGGAATAGATAACTGAATGTTCTAATAAAAAATGGAAAATGTAGGTATGGCAGAACTAGCTTAACAGAAGTTCTTTATCTCCTTCAATGCAGCTGCTGTAGGAGGCCATGTACCCATTTCCTTTATGTTGCTGCCTCTTTTGGCACAGGCAACTTTTCTTTTTTACACTTAATGAAGAAATTTTTTTTTAAATTTTTTTTTATTATTATTTTTTCTTTAAAAAAATTAATTTCTTTATTGATTAAAGTATCACATATTTATCCTCATCCCCCCATTCCCATCCCACACCCCTCTCTATGCATGCCCCCACCCTGCTGTTGTCCTTAACCACTGGTTAGGCTCATATGCATGCACACAAGTCCTTTGGTTGATCTCTCCCCTTTACCCCCATCCTCCCCTACCCTCCCTCTGAGGCCCGACAGTCTGATCCATGCCTCCTTGTTTCTGGGTCTGTTCTTGTTCATCAGTCTATGTTGTTCATTATTTCCCCTAGATGAGTGAGATCATGTGCTATTAGAAATACACTTATAAGAACCGAAAATGAGACAAGCAATAATGGTTATGCTGACAGGCAAATGAATCAGTCTGTAGTGAGTTTCTTTCTGGGCCAACAGTTCTTTTGAGACCCAATTTCAATGTCAAACAGTTCCTTATGTGTACATGTCAGCACTGACATTACAGTTCTGGATGGTGGACAAATGGTGGTAATGCAGGTCCGACTCTCTCTGGTTTGGTCCTGGGCAACCTGCAGTGATGCACAGCTGCTAACTGCTAGTATGGGAAGGCCACGTCAGCATCTTCCATCTCTGGACTGCTTCTCTTCTGTCTTCATGGCTGGAGTAGTCCTGTCGATTCCTCTCTGTTGCTGGAATCCACATGGTCTCGGAGTTGTTTTCTGAAAATATACAAACATATTCTCGACCAAAATAAAGGAATATTTTCTATAAATTTGACTTGGGATCCTATTTCATTTTTTGCCCAAATGATTTTCCTCTGGCTTGTTTTGACACCTTGTGTGTTTTTCATGGGTGTCTTGCTTTTAGCCTTACAATTAATTTTCTAAAGTATTAATTTTCTAGATATAATTTACTTACAGGATATTTTTCCTTACATATTCTTCTACTATCCCCCCTTTTTTGATTTAAATATTAGGAGGCTTTTGAAAATTTTATAATGTAGTCTTGATGGCTTTTAAATTTTAACTTTTTGCACTATAATATGACTGTTTTAGGTTCATTACATGGTGCACAATTTTATCATGAGATGAACTACCAATAAAAATTTTAGTTAACACTTTAGGAACACCTTTTTGTACAGTACAATTAATTTTTCTAGAATATTTGCTTGTTTCAACTAGCCAATTTAAATTTGCCTGAAGACTACTATTTTACTGTCAAATTTATTACTCTAACAACAATCTTATTTTATCCTGTAAATATTAGTGGAAAGGATTATTTGCCTTCTTGAGTAGGTCCTGAGCATTCCTGGTGGTAGCTGGATTTAGATATCATAAACCCACTTCCCACACCATGGGTACAAGACAACTCAAACAATTCTTGTTGGAGTGAGAGGGCAGCTGCTGTCGGCCAAGTCTCTGTCTGTTACCCGGGTCCCGATTTGAGCTGGGCATGGGATGTTAAGCAGCCCTGGGGGCAGGAGACTTCCTTCAGAAGGGGTGAGTGTTCAGGCCCCTGCAAGGTTGGGGGGTGAGGGTCTGTGCCCCACCTCTGTTGACCCTCAGGTTCTCTCCTGATGGCCCCTCTGTGAGTGTGCCTGACTTAGGTTGTTCCTTCCCTGAGGAATCTTACCCATCTCTGGCTAACCAAGCCATCCTCTGGGGCCAAGCAGGGTGATGTGAGGTTCAGTTCTGCCTCCTTGGTAGCATATGCCCCCATGGCCACCATGCCCAGCACCTGCCTTGGGATCCCCTTGCCTGCTGGTGGGGCCCCAGCACTGATCACATATCTTGGGGAACCCGGGTTTCTTCTCCAGGGAGGGCTCAGTTTGCCCCCCTGGGCGAGAGACAGATCCATGGTACCAGTCATCATGAGGCTTCAACCTCAGCATGAACAGAAAGCTCAGGCAACAGCTGTGAGAAACTGAATTGTGAGAAGAGGGTCCCTCTTGGCCTAAAGGGCAAGTGGGACCAATATAGAATGCTCAGGTGCCTTCCCAGGAGGCCTTCTACACAATGAAAGGGATTAAATCCTTACATGTCCTTTTTAAAATGCTGCCAGTTTGTAAGTTTGCTTGGGATAATTGTATATTATGCTGTTGTAATTCTAAAATATCAAGAGATGTGTTACGTTTGTCTCCAAGTACCAAACAGATGATTTTTTTATCCCCAAGGGTACGAGGAACTTATAAGTAATGGGGGTGATCCACATCTGGGAAAAATTTTAATGACAGTGTAGAATAATATCATGTAAGGATATTATTTGTTCTAGTCCATGGCAATTCCCTTTCAAACTGGCTGTCCATTTCTTTTTATATAGACAAGGTCTTAGTTACATTTTCTGCACCTCTACCGGGGGAAAGTAGTGATAGTAGTGACACCCTTTCTTTGGTGTCCACACAAGCCAGAAACCTCTCTTTAATTGTACACACAAAGGGGTATTGTTTTGATTTTGTGTCATTCAAAAGGGAAGCTGGGTGGAGACCCCTGTGTATTTATACTTTCTTGCCCCACCCATGGACCTCTTGGATGACCAAGGTGTTTAGTATTATTGGTAACTACATTAGTCAGGGTATCAGCCCACATAAGGGGTCTTACCCATGAAGGGTCAGGAGCATAAGTCCAAAATACTTCCCCTCTTGTCTAGGTAAAATTACCGCACATCTGATGATTGCTAGCATGGCTAGAAAGGCGTTCTCAGGCATTCTTGGGTTTCTGGTTACCTCACAATTTCTTCCCCTGAGGTTTGACGTTCTGATTGATGTTTCTCTGTTTCTGGATCTATTTTTTCCCCCATCAGTTTAGGTTGTTCATTATATTCCACAAATGAGTGAGATCATGTGATATTTATCTTTCTCTGCCTGGCTTATTTCACTAAGCATAATGTTCTCCATCTCCATCCATATTGTTGCAAATGGTAAGAGCTCCTTCTTTTTTAACACAGCGTAGTATTCCATTGTGTAGATGTACCACAGTTTTTTAATCCACTCATCTGCTGATGGGCACTTAGGCTGTTTCCAAATCTTAGCTATGGTGAATTGTGCTGCTATGAACATAGGGGTGCATATATCTTTTCTGATTGATGTTTCTAGTTTCTTGGGATATATTCCTAGAAGTGGGATCACTGGGTCAAATGGGAGTTCTATTTTTAGTTTTTTAAGGAAACTCCATACTGTTCTCCACAGTGGCTGCACCAGTCTGCATTCCCACCAGCAGTGCACGAGGGTTCCTTTTTCTCCACATCCTCGCCAGCACTTGTCATTTGTTGACTTGTTGATAATGGCCATTCTGACAGGTGTGAGATGGTACCGCATTGTTGTTTTGATTTGCATCTCTCTGATGATTAGTGATTTAGAGCAGGTTTTCGTATATCTCTTGGCCTTCCTTCTGTCTTCTTTCGAAAAGTGTTTATTTAGATCAGTTGCCCATTTTTTTATTGGGTTGTTTATTAAGTCTAATAATTTTTTGATGGAGTCTTTAGGGTTTTCTATGTACAGTATCATGTCATCTGCAAATAAGGACAGTTTTACTTCTTCTTTTCCAATTTGGATGCCTTTTATTTCTTCTTCTTGTCTGATTGCAGTGGCTAGTATTTCAAACACTATGTTGAACAGGAGTGGTGAGAGTGGGCATCCCTGTCTTGTTCCTGTTCTTAGGGGAAATGGTTTTAGTTTTTGCCCATTGAGTATGATGTTGGCTGTGGGTTTGTCATATATGGCTTTTGTTATGTTGAGGTATGATCCTTCTATTCCCATCTTGCTGAGAGTTTTTATCAAGAAAGGGTGTTAGATTTTGTCAAATGCTTTTTCTGCATCAATTGATATGACTATATGATTTTTATCTCTCAATTGGTTTATGTGATGTATCACGTTTATTGATTTGCGAATATTGTACCATCCTTGCATCCCAGGGATAAATCCCACTTGGTCGTGGTGTATGATCTTTCTGATGTACTGCTGGATTCGATTTGCTAGAATTTTGTTGAGGATTTTGGCATCTATGTTCATGAGGGATATTGGCCTGTAATTCTCTCTCATTGTGTTATCTTTATATTCTTTTGGTATTATGGTGATGCTGGCTTCATAGACGGAGCTTGGAAGTGTTCCTTCTTCTTGAATTTTCTGTAATAGTCTGAGGAGGATAGGACTTAGCTCTTCCTTGAATGTTTTGTAAAACTCCCCTGTGAAGCCATCTGGCCCCAGGCTTTTGTTTGCCAGAAGCTTTTTGATGACTGCTTCAATTTCTTCCATAGTTATCAGCCTATTGAGATTTTTAGTATCTTTCTGAGTAAGTTTTGGAAGGTTGTATTTTTCTAGGAATGTGTCCATTTCCTCCAGGTTGTCTAGTTTGTTGGAATAGAGTTGCTCATAGTATTTTTTGACAATCCTTTGTATTTCTGTGGGTTCTGTTGTTATTTCTCCTCTTTCATTTCTGATTTTGTTTATTTGGGTCCTCTCTCTTTGCTTCTTGGTGAGCCTGGCTAGAGGTTCATCAATCTTGTTTATCCTTTCAAAGAACCAGCTCTTGGTTTTGTTGATCTTGTGTATTGTTTTTTTCATCTCTATGTCATTCATTTCTGCTCTGATCTTTATTATTTCCTTTCTTCTGCTCTCTGTGGGCTTTTATTGTTGCTCCCTTTCTAATTCTTTGAGTTGTTGAGTTAGATGATTTATTACCATTTTTTCTTGTTTTTTGAGGTAGGCCTGTAGAGCTATACACTTCCCTCTCAGGACTGCTTTCATTGTGTCCCATAGGATTTGCATTGTTGTGTTTTTATTGTCATTGGTCTCCAGGATGTTTTTAATTTCTTCTTTGATCTCATTGATAACCCAATCATTGTTTAGTAGCATGCTATTCAGTTTCCAAGTGTTTGAATTTTTTGGAATGTTTTTATTGTAGTTTATTTATAGTATTATGCCATTGTGGTCTGAGAAAATGCTTGATATGATTTCAATCTTGTTGAATTTGGGGAGACTTTGTTTGTGACCCAATATGTGGTCTATTTTTGAGAATGTCCCATGTGCACTTGAGAAGAACGTATATTCTGTGGCTTTGGGGTGAAATACTCTGAAGATGTCAATTAGGTCCATCTGATCTAGTGTGTTATTTAGAATTGCTGTTTCTTTGCTGATTTTTTGTCCAGAGGATTTATCCATTGATGTCAGTGGTGTATTAAAGTCCCCTACTATGATTGTATTGATGTCGATCTCTCCTTTGATATCTTCCAGGAGATTTTTTATGTATTTGGGTGCTCCTGCATTGGGTGCATATACTTTTACCAGAGTTATATCTTCTTGCTGGATTGTTCCCTTTAGTATTATGTAGTGGCCTTCCTTATCTCTTATTATGGCCTTTACTTTGAGGTCTATTTTATCTGATATAAGTATCGCAACCCCAGCTTTTTTCTCATTTCCATTTGCCTGAAAAATGTTTTTCCATCCCTTCACTCTCAGTCTGTGTGAATCTTTTGCTCTAAGGTGGGTCTCTTGTAGACAGCAAATATGTGGGTCATGTTTTCTTATCCATTCAGCTACCCTATGTCTTTTGATTGGTGCATTTAATCCATTTACGTTTAAAGTTATTATTATAAGTACCTGTTTGTTGACACATTTTTCCTTAGTGTTTGTGTTTCTTCTTGCCTTTCTCTTTCTTCTTTTTACAGCAGCCCCTTTAGCATTTCTTGCATTACTGGCTTGGTAGTGATGAACTCTCTTAGCCCTTTTTTGTCTGTGAAGCTTCTGATTCCACCTTCAATTTTGAATGGTAGCCTTGCTGGGTATAGTATTTTTGGATTCAGTCCCTTGTTTTGCATCACTTTGTATATTTCATTTCATTCCCTTCTGGCCTGGTGTGTTTCTGTTGAGAAATCAGTTGATATTCTGATAGGAGATCCCTTGTAGGTAACTTTCTGTCTGTCTCTGGCAGCCTTTAAAGTTCTTGCTTTGTCGTTGGTGTTCGCCAATTTAATTATGGTGTGTCTTGGTGTCAGTCTTTTGGGGTTCAACTTGTTTGGGACTCTCTGTACTTCTTGGACTTGGATAGTTTTTTCTTGCCAATATCAGGGAAGTTTTCTGTAATTATTTCTTCAAACAGGTTTTCTATTCCTTGCTTCTCTTCCTCTCCTTCTTTTATCCCTATTATTCGAAAGTTGTTGCGTTTTGTGTTGTCCCAAAGCTCCCTTAGGCTCTCCTCTTGCTTTTTAAGTCTTCTTTCCAGTTGCTGCTGTGTTTGTGTGTTTTTTCCTACCTTGTCTTCTAATTCGCTGATGCGGTCCTCAGCCTCTTCTACGCTACTCTTTAAGCCTTCCATTGTGTTCTTTATTGCAGCTATGTCGTTCTTCATCTCCTCTTGGTTTCTTTTCATGTTGGTGACATTTTCATTCAGCTTCTTATAGTTCTCATTGAGTTGTGTGTATTTGTCATCCATCCATTTAAACATCCTTATAACAAATACTCTGAATTCTTTCTCTGTTAAGCTGCTAGCCTCAAGTTCATTTAACTCCCTTTCTGGTGATTCCTCTTTTTCTTCCCTTTGGGGATTTCCTTTTTGTCTCCCCATGTTTTCCTGTAATGTTTTAACCTTTTGCACTCGGATGTCGAGTGTGACTCGACACAGTTAGCATCAGTAGCAGGAATCGAGAAAAAAGCAAGCGAGTGCAAAGGGTTAATTGTAGATCTAATTGCTTTGCTACCCAGGTTCTTTTGGTGATGGTGCTACTGGTGAAATCTCTCAGTTCTCCTGTGCTTGGTAATCTAGTGTAGTTCCCTACTTGAACTATTTGGGTTCTCTTGATGTAGGCCTGCGAGTTTGAGAGGCACAACTGCGGTGTCTAGAGGTCAGCAATCATGGAGGGTAGTATCCCAATTTTTTCTGTCTTGTACCCTAAATTGAAATTACGCTTGCCAAGTGGGGACTCATAGTGGCTCCAAGGAACCGTCTGTTGGGGTGATGTGGCTCAGGGGGCCTGCACTTTGGAAAGGCGTGACTGTGTTGCCCATAATTCTGTAGTTGTGGGGTGGGCAGACTCAGCTTTTGCTGCTGTACCTGTGGTGGATAGGTGCTTACTCCCAGTGATGGCTCACAGGAGCACCTGTGGTAAGTTTGCCAGTGAGGCACACTGAAGCACTCTGAAGAGCCCTAGCAGTGTAACTGTGTAATTGAGGTGCCTAGCTGCTAAAGGTTTTTCTTTTGGGCAGTTCCTATGGCCTCAGGGAGTATTCAGATTCTATGGTGTTAATCAGGGTGGAATCTGGGTGTGGCTATATTGGTTGCCTGGAGACTGGAGGGAGGGGCTATCTCTCAGGAGAAAATGGCCACCGGGGATCAGATGTGACTCAGTACCAGATCCGCTTCCACTTCTCCTGGACCTGTTCGCTGCCTACTCTCCCCAGGTTCCACAACTCCACCCCTTCTCCTGCACCTCAGCCATGGGTAAGTGAAAGGTCCTACGAACTAGGTTCAGTGGAGAAAGATGCATGCCCCAGCGTGAGGAGGGACCGTGTCTTTACCAGCTCCTCTCTTGCCGGCACTGCGCGGTCAGGCAGTTAGCTCTTCAGGGCTTCCTTTGAGCTCAGATCCCAAATCAGACTCCAAGGTCTAAAATCTACCACCTCCCGCAGTCCCGTATACCCTTTTTCTCACAGTCAGATGCTTTGCCTGTCCTCAGGGACACAGCTTGGTGCCATGTAGTTTTCCCCTGACCTTCTGGGCTTAGAGATCCAGCAGATTCTATTGCCCAGATCCTTGTTTTACCTTTTTCCAGGAGATCTCTGCCCTTCCCAGCTGCAAACTGTCTCACCAGCCGCATCTCCTTCGCCAATTCATTTCAGCTGCTCCCTCTATTTCCTCCTGGATAAGGATCAGGACACATCTGCCTATTCCACCGCCATTTTGGAAGCTCTTAATGAAGAAATTTTTATTATATTCCTTTAAATACTAGTAATAATGAAACTGTGACCACTATCACTGTTGCTACTGAACATAGCAATGGAGTTTCTCACTAACACCATATAGAAAAAAAAAAAAAGAAGATCTAAGAATAAGATGGTAAGAGCTGAAACTCATTGTTTGCAAACAATGAAAACATTTATCTAGAAAAGTTGATAGAATCAACAGACAGACTATTAGAACTGATAGCTGAGTTTTGTCACTTCGATGGACACGAAGATGCACTGCCCAGATCCCCTTCCATAGAGAACTTGTCCCTGCTGCTGGGAGTACAGTCAGCAGACAGCCTTAAGCTGGCAACCCTTTTGGGGATCCTTTCTGCTACACAGAGCTGCCTTGCCCAAGGTCAAGTCCTTCCTAGGGTATGGGGAGAAAGTTACATAAGTAAATAAATAATAGGAGAGGCACCTGACATAGACCAAATTTGAGAATGCATTATAAACTTTGAGTGTGAATAACTTATCCCTCTGCACCAGAGTTAAATCAAATTTAACTTGTACAAGGTTACAACTTATTTTTTGGCTATTAAAATTGGTAGTAAATTTTCGTCTTTTGCCAACTTGATTTTTGCCCACTCTGCCTCACCTAGCCTCCTGTTGGCTGTAACCTGTTTCTAGTTTAACAATGGAGTTTACTTGCTTCTCCATCTTCTCAGGGTTATAGAGCCAGCCTGCTTGGGTTCAAAGCTGTGTTACTTTGGGCCAGTTATTTAACCTCTCTGTTCCTCAGTTTTCTCACCTATAAACTGGAGGTAATAAGAGCAACTGTTCTGAGGATTGTTGTCAAAAACTTAGAACAAGACTTCAAACATGGTAAGTGGTTAATAAATATTGACTATTCATTTAGTTATAAATGAAAGTTTCAATCATCGTCCTCTCAGTTAATCACTTATTGGTAGAAGGACTGCTTCAGACGTGGTCAAAGTTGTCATCAGCCTATGGATGCTGGGATGGTCCCTTTGTGCACCATCATAAGTATTTCACCGTTTTTGCAACAAACTTTTCCTGAGCTCCTTAGGCCTTGTGCCAGACACTAGGTAGAAAGTAATTTTTTAAAATTTTTAAAGAAATAGACCGACACCTTTGAATTTGAGATAACTAAGGAAATATTCATTATTTGTGGTCACCAACAGGTAAAGTCTGAGGATGTCTGAGTTATTTTTCTATTTTGTTTTTCCCAAGGGACTGTAAGCCCCTTATGGGCCAACCTCCACTGCCTGACTGAAAGGCAATTGCCTTTGCCCTTTGTTTCCTTTCTAAGTAATGCCCCGGATTCCCAGGCTTGCTTATCTTATTTTCTGCCCCCTGCCATCAGTGGAGCCCCTCAGGGGTGCCTCTCAAAGCTAATCTCACAACCTCCGACTTCCAGATGTGCCAGGGGCTGGACTCAAATGCCTCCAATGGTGCCTTGTGTCAGCGCTGAAGCCGAGGCATGAAAACAGAGGTGCCAGGGGACACCTACAAGAGACCAAGTCATGACAGATGCTTAGAAATTAGCCAGTGAAGAAAGGAAAAGAGAAAACCTCAGGAAGACCTTCTGCTTAGCATTTCAAGTGTCTTGTTACCTTACCTATTTGCTTCAGAGAGTAAACATTCACTTTTTTGCCAGCACAAGACCACCTGAGTGACCTTGAGAAAGCCATCCCTACCTGCTGCAAAATTGATCTAGTGATCCTTCCAGATTCCACAGGACAGGTGAGTGTCCTGGAGTGGTTCACTCCCCTCACTGACACTCGCTACAACTGCGGGAAACAGACCACAACCCAACACAATCTATGCTGTTTTGAAAGTTTCTTGAACTTCTTTCAAGCCAAATCTAACTCAAAGCCCATGTGCCTCAGTTTAAGCCCATTTCCTCCAGTTCTATTCCTGGGTGAGACAGCAAACCGCTAGTTGTTGATTATGCAGCAGACAATAATTCTTAACAGAGCTGGAGTTCCTGATGTTTTGTTCTATCACTGAGCTACTGCAGAGATGTTTATCATTCCACCCCTGTTTATTAAAAACAGCCCATTTATCCTCCTTATAAAAACTTGCCTGACTCTAAACCAGGATTGTATTTAACGTGGCAGGATAAAAAACAAGTCATTCTCCGCTTCCGTATGAACTAGAACAGCACAGGAAATAAAAGACCAGCCATGCAGTCAGAGGCTGGCAGAGCCCTTTCCTGCTGGGGATACTGATCTAAGACATGCCTTCTGACCCTAACCTGATAAGTCTTGGAGAAGATGATGTAAGAAAAGGCTTACAGAAACTCAACTCCAGAAAATTAAACCAACATGCTTGCTTAGCCATGACATAAAGTGTATTTGAACCATCCAAGGCTGTCCTCGACCTGAATCTGTAGAAATGGAAAGGCCTCCCCTATCATGCTTGGACAGGTCTGCATGCAGGGGAGCTCAGCCGACACAATCAGGAGGTTTGCAGTCAAGTTACAGGACTGCCTTATGACCTGCTCCTGGAAATTGCAGTTAAACCCTTCAGGCACATCCCTCAAGAGGGCAAAAAAAAAAAAAAAAAAAAGCCTCATAGGAAATCTGTGCTGAAGATCAAAATCTGGGGTTAATCCTGGGTCTTAAGAACAGCATTTTCTTCCAGACAGTGTAATAGATCTTTCCTAAGAGATTAAGACTACGGTTGCAGAGTGGGCCAGCAAAATGCCTATGTTGACAGGGCTCATGCTAGGTTTCTGGGGGTGGCAGACAGGCTTGCTGCTGCACACTTTCTGATTGTCCCTACTGCTGTGTTCTTGTCACCTGTGATGCTAGTTGTCCCAACTCTTTCCTTCCCCCACTCCACATTACCCTTTAGTTAATGGGAAGATAGTAGATTGGTTAAGTTGCTTTCAGCTCAAAGTAACAAAAATCCTCATCCTGTTGGCCTCAATAGTGAGGTTCCACTGAGGGAAGTCCAGAGGTTTTTAGGAGTCTCTCGGTCCAGTGGCTCTAGGTCTGTTTTTCTGTGAGTCTTTTTTGCAAGCTTCATTCTCAAGATGATTCCAGGCATCATGTCTGTGCTTGACAATAACGTCCACAAGAAGAAAGAAAAAGTCACTTCTGGAAGCTCTTTAAGAAGACTGAGAAATAAATTTTCTCCAAACCCCCTAGAACTTGAACCCCCTATTTAGAAGCCATTGACCTGAATTCCATGTGCTCTTTTCTAAATCAATCACCAGCAAGGGAGATGGCAGTGCCCCTTGACCAATCAGGTCTACCATGGTGTTGAGAGTGTCAGTCATGTTCCCTTGAGGCCTTGTGACTGTGGGGGGAAAGGAGAGAGACTTGAACAAAATTGGGGTTCTATTACAAAAAAAACAAGTATGCGAATAGACAGCGATGGTGTTTTCTGCCAAAGGTTGTTTTTATTATAATTTTATAATTTTTAATAATAACAACAACAATAAAACACATGGTAATGTTATGGTGTTCCCCAAATATTCTGTCCCTCTGCCTTTAGGGCACATGGTAGCATTGTACCACTTGGCTACCTTGTGAGGCCAGGTCACTAGATTTGGATAGTGAGCTGTGTACTGAAGTGATGTGTGTGACTTTTGGACCAGAGCATTTAATTGCCTGCACTAGTCTCTCCAGAGAGTTCTTTTCCTCTCCACAGGGACCAGCAATGCTTCAGACAATGGCTAGCCTGTCAGCTTGTGTCCTGGAGTAAGGACAATGCAGAGCAGAGCCTCCAGGACACCTGCAATGGGCAAGTAGCACAATAAAGAAAAAAACACGCTTTGATATTTTGAGATAATTTGTTACTGCATCAAAGCCTAGCAATTTTGACTGATACAATAGCTAACATCTACTGAGTGTTTACTACATTTCAGCCGGCGCCATCCCCCCTTCCTCATTGGCCCACTGGTCACCTCCCACAGAGGGAGGCCAGACTGCCCCTTAGGCCGTCAGTCGGACATCCCTGAAGGGCTCCCAGACTGTGAGAGGGTGCAGGCCGGGCTGAGGGACCGCCCCCCCCCTCCCCCGCGTGCATGAATTTTTGTACACTGGGCCTCTAGTTGATGATAAAATTGGTGGATAAGTGTATGATGGAAAATAGAATGCATACATAAACTGAAAATATCTCCTATTCCACTCACCCTCCAATAAAGACTAAATTTACAATGGAGAAACTTGACAGACATTATCTTAATCAAGGGCTCAAAGTAAACCTCATCAGTAATGAGACATTAGTATCATGTGCCTCCTGATGTGATACACTGAGAAATATATAACATTGCTTCTGTAATATTCTTGCCAGATTATGTATAACCTGAATTTAAACATGAGAAAACATCAAACAAATCCAAACTGAGAATTATGCTATTTGATAACTGGCCTGTGTTCAAGATTGTCAAGGTCATGAACAGCAAAGGAAAAAAGAGAACCCTCCAGATTAGAGACTAAAGAGACAGGACACCCACATGCAACCTAAACCAAACATTACATTCAAGTAAGACTGTAGATTATGTAATAGTATTGCATATTAATGTGAATTTCCTCTTTCTGATAATTATACTCCAGTTATGTAAGATGTTGACATTTAGGGAAGCAGGGTAAAGGGTGTACAGGAAATCTTTGTACTATTTTTTGCAATTTTTTATATGTCAAAATTATTTAAAAATTAAAAATTAAAAAAGAGAGGGCATTAAAGGAAAAGAGGCCAGTGCAGCTAGAGTGTAGGAAGTGAGAAGAGGCTGGTGAGGCAGGGGCAGCCTGAGATTGGGGATTTGTAGGTGAAGTTAGAGATTTGAGTTTTTATCCCAAGAAAAAAGGAACACATTAAAGGGTTATAAGCAGGGCAGTGATGGATCATATTTGCATTTTGCAGAGATCACACTAGCTACAGTGGGGAAATGGTTTTTAGGCAGCCCAGAATATATGTAGGAGGTCACTACCAGGGTATTGCAAGAGTGCAAAAGAGATGATGCTGCAATTTGGTCTAGGATGATGCCAGCAAGAATAGAATTACTTCATAACTGTAATTTTGCTACTGTTAATGAATCGTAATGTAAATATCTGTGTTTTCCGATGGTCTTAGCCTCTACAGTTTGAGAACCGCTAGCAGGGTTGCCTAAGACCATTGGAAAACACAGATATTTACATTACGATTCATAACAGTAGCAAAATTACAGTTATGAAGTAGCAACGAAAATAATTTTATGGTTGGGGGTCACCACAACAGGAGGAACTGTATTAAAGGGTCGCAGCATTAGAAAGGTTGAGAACCACTGTTCTAGAGGTATTTAGGAAGTAAAGTCATAGAGTAATGTGGGTGTGGAGAATGACAGAGATGTGGGTATCAAGGATAACTGTACATTTTTGTCCTGGCCAGCAAGAGAAACAGAGAAGCTATTCACCAAGAGAGAGCAAACCCTGAAAAAGAAAGTGATGTAGGTTCAGCCTTGCATACTTTTGAGTTTGAGGTCCCTTCGATGGATCCAAATGAGATGTCAGTAAAGGCAGTTGGATTTCAGAAGAATCAAGCTCAGGGACAAAGTCTAAGGTAAAAAATGATCATTGAAGCAATCTGTCCCCAGAATAGCAGGGGAGAGACATGCAAACAAAATAGTTATAATTATTCAATGAAGTGCAAAATTGAGTTATGAATAAAGTTCTGTGTGAGCAGGAAGGAGGTACAGCTCCTAATGTAGGTAACTGAAGATGGTTTTCACAGAGGAAGTGCTACTGAGATGAGCTTAGAAGGATGGACAGAAGTTTGTTAGGCTAACACAGAATCTTTGGACAGTTTGCATGAATATTCTTATATTTCTTTAATTAGTAGGCAGATCCAGCCCCTCAGGTCCAGCTAACAGGTGGTGGCTTAGTCAACTACTTGGGCTCTACAAGTAGAAAGGAGGCAGGTGGTGTGTTTTTAGTCCTTTAACTGGTCTTTTTTGCTCTTTTCTCTTATTGGGTGTGTTTTGAATTTTATCTGTCGTGCATGAATGCTCCAGTTTTCCTCAATGTCCCCGCCTTTTTAATGCCCCTCCCATAAAAAAAATCCCCAAACCCTATCCACAGGGCACTATAGACTGTTTCCAAGGTGGTGATGGTTCCTTCAAACATTACTTGTTGGTTCATGTGTTACCACTTGAAATGACTTACTTAGGTTATCACCGCCCAGGGATTTCCATTTTACTGGTAACAAGAGATTTAAGCACTCCCTCCAGAACCAGTTCCAAATTGTGGAACAATAACAGCATTGGAGCAGGAATTACAGGTTCAAAATAACTTTTCTTCATAGCCTCACACGAAGTTCTTATATTGACAATGACCCCATGCCATTAAGAACTATTTTCTACGCCCACACATTGAGAGATCCACTATTCTCCCATCAATAACTTGGCCTGAGTTCATAGTGATCATAAGAGTGGGAACAAGAGGCAGGATACCTGCCTGAGGATTAAATATCAGAATCTCTGGTGATTCTGAGAAATTTCCCCGGAGATTCTGAGAAGCTTAGGGGAAGAACTTCTTTCTTCCCTTTCCCCCCAAGTTGGTGAACAACTATTCAAAAACCTTTAACTCCTCCTTCCACAGAGTTACACTAACTGAACTTGGGTCTCTAGGATGACTAAATTACCATGACTAGCTTCTGGTTGAGGACTCACTACTGGGGAAGCCATTTCTTAGGCATTTCCATCCATACACACTTTTCATGAATTTCTTCAGATAGGTTCAAGAATGCTTCTGGATAGCACATACTCTTTGCCCATTGCTATTGTTAAAGACTAAAAGAAAGGACAATTTTAGCAGAAAGTCATATTAAAATATCTACTGAACTAGCAACAGCAGTTGGTAATTAAAATTATAATAAACAGTACCATTGACAGTAGCATCAAAAGACATGAAATATTTTAGGAGAAATTTTGAAAAATATACACAACATCTAAATGATGAAAACTGCAAAATGTTGCTGAGATAAATAAAGGAGACCTAAGTAAATGGGGAAAAATATTATGTTATGGGATTGAAAGATATTATTTTCATATTAGTTCTTCCCAAATTGATCTATACAACTAACGCAATCCCAATACAAGTTCCAGCAGGTTTTAAAAATATATAAATAGACAAGCTGATTCTAAAATGTATATAGAAATGCAAAATATCTGTAATAGCTAAAACAATTTTGAAATAGAAGAGTAAAATGGGAGGGTTTACACTACCTAATTTTAAGACTTACCTTAAAACTATAGATATCAAGACAATGTAGTATTAATACAGACAACTGATTTCTTACAAAGATGCCAAGGTAATTTAATGGAGGAAAAGATAGACTTTTCAAAGTGCTAATTATATACATGTATTTTCAGTACATGTAACAAAGTATTTATACTAGAATATTTAAGAACTCGTAGAACTTAATAATAAGAAACAATCCAATAAAAATGATTGAAAAATTGAAGAGACATTTCATACAATAATGGTCAATTAGCACATGAAAAGATTCTCAATATCATTAGTTATCAGAAAAGTGCAAATTAAAAGCACAAGAGAAAACACTACCCACCTATTAGAATGTCTGAAATTGAAAAGGAAAACCAGATCCATAGCCAATATCAGCAAGGATGTAGAGCAATAGAATTCTCATGCATTTATGGTGGGGAAGCAAACTTGTGCAACTACTATGGAAAACAATTTGGCAGTTCCTGACAAAGATACATTTTATTTAATTAACTTATTTATTTTTGTTAAAAAATTCATAATTTTGACATTATTGCAGGAGGCTCCCTCTCCACCCCCTTTGCCCACCTCAACCCTCCCCTGCCTCCCCCTTCCTTGGCCTTTACCAAATTATTGTCTCTGTCCATGGGGTATGCATGTATACTCTTTTTTTTTTTTTTAATTAAATATGTCTTTACTGATTTCAGAGAGAGGAAGGGAGAGGGAAACATAGAACATCAATGAGAGAAAAACATGGATCATCTACCCACTAATGGGGACTAAACCTAAAACCTGGACATGTGCCCTGACTTGGAATCAAACGGACGACCTCCTGGTGCATGAGAGGATGCACAATGAACTGAGACACACCAACTGGGCAGCATATGTGTTCTTTAGCTATTTCCTTCGCTTTCTTTATCTAGTCATACTCTAGTCCCCTCCCCTTGGGCACCAGCCAGTCTGTATTCATGTTTCCGGTTCCATTTTGTTCATCGGTTTATTTTATTCATTAGATTCCACATATTAGTGAGATCATATGGTATTTGTCTTTCTCTGCCTGGCTTATTTCACTTAGCATAATACTCTCTGGGTCCATCCATTCTGTTGCAAACTGTCATTATTTGCAGATGATATGATATTGTATATATAAAATACTAAAGACTCAACCAAAAAACTACTAGATCTAAAAATGGATTCAAAGTTACAAAATCAGCACTTAGAAATCCATAGCATTTTTGTACACCAATAATGAACTCTCAGGAAGAGAAACTAATAAAACAACCCTATATACTATTACAACAAAAGAAAATAAGTTATCTAGGAATAAATTTAACCAAGAATGTAGAAGATCTGTACTTGGAGAACTATATGACATTGAAGAAAGAAATAGAGGAAGGTACAAACAAGTGAAAGCATAAACCATGTTCCTGGATTGGAAGAATTAACATCATTAAAATGTCCATACTACCCAAAAGCAATCTATAGATTCAATATAATTCCTATTAAAATAGTAATGGCCTATTTCACAGAACTAGAAAAAATATTCCAAAAATTTGCATGGAACCAAAAAAGACCCCTAATAGCCTCAGCAATCTTGAGAAAGAAGAACAAAGTTGGAAGTATCACAATACCAGATGCAAGGCCATTGTAATCAAAACAGCCTGGTATTGGCATAAGAACAGGCATATAGACCAATGGAACACAACAGAGAGCCCAGAAATCAAACCAACCCTTTATGGCCAATTAATATTTGACGAAGGAGGCAAGAGCATACAATGGAGTAAAGACAGTTTCTTCAATAAATGATGATAAGAAAAATGGATAAGTACATGCAAAAAAATGAAACTATGTCACCAACTTACACCTATGTAAGTCATGAAACCATTTAAATCCTAGAAGAAAACATAGGCAGTAAAATCTTGGACATCTCTCACAGCAATATTTTTGCCGATATATCTCCTAGGGCAAGGGAAACTCAGGAAAAGATAAACAAATGGGACTACATCAAACTAAAAAGCTTCTGTACAGCAAAAGAAACCATCAACAAAATGAAAGGAGGAACCCACTGTATGGGAGAACATATCCGATAGAAGATTAATTTCCAAAATATATAAAGAAGTTCTATAACTCAACACCAGGAAGACAAACAATCCAATTAAAAAATGAGCAAAGGACCTGAATAGACACTTCTGTAAAGAGGACATAGACATGGCCAATAGACATATGAAAAAATGCTCAAGGTCAGTAATCATCAGAGAGATGCAAATAAAAACGACAATGAGATATCACCTCACACCTACCAGAATGGCTACTATCAATAAATCAACAAACAAGTGTTGACAAGGATATGGAGAAAAGGAAACCCTTGTGCACTGTTGTTGGGAATGCAGACTGGTGCAGCCACTGTGGAAAACAGTATAGAGTTTCCTCAAAAAATTAAAAATGGCCCTGGCCAGTTTGGCTCAGTGGATATAGCGTCGGCCTGCAGACTGAAGGGTCCCGGGTTCGATTCCAGTCAAGGGCATGTATCCTGGTTGCGGGCGCGTCCCCAGTCGGGGGTGTGCAGGAGGCAGCTGGTCGATGTTTCTCCCTCATCGATGTTTCTGGCTCTCTTATCCCTCTCCCTTCCTCTCTGTAAAAAATCAATAAAATATATCTTAAAGAATTAAAAATGGAACTGCCTTTTGATCTATCAATCCTACTTTTTGGGAATATATCTTAAGAATTCCAAAACACCATCAGAGAGAATATATGCATCCCTATGTTCATAGCAGCATTATTTACAATAGCCAAGATCTGGAAATAGCCCAAGTGCCCATAGGCAGATGAGTGGATAAAAAAGCTATGGTACATTTACACAATGGAAGACTATGTGGCTGAAAAAGAGAAGGAAGTCTTACAAAGATATACTTTAAAGCATACATCTAGCCATCCTCTAACTAATATTTACCTAATAGAAAGGAAAATAGATATGCAAAGAAATACATGTAGATAAATGTCCATAGAAGTTGAATTCATAACAGCCAAGAAATGGAAACAACCTTAATTTCATCCATAGGTAAATAGATAAGCAAATTGAGGTATATTCATATAATGAAATGCTAATCATCCAAAAAAAACAGGAAGAGCTACTGCTATACAGAATGCCATGGTGAATCTCAATAACATTATGCTGAGAAAAAGAAGCCTGACACATGAAAGTCTGCACTGTATGATTTCATTTATGTGAAATTCCAGAAAAGACAAATCTAATCTACAGTGACAGCACATCAGTGGTTGCCTAGAGCTGGGATGGAAGGATTAACTGGGAAGCAACCCCAGGGTATTTTCTGTGGTGAAGCAAATGTTCTGTATCTTTATTGTAGTGGTAGTTACTTGGTTGTATAAACTTGTCAGTACCCATCAAAATGTACATTTTAAATAGGTGCATTTTACTGAATTAAATTAAATCTCAATAAAGGTGGTTCAAAGAAAGAAAACATTAAATAAATAGAAAATACTATACTACACAAATATCAAATTGCGAGAAGGCTACAGATAGATATAGAGAAAGTAATAATAAAACACACACATCTTCATGGCAATCCCAAGTCCTTCTGGGAGCCGCCTTAGGGACTTGCCCTGGGACCTGGCCCTGTGTTCAGCTTTTGCCATCTTGGGACTCCGTTGTTTGTGCTGAGTCATGGGAAGAGCTAGGAATCTTGTTTCAGCCCTTAGTTGAAGGGCCTGGCCTCCTCTTACAGGCTCCCGTCAGCTGGCTGATTTAGTAAGCTGCTGTCTTTTTACTAAGCTGGTTTAGTAAGCTGCTACTTCCCCAGAACTCGAAGTGTGTGAACAAGCACATGCTTGCCTAGCTGGCTTTTCACCTGAGGCTGAAGTCTTTTCAAAGTTCACAGAGAGAGGAAGCATAACTACTTTTGCTTTCATCTGCTCCCTTTTTCTCTTCTTCTCACTGCTTTTTCTGTCTAGCCCCCCACATCACATTCTATTTCTATTGGACTCTCCTTGAACTTTTCTGCCTCCTCAGTTCTTAGCTCCCATCCCCTGATTCCACGTCTGAAAATCAGCATGACACAGCATGTGGAAAGATTCCAAAGTTTCCCTTTGATTTCAGAGTGTCTTAAGAACTCAGGAAAGGATGGGATGGCCCTAAACAAGCCAGTTGCCACCAGGGCAATGCCTGCCATATTGAGACTTCGGTGAAGCTTCTTCTGAGGAATGGCAGTTGGACATTTATCCAAAGATAATCTATTTAAATGTGACTGGTGGTGCTAGTTACTATGACAGGGAAGAAGGTGGTGGTCGTGTGTACAGGAAATCGATAAGTTGAGTCTGTGGTGTCTGCTGGTTGTGGACTAATGGACTTGTGGACTAGACAGTTTGCTATAGGAGTCTGGGGTTCCAGGGAAAGGACGGGGTTAGGGATATGAACTGGGAGTCATGAGCTGTTTAGGGCGGGCTGGAAAGGCCGGCTAGGGAGTGAGTGCATGCACATCCCACCCTGCTGGGCCTGTGTCTAAAAGCTGATGCAAACAGAAAGGCCTCTTGACTTTATCTTTCTCGTATGTCTTTCACCAAAACGCAGTGTTCAGCATTTCCCGGGCATGTGAGAGCAGGGACTGTCAACTCTGGGACAGGAGGGCTCCGGGACAGCCTTTCTCAACAGCACAGGAGTTGGTTATTATTTATTTTGCATATTAGCCTTCAAAATAAAATTTTTTGAGCAAAGGATTGCATTAAAAGGTTTGAAAAATCACTACTTTAGAGTTTCCTGCTTTCTTCTTCTGTCATTTTATCAGTTTATTTATTTCAGTCTTTTTTTGTGTGCTAGGTCAATGTTTCTCCAAGTGCTGTCTGAATGCCCCCTCTGTGCTTGCTTAAAATGCAGACTTCTGGGCCCTTTGTTCACTGGGTCAGCATCTCTGAGAAAGGTGCTCAGGACTCTGCATCTTTCATAATAACACCTGGTGAGTTTGATATAAAATAAAAGTAAAGACCATAAATGCATGTATAGCCTTGCTTAGAGGATGATAAAATAAATGGTTATCTGAATTCCTTTCCAGGTCTGTGAATTTACTAACAGAGTCTGGTCTCTCTGTGTCTGGGGAGAGAAATGTTCTTTGAGATACTGAATGGGGAAGAAAGGGAAGCATAGTACCAAGTCTCACGGTGGATTATCCTGTCAGTAGTGTTCACCTGAGGTGGGCGGGGGCACAAGGGTGGGAAGGAATACCAGGATGAGGGCCTCTTTAGAGCTTTGACTGCTCACCTTCCCCATGCCAAATCTGAGTCCCAGACCCACCCATTATGGGTGGGTGGGTAAGAGAGTGGACAGAGGGGGATGCAGATAGGAAGGCTATTGGAACTAGTATAGGAGCTTTTCCAAAAGGCACAGGGTACCCCTTTCCTGGCTGGAAATTACTGATCTCAGCATCTCATCTTATCATATGGATCTTCTCTTGAACTGGAAAATTACCTATTATTATTTATATAAGCACTGCATGATACCACTTCTAACATTATTATTTTTAATCCTATGAAATTCTATTTGTTATATAATAATTCAATATTTGTGTATATTGTGAAATAATCACCACAATGTCTGGATAACTAGACTGTTTGAAATGCAAAAATTGATGTTTTCTCCAGCTAAAGTTCATATTGTTATTATAGTACTTATTACATGGTATTTTAATAGTTCCAAAATTTGAATATCCCCCTGGCTTTAAAAGCAATTGCTATCTTTTATCTGATTCTGAGACTTTAGCTGTATTAAAAAAGAATTGTTGAATTCTTATAGAAATGGTCAGAAATAGAATATTTGTTTACTGAACTTTTGATGTGACCTTACATTTGGTTTCACATGTTGTTCTTTTTCTTTTTCACTTATTTAGAGTTGACATGAGATTTGTATTTTTATCTGGGTCAATTTAGATAAAGAGAAAAATCTCAAGGATGTTATGCTGTTTGTGTTTTTTAAATGTGTGTTTATCTCTTGGTATAGTTACTAGTACATAGCAATCTGATCTAAGAAGGAAACAGTTTTGGAAAAGAAAATTGTGTATTGCTTGTTTTTATCTTCAGATAGTTAACTCTGAAAACATGTTTTAGAGAAGAATTCTGTGTTGCCATTTGTTTTTAATTTCTGTGTTTTCTGGGTAGTAAAAAACTATATAAACAAGGAGGGACTTCAGCAAGTCCTGGCACTAGTCATCTCTCTGTCTGTTTCTCTCTCTGTGTGTCTCTCTCTGTCTCCCTCTCTCAATCTCTCATTCTCTATTGACATTTACTATGAAAATGAAAACACTGAGTCACAAACTGTAGCAGAAAAATCTACGGCATAAAAAACTGAAGAATGGTTATCAACAGTCAGTTTTCCCGCCTCTCCACTGATTAAACAGGGTTCCATGACAAAATAACTGCTGGTAGGAGATGTAGACCCTTCAGTTTACATGGAAAATGGAAAGCTAGGCATTCTTGTGCTGCTAAAGTTGTTTTTGAATAGTGGGAGCGCAAGCTTTTCCAGCCAGACCTGAACCTGATGATCACATTCTGGCCTGAACAATGTGTACTCACAAAGACAAAACAGTTACTTCAGTCCACTCGTTACTCGTTGCTCCATGCTCTGTTGTCTCCCATCAGTTCAGTGGTAAACTAGCTTTTGCCCTGGCCCACTGTGCCCAGGTCCCCAGGAACCACAGGGGGCCATTTGGAGTCAAAAGGAAGGGCACAGGGAGACCTAGTGTAGGAACATCCCCCCATTATCCGTGTTGCCTACGCCTGAGCCATTGCCAGACTGAACACCAGATCAGCTTCACCTGACACATGAGAAAGTCTGTGGAACAGGTAAGCACAGGTGGATAATGGCGCTTTCTGCAATGAATAGAAGAACTGGAAGGACTTTTGAGGACAGTAGGAAAACAGGCCTTTTGAGATCCCATGACGTATGTTCCTTTTCCTTTTTTGCAATTGTTTCTTTTTCAGCCTTAGGAGGAGGCATTTGTGGTTTATGTTGTATAGAGCGATATTCAACCAGTGTGCCACAAGAATTTTTTAAAACATGCAATACCTGACTAATTAGTCAGGGGCACTGACCTCTTATCCTGTAGACTGTAAAAAAGACACAACAGCCAACACAATAGCCATCTGGTGTGAATGAATCAAAATTATATCTATTTTTTGGTCAGATTGGCAAAAAATATATCTTTTGGTGTGCCACAGAACTTTAGTAATTAGTTTATGTGTGCCATGAGATGAAAAGGGTTGAAAATCACTGCTCTGCAGAAGAAAGGAGCGTGGAAATTCTGAGTATGCCTTAGGAATTTCCAATGTCACTACTTCTGAAAAATGACGGCCAATTTAAAAATGATAAATGGAGTACATGCCCATTTAAAACCTCAAAGGTCTTTTTTCTTTATGACGGCCCACTACCTAAAGATGAGCACTGTTAACAATTCCTTATATGTCCTTCCGCCACAGGCACCTCTCACCGACACCAGAGAGGTGTTGCTGGACAGGACAGCCCCCTGAGCCAATGGGAGAGGGCTGTCCCCAACTTCGATCCTTGTCTTCTCATATAAATGAATTTATATAAGAGACCTTGACTGATTGGTGAAAAGCCAATTTATTAAAGCATGCACCTTTGTTGAAAAAGCAAAGTAAGCAAGCCTATACATCTGGCTTATGAAGCCCAGAGGGGATCCCCGCTAATCTGAAGAGCAAGTTGGGTGGGGGTCCGATGCGTTATATACCCTATTGTCCATAGGCTTCACAATTCTTCTGCTGACTATTTTGGTACAGATTAATCTTAAGGTCCGTTGTTTTGTTTGTTTGTTTTGTTTTGTTTTTACTTTGTGTGGCCTTCTCAGAATTCATGAAAAGCTCCTGGCAACTTCATCTTGCCAAGCCTTGAGACTGCTGGCTTCTCTGCTTAGGGAGTAAAACCACCTTTTTTGCTTTCACCCTCCCATTCTGCATTCTCTCCTTAGGGAGAATTTTAACCATTTGCCCTGTGTCCCTGGCTCAGGAAGATAACTGCTTGTTAGTTACAAGCTGGCTACAAATTGTTCACACTGTCTGGCCTCATTTTAACTTTCCTGTCTCAGTTTCCCTATTCCTCCTACTCTGGAATCCTGTAACACTTCCAGAGTTTTCTATGCATACACAGACATTGTAAACACATACTATAAGATTTGTATACACTGTTATGATACTTGTTTTTTAAATGACTATTTATTATATATTTAATAATTATCTTGGAATATTTTATTTTAACACATACAGATTTACTTTTTAGCTATGTTGTATTCTTTAATAGAAGTACTTTGTAATTTACATATTAGTCCCCTATTGATGGACATTTAAGTTATATATAGATTTTTTAAAATTACAATTTTGCAGGGAACATTCTTTAGTCATATATTTTTGTACACTTGTGCAAATATATCTGTAAGATAAATCCCAGGAAGTGAAATTGATGGGTCAAAGGGTATGTGCCTAATTTTTTTTACAGATATTACCATGCCCTCCATAGAGATCTTTATATTTGACCAACAGTCTATGAAAGGGACTATTTCCCTACACCCTTACCTACTCTGGGTTGTATTGAACTTTTAAATCTTTGTCAATCTGATATGTAAAATGCAAACAAAGAAGGTGTCTTTTTTGTTGCAATTTGCATTTTTCCCTAAGTGGCTCCATTCAATGTTTTAGCAGAAAGAATGCAAAACATGTTGTGCAGAGATCCCCCTAAAAAGGTGATTTGTATTCAACAATATTCTGTGTCCCTTGACCTCATTATTTCCACTATCCAGATATTTTCATGAAGCAGGTAAGTTTTGAGAAAATACAACATAGGTGAGGTAAGAGATGGTTGTGCTGATGAAGAAACACTGATGATGTCGTCTAGGCAGTTCCTACTCTGCCACTCTTCTCATCCTGTCCACAGGACACCCATTACATGGATGCTGTCGACAGCAGGAACACTGTGGTTGGGCCTTGGCACCTAGCAAAGCCAGGCTCACCTTATGCACACACTCCCAGAGAAGCCCTTTGGTTTCACTTTTTGGGGCTGGCAGCGGGGTGGAGAGGTGGGGGAACAGCTTTTAGATTTCATGCATAAGGCATGGATTAGCACTCTGCTTGTTTTCTTTTCTCACTGTATTTGCCTTGTTGTGATCCTATTGGGTGTCACAGCAGGTATAGAATGAGCAGATCTAAGGGAGGGGCGGAATGGGAAAGTGAGTCTGTAAAGCTGCACAGATTTCAAGCTGCTTGTCACATTCCGTGGTCATTTTTAGAGACCACATTTGCTTCCTTTGTTATGACAGGGACTGCCACACAACTGACTTGGTCACCCACGTGCCTCCAGCTGTATCTGGTGTCCCATCAGGTCAGGGCACCAAACAGGCATGTTTGAGGTCCTGCTTTGGTCCTGGCTTAAGAGCGACACAGTGGCAGTCTCTTCTTTCCCCAAAATTTTCTCCTGAGCCACATGGAAAAGTCACTATGTAGCATTAACACTCAGGCTCATGAATCTTATATGGTGGGGTCTGAATCTCAACTCCTCCAAGTAATTGCTGTGTGACCTAGAGAAAGCCACTTAACCTGTGTGTGTCTCAGACTTACAGATGATAATCATAACTAACTCATAGGCTATGAGGCTTCAAATAGGATAATTACCTACTAGGTGAGTGTTTGGTTAAAGTACCCATTCAATAAATGTTGGCTGGTATTAGTGCAACTAGGCTGAGACTCCAAGTATCCTGATATGGAAAACCTGTAATTCGTTTTCAGGTCTGAGTAATAGTGAACCAGAAGCTCTAGGATTCATCAGAAATCATCTCTCTCTCTCTCTCTCTCTCTCTCTCTCTCTCTCTCTCTCTTCCTTTATTGACCTATGTTATCTGGTTTATTGGCTTACTCAGTTTCCCTGTGATGACTCAATCTTGAAGCAGCAGGACTCACGTGGGAAGTTGCTCAGGCTCCGGTTAGGAGTTCTGTACACTGCACACACTGAAGTTTCTCCTCCACTGCCCACCAACCGTGGTTATGGACTCAGGACACCTGCACTCATGAAGAGCTTGGAGTAAATGGTGTCCAGATGTGGGATCTTAGAAGGGGGGAGAGGCCCTGCTCACTGGCCAGGCTCAGGTTGAAAGAGATTAAGAGTTAAGAGAAAACCTTTTTCCAGGATTGAATGGTGCCCTTTGCTTTCACACCCTAGACTAATTGTTTTCATGTAACGAAGGAAAGAAGGCAGAAATCAGTGGTGCTCTCTGGTGTTTCGTGCTGTGTTCCTCACTCACAAGACAGCTTATTTCTTATAGGACGTCTTCCGTCTATAGCAGAGTTAGTCTGCTCCCGGAGGCAGTGAGTGACAAAGAGATAACTGCCACAATTGTGCTGGTTAAATAACAAATTGTAAATTCAAACGAGTTATGTAATCTGGGAATGTGACTGAGGTTGGTTATTCTACAGGAAGAACAGTTTCCATGCCATTGAAGGTTAAGGAGATATTGTGCCTCAGACCTAACTTATAGTTTACAGGAAATAAAGGGGACAGTGGGGCTAAATTACACCAAGATGCACACACTGGATATTTCCTGAAGGTGAAACATTCTTCAAGAAAACTGAGCTGGGCTATTCAAATAGGAAAGTTTGGGAGATTGTCCTAGATGAAAGGTGATGATTAAAGAGACATAAAACCCCAAACCAAGATGCAAATCTCAATTAGATTCTTGTTCAATAAAATAAAGGAGACTTGCCTTCAAAGACATTGGAGACAATTAGAGACATTGAAATATGGCTGATTCTTGGGTGATACTATGGAATTATTGTTACTTTTCCTGGGCATGATAATGCCATTGAGGTCACCGAGAGAGTGTTCTTCCTCTCAGGGATGTGTGCCCAAGTAGCAGGAGTAAAGCATTATGATGTATGCTGTTAATTTTCCAATAATGAGAGAGTGTGAGAGTCAGAGAGAAGAAATGTGGCAAATCTGTCAATTGTTAAATCGAGGTGAGGCTTGTTCCAGGTGGAGGGTTGTTCCAGGTGGAGGATTGTTCTAGGTTCAACCTAGGTGGAGAACACATGGGTGTTCATTGAACTACTTAAAAAGTACTTTTTAAACTTTTTTTCTGAGTGAAAACTTACAAGATGAGAAATAGGGTGGAGAAAGAAGAGTTTATGGATCTAGGAAACGTGCATCTTTTGGTGGTGTTTGTGTGATAACATCCCTTAAGCATGAGCAAGCCTCTTCCTATGGGAAGGATGGAGGCCTCTTGATATCATGTCTGTTCTTGAGCTGAAATTGTCCTAATGGAGGCACTCATCCCCTGAGGCTGGACCGAGGGGACACCTTCCTAAGTCAGCAGCATCTCCAGGCCCTGGGCTCTGAAAGCCACCATCCTGCAGAGGTGGGGTCTGCCAGCCTCATTTCCCTTTATAAAACTCTCCCTTCCCTTCATCCTCACTTGGTGCAGAATACAAGACTATGTACAGAATAGGATTGTGTGAGAGTTAAATGTAAACTTTACTTCTAGTGTGGAACTTTACATCATTGCTCAGCTGTCCTAAGTTCTGCTGACATTTATACTCATTGCTCAGAGTTCAAGGTCCTCTCAAATTTTTAAGATGCAGGTTGAACATTATGTTGGTCTTGTATCTTATTTTTTTTACTTCATAAAACAGAATAATTTAATCCAAGGAAAGAACTCTATAATAGCAGGTCTTTCAGGCACAGGCTGTAGAGAGAGCTTCTGGTTAAAATGGTTCAAATCATTGAATCTTGAAGGCAGACACCTTCCTTGAAGAGAGACTACAAAACACTCCAAGCAGTGGGAGTTCACACTATGCCTCTCACCAAATGACAAATCTTTAACCAACTGTAGGAAGCTTACTTATCACAAAGTTAACAAACTTTAACTGGGTATGGACAGCCAAACAGGTGGTTGGCAGTGGAAACCAATACCAGAGGCACCATTTGCAGAAGAAAGTCAGAGCTGTGATGCCCAGACATTAACATCCAATTATAAAATATTCATTTAAGCCCAGCTTGCATGACTCAGTGGTTGGGTGTTGACCTAAGAACCAGGAGGTAATGGTTCAATTCCTGGTCAGGGCTCATGCCTGAGTTGTGGGCTCGATCCTCAGTGTGGAGTGTGCAGGAGACAGCTGATGAATGATCCTTCTCATCATTGGTGGTTCTATCTCTCTCTCCCTCTCCCTTCCTTTCTGAAATCAATAAAAATATATTTTAAAAATATTCATTTAAAAAAATAAGAAAGACCATGTAGGGATTGGCAATTTTAAATTTTTATTAGAGAAACAAATAAAATCTGTCCTCTGTTGTTACCATCATCTCATAAAATAAGGAACATTTGATTCCAAACAGGTAATAAGGGCCTGATTGGAGAATAAAGATGCCTGGTCCAGAGGCCAGATAGGGCCTTGATCAGCAGGATGACCATGACTAGATAGGTAAAGGAATTGAAGTGTTAGCAATCTCCATTAGAGTGCTGTCAAAAAGCAGAGCAAAAAGCATCAAAAGGATTAAAGGAGGAGATGCTCATTTTCAAAGTCAGCCCCTGGGCCTACTTTTCTGACATCTCATGTTTCTAAGACAATATGATGTGTTAAGGATTTACTGTGCATTAGAAAACAATTATGCCACATATTTCATGATGCCAATAACAACCCTGTGTGTATATATAAGTCACTTTATATTTTTAAAAATTTAAGCCTCACAATCACAAAATGAGGCTCTCACAATAATTCAAGTATCCCATTTACAAACCATTTTACACTTGAAACTGAAGTTCCCAAATGGGCTCCTATTGAATCAGCGAATAACCAGATAGTATCAAATGTCAACTGGCAAATTGGTCTGGATCTCAGTCTTCTAGGCAATGCTTAACCAAAGGAATCCAAACTTTTAAAAATCAAAATTGCTACAACCTTCTTAAGGTCTTTAAAGTGCCATCCAAACATACTCTGACCCAAATAAACAGAATCCAAATGAATAGTCCAGAAGCAAAGAATAGCCTAGATACAAGTTAATTCTGGAGACAAAAATCAGAATTCATGCCTAAAATAGACATTAAAAAAAAATACAAAGGAATTGGATCATCATCACAGTTTTTGAATCCTCTAGAAAGCTAAGCCTGAGGCAGGATTAAGCTATTGACATTGGTGCAAGAGGTGCAAGCCTAATGCATGGGGACACAGGACAAAAGGGAAGTGAGGCAGGAAGGATGCAAGGCCGTGTTGTGTTGCATTGCACAAGCCAGAGACACAGTCGTGGCTCAGGATCATGTTCACTGGGCAGTCAGGATTTCTCGAGAAGGGTCTGTGGACCCCTGGTCATACTCTTGCACCCTATATTTTTCCTGTGTGTCAGCGGTTACTCCAGAACAGATTCCAGACTCTGTGATGTGTTCTGTCCAGTCTGAAAGCAGAGGGGTTTGGGGTTCTGTAGAGAGAGAGGAGGGTGGGGAGAGGGAGAGAGAGAAAGAGGTCCTGCACAACCATTATCACTTTCTGATATAAGTACGAAGCCACTTTGTGCTATTCAGAATTTTTGGTCCTATTGGTTAGTGCAATATCAGTTAAGACATCAGGTAGCAGGATGGTAATTTTCAGTACTCAGAGATATTTCCTGAAGGAATTTCTCAGTAAGAAAACATGGAAGTGTTCAAACAGACACAGTTAAATTTTACTTACAGTGACCACTTAAATCAAGAATTTTGCCCAAGATTGAGGATATTGAGAATTGCTTAGGTCTACAGGTCCATAAGAACTAGAAATGTTTAGATTCTAGGTTAAATATTAATATCTGAGACATTTACTTTGTCTTAATTTTTGTTCCTCCAGAAGCTGACCCAATATACGAGGATTTGAGTACAGGTAGTTTAGTTACCAGATGAAGGAGAGGCCAATGAAAAAGGGGGGAGTGAGAGAAGGAGAGAAAGCATGTGTTTTCAGGCAGGTCATCACTGTGGGTAAGTGAACAAAATACTGCTGGGATTCTGGGAGCCAGTCTCCTCAGAGTAATTGCATGCAAGGTGCAAGGGAGCTAGACTATTTATATACCACATTCTATCGTTGGTTGGTTGAAAGCTGCTCCCTGGAGTGTTTTGTCTCCAGAACTTCCCACCTGCTTTGGGAGACAAAGTGGTCTCCACTTTTTAGAGAAGCCCGCAGGCAAAGAGATGGAGATACTAACAGCTGAAGGTCAGGCCTGTGCACCACAAGTCGGGTATGGGCAGGGTACCCACACAATGGGCTAGAAGTGCTTTGTGCTACCTTGTCACCTTTCAGGATGACATGACTCAGCAGACACCTTCAGATACTATGGTACTTTCAAATTTTTAAAAATGTTTAATATTACTTGCCAGAAGCTAATTCCAGCATGTCAGCAGGGCTGAATCATCTGGAATGGCTGAGGGCATTTCCCCAAACCTGAAAAGGATGCATAAATGATTGCTTGCTGCCAGACAGCTGAGGGCATTTCAATTTCCATGTTATTGCCTCCTGCTGGCCAAACATCTGAACAGCCATAGGCAGTTCCTCCAATCCAACAATGCCTCTGTATACTAAACCTTGGCCTTTGATGTGTATACCTACCTTGCCTTAAGACAAATTGTGTTAATAAAGAGCTAGGGGTCTGGAGATTCAGGAGGACTTGGTTTCTTTAGCTAAGTCTCCTCTGGCCCCCCAAAATGCCTTCCAAAATTATGTTTAGTCTCTAGACTTTAATAATTTACCTCAGCCCTTCTCCAGATTCCTGAACGCTTCTAGATGCTGGATAAGACCCCCAGCAATTACTAACACAATATCCCTTCTTTGTGAAGTAGATGCTTTATTTGATTTTAAATCACTGTGGGTGCATTCTAATGTATCCTTATCAAGAAGAATGCTTTCTTCTTTGCAAAATTCAACTTAAAAAAATAGATTTCTGTGTAGGTAGCAAAAATAAGAACACTTTAATGATGGCAAATTTGTGATTTTTTTCTGTTACAAGAATATTCCTATAAAACACACATACACATACACACACACACACACACACATACACAAAATACTTTACGAAGTTAACTAGTCTTGCCAGTTATCTGAATTGTGGAGGTGGGAAATTATTCAATCAGGCTGACTAAATTTAACTCAGAAGCGAAGCAACTTAGCAGACAGATTGAAATGGTCACACAAGCAGAGGACTCTCAACTTCAGTCCCTGCACATGACACCTAAAAGTTCAAGGCATCTAGTCAAAGGCAGGTGGGAAACTCTTGGCCACGATCCATTAACATAAGGTGGTTGAGCAGGTATTGATAAAGAATTCATGCATCTAATTTACGTTCATTTATGTTATTGCAAGAGCAATAAACAATCATGTTTTTCTCAGATCACACATTGAAAGAATCTAAGGACCAGTGTGGTGTCTTTGACATGAAATCAGTGCTAAGGGGACTTGAACAAGATTGCTATAGTTCTGGTTGTTTCATGCATAAAGAGCTCCTGAGTCTCTTCTCTTACCACGGCTGGGGTCTGTGCTGGTCAGATCAAAGAAGTAAACATTGTGGAGGGACACTGACATGTTTGGAGAGAAATGGGAACACATACAATAATGAAAGAGTTACATTTAAAGGTAATTTGTGGATACCGTCCCAATAGAACTTTTCTTGTTTTGAGGCAAACCATTCAGAGACCCAATTTTCCACTTCTTCATGTATTTTGAAGTGCTGCTCAGAAAGTGCATGTATGAAATAAAAAAAGACTCTGAATAGCTACAGTAATCCTGAGAAAGAAGAACAAAATAGGTGGGATCTCAATACCAGATATTAAGCTGTATTACAAAGCCACTGTTCTCAAAACTGCCTGGTATTGGCCAAAACCGGTTTGGCTCAGTGGATGGAGCGTCGGCCTGCGGACTGAAAGGACCCAGGTTCGATTCCGGTCAAGGGCATGTACTTTGGTTGCGGGCACATCCCCAGTAGGGGGTGTGCAGGAGGCAGCTGATCGATGATTCTCTCTCATCGATGTTTCTAACTCTCTATCCCTCTCTCTTCCTCTCTGTAAAAATCAATAAAATATATTTAAAAAAAAACTGTCTGGTATTGGCACAAGAACAAATATATAGATCAATGGAATAGAATAGAGAACCCAGAAATCTACCCAAATCACTATGCTCAATTAATATTTGACAAAGGAGGCATGAACATACAATGGAGTCAAGACAGTCTCTTCAATAAATGGTTTTGGGAAAATTGGACAGATACATGCACAAAAATGAAACTAGACCACCAACTTACACCATACACAAAAATAAACTCAAAATGGATCAAGGACTTAAACATACAATGGGAAACCATAAAAATACTAGAGGAATCCATAGGCAGAAAAATCTCTGACATATGCCAAAGCAATTTCTTCACTGATACTGCTCCTAGGGCAATGGAAACTAAAGAGGAAATAAACAAATGGGACTACATAAAAATAAAAAGCTTTTGTACAGCAAAGGAAACCATCAATAAAACAACAAGAAAGCCCACTGCATGGGAGAACATATTTGCCAATGATATCAACGATAAGGGTTTAATCTCCAACATTTACAGGGAACTCATGCAGCTTAACAAAAAGAAGATAAACAACCCAATAAAAAAAATGGGCAACTGATCTAAATAGGCACGTTTCGAAAGAAGACAGAAGGAAGAGAAGGAAGGCCAATAGACATATGAAAACCTGCTCAAAGTCACTAATCATCAGAGAGATGCAAATCAAAACAATAATGTGGTACCATCTCACACCTGGCAGAATGGCCATTATCAACAAGTCAACAAATGACAAGTGCTGGCGAGGATGCGGAGAAAAAGGAACCCTCGTGCACTGCTGGTGGGAATGTAGACTGGTGCAGCCACTGTGGAGAACAGTATGGAGTTTCCTCAAAAAACTATAAATGGAACTCCCATTTGACCCAGTGAACCCACTTCTAGGAATATATCCCAAGAAACTAGAAACACGAATCAGAAAGGATATATGCATCCCTATGTTCATAGCAGCACAATTCACCATAGCTAAGATTTGGAAACAGCCTAAGAGCCCATCAGCAGATGAGTGGATTAAAAAACTGTGGTACATCTACACAATGGAATACTACGCTGCGGTAAAAAAGAAGGAGTTCTTACCATTTGCAACAACATGATGGAGATGGAGAGCATTATGCTAAGTGAAATAAGCCAGGCAGAGAAAGATAAATATCACATGATCTCACTCATTTGTGAAATATAATGAACAACATAAACTGATGAACAAAAATAGATCCAGAGACAGAGAAACATCAATCAGAACGTCAAACCTCAGGGAAGGTAGGGGACAGTGAGGGTAAGGGGGAGAGATCAACCAAAGGACTTATATGCATGCATATAAGCCTAATCAATGCACACAGATAACAAGGAGGTGGGGAGCATGAATGGGAAGTGGGGGGTAATAGGGAAATAAGGACACATATGTAATACCTTGATCAATAGAGAAATTTAAAAAAATAAATCTATAGAAAACATTAAAAAAAAAAAAGAGCTCTTGAGTGTTCTCAAAGCAGGCCTGAGTGAAGCCTTTCTCTCATGATGGCCTCCAGTGAGTGTCCACAACACGTTTGCTTATGTTCTTTTGTTGTTGTTGTTAATCCTCACCTGAGGATATTTTATTTATTTATTTATTGATTGATTGAAGTTTTGGCTGTATCTCTTTTTTTAAAAAATATATTTTTATTGTTGATAGTATTACAGATATCTTAGATAGAATGGAAGGGAGTGGAGAAAGAAGGAAAGGAGGAAGGAACAGAGAAACATCAAAACATCAATGTGAGAGAGACACATTGAGTGGTTACTTCCTGCACACACCCTGACTAGGGTGGGGGATTGAACCTGCAAACCAGGTATGTGCCATTGACCAGGAATCAAACTTGAGACCCTTTGGTGAGTAGGCCGAAGTTCTAACCACTGAACACACAGCCAGGTCTGCTTCTGTTCTTGATGCTTCATACTGTGGTCTCATATTTCAAGTCTATCCTCCCTCAGTCAGGGCACTTTCTGGCTCATTGCTTATTGGTTGTTCTCACCCGGAACTTGCATAAGCTTTATGCCATTTTCTCTTCTTGCCTCATTTCTGATTTTTCTTTTTGTTCTTCAGTGTTCTTTACAGGTTTGGGTCTCTGTCCTATAGTTCCTCTACTATTTTGTAAGCATTTTCTCTACAGGTCTTTAGTCTTACACATCATTAACTATGTTTACAGTTTTAAAAACTTCTAAATCTTTAAGCAAATAAATACTCAAAAACTATGTAAAAGTCACCAATGAAGTAAATAAGTGCTCAGAAACAAGTGCAAGTCTTATAAACACTTCATGAGCTGTATTAAGTTGAAAATAGGTGTTGTAGAAATTATACATTTAATTTTAGAAGTATGACATAAACAAATGGTTCAAAATATAAGTGTTTTCTCCAAGAAATTATCACTCACGTGTCATAAGATGGTGTGGTGTATTCATTGCTGGCAGTGACCACATGAACTCTTATCTGAGCCTTAGTATTTTTTCCATCTATTAAATTAAAATATTAATAATACCTACCTCATAAGTTTGTTCTGAGAATTAAAGAAGATAATGTATATAAAACACAGCACTGAGCTCAATCAAGTACTGGGTTCAATTTGCTATTATTATGTAAGATATTTTTTTCTTCTGTTTGGAGTGAAATTTGAGGAGATAAAAAAAAGCAGCTTCTCACCACCACAAACCCTGTTTTCTCACTGCTTCTGAGAGGGCTGACATTGCAACAGCTGTCTGGGTGATGCTGAAGGAAGCAGAACTCAGCCTTTCCAGAGTCACTCTTGTTGAGCTGTTCCTCTTCTTCCCTTTCCCCCTGTGATCAAAACGTAGTTGAGAAAAGAGAAAAGAGTCCCTGCCTGATGAGGGAGTGTTGGGATGGACATGGGAGTCACCTCAGGCCTTGTACAGCCCCCAGCCTCTGCAATGATGGCCCATTGAGTTTTACTTCGGAACCCAAAGAAAAACATGTAAATAGGCAGAGAATAATTTCATTTCAAAATCATATTTATGCTTTATTTAATTTTAAATTCAACATTTCTTTTGTGGGAATGACACTCTTCACAATCTAACACAGCACTTATTTTTCTATTTGTTTGTTTTTTCTTGCCTCCCCCGCCCCCCCATTCCCACCCCTATTAATGTGAGATCCAAGTGGACAGGGGTGTAATGTTCTGCTAACCACTGTAGCTCTGCTGCCTAGAACTATGCCTGACATGTAGCAAATGTTCAGTAAATATGTGTGAATCTTTGAATAAATGAAAGAATGAAATAGGCAGGAGTCCTGGGGACTGTCTAATGTAATTTTTCTTCTTATAAGGGACAAACTGAGAGGAAGAATTAGGCTATTCCAGGGAGAAGAATCAATAAAGGTGGAAGGGGCAGAGGGTCTGAGAGGAAAGAGCTGCTCAAATAAAGGCTGAGAGTTCAGGGTAAGGACTGAATTGACTTCCTGGGAGGGGAGGAGAGATATGTGTCTGAAAGATGGATTGGTGCCTGAGTGTGAAAGGCCTTGCATATGGGTAAAGAATTTGCATCTACCCTGAAGCAGTGGAGAGACAATGGGTTTATTTAAAGCAGAAGACTGACAGATACAAAATCTTAAAGGAATTGCTTTGGAAGCAGTGGCAGCAAATTGATTTAAGAGATGAGACATGAGTGTCAGAAAGTGGAAGTAAGAGAGACATGTTTGGCCCGAGGGAAAGTCGCTCCATTCTGAAGTGTGTGGACAGCCTTGGTACAGGACTAGAAGGGTATAGAGAGGGGAGCAAGCTGCAGGGAGCAGCCCAACATGGCTGGCAATGGAAAAATATAAAAAATGGAGCAACTTTGAGATGGCAAAGATAAGCTTGGGGAGCCCATGGGATATACTAATGGCGATGTCCAAAATCAGTTGGATTGATAGGTCTGGAACTCAAGAGCTAGGTGGAAACGAAAGACCTGTTAATTGGGAGACATCAACAAAATTGAAGGTGGGGAGTAGATTAGACCATCCTGGTTGGGCGTATAGATATAAAGGAAGACCCAAGGGCAGACCTCTTGAGAACAGGAAGTAACGGCATCTACTGTGCCCAATGCACAGTAATAAGCAAAAGCCATATTTTCATAGTAAGTGTTAACATTTTTAATGACTCCCTTCTGTTTGTGTTTTCTAAAACTTATGAATAATAAACTAACATTGCTAATGTGGACAAGATAATAGACTCCAGAGTAAAAAAAAAGATAATTATAATGAAGAGAAACATCAGAATCCATCATTCAAAATTAACACAGGAAATAGAAGTGACAGGCACTATACTGGACCTGGAAAACAAACAGGTTTTCCTGTTAGTTGGAGAAAATAACAAAAAGAACCTAAAATGTTTGAAAATATCCTTCATCCTGGATGGGTAGTATGGTCCAGTGATCCAGCCAGGGTGTGAGTATGGTCCCAGGACCATCCAGTCCTTTCGTGATCCATGAGAAAAATTCATTCTTTTTTTGCAAACCAACCTGTACTCTTTTGTGGTTCTACAATAATTTGTCACTTGCTAACAACCTTTGGTTAAGTTTCATCAAGATGAATCAAGAAAGTTAATCTTGTTTGTAGGTCCGAAGGAGGAATACAGGAGACCAAAGTGGTGAGGGATTACGAATTTATTCAATCATCCACATACCAGGTGGCTGAGCCTGGATGGCTCCAGCACCCAGTGAGGGGAGTCAGCGGCTTTTAAAGGACTTTTGGCGGGATTTTTCTGGGCAGAGACTTCTTTATGCACACCCGGAGGGGAGAGAATGGAATGTGATCACCCCAAGTGAAAAGTGGTCTTCAGCACAGGGAATGTCCATAGTGAAATGTCCTGAAAAGCCAGTTCCTGAAGGAAGGGTATCAACTCAATTGCTCCATCAAACCTAACATTCCAGCTTTTTTGTTTTATGGAATAGGGATGAAGGTCATATTTTCTGTAATTACTTCCTGCTGAGTCTGGACATATCTTCTGTAATTACTTCCTGCTGAGTCTGGACGTCGACATCACAGGAGGTTGGCCTTTGATAGTAGTGGGCCAGACAAGGGGTGCAGCAGCATGATCTCCCTGAGAGACTGGTTGGTGAAGGCTTGAGAGCGATCCTGTTGAATGACTTGGGAGGTAAAAGCTGGTCCTGAGGCTGCCATGGCATCACTTGTCTGGTTTTGCTGCTTTTCTGGTCTTGGAGCTGAAATACAACTGAGACCAGGATGTTATTTTTAGGGGGGAAAAATTAAGGGTCTAAATTGCCTGACTAGAGATAGGAAAGGGAAGGATATGTTACCCTGAGGGCGAGGTTCTTATTTTCCCAGTTTTGCCCCTTCTGGGTACCCACGGGTTTCTTGCAGGTCCTGAGACAGGGTTTCAAAATAGGTAGAGCAATGGCTAGGCCCCCTATGGCAGTTCCAACCCCTGCTGTGATGCCAAGGGATATGAGGAGAGGGATTATCTGGACTCCACTTTTGTATCAGATATGATGGGTTATGGGGACAGGTAAAGACTGATTATTGGGGGCTGCATCTACTTTGGGTGAGAGATAGATGAGAGTACAAGTTCCTGTCCAGCTGATGGGGAGACAGATGTATGTGTTTTCCCCACAGAGGAAGAAAAATCCCTGATCATGGAGACAAGCTGATAGGTGTAAGGAGAAGAGGTGGACTAACGGCTATGAGATTCCCTTTCCCAGTTCCATGCTCCAAGCTGAGAGGGTAGTCACCATGGCACTACCAATAAGGGGTGACAGATGAGTGGTTGAGATTTTATTGCAGTGAAAGTGGGAGGGAATGCTAGAATGGGCTGTTACCCAAGGGAAAAGAGAAAGGGAAGGAAAGGAGCAGTGGAAGCCAGGGACCTGATGGTTGGATAAGAAGACACTGCACTGGCTTAACTTCTTATTTTTACTGAACCTTAATCCTTGCTGTTTTTCTGAATATTTTGGTTTAGCTTAAGAAGTATCCAGCAACCTTGTCCTGCCAGGCTCGGAGACTGAAACCTCACTTTCTTGCTCAGAGTAAAGTGGCCCTTTACAGTTCTTGTAAATAGTTAACTTTAGAACTTCTTTCTTTCAACATTTCTCTTTTCCTTCTCATCACATACACAACCTTCACAAAATTCACACTTTCAAATTAGCCTTCAAACCTTCTTTCTATGTCCTTCAAAAATGCATAACCATGCCTCAGACCTTCCATTAAGTATTTCTACTCTAATATTCTTTCTTTTTTTCTTTAAAATGCATTAGAATTCTTCACTCTTAGAAACCTTAATTTTTCAATGAAAAAATAAACAGCCAACATTTCTTAGACTGACATTTTTCAGAGCATTAAAGGGGGTGAGAATGTTGGCCTTGGGATCTAAAGCCTCAGTGAAGGGGTCCCTTCACCCTGTCATGTCATAGAGGAGCTTTGCAAGAAGACTGAAGTTGTGAACCCGGAGGCGAGAGTACCCAGTGAGCCTGAGAAAGGAGAAAATTTCTTGTTCAGAGGAAGGGAGTCATAGAGGAGATAAGGAGATAAGGTGTTTACAGTCCAAGAAATGGCTCTGCCTTGTGGGGTGAGAGAGTGAAACTGAGGTAGATGAGTGTGGTTTGGGACAACTGGGCTTTATGAGGGGGTACATGGTAGCCCTGGCTGGGCACCGAGGTAGAATGAGAAAAGAGTGAATGGAGGAATTTAGTAAGATGCAGTGTAGATGTGAGGTGGCTAATGGCTGTGAGACTAATCCGTCAATCCCCATAATAGAGACTGAGGAGTGGACAAGGGTCCCAGTGAATTCAGAGAGGGCAGAATAAGTGGCCCCAGTGTCAATTCAAAAGGAGATCAGCTTACCTGCCACCACAGTCATTACCCGAGGCTCTGTCCTGGTGATGTAAGTCTGTGTGACCCTGTCAGGGCCCGGGCAGCTTCTTCGGTGGCCAGTCCCAGGGGGTCTGGGAGCTCCAAACCAGATCCAGAGGGCAGCTGTGCTGGACTGACTGAGTTCCAACCTGGAGGGGCCAGACTACAGGGGCCTTCCTTTCTGTGCCTTGGGCAGGGCTCAGGTGGGGGTCTCAGGTTTGAGCAGGACTTGGTCAGTGTCCTTCCTTGTTGCATTTGAAGCATGGGCCCGGAGGAGGCTTAGCCCCTGACTTACCCTTGGTTGGAGGACCAGCACTTCATTTGGGGTTCATGAGAGCGGTGGTTAGAAGCTGGAAAGCCTCCTTCTGGGCCTCAGCCTTGGCCTGATCTCACCTTTGTTTTTGGATTTGAGTCTCCTTGTCCCTATTATTAAAAACCTTAAATGTCAGGTTAATGAGGTCTTTTTGAGGGGTTTGTGGACCTGTATCTATTTTTTTTAAGTTTGTGGCGTATGTCGGGGGCTGATTGGGATATAAAATGGGGGTTTAGAAGAAGGGCTACCTCTGGGGAGATGGGGTCTAAGGTGGTAAATTTCTGTAGAGGAGGACAGGGGGTCATAGATGTCATGCCAGGTCAGGACATAGGACTGGGTCAGGCTCCTTAGGAAAAAGACCTGAGATGCCTGTCAATCTGTGTGAGGCTAGACATAGAGAATGGGACGTGTACTCAGACTATGCCCTCAGTTCCTGCTGCCTCCCTCAGGAGTAGAATGGACGCGGGAATAGAAGAGGCTGTTGAGGAAGGCAGTCTTTGGGTGGCCTGAGAATGAGTGTTAGATGGGAAAGGCTGTTTTGGAGCTCTCGTTCTCAGGATTTGGGCTCTCAGGGACTGGGGAGAAGGTGGGTGCTGGTTAGGAGGGTCTGGGTTTTGGGAATCTACTGCAGGTGAGGGAGAGGATGTATAAGGGGGTGGAGGTTGGTGGTCTGCTGGGTCAAGAGTAGATTCAGAATCAGAATGTTAGGGGTAAGATGTTTTGTGTGAAGGAGAAAGATCTGATGGGTAGAGCAGGACTGAGAGAGGATTGGGACTGAAGGGTGAAAAAGGCCTGGATGTAGGGAATCTCTGACCATTTTCCATTGTGATGACAGCAATTTTGTAAATTGCTCAGTGTGTTAAAATTGAAAGTGATGTTTTCAGGCCATTGAGACTTATTATCTAGTTTATGTTGTGGCCAAACAGTGTTACAAAATAAAGTGAGGTGGTTGGGCATGATCTCCCCCGCGAGTGTGCAAAGGGAGTGTGGCGTGGCCCACGAGAGAGGAAGGATGAGTGACAGACCACAAACCCAAAGGTGACCGTTTAGGGCAAGTGTCCCTGCTGCTAAACAAATCACCATGAGAAACGAGAGGTGACCCTCTGGACTGGGTGTCCCCAATCCAGAAGGACCCAAAGCCAAACGGCTGAGGATCTTCTGGCCTAGCACTAGGACTTTCGAGATGAGAGACTTCCAGGAAGTCAGAGAGAGAGAGTGGGCAGAAGACCCGAGACGAGGGGAATTGTGTCACCTAGAGAAGATTGGCTGGTGTGGGATGGAGGGTCAGCAATAGAGAGGGAGAGATTCCCGGTCCGGCGACCTCCTTGGCTGGCTGGGGGGGACCCCATAAGGGAAGGAGGCCTGATTGAGGCTGGCAATCGAGTCACCTAAGTAGGATTCGGAGGTAAGCCCAGGACAAGCTGCCGTTGCCTACTGCTCTCCGAGTAGCAAACTCGGCGTGACTGAAGCCGGGACAATGGCTCCCCATCCCCATGGAACCCTCCTGGGTTTCAGCACCAAATGTTAGGTCACCGAAGGAGGAACGCACGAGGCCAGAGTGGTGAGGGATTACGAATTTATTCAATCATCCACACACCAGGTGGCTGAGCCTGGATGGCTCCAGCACCCAGTGAGGGGAGTCAGCGACTTTTAAAGGACTTTTGGCAGGATTTTTCTGGGCAGAGACTTCTTTATGCACACCTGGAGGGGAGAGAATGGAATGTGGTCACCGCAAGTGAAATGTGGTCTCAGCAAAGGGAATGTCCATAGTGAAATGACCTGAAAAGCCAGTTCCTGGGGGAAGGGTATCAACTCAATTGCTCCATCAAACCTAACATTCCAGCTTCCACTTTCAGTGACCACATTCCATTATCTTCCCTCTGGGTATGCATAAAGAGGTCTCCGCCCAGAAAAATCTGACAAAAATCCTTTAAAAGTCACTGACTCCCCTCACTGGGTGCTGGAGTCATCCAGGCTCAGCCACCTGGTGTGCGGATGATCGAATAAATTCGTAATCCCTCACCACTCTGGCCTTGTGCGTTCCTCCTTTGGCGATCTAACACTCTTGTTGACTGATGTGGGGATTTGAGACTTGATTGCAGAATTCTTCCAAGAGAAGGGCTACAGAACAAGACAAGGAAGAAGAGTGTCTGTCTTCTCAGGTACCCCTTCAAATCTATACTGTGGCACAGGTTTATGCTTCCCCCAACTACTCATCTTTCAACACAGACTTCAGGAGTCACTCTTTCTGGGAAGCTATCCTGATCACACAGCTCTCCATCCTGCCCACCATCTAAGTGCCCAGAGGCAAGGTTAGGGCATCTTCTCTGAGACTCTATTAATCCATTCTACATAAGTCTATCTCTGGAATTTAATTCATTTAATAGCCATCTGTTTACCTTTCTCCCGCACTAGACATGGTGAGTTCCTTGGGACAGGGGTTGGTGTTTATCATCCATTCAGAACCAGCACCCAGCGTGGTGCTCTCCTGGAGCTAAAAAACAGTGATGCTGACTAACCTGCCCCCTGCCTGACAGCAGCCCTGGGACCTCGCCTCATACAAGTTAGCTTGCCTTGACCCTTGCTCTTGACCTGACCCAGCTCTCTGTGACTGAGTATCTTCTTGTCCACCTGCTCTGCCTCTCCTAAATGTGAGGACAAGGGCAAGGAGAGGAGGGAACTGAAAAATCTCCCCCAGGCAGAGGAGGCAAGAGATCTAAGAGGAAATGACAGGCAGCCACAAACTTGTAGCAGAGAACCCATCACACAGGAAAAAGAGTGAGAGGCAGCTGAAACCTGTCTGGGGTGAACACACAAGAAGCTATTGATTTTCCCTACATTTAGAGAGCTGGTGACAGGGGCAGTGAAGATGGCCTCCTCTATGGATTTGCCTGGATATGTTACAATTCTGACAGCTACATTTGACACAGTTATTCAGTTAGACAACTTCTTCTATAGCAAGATACTATTTCCAAAAGGATATTCCTATCTAGTATCCTGTTGATCCTATTAGAATGTAAAATGGGTCTTACTCTTTTAATTTTTAATTATGAAAATTTCAAACACAAAAACAGAGTAGACTGTAACAGACTCCGAAATAAGCTTCCTCCTTAAACAATTATCATTTTGCCAATCCTGTTTTCATTTGTCTTCTACTCCCCTTCTTTTTCTTTTTCATTAGAGTATTCTATAGCAAATTCCAGATAACCTTATTTTCATGATGCCATTATTACACCACAAAAATTGTAAGTAATTCCTTTATATCAGTTGATAGTCATTTATAGAATAAGTATCCTTACCCATTTTATCAACAAGAAAACTAAAGCTCAATGACAAAAATGATGGGCTCAATGTGGCTGTCAGGAAGCGCACTGGACCGGAACCAGGCTCCTCCGACCACAGAGCAATTTCTCTCTACTCATGTGGAAGAAGTGGGGAGCAGTCACAGAGCCTAGGAGGCAAGAGCCAGCTGTTTCTCAGTAGGTAAGATATTGCAGCTGCAACCCTTTGTTCTTTGTGAGAGCTGTTTAAATCTTTTCCCAGAATCAACCTACATAGTGTATTGTAGACAGAGCACACACCCCATGCTGCTCAACCTCTCTAAAGCCATCCAGCATGCTGGGAGCTCTGAGGCTCCCACTGCTTGTTAAGGAAGAAATAGCTCTAGATCTCAGGGACTCTCATCTGTTCAATAATAGCATGAGATCCAGTTCCTGCACCCTGTCACTTCCTGAAGCTCTGTGAGTGCTGCCAGGAGAAAGGAAAAGAGTCTAGAAGAGTGAAGGGAAAATCCATGTGCTACCAAACCTCCCCCTGGGGTGGAAGGAGAGGTGTGGTGGCCAACCTGGTGCCTTACCAGGTAATGCTTCCATGGATTATCAGGTCTTGTCTCCTGATCAGGGTTCCCAGCCCTGTTTGTATATTCTGTTCCCTGCATACCTGCTCTGGTTCTTTTTGAATAAAACAAGCTGTTGGCAGGCCTCTCCCAGGCAACCGATGCTCATAATATGGGCAGAAAATGGAGTGATAGACACAGCAAGATACCCCAGAGAATGAGAAGGATCCAGGAGAAAGACAAAGGGACAGAAAGCCCAGGATGGAGGGGAAAGCCTGTCAAAGCAGCTTGTGACTGGGGAGTCCTTAGCTGTGAAGTGTTAATTTTAGTCATCCTGAGTCATCAGCTTGACAGTCTTCCCAGCAGGAAGGCTGTGTCACTCCTGATGTTGACCTGTGGCTGGGAGGCAGGAAACCTCAGAACAGAGGAAAGGTGGCTTTCAACTAACAAAAACAACCAACAGAGACATGCTAACTAGGTCATGGGGCCAAGATTCCTTCCTCAGCAGGCTCCAGAACCAAAGGACATTTCAGAGTGCAAAAAAGCCTACGCTTTTTAGATCTTCAGCCAAAGGGAGTTAAGAGTTTGGGACTGAGCAGTGTGGTTTGCATTTTTTTCTCTAGGAAAAAAAGTCCAACTCACTTTGGATATTTAGCATTTTAAAAGATTTAGTGTTCATGTTGTTATACTTTATAAAACACACGTACTCAGATATATTCTTTTGTATGTATCAAATATTGTATTGTACATTGCAGGGGAGTTGGAATAGCCATTTTGAAACCAAAAATATGGCGGTTTTAGTCTCGAGAACACAAAGAATGAAGCCGCAGACAAAAACAATTAATGAAACCGAAGTTTATTGGGAGAAGCCAGTCCTGGAAAAGGTGAAGCTGGGGTTCAGGAGCAGCCCAGTGTCCAGAGCTTCCTTTCCAAGTTACAATCAGGAGTAGTTCAGCATCCAAGCTAATTGAAGTCTATTATCCATGCGTGGAGGCCCAACAGGCCAGAAGCCACATGGGCCACAGCGGAAGTGCTCCCCCACAGGAGAGGCAAGTATCCATTATGCGCTGGGCTGGGTGGGGGCGAGGAAGGGGAAGGGCGTGCTTTTTGTATAGATACTTGTTAGTTTCTGATTGGTTATCTGCACACTGTCTGTCTTAGTAATATCCATACATTTTAAAGTTCATGCTCTCGAGTTCACGCTTTCTTCCCCGCCCAGTTGGGGTGTCTTACTAACTCCGCACAGCTGGGTGCCTTGTTTCACTTTCTCCTCCCATGATCCCTCCCCTATCTACCTAACTTTTTTTCTGTCTCAATTCTTTTCTTGATTCATCCCATGAAGTACGACTAAAAACCCTGGATGTGACATACAGAACAAATAAAAGAAGAACCTTGAAGGTTTTCTGCTGATTTCTAAGTATTCCAGACTTAGAGCTGAAAAACCTGGGAATCTGAAAATGCCGATGGGTATAAATAAAGGAAGTCCCTGAAAGATTAGCATGGTGGTATGCAGGCAGGCTAAATAGCCATCTCAGACAGTGGATAAAGAAACACTGAATTATTCAAGTAAAGGGGAATGAGGATGGGATAGCAAAGGGAAGGGCTGCACAGCACTGAGCCAAGGGGACATTGGGTTGATGATGACAGACCCCAGGAGCTGTAGTTCCATCCTTATATGCAGTCACTGGTGGGAACCTCTTGTCAGTGGGTTTGGGGACTGAGTTGCTGGGCTTGGAATGCAGGCGTGAGATCAGGTGTCTTTAGGACAGTTTCACTTCCTTATACAGTCTGACTCCTGGTGTCCACCAAGTTTTTCTTGGTCTTTGTAAGCTCCTGTGGCAGGAAGCTTACAAATGGCCTTTAAGGATTGTATTGCCCTATAGTCCTAACAGTCCCCCAACAGCCTGCACTCTTTAGCCAAAGGACCAAGAAAGGGGCAGCCTGGTAAGACAGAAAACTTTTAGACAATAATCGCTCTACTCCCACTACACACCACAGAAAAGACAGTGGCCCCACTTTCACCCAGGCCAGCAAAGACTGAGTGAGGAAACTGAATTTCTACCCCTCCTCCCCACCCAGCAACAAGGAGTAGCCCCTGCCCTGCCCTGCTTAGGTGGTATCAGAGGAGACTTAATAGAAATCAGGACTGTTATTACTGCCCATAGGTAACCAAACCACCATCCTATGGTGTCAGAGGAGGCCACATAGGGAGTAATGAGGGACTCTTACACCCTCTGTCACCCAACCTGTTCTGTTTCAGGGACTTTCAGGCTCTTGACTCTCACAGGAAATAATTCAGGAATAAGTTGGAGTGAGAACTAAAGCAAGTTTTATTCAGGTGGAGGCTAGGGCAGTGGTCGGCAAACTCATTAGTCAACAGAGCCAAATATCAACAGTACAACGATTGAAATTTCTTTTGAGAGCCACATTTTTTAAACTTAAACTTCTTCTAACGCCACTTCTTCAAAACAGACTCATCCAGGCTGTGGTATTTTGTGGAAGAGCCACAATCAAGGGGCCAAAGAGCTGCATGTGGCTCGCGAGCCGCAGTTTGCCGACCATGGGGCTAGGGCATGCAAAAGGACACATACAAATGGACACAGGCAAACTCGCGAGTGAGTTGGGACCTTTGGACAGTCAGTTCCTAAAATTTAATGTGTTTCCAAGGGTAGATATTTCTGAACTTTGTGGTGTCAAATTGTGACCCCTCCTTCGGGTTGGGGAGGCGGTGGGTCTTGTTCCTAATATGTTCCATTCTGGAATTGTCATGGTGATGAGGAAAATAAGACATTTTTTTGGGGGAGAGACTCTGTACCTAGTTAATCAGTATCCCTAATGCACATTCCTGTTAGCCTATAGCAGTGATGGGCAACCTTTTGAGCTTGGTGTGTCAAACTTCGCCAAAAAACTGAGCATAACTCGGATAGTGTGTCACTTTGAGGAAAAAACTAACTCCAAGACTCTAGTCGCAAATGTTTCATCCTCAGGAGCAGCAAATGTTTCATCCTCGGCATGCGGCCGTGTGTCATCAGAAATGGCTACGCGTGTCAGTGCTGACACGTGTGTCATAGGTTCGCCATCACTGGCCTATAGTCTAGTCACTGCCCCTTCCTTAATTATCTGGTCTTGTAACACCTATTTAACTAAATACTCACATTTTACAGAGGCCATAAACCATGAACAGTACACAACCCCCGGAGGGGGTCAGGCCAGGCCTTTAGGTGTGGTCTCACGGCCCCCATCTCAACATACAGGGCTTTTTGCAAAGCCTTCAAAAGGTCCAGGAGTCTGATCCTTATTTGGGGAACAAAGAAACCAAAGGGTATAAAGAGAAAGCTTCCTTCATATGGGCTTGCTCAGGATTTGGAAACAGGCTCCCTGAGTCACGGTACTAGTACATCTGGAAATAAATGGGTATTTCCGAGTACTCCTGTGTATTTTTCGGTCACCTGGTAAATTCTGTAACAATGGCATTGGTCATCCTCAGCCCACCTTCTACTTGTGGTGTCAGTGTTCATTGTAATGAATTTTGGGATCAGTTTCTCTCTGGTTAATTTTTCCTCCATCCTAGATAGATCTGGTTTTAGCCAGTCCTTGTTGTTGTTGACTTTTGTGACCACAGCAAGAGTTTTCTGCCATAAGCTATTTTCCCTTTGGTCATCGGTGGAGGTGGAAGCTCTGATTAGAGGACCTAGTGGCTTACTGACCTAAGATGTCTACTCCTACTTCCTCATTCCATTTGTTTTCTCTAACTTCTTTCTATCCTGCCTCACTTCCAGCCAGGGAGGTGTCAATGGAGGTGTAATGGAGGACTTCAATTTCTGCTCTCATCTGGCAATAATGGGGCGGCATCCACCCCTTCCCCTACAGCAGTGATGGCGAACCTATGACACGCGTGTCAGCACTGACACGCATAGCCATTTCTGATGACACGCGGCCGCATGCCGAGGATGAAACATTTGCTGCTCCTGAGGATGAAACATTTGCTACTAGAGTCTTGGAGTTAGTTTTTTCCTCAAAGTGACACACTACCCGAGTTATGCTCAGTTTTTTGGCGAAGTTTGACACACCAAGCTCAAAAGGTTGCCCATCACTGCCCTACAGAAAGGATATGAATAGAGGGGTTAAATGAAATTCAGAGATTCATAACATAATATGCCCCCAAACTAGATTTTAGTAGAAAATTACTTATACTATGAGCCAGAAACATTACAAACTGAATGAAAAAAATTAATAAATACCATCACCAAGATGACAGAGATGTTAAAATTATTTGACAACAATTTTAAAGCAGCCATCATAAAAAATATTTCAATGAGTAATTGAAAACACACTTAAAGCAAATAAAAAAATAGAAAGTCTAGCCAAGAGATATTAAATCTTGGCAAAAAAAATAGGACATATAAAGGAAAACTAAATGTAAAATTTAGGACTGAAAATTCAATAATCAAAATAAGAATTCAATGGGTGAGATAAAGAGCAGGATGAAGGGGGAATAGAAAATAATCAGTGAACTTGAAAATCGAACAATAGAAACTACGTAATCTGAACAATAGAGAGAAAATAGACAGAAAAAATAAGTAGAACCTTAGGGGCTTATGAGATAATAACAAAATATTTTGGATTTATGTCATTGGAACCCTGCAAGCAGTGGAGGAAGAGGGTAAGGCTGAAAATATACAAGACTATAAGATATGAAATAAACATAAAAATTGTACAGTACTTCAATATAATACCAATGCATACATGAACACTGATATCAAAAATATGATACCAGCCTTGGCCAGGTGGCTCATTTGGTTGGATTGTCATCCCATACACCAAAAGGTTGTGTGTTCAATCCCCCATTGGGGCATGTACTGGAAGGCAACCTATCAATGTTTCTCTCTCTCTCTCTCTCTCTCTCTCTCGCTCTCTCTCCTCCTCTCTCTCTGTCTCTCTCTCTCTCTCTCTCTCTCTCTCAAATAAATAAAACATATCCTTGGGTGAGGATTTTAAAAAATACATAATTTATAATTGCTCAAAACACAAAATATTTAGGTATAAATATAATAAAACATGTACAAATTGTGTGTGCTAAAAACTACAACATGTTGATGAAACAAATCAAAGATCTAATTAAATGAAGAAACAGACAATGTTGATGGAGTTGGGAAACTTAAGAGTAAAAATGTTAATTATCTCCCAATTGATATACCAGCTTAATACGATTTCTATCAAAATCTCAGCAAGATTTTTTGTAAACGTAAACAAGATTATTCTAACATTTATATGGAAAGGAAAATAAAATAAAATAGTTAAAATAGTTTTTAAAAAGTAATGAAGTGGGAAAAATCAGACTATCTGGTTTCAAAAGTTACTATAGGAACAATGGTGTTGGCAGAGAGATAAACACATAGATAATTGGAATAGTATAAAGGACCCAGAAATATGCTCATACTAATATGCCCAACTTGTTTTTCACAAAGATGCAAAAGCATTATGATTTCAGACATATTCTTGAAATTCTTCAAGTTCAATTCCCAATTCCTGCAAGGCAGTTGTGAGTTAACTGGATACATCTAAACAAAAAGTCAGACTACACTATCAAAGAAAGTCTCTCAGCTTGTACCACATGTCCAGGTGAAAACTAAATGGCAAAGTGACGAAGAGGTTTTCCAATGATTCCATCTCCCTACAAAACTCTGCATTACTTACTTCAGGAGATTTTTTAATTTAAGTTTTCTGCTGAAATACCACTCATATCCCCATTCCAGAGTCTTCTCCAATGGAACTCTGTTATTGGGAGAGATGTTTTTCTTTGTTTCTACCGGATCTGGAACTTATGTCTCTAAAGTCTTGACCAAGTTAAAATGCTGACTCTTTGTTAAATAGGAAAGCAGTATGTTTCTAAAGTCAACTCCCCTTAAAATATTTACTGATTACAAAAGGGGAAAAAAGCCTACCAGGCATTGCCTCCATCAAGTGATCTAAGTGAGAACGCCCATCACGGGACAACTGGAAATCAAGGACTGTGGACAGGACACAATGAGAAGAACATAGCATCACTTTCTAGTATTCTTGCCAGATATACAGAACTGAATGTAATCATGAGGGACTATCAGACAAACCCAGACAGGGGGACATTCTATAAAATACCTGGCCTGTCATCTTCAAAGTGTCAAAGTCACTAAAGTCAAAGAAAGATTGAGGGCTGTTCTAGATTGAAAGAGACTAAAGAGACAAGATAACAGGAAGCAATGTGTGATTCTGAACTGACTCTTTTTGCTATAAAAAAATTTGGAAAAATTGGTGAAATTTAATGGGTCTGAGGATTGGGTGGTAGAAATGAATCACTGTTAATTTCCTGATTTGGATGGTTGTATGGTGGTTATGGAGGAGAATGTCCTTGCCCTTATTCAGGAGGGACAAGGCATCTGATTAGGAACTTACTCTCAAATAGTCTAAAGGGAAAAAAGTTACTTGCACTAGTAACTTTTCTGTAAGTTAGTGATTGTTTTAAAAATATTATATATATTAGATATGCCTTACATATTGGAGAGCTAAAAAATAATTTTTGTAGTCCCCCTCCTCCCTCTGGGCCCAACTACACTTGAAAAGCATCTTTTTTTTGCTAAATATCTTTCTCAGAGTGGCATGATGCTGCTTTAGGGTTAATGTACTGCCTTCAAAGGATGGGTTCAGCACTGAAATTGAGCATATGAATGTGAAAACAATTCATGACTGTTGAAAAACACCTCATATAGAATTTACTAATTATTTCAAACCAGGGCCTAGTTCAGGAACCACAAAGTATGTGGTATCCTTACTCTCACACTGAACTGTTAGAATCGAGAGATCAGTATTCCTTTGGAATTGCCCTTCATAACAAAGCACTATCATCTCCTAATAAGGTTGTCCACACTCTCAGACAGAATTAGCCACATAATGCAATTCAAGTTCTCTGTGCATGGAATGCCAGACAGCAAGGCAAATATCTATTTATATGTTTAGTGATAATGATGTTTATCTATCACTTGATCATTTCTCTTATATTTTATAGAAGAAGCTCTGCTCTTGGTAATGATCCTGGTTTGCATTATTCACAGCCAAATATGGGGAACTTGAAAGTTATACACAATGCAGTCTAAATAGGCATGGTTTCCAACTTTGCCAAATTTTTACCATTTTAAAGCTGAAGATAAGGTATACTAGTGGTTAATGAGTGAGGCATAATCTGGAGGTAGTGGCAGCAAAGAATGAATTTAATTTGGCCAGAGGCCTAGAACTAAGTTTCTTTTCTCCTGAGAATGGCATTTTATTATGTTTGAGGTGCATTGCCTTTTTGGTTTGTCCCAAACTAAATTGAGAATGGAATGCACTCCAGTACAAACAGAACTCAGCTCAACAATTAAACCTGCTGGTAATGCGTTGGAGTATTATCATCAACAATCTTCCTGGAGGAGAAGGAGAAGGAAAAAGCCACTGCGGCTGATATGTGTGAAAACCAGGGGCTGTTCACAGGGAGCCATGGAGGTAAGAAGTGGTTGGGACATAAAGAGAAAATTCAAAGTGATCAGCCCTGGGGAAGGCAGTAGGGGAAGTCCTCCAAAGGGGCTTTGGAAGATTTGAGAATGACTCCTAGGATTCAGAGACTCTTTGGGCAATGGACAAATTTTTCCTCCTTAAAAAGACAGGTGTCTCATGGACAAGAGGAATCTGAAGGAATTTATCACTACCAAACTGGTATTACAAGAAATGTTAAAGGGACTTTTTAAAGAAGGGAGAGAAGAAGGAATAATCTAAAATATGAATAAGAAAATATTGCAAAGAAAAAAGTTCTCACTGCAAACACATAATCAGAGCAGTGGATCAACCAATACTAAAGCTAATACAAAGGTTAAGAGGCAAAAGTAGGATGATCAAGTGTAATTACAACAGTAAAGTAAAGGATACACACAAACACATACACTAAAGAAGTAAAAAAATAATGACAAAAACATAAATGTGAAGGGGGTGAGTAAAAATGGTAGTGATTTTAGAATGCATTAGAACTTAGGTAACCATCAGCTTAAAATAGACTGCCATAAGCATAGATTGGTATATATGAAGCACATGGTAACCACAAAACAAAAATCTACAAGAGGTATACAAGAAAAAAAGAGAAAGGAATCCAACACAACACTACAGAAAGTCATCAGCATACAAGAGAAGAGAGCAAGAGAGTAAGAAAGGAACAGAGAACCATGAAAACAATCAGAAAACAATAAAATGGCAATAACTACATGCTTATCAATAATTTCTTAAATGCTGATGGATTAAATGCTCCAATCAAAAGGTGAGTGGATAAAAAAGTGGTACAGATATACAATGGAATATTACTCAGCCATCATAAGAATGAAAATTTATCATCTGCCACAATATGAACGAACCTAAAGGCTGTTTTGCTAAGTGAAATAAGTCAGACAGAGAAAGACAAATATTTAACTTATATGTGGAATCTAAAAAACAAAAGAACAAATCAAAAACAAACTTACAGCTATAGAGAACAAACTAAGGGTGGCCGGAAGAAAGAGGGGATAGGTGTAAAAGGTGAAGGGATTAAGAAGTACAAATTAGTAGTTACAGAATAGTTACAGGGATATAAAGTACAGCATAGGGAATATAGTCAATAATATTATAGTAACTATGTATGGTATCAGGTAAGTGCAAGACTTATAGGGGGATCACTTCATAAGTTATATAAATGTCTAATCACTATGTTGCACACCTGAAACTAATATAATATTGAATGTCATCACTAAAAAATAAAATGGTTCTAAAAAGAGAGAGAGGAGTGTGTTTGGAGGAGTTTGGCCTAAGAGAGTCTTTTTCTAATTATGAGTTATGAAACAAATATTCATTCACTAGGCCAGTTTGGAGATGTGCCAGAAGAAAACAGTAAAACTCTAACCAAGACTAGAAAATGTCTGTGGTGCAGATGGCATTGAATGGTATGAAGGAAACTGACCTGGGCATCAGGACCCCTGATGAGATGCACTTGCAGTATTGAGATTAACTGGTGGTGTGACCACAGAAGAAGCCTTTAAGGACTATGACTCAGTTTTCCAACCTGTAAAATGAGTGAGTAATCTATAAGGTCCTTCCTGGATCCACACTTCATGGTGAAGACCCAGCAAAGGCAAAATAAAGGTGCTATCCCCCCTGGAACCCTGCTCAAGGACCATGTTCCACTGCTGTGATATGGGGAGAAATAGGGGTTCAAAGAACACAATAAATGCTGTCAGAGGCCAAGATTTTCCTTTTGCTCTGGCTTTGACTATTGCATCAAAAACCCAGGTAGAAAAATATGCCCTTATTTCCTGGTGGGAACTCCCGCTCAAATCCCACTTGCTTTGTGACAAAACTGAAGTGACATCACTACTAAGATTATGATGGTTATGCTACTACCTACAATAAGTAACACTTAATGAACACTTACTGTTCCGGGCTCCTTTCTAAGTACTTGCATAACTCGTGAATCCTCTCCATAACTTGCTTTTTAAAAAATATATTTTATTGATTTTTTTTTTTTTTTTAGAGAGAAAGAAAGGGAGAGGGAGAGATAGAAACATTGATAAGAGAGAGTCATTGATCAGCTGACTCCTGCACGCCCCCCTTCCCGCCCCTGCCCCGCCCTGGGGATCAACCCTGCAACCTGGGCATGAGCCCTGACTCGGAATGGAACTAGAAACCTCTTGGTGCATGGGACGATGCTCAATCCACTGAGCCACACTGGCTAGTCCTCTCCATAATTTTCATATTTATTTTCACAAATGAGGAAAACAAGGCATAAAAAGCTTGGGTTACTTGAGTTAGGTCTTACGACTAGTAAGCTGTGGGGCTGCTACTTGAACCCTAACAGGCAATTGCTGTCAGTGCGGCTCTGGCGCCACCTCTTACACACTACTTGGTCACACCTCTTTTTCTTGTCATATCACTCCTTTGCTTAAATTCTTCAATAGCGCCACATCCCCTCAACTACAAGATAAAATCAGCCCTCCAAGAACTGTCCCTGGCCACCCTGCCCAGTCTCACCTTGCTTCCCTTGCACTGAGGCTCCGATATGAGGAGTCATTTGCCTTCTCTGAGTGGACCATGATTCCTCCCTCACTGTTTCTTTTGTCCAGTAACCAGCTCACGTCCATGTCATCTGGCAAAAGTCCTGATCAGGCTTCAGGTCTTGCCCAGGGTGAACTGCTCTAGGTAGACACTTCTGACTCTTCCAGGCAGAAGGAGGCACTCCCTCCTAGGTTCCTCCACATTCTGTCCCAAGTTTGCACATCTCCCTATTCTAGACTGAGCACATTGCAGCAGAACTGCCTGCTCACACCTGTCTGTTTCCCCATTAAACTGGAAGTATTACAGCATCTTATTTATTGTTGTGTTCCCAGTGCCCAGCACATACTGGGCTTTCAATAAATATTTGTGGGGATAAATTTATTGCTAGGTAACTTAAATGTTTTCCCAAGACAAAATTTATATGTTTTCCCAAGACAGAATTTAGATCCTAAATTCTTGGAAGACAAGAATGATTCCTCCCCTAGTGTAGATGTCCCAGGGCTGGCAGCATTGTTGGTGCTAAGTAAGTATTTGTTTAGTCATTGGATAAATCAACAAATACTTCCTAGAAAAGCTTTGACATGAAATGAGTAAGAAGGAAATCTTGATCCAGTTATCAGAAAAAAAACATTTTTTTGCACATTATGCACAGAAATAACCAATGGGGGTGAAAATAGTAGATGGTGAGAGACAAAATATTTCAGGAACAGAGAGCAACTAAAATGTCAAACAGGGAGCATAGCTTTCAAATTAGGAAAAGATACTTGATAATAATATAAGATTCATTGATATTTTGTTCAATGAGAAATCTATCTCCAAATTTTTTTCTTGAAATTGAACTATTTATATTAAACCAAAAACTACTTAATGCATCAATGCCATTGACTAACCTTTACACTCCAAGAAAGAAAATGCTCCCAATAGCCCATTAAAACAAGCTTTTTTCCTTTGTTATTTCTTTGTTTACTCTTTGTCCGATTATATGCCAATAGCTTTATAGTTCTACAGACTGCAAGGTAATGAGATGTCTGACCTTGAGAAAGTAATTTTCAGTTGACAGATATAAATCTTGGAAAGTATTACTAAACCACAGAGATATGTTTAAACAATGACAGATTCCCTTGTTACTTTTTTTAAGGATTTACGTTTTTTTGGTAATTCTTATTTCCCACTTAATGCCACTTAAAAGGAGACTCCATGGTAAAATTTAATTTAGAACCCTCCCCCCCCCACCTTGATCTTATCACTCCCTAGAAACACTTCACTCTGAAAGGTGTTCTTAAGAATGGGAGTATGTTGTTGTGGTTGTTTTTGGGTAGAAACTACCCTTATGGCTCTTTATTTACTTCTCATTACTTCAAAGGCACAGCCCTTGAGTGGAATAAATGAGCAAATCTAATGTGTGTTTTAAACATTTTCTTAATTGTTTCTGTATGTCTTTCTGGAAAGAAGGACATTTTTTGAGAAAGAATAGTCACGCACATTACTGGCAAATAGAGTTCATCTGGAAAAGTCTATAAAAATCACATAGTTTTAGTCCTGGCAAGGGTTGATGGTCTGGCCCTAATTTTTCAGATGAGGAAACTGATGCTTTAAGGGCCTTGAGGAGACCCCAGACACTGTCTGAGAGGCCCACAGTCCAGGTTCCCCAATGCCCATTGAGGAGCAATGGTTCACAGTCCCATGGCACAGCCAAAGTCCACTTGTTCACCATGACTCTAAAGGAAATTGTTGGTTTAGGAAATTCCAACCCTAGAAAGCATTCTTTGTGGAAGAAGATGCTGAATAATAAACCTACTTTACAAACATGTGCGCTGTTCAATGGCAGGAAATGAAGAGTAAATAGTACAGAAGTGAGGCCAGTAACAGGAGAACACCTGAGTTAAAAAATAACTTTTATAGGTTTTTTTTGGAACCCTCACTCAAATGATCTCCCTCCTTCCCCAAAACGGATAAGTCATCCCCCAATAAAAAGGATTCTCTGAGTCTTAGAAGTCATAGGAAACACTAAACAAAAATCATAAAGTCAGAAGGGAATGATAGAAATGTGGAAATAGGTATAAGGTAGATAAAGAATTGTCATATTACACATGAATGGTGCAAATTTAAACCTTTCATTACAATGGAAGGGTTGAGAGGGTTAGAAATGGACAATGTACAAATGTGGAAAAAAGGTAAGATACCTGCTCCAGGTAAAATAAGGCAGAGATGAGAAGTGCCACACACCAGACATAGGAAATGTGGTGTTAAGGACCCTCTGGACAGTGTCAGCCAGTTGGGAGGTATACAGCTTCCTGCATGGAAAGTTCTTTCGTGTGGAAAAATGAATAATTCAATAATAAATGTCAAAATGTAAAATGTATATAGCTTCAGTCCAACAACTCAACTCCAAGGGATTTAGTCTACATATACATTCACAAATATGTACCAAATACTTGTAAAAGGATGTACTTCAGTATTATCTGTAATTACAAAACAAAGGAAATAACCTACATGTTTATCAATAGGAACTGGTCAAATAAGGAATATTTGCTACAATGGTGAGAACTGGGAGGTAGAAGTATATGGGCAGGAGGTATACTTTGGAGGTAGATCCCACAGGATTTATTGATGGAGCAAAGTGAAATAAAAGAAAGTTAATGATGCTCTGGCTGGTGTGGCTCAGTTGGTTGGATGTCAACCTGTGTACCGAAAGGTTGCCGGAGTCAGGAGGCAGCAGATCAATCTTTCATCTCTCTCTCTCTCTCTCTCTCTCTCTCTCTCTCTCTCTTTCTCTCTCTAAAAATCAATAAAAATACATTTAAAAAAAAAAGAAGTCAAGAATGACTCCTTGGTTTTTGTCCTGAGCAATTGGCCATGTGGTAGTACTTAAGATCAGGAAGATTCTGGAAGGACTGAGCTTAAGAAAGAGGAGAAAAAACAATATCAAAAGCTGTGTTTGGGTTTTGTTCAGTTTAAGATGCCTACTCAACATTCAAGTAAAAGTGTTAAATATGTACCTGAAACGATTAGAGCTAGAGACCAGGATTTCAAGTTAGGCATAGCTACATATAACAGGCAATCCCAAATATCAGTACCCAAACAAGGACCAAGGCTATATCTCTCCCAATTAGCAGTAATCTGGAGACTGGCAAGTCAGAGTTGCTATAAGGGCATCACAGTGTCATAAAAATCCAGGCACGTCTTTCTGATTTGTCACCCTCAGCATGTGAGGGCCATCCTCAAGGAGCTCTCGCCATTAATTACATGTTCCAGGTGGAGGAAGAGTGGGGCAGCTGCATCTCCTGTGGAGTCAGCTTCCTTTGAGATGCCTTCCTTACACCCACCCTTGCATCTCATTGTCCAGAACTTAATTATATGGCTGTAGAGGGTTGTGTGAAATGCAATCTTTTCACAGGTGCATTGTCAACCATAACAACATCTATCACTAGGCTTCTAGATAATGGGTACAGTCTCTGCTATAGAGTCATCAGTGAATAAGTGGTATTTATGACCATGACGTTGGATAATGACACAGTCAGAGAGGGAAGAGCCAATCATGGGAAGCAGCATGAACAATTATAAAACGCCTCCGGAACGTGGAGCACAAAGCACAGGAGCTTGGCTTGGCATTAGAAGTCTCTCTTTGTCTTATTCCTGGGCTTTATGTTTTCATAGCCCTTGTTTTGCCTTCTCCTTGGCCCACTTTACACTTAGATAACCTTGTTGTGTTTTACACTCTTTTTTAAAGAAGTCTTTCTAGAATAAGACTGTGCAGAAATAAGTAAACAAATCATTGACCAGTCTTCCTCTGGTAGAACAGGGAAAGGAGACATAAGAAATAGAGAAAGAAGAGAGAGAGAGAGAGAGAGAGAGAGAGAGAGAGAGAGAGAGAGAGAGAGAGAGAAATGGAAGGGAACAGGACCCACAGGGAAGCAGATGAGTTACGGAGGAGGATTTTTTGGAGGGAGGAGAAGGTGTGCTTCAGAACTTGTCTATTTATATGCATCACCTGGACATATTGAAACCCAGGTTCAGACAGTCAGTTTCTCTTCAGCCAACTGCTTCCTGGGGCCTGTCTGGAGAGAGTATCAGGGGATAATTCTTGACTAGGAGTAATGATTACAAGGGCCTGGGCAGCTGTTGTTAGCAAAGGAAACACATTTCTTCTTGATTACCTGTGACCAGTGGTTTGTGTCTCACAGAAAAACCTCTTAATAATAGAAACAGAGGTGAGCTCCCATATGTAATTATATAAAGAACCTTGTGATTTTGGCTCAGGCAATGGTCTGTGCTCCAGATATCTTCTGTCCTCACTAGTGATGGCTGATACTGAAGTTCCAAGGTCTCTGGTTGGTGCCTAGAATAACTGCATGGGTACAAGAGAAGTCAGTAAATACTTTTTGAATCAAAGAAAGAAGTAGGTAGACATAATGCCTTCCTCAAATGTCTTCATTGCACCATTAGTAAATTCCATGACTCAGAGCAGAATGAATTTACAGTCCACCAGGGACCAGGGACCCACCGAAGCAAGAACGACTAGACTGTAACTGAAGCAGCTGGGCTGCCAGAGTTGGAGCCAGAACAGATGCTGGGACTCAGGGAACTTTGTAAGCTTCTCCCCCCTTTTTAAACCTCTCACCACTTCATCCAAAGCAAAAATGTAAGGCCACCACCAGGACTGTGTGCGTCCATATAGCACTGCTGTGCCATTGGAAAGGGCAGCCTTTCTTCTGGCAAGTGTGGCTCCCCTGCCAGGGCCCAGCTGATGTCCTTGTAGTAAATACAACCTTAGCTTCTACTCACTTCACGTAGTATTCCCACCTCAGGATGGAACTCTCCCAGTGCATCGGCCCCGGCGGAAGTGGACTCTGAGACAGAGTTCAGTATGTAGAATGTTTGTGGGAGCCCCTTGAGGTCAATCCTGTGGAAGTCAGGGCGGGAACAGAGGTGGGCAGAGGGGGCGGGGGTCAAGCTGCTGTGACATTCACTGACAGCCTTGTCTCCCCCACGGCGAGCTACAGTGGTTCTCCAGTGTTGGACCAAGATGGTCAGGCCTGTGTACCCCACGTGGGTCAGCCGCTGGAGAGGGTGTGATTTGGGGTGAAGCCACTCTCTGCAGCTGAGGCAATCCTTAACCCTTTGCACTCGCTTGCTTTTTTCTCGATTCCTTTATTCTACTCGGGATTTAATTTTTTAAATACCCCAGATTTTACAAAGCGCGGCAGTAGAATAAAAAACTGGAGTTTCTTTTCATACAAACTTATTTATTTGGATTTTTTTATATTTCAAATTATTGATACATTCAAAGAGCAATTTTAATCTCGACATCCGAGTGCAAAAGGTTAAAGGAGCTGAGGGCCAGGCTTGGCCACAAGCACTCCCAGCAGGAGGGTAACAGGCCTTTCTTTGAAGAAGAATCTAGAAGACACTTCACAGTGCACACCACCCCATCCCAAGGCTGACCGTTAGTAACCTGCCTTCTTTTGACGACTGCCCTTGATACTAAGTTTCATCAATTTAGCAGTACACCAATATATGAGGGGTGAGAAAAAATATCACTTTCTGTAAATTGCCTGTGGCCTTGGACATCCTTAGGAAAGCCTTGCCTTACCATGATACTCAGAGAAAGCTGTTTTTACTCTTATCCTATGCACCTCTCAATTCTGACTCTAAATTAAGCAGAATGCCGAAGGGATGTTGGGGCCTCTCAGAAAGGGTCAGAAAGGGCAGGAGTTTGCTGGGTTCATTGGTGCGGGTCCACAAGGGAATGCCTCCCCTGTGGGGTCTCCATGGGGATGACCCAGTTTATCATTCCCACATCCCCTTTGAGACATGCCACAAAACTCCAGCAGGAGTCCCACATGCAGCCTCAGGGGAGAAAACCCAGTGAGAGACACAGAAAGGAAGAGGGTGAGGGGCCCCTAATGGGAGGTGTGGCCCCACTGCCTTATTCCAGGCAGCCTCCACTGGTGTTTCCTAGTAACATGGCCAGGGACAAGCAGGGGGCTGCTGCGGTGAAGAGCTCTGATATCTTCGGGAAGTTACTTAACTGTTTCGAGCCTCGGTTTCCCTATCTGTGAAATAAGGAGCAATGACAGTATCTACCCCATAGGATCAACACATGTGAATCGCTTAGAAAAGAGCCTGACATATAGTATGTTCAGGAGAAAGCTCCAAGATGAAAACAGAGAGGTGCTGTGGCTGGGCCTCAAGTTGAGGCCAACTCCCCAGTTCACCGGGAAGTCACGGGATGAGAGCTGCCCACGCAGGCAGCCTCAAACAGAAACTGGGAAACTTTCAAATGCTTCAGTGTGGTTATTTACCCAGTTAGAAGTGATCTGCAAAGCAAATTTTCCTCTAATAAACAGAGCCATTTGTGAGTTTTTAGTTTTTGTTCCTGGAAAAAAAACAATTGTTATAGATGGAACAGAGAAGCAAACAATGCAACATAGCCCGAATCAAGGACTCTAATTGTAAACCTCAAAGACTTAGCCTCAAAATTACTGTTGCACTCTGAAACAAACTTTATTTTGAAACAATATTTAATAAACTGATTAGAGCAGGAAGAGAATCCCTGCAAATGTAGGAAGGGACTTTCATAGAGTAAAAAGAGAGAATAGTTTAATAGGTAAGAGTTGTTTTCTACAATCCAGCTGTCTGGGTTCTGGTCCTGGCTCTGCCTTATACCAGCTGTGTGATCTTGGGAAAGCTACCTAACCTCTGTGAGCCCCTTTTTGTCTCAGATATAAAAGGAAGATGATAATAAAATCTTACACATAGCTTGTGGTGATACTTGAATAGGGTAATATGTGTAAAGTGCTTATTATAGTAAACTCTCATTAACTGGTAATATTATTGTAGTAGTAATACAAGAAATACAAAGTAAAACAAACTAAGAAATTAAAAATAAACACACATTGCTCACTCCACTTACAATCAGTATTAGAAAGTATCATGTAGGTTATGCTGCAGTAACAACACCCTCCAAAAATCAGAGGCTTATGAGAGAGAGATGGAAAGAAATGGAGAGTGGGAGAGGGAGCTTTCAACCTCATAGGTGGTGTCTGGCACACACTGATGGGCGGGCAGAGTCTCTCTGGTGGCTGTGGTTGCATCAGGGAGGGGAGGTGGAGAACCAGACACTGCCTCTTAAATGTTCCCACCCGGAAGTGACACATATCACTCTTGCTCATTTTTCATGAGCCCAAAGAGTCAGATAGCCATGTGAAAACGCAGGGGAAGGGGGAAGTCAACACATACATATACCCTCCGCCAGTGCCCAGAATTAGGGGAAGCAGATATTGGAGAGTAATGCTAAGTGGCACCCAGCAACACCCAGAAACACACACCAAGCTCATCCCAGAACTCCCCCAGACAATTTCTGCAGCTCAGCAGGAGAGTGAGAGGTGAGTCTCCCCCAGGGACTCCAGTCTCTACACATGGTTCTCAGGCCCTCTTAGTTCCCTGCCCTGCCCCAGCATCTGTGTGGTTTGGGAAGAATTTTAAACAGTTACTGATGCCTATAAAACAATTTTTAAAAATAGCTCCATAAACCTGTTCAGTGTATAGTATGTTTAGTGATATTCTACAATTCTAGTTTTTATTACTGGATGTTTTCCCCTATTAGAATGCATAAACAAAAGCTGAGAACTTGATGTTGACAACTTCTAATTTAACATTTAAAGCAAAATGCAAAACTAGGTATGCTATCAATTATCTCTCACTATCATTTTTGCTTTTTAAAAGAATCACCTTTTCCTCCTAATTTTTAAAGATTTTACAAAATGAAAATGTCAAACACACTCAAAAGCAGCGATGATAGTGCAATGAACCCCTTTATTTGAAGACTTGGTATAATTTCAACACTGCATACTGATGTATGTATCTCTTAAAAATATGGGTATTTTCTTATATGACTACAGTGCCATTATCACACACAGTAATTCCTCAGGGTCATCTCATACCCAATCTCTGATTAAATTTGCTCAACTGTCTAAAAATTCCTTTTTGAAGTTGGTTTGTTTTAGGTAGGATCCAAATAAGGTCTATTCATTGTTTTGGTTGTTTATATCTCTTAATTGTTTTTTTAAATTGGAGAAGCCACTATTTCTTCTGAATGCCGGGACTGATTACAGAGACTGGGGCATTTGTCCTGTGGAATGTTCTACATTCTGGACTTGTCTGTTTCTTTCTTTCTGATGTCTTATGCTTTCTTCTTTTGGGTTCTGTCTTTCCTGTCTACGCAAGTTACCTCTAATGGCTTGATTTAGTTTGGAATCAACTGTTTTGGCAAGGAGATGTCATAGGTAGCTGGGTGGTTCTTACCACATCTCATCAGCAGGCGCAAGACATTATGTTGTCTATCTGTGTGATGCTCAATCAAGCAGCGGGGTCAGGAGGTGACATTGGAAGTCTTCTATTGTAAAATTCTTCCCCAGTCCATCCTCATGCAGATTACTCAGTGATGATTGTAGCTTGAATCAATCATTTCATTAGAGGCTGTGAAAGGCTGTTTTAAAAAATTCATTACTTTTTCACATGTATTACATTCCTTAATAAAGTGATTTTTTCCTCATTAATAAGGGCTATTTGGTTACCTTCAAATATAGTTCATATAGAAAAGCCTGAAAAGTGCTTTAAATCTTTCCCTTTATGTGCTTATTTTCAGAATAAGAATTTGGTACCCTACTTAATTCCAGTGGTATCCAGAGAGTTTGTTGTTGTTGTTGTTATTTTGTTTTGTGTTGGTTTCTTCACTTTTGCCTCGATGATGATGATGATGATGATGATGATGATACACTGAACTCATGGGCTTTTAGGTATCCAACGTGTTTCAATCAATTGCATTCACTAATCCTTTTTGTTCTTACATAGTTCCATCTTGGCCAATGGAAGTTCTTTTGTGATGGCTCCTGCGTCCTTTTCACGACTCATTAACCTCTGACTGCTTCTTTTCATCATCACACAAGATGTCTCAGCTCCTCTTAATGTATTTCCCACTGAAAGTTGGAAGGAGCCATTTCTTCAAAGAGCCCTGCTTCCTCCTAGTAAATCTATTGATTACATTTTAAAGCCCCCAATACTTGTCTCTTTATGTCCATCAGCCTGGATAGGAAAGATAACATCTATTTCTAGACCACCCCTTCCCAAAGCCTCACACCCAGTGGCTCTACTTTATTCCAAAGGTCTGGAATGGGTGATGGTCTGAGGTCCAGTCACAAAGCCACATTGCATTCCAAATGTGTAAATGCTTTTATTCTTGCTAGGGCCCTGTTGCAGCTGTGGCTGACAATTGACAGACACAGTGAGATGTAAACCAAAGCATAAGCGAATCAAAGGGAGATGTAAAGGTTCCAGCTAATGGGACACTGGAGGTCAAGGGAGCAGTGAGACTCAGGTGAGAGAACCAGAACATGAGGTGACGGCAGTTCTTGCCCTGGACACATATGCCAGCCCCGAGGGACTGTTCCCCTTCCTCTGGTGACATCACCCTCTTCGGAGGAGATAACACAGATTCCAGAAGGATTCCCAGGGAACAGAGGAGGGGGAAGGGGACCTCTAACCGAGATCAGCTGAATACACTCAAGTCATCAGTGGGGGAAGAGACACCAGAGACAGGCATCCACCAGAAACCAGTGACTTTGGGAGATCAACTGCACTTTGGAAAGACAAATGAGCTGAGCTGATAAATGAACAAGGGAATGCTGATGCCATGTCCCCTTGAACTTGAGCAAGGGGGAATTTGTACAGATTATCAACATCAATAAACCAACTGCCAACTGAGTTATTTTTTTATTATTATTCTCACCCAAGGATATGTTTATTGCTTTTAGAGAGAGAGGAAAAGAGAGAGAAAGAGAAACATTGATGTGAGAGAGAAACATCGATCAGTTGCCTCCTATATGTTCCTCGACTGGGGATCAAACCTGCAACCTAGGAATGTTCCCTGACCAGGAATCAAACCTTCCACCTTTTAGTGTATGGGACGATGCTCCAACTGATCGAGCCACCTAGCCAGGGCATCAAGTAAATTCTTGAATCACTAGCAACTTGGAATCCAGAGGAGAGCTCTTTAGAGACCTGGCATTGACTTTCTAGCTGGGTAAGGCAAAACAAAGGTTTGATTTAACCAACCATTCAGGTCCTTACTTGGCATAGCAGGTTACTTTTCAGAGAACTGCAACATGGATCTCGTCTTCTCTTTGACTTTGTATTAGGATTGAAAGAATACTCCACTATGTGGCTGGGTATGAGCATAGACTGAGAATTAAGAATCTAGCTAAATTTATGCTCTGGGCTGTGGTCCATCTGCTGAGCAATGTTGCTCAATTAGCAGATCTTTCCTTTGTAAATCATGTGGCCTACTGCACAGTTTGAGTCCCTGCCATCAAAATAATGTTTATGTGGGCAGTCAATGCTCAGTGTTCTGCAAGTCATTTTTCCCGCTTAAGACCATACAAGGTTAGAGTTTGTGTCTACTTAGTTCCAAGGTTCAGCTTACTAGGTGCTGCAGGATCTCTCACATGCTATTCAAAGGAGCCCAGAGTTCTGTTGTTCCAAGAAGAAATATAGGGAAATAAAACCCACAGTTGACATATGGAAAAGACTGACAGAGAGAATCTGTGAACTCTCTCTGAGAGTTCATCCAGGTGGGCTTTGCAACATACTTTGCTGCAACATCCCGTGTTCAGGCAAAGCCCTGATATTTTAACCAGACAGTAAATTGGCAGCGAGCCCCCTGGCTGATTGGACTGTTGATGTCATTCGATGCCTGCAATGACAGTATGTTTACTAAGGGCACAGAAACATGTCTGAGATGGGTTGGAGATAAACACATTCAGAGTGTGCTGACTTACAAGCAGTGTGTTTGTGATCTCAGCGCCCCCGGGACACTGAAATCCAACAAGAAAACAGCACCCAGAAATTGCTAATTGGGCGGGGGGGTAAATTTGGAGCACATGGCCAAGCATTTGTACTTCTACTCCCTACGTTTATCTTCCTTCTCTTTCCTCTTTTGGTGCCCCTTTCCCCACCAAAATACCCCCCAGATTGAGAAGTGGAAGTGTTGAGTTGGTTAATACTGGTTGGATGTCAGAGCAGAGGTGACCACAGAGTGCAGGGGTGGCCAATAGATCTCAGTGGGGGTCTCTTTAGGGAGGGAGTCCCATCTTTGCTCTTCCAGGAATATAATACTTCTGAAAACTCCTGCAAAAAGGTTTTTGTTTTAAAAGCATAAGGTGCACATTCATCTGGTCGAAGGCCTCCACTCCTCGATCGATAAGAAGAAATTACAAGAATGTTGAGAAAACAGCTGTAGGGATGATTTCATAGCTTGACTTCTGGACCTTTCTTAGACCTCATTCAAGAGCCAGTTCTAGCAGCAGCAGCCATCGTAAATGCCCTCATTGCCATTATGTTTTATTCTCAATGTTTCCAGTACGATTCAGGGGCCCTGGGAATGTGGAAGGAAGCAGAGACCGAGGCTTGCTTCAAACTCCCCTAGAATGTCAGTGGGGTAAGCATGTGAGGCCCAGCACACACTCAGCTCTTAACAGACTTCCTTTTTTCTTTTTTTTCACCAAGCTTGTCTTCAGACTTTCACCTGGGTTGGAGGCAGAATTAAGTGCCAGTGGTCATGAGCCTGTCCAGCCACTTGTTGCCCAGGGCCACAAGACTGCACACATAGTAATGTGTAGGCACAGGCGGCAGGGCCTCGGCAGAGGGGCCAGGCCTGGGCTCAGAGGATCTCCCTTTCTGATGCCAAGGTACAACCCATTTTTCTGCTCATCTTTTCTCTCTGTCCTGCTACATATGGGCTGTTTCTCCTCCCAGCCTGGTCCCTGTCCACCATTTCCTGTCTCCTTCCCTTTCCCTCTTTTGGTTCCCATTCTTTTTTCCTTTCCTTTGTCTACATGTGATCTCTTCAACCTGCACCATTTCTATCTCTCAGGTCACTTAATCAGTCAACTCACTGAGCACCTGCTATATGCCAGGCACTGTTCCCAGCACTGGTGTGAGGATGAGAACAGGGCAGAGAGATCCCACACCTCCAAAACGGACATGGTGGGAAGTAGATGGTGGGAAAGATTGCCATCGAGGAAGCAGAGAGGTAAATATGGTATTTCAGGAGGTGAGAGATGCCAAAAAGAAGAAATTAGACAAATATGACAGAAAGTGATGGTGGGAAGGGGAGCACTGTTTTAGTCAGTTTGTTCAAGGAAGGATTGTGTGGGGTTTTTTTTGAGAAGGTAACATGTACTTCAGACTTGAATGCTGAAAAGGAGGTAGCTATGTGGAGGTTTGGGTAAAGGTATGACACATGCAGAGGTCCTGAGGCAGCAAGGAGCTTGTATCTGAGACAGGAAGGAGGCCAGTGTGGCTGGAGCTTGGTGAGTTTAGGGTACAGAGGAAGAATATTAAGTTGCAGAAGTTATAATCTGTACGGAAGGGTTAGGGTTGATTCTGGTTGAGTAAGGAATTTAAGTAGGTGAGTGGTGAGATAATATTTGAATCTTAGAAAGCTTCTGTCTGTGCAGACGGGCAGGACGGGGCCAGGAGGCCAGCGGGAAGCTTTGCGGTAGCCCAGAGATAATTAAGGCTTTGGCCATTAGAGTAGCACAGTGATTTTCAAGCATTGTACCGCAACATTTTTAAAACATGCAGTACCTGACTATTTAGTCAGGGACACTAACCTCTTTTCCCTTAGATTGTAAAAAAATAAAAAATAAAATAAATAAATAACAACAGTCAACACAACAATAGCCATCCAGTGTGAATGAATCAAAATTATACCTATTTTTTTTTTTGTCAGATCAGCAAAAAATATAATATATATTTTGGTGTGCTGAAGAATTTTAGTAATTAGTTTATGTGTGCCATGAGATGAAAAAGGTTGAAAATCTCTGGAGTAGTAGAAGAGGAGGTGACAAGAGGTCAGGTTCAGAATACATTTGGGAATCGGATCAGATAAAGCAAAGAGATGAAGAGGCTGGTTTTCCTTTCCTCTCCATTCTCTTCCCCTCTTGTCTCTTCCACTCCTCACGTTTTCTCTCTCTTCCCCTTCCCTCTGTTCCCCTTTCCTTTTCTTTTCTCCCCTCCCCTCTTCAGCTCCTCCTCCTTCTCCTTCTCCTTCCCAATTAAATCATGCCATATTCTAAGAGCATCAGGTTTCAGGTAGTGAGAAAACAAAAGATGTATTTTGGCCCCAGCCATGGCTAACCTGTAAGGCAACTTTGTGAGAGTTAGAAAAGGCACTCCCCGTGGAAGAAGGTACTTCTTTTACAGTCAGGGCAGAGCATACACCAGAACTCATGGCTTAGCAAACATGACACAGGCTGGATTCCAGCCCCTCTAGCCCCCGTGCTGGCTGCCTTCGGCAGGGCACAAATGGGACAACAGTATATGGTGACTCTGGTCGGGGCCATATTACAACTGAGATACCTGTTAAGCATCTGAGTAGAGAGGATAGAGAGCTGAATAGGTAGGTCTGAATTTCAGGGAGAAACTGGGGTTAGAGATATGAATTTAGGAGACATAATAGCGTGTAGTATATAAAATCAGGGGATTGGATGGGAAGCCCTAGGCTGAGTCAGGAAGCAAAGTGGGCTAGGAGGTAAGCCTGGGCACTTCCACTATGTAGCGGTTGGGAAGAGCAAGAGAATGCAGTAGAGAGACCCAGAAAGAGCTATTGGTGAGATAGGACCTGGAAAACCTGGAAAATAATGACCCCGGCATCAAATGAGGAAAGTGCTTTAGAAGTAGAGATGGGAAGATAGCAGAGTAGGTGAATGCTGTGCTCACCTGCTCCATGACCAAACCGAAGTCATAGAACAATCAGCCTGGAGAACCATCTGAAGATAAGCTGAACAGAACTTCTATAACTCAGGTATAGCTGCAACTTCATTCTTTATCAACCTAATGGTAACCACACACCCAAATCCCCAAACCAAGACACATTGTTTTAAAAAAAGCAGAAATAAGTATGGAATACCATCAAACAAAAACAACAGACAGAAACACAAAGGAAAAGAACCAATGGAGGCACTGAGCTACCAGAAAACAAAAGATAAAACAGCTATAGGAAATGTTCATCCTATCTAATAAAAGAGTAATATGCAAATTAACCATCACTCTGTGACAAAAATGGCGGTGCCCATAGCCACAAGATGGCGGTGCCCAGTCCTCTCAGCCCTGCTGGAGTCCCCCAGTCTCAGGGAGGGTTGCCGCTGAGAGCCTGCAGAGTAAGCGCCTTGCGGAATGCTGCCCAGAGGCCCTCCTGACCCTTTATAAAAATCAAAACCAAATTCACCCCCATGGCGCGATCCCCCTGCCAGTGGAGGCAGCCTGGGCTGGGGTCTCAGCCTGGCAGGGGTGCACATCCCCATGGCGCGATCCCCTCCCAACAGTGGCAGCCTGGGGTCTCAAACACTGAGTCACACCAGCCAGGCAGATATGGAGGAATCTTAAATGTTTCTTTTTAAAAATATATATTTTATTGATTTTTTACAGAGAGAAGGGAAAGGGATAGAGAGCTAGAAACATCTATGAGAGAGAAACATCTATCAGCTGCCTCCTGCACACTCCCCACTGGGTATGTGCCCCCAACCAAGGTACATGCCCTTGACTGGAATCGAACCTGGGACCCTAGAGCCTGCAGGCCGATGTTCCATCCACCTAGCCAAACCAGTTAGGGCTGTCCAATATGTTAAAGAAAGAACCCTATCTAATAAAGAGGGAATATGCAGGAGAGGGCATTTGGGGGTGACCGGGTTGTCAGGGGAGGGCAGTTGGGGATGATTGGGCTGGCAGGGGAGCAGTTAGGTGTTGATCAGGCTGGCAGGGGAGTGGTTAGGGGGTGATCAGGCTGGCATGCAGAAGTGGTTAGGGGCAATCAGGGAGGCAGGTGAGCAGTTGGGAGCCAGCAGTCCTGGATTGTGAAAAGGATGTCTGACTGCCTGACATCCCCCAAGGGGTCCCAGATTGGAGAGGGTGCAGGTTGGGCTGAGGGACACCCCTCCCCAGTGCACGAATTTCGTGCACCAGACCTCTAGTACATCAATAATTACCCTAAATGTAAATGGTCTGAATTTACCAATCAAGAGGCACAGAGTAACAGAGTGGATCAAAAAACAAAACTCAACCATATGCTGCCTGCAAGAGACACACCTAAGCTGCAAAGACAAAAGTAGATTCAACATAAAAGGGTGGAAACTGATTCTCCAAGTAATAATGTCCACAGAAAAATAGGTGTAGCCATACTTATATCTGACAAAATAGATTTTAAGATAATAAAGATAACAAGAGACAAATATGGACACTTTATAATGATAAAGGTAATACTACATCAAGAAAACATATCTGATAAACCTTCAGCTAATGATTCTTTGAAAGTTTGGTAAAACTCACTTGTGAAGCCCCGTGGTTGAGTATCGACCCATGAACCAGAAGGTCACAGTTCAATTCCTAGTCAGGGCACATGTCCAGGTTTCGGGCTCAATCCCCGGTAGGGGGAGTATAGGAGGCAACTGATTGATGATTCTCTCTCACCATTTATGTTTCTATCTCTGTCTCTCTCTTCCTTCCTCTCTCTGAAATCAATAAAAACAACCTAAGTGCCCTAAGTGAGGGATTAAAAAGCTGTGGTATATCTACACAATGGAATACTATGCAGCTGTAAAAAAGAAGAACTCTTACCATTTGTAACAGCATGAATGGACATGGAGAGCATCATGCTAAGCGAAATAAGCCAGTCAGAGAAAGATAAATATCACATGATCTCACTAATTTGTGGAATATAATGAACAACATAAACTAATGAACAAAAATAGATCCAGGGATAGAGAAACATCAAACAGACCATTAAACCTCATATGGAAGGCTGGGGAGGGTGGAGGAGAGATCAACCAAAGGACTTGTATGCATGCATATAAGCATAATCAGTGGACATGGACACTATGGGGGTGGGGCATGTGCTGGGGATTGGGAGTGGCCAGGGAGGGGTCGATGGGGAAAAAAAGAGATGTATTTAATACTTTAAACAATAAAAATAAACAACAACAACAAAAACATATTCATTTGTGAAGCCACCTGATTTAGGACTTTTTTGTTGGGAGGTTTTTGATTACTGATTAAATTTTTTAGAATTAATCAGCCTGTTCAGATTTTCTGTTTCTTGAGAACTCCGGGTTGGAGGATCAGCAGCTTTGTTATCACATGGGAGCTCATTAGAAACGCAGGCTCTTGGGTACCCCATCCCCACCTTCTGAATCAGATCTGCACTTGGACATGATCACCAGTAACTGATATGCATGTAAATGTGTGTGAAGCTCTGCTTCAGAGAGAAAGTATTTGGCAACTATTTTTTAAATTTCTGGGCTTAATGTTCTCCATACCTCTTTGGTATTTACTTATGAGATGTTTTGCTGGAGAAAGACTAGATGAGGAGGGTCTCTGGGTAACTGCAAACTGGCCAGCAAGAAGAGGTTTATCAGAGAAATTTATTTTTATTTTAATCAAGGATAAAATATCTGTGTTCCACTATGGGGATCATCTTCTAATTCCTCTTTAGCTTTGCCTGGTTCCAATCTCCCTGGGATGGTCAGGATTAAGGCAGGAAGGCCGTCTCTTTGGGTGAGTTGAATAAACTGAGTTTACCTCCATAATCTGTACCTGATGCAAGGGGTGAGGGATGGGGTGTTTTCCATCTGGGAAGTAGCTCCTGGCTCAGCCAGCTGCCAGGGACAGAGGCTGTGGCCCAGACCCTCCTTACTGCTGGACCACATTCCTAAAGCCCCATGAAATTTGCCACCTCCAGCCAGCTCTTCACTGAGAGGCAGGGCAGACTCCACAGGGGTGGCCAGGATTATGACTGAGGGGTCCTGGCAGAGAGAAGTGGAAAACAAGGTCCTGATTCCAAGCCCAAGTCATGGTTGTAAGCCCCTCACTGCTTTCCAACAGAGCACTAATGCATGCTGCCCTCAGCCAGGGCTCTGAGCCCAGCTTCCCCTCCCCACCCCCTGCCGCCCCTAGCAAGCCCCACCAGTGTCCACTGATGTTGGCCCCCACTCCCCACAGGGAGGAAAGTCGCTCTGGCTAAAGGGTAGGTCCATAGCAAATGTCAATGACACGTAGCTTTACCAGTTGAAGAGCTCAGGGAGTAGCTGGGCTCCCCTTGTCTTCCCTACCCCTCTTTCTTCCTGTCTTTCTCACTCTATCAGGGAAGGCAGAAGCAAGCTGGGCTGGGCTATGATTATTCTGTCTTAAGCTGCAGAAACTTAACTTTGTTACCGGGATAGTAACAAAGTTACCGTCAGGATGGAAATTCCAAAGCAAGGGCCTCTCTTCCATCTTGAATTTATCTAATGGACTTCTGCCAGTCTGGAAGAGCAGATATAAATATAATCCCATTTTAATTTTATCCAGGGTTGTAGGATAAAGTTTGAATTTAATAAAGAGATAAAATACGGTTGCAACATGGGAAAAGCTTCTGGAGGTTCAGGAGTATATTGTAAATATATCATACTAAAGGCCCGTTGCATGAAATTTGTGCACTTGGGGGAGTCCCTCAGCCTGGCCTGTGCCCTCTCACAGTCTGGGAGCCCTTGGGGAGCGGGCCTAAGCTGTCAGTTGGATATCCTTAGCGCTGCCACGGAGGTGGGAGAGGCTCCCGCTACCACAGCTGCACTCGCCAGCCATAAGCCCGGCTTTGGGCTGAGCGGCACTCCCCTTGTGGGAGTGCACTGACCACCAGGGGGCAGCTCCTGCAATGAGCATCTGCCCCCTGGTGGTCAGTGTGCATCATAACGACTGGTCATTCCACCATTCAGTTGATTTGCATATTAGCCTTTTATTATATAGGATGTAAGTTCTAGCTGCTTCCCCAAACAAAATGTTCTGCAAAGTGTTAACATGTCATCATAGGTCTAGACCTGTGGTCGGCAAACTGCGGCTCGCGAGCCACATGCGGCTCTTTGGCCCCTTGAGTGTGGCTCTTCCACAAAATACCACGGCCTGGGCGAGTCTATTTTGAAGATGTGGCGTTAGAAGAAGTTTAAGTTTAAAAAAATTGGCTCTCAAAAGAAATTTCAATCGTTGTATTGTTGATATTTGGCTCTGTTGACTAATGAGTTTGCCGACCACTGGTCTAGACCAAGATAGATTCATGGGCCCAGCAACCATTGACTTGAGCTGCTCAAATTCAGTTTGTTGCTTGTTGCTCACTCACTCATCTGCTGGGGGAATCATGATAGTAGGCAAAAACTGAATTCAATAGTTCTCTGAAGAGCAAAATAAAGATGATTTTGCCCCTCACCACACCTCAGCTATAGAGAAGGCAATTCTGATCAGAAGCAATAAGCATTGAAATGAGGAAGCAAGGTGTTTTCACATGACCCCAGGCAGGAGACAGAGTGGCTGCAGGGGTGCTGGGAGGAGCCTGGGTTTAGGGCAGAAACAGCTGGGAGAGCATTTTAACTCTGGCCCTTATTGAGAAGCTGGGAGATTGGGTGAGAAGTTACCCTTTTTGAGTCCCAGCTCCTTTAGTTTAAGGTGACCAGATTTTAACATTGGTAAAGCGGGACACCATTGACTGGGAGAGGGGGGGGCGTTCTTGATTAAAAATTTGGTCTATATGGAGCAACAAAAATTTTCATAGAATGCAAAAATAGTATTGTAATATATTTTTTAAATTTCAAAATAAGTACAATTTACAAATATAATAAAAAAATATGTATAGTATTATTTTATTCTTTGGCATATTTCTCATTTGAGTGAATTTTTTTTAGTAGATTGCTGTCGTTGTTTAAAAGGTCATGAAATTTTTCACAAGAATTTGTTAAATTATATTTCACACATAAAATGACTTTCAAAGTCTCAACACTTAATTGTGATTTTTCTGATGTCCACACTTTATTTACCGTAGAAAAAATGCGTTCAGTCGCAGCATTAGTTCCTGGTAAGGACAGCGCGTAATCCACATTATTTATCCTGGCTAAATAGCCACATGGCCGCTGAAAAACGTATATTCCTTTCCCGTTCTCCTGCCGTTCCCTAGCTTATCGTGCATTCTTTCCAAAAATTGGGACTTTTTTAAAACGCCGCGGGACGCAGGACAAATTGTTAAAAATCGGGACTGTCCCGCCAAAAGCGGGACGTCTGGTCACCTTACTTTAGTTGTCTAATGGGAATAGCAGTTTTCAATACAAAAATTTGTTGATTGAATGAGGAACTATCCATACAACACCTAATTCTGTGCCCACTACACTGTTGGTGTTAGTAAATATTAGTTCTCATTGTTGGCATCAGAGCTTCTCCACAGAACTATGGGAGCGAGGAAAGGCATACCACAATGACCTTCCATTTAACCTCTGTACCGCTATCTCCCAACTCCCCAGCTGCCGCAAGGAAGGTATTCAGATATACTCCCTCCCACCTCCACATCTAGGCCCTTGAAATTCACGGCTGTGTAGACCAGTGTCTCTGATGGTGTTCTTTGTCAGAAGTGCCAGTTCTCCCAGGAGCCAAACATGCTGAGTTCCAACACCAGGCATGAATGCATGTCTCGGAGGTTCTGTCTTAAGCCCCAGCAGTGCCTTGGCTGCAGGAGAGGACTCAGTGGGGGTGGGATGGGTGGTGGTGGGTAGGGGGTGGGGAAAGGGAAAGAGACCTGGGAAGGAAAGCATAGGCAATAGGCATCGAAGACTACTGTGGTTCTCTCTTTCTAATGCCAAATCATTTGTTTTGTGATTGTAAACCTGATGTTTTTATAGTGGAATCTTTTCTTACACCAGACATTATAGTTTATAAAGATTGTCTAAATAATCTCAGTAGAAATCCCAATTTTAGGAGCCAAGTTTTTACCACATGATGGCATCTTGAAAAAAACATCTTTCCACAGATATTTCTGGACTTCAGCTTTCAAAACCAGCATTACTCTTGCATATATCATAGAAATATCTAGAAAAATTTTTAGAAGCAATTTTTTAAAAATCTGCAAATTTAACTTTGTTTTTCATCTTAAAATTTTATGAATGGTTTAAGACAAGCATGTCAAACTCAAAAGCTAACACAGGCCAAATAAACAAGGTTTAAGTTTATGTGGGCCGCAAAAAAAACAAAAGCTTCAATTTTCATGGAAACAGGTTTATTTCAATAGAGACATGCTGAATACAAAGGGCTGAAATAAATGAGCAATTGTTAACATAAAATAATAGAACATTTCAATAAAAATTAATATTTTTTCTCGAACATTAACTTACCAGACACTGAATTACTGCATAAATTAATAAGTGCAACACAAATAAACATATTTTTCTTGTTCTCCGAAAGCAAAATATTTCCTGTTGAGCACACCAAACAAGTCAGTACAAGTCTAATGATGTGGTAATTGGCTGCTAAAATATTCGCTGCTAGTACTAGTGGAGAGACATGGTGCACCTGTGTGTAAGGCACATAAGGGAAATGAATGCAACATGATTATAGTAATCAGTCATTAGCAAACATTGTAGTTCATTATTAATAACCAGAGGCTCGGTGCATGAAATTCATGCATGGGGGGCGGGGGCGGTGTGTGTCCCTCAGCCCAGCCTGCACCCTCTCCAATCTGGGACCCTCTCACAATCCAGGACTTCTAGCTCCCAACTGCTCACCTGTCTGCCTGCCTGATTGCCCCTAACCGCTTCTGCCTGCCAGCCTGATCACCCCCTAACCACTCCCCTGCCAACCTGAGCGACGCCTAACTGCTCCCCTGCTGGCCCAATCACCCCAACTGCCCTCCCCTGCTGGCCTGGTCCCCACCAACTGCCCTCCCCTGCAGGCCTTGCCCTTCCCAAATGCCCTCCCCTGCAGGCCCGGTCACTCCTAACTGTCCTCCCCTGCAGGCCTGGTCACCCCTTACTGTCCTCCCCTGCAGGCCTGGTCACCACCAACTGCCCTCCCCTGCAGGCCCGGTCACCCCTAACTGCTCTCCCTTGCTAGTCTGGTCACCCCCAACTGCCCTCCCCTGCAGGCCTGGTCCCCCCCAACTGCCCTCCCCTGCAGGCCTGATCGACCACACTGCCCTCCCCTGCCGGCCATCTTGTGTCTACATGGGGGCGGCCATCTTGTGTGTTGGAGTGATGGTCAATTTGCATATTACCTCTTTATTATATAGGATTATGTAGAAGAGGATATTGTAAAAATTCAGTTACAAATTTTTTATTAAAATGTTTCTTACATACTGTTATATTGGCTGGGCTGCAAAAATATTCATTGTGAGCTGCATGCAGCCCATGGGCCGCAAGTTTGACATGCTTGGTTTAAGACATTCAAATAGGGACACATAGTCCCATATCTATCAACCACTTTGATTTGTATTGTTTAAAACAGGAGGTATTGATGAAATCATGATATGTGAGGATAAAAGCAAGAGCATAATGAACACAGGCTCAGGATGGTGGCTACCTTGTGTGGAAGGTGAGGAATTGGGATGGGGAGAACCACATACTAGAGGGGTCTGTCAGGTCTTGGCTTTCTTAGGAGATGTCAAACCAAATGAAGTCTATTAAACAATTCTGCCTCCACAATTTTATGAAACAGAGAAAATTCTAGATCTCTCCAAAATCCTAGGTCTAAGAAAGGACACTAATTTTTCAGGTGACACACTTCATTTTTTGGTGACTATGCAATTCAGACTCACAAACCAGTAGGCCAGAGTTATGTAGTGAAATAACTCAACTTTTCTGTAATGTAGTTTGGGCACCTCCAAACAGGAGAATACCACACTGTGCCTACTCTATTGAAAGTTAAACAGCCCTGGCCGGTGTGGCCCAGTTGGCTGAGCATTACCCCATGCACCAAGAGGTCCCTGGTTATCATTGGTTACTCTCCCATGCACCGAGAAGTCACCTGTTTTGGATTTTACTCCTGGTCAGGGTCCCAGATGATGTTTCTGTCACATTGATGTTTCTTTATCTCTCTCTTCCTTTCTCCTCTCTCTAAAGTCAATGAAAACTTTTTTTTTTAAAAAAAGAGAGTTAAACAAATCATACAGAAAGCATAAAATAAAGCCCAGGTGAGCAGCATGCATATAACTCTATGTTATAGATCATTTCCCCTTTTCAAAGGAAAGGCATTTTCATAAAGTGAGTGTATTTGCTATACATCTGGTATCAGACCTATTTAAGATTCCTATAAAAAGATTATATAGCTCAATAGCTACTCTTGTTTACTACATAGCTTACATCATCATCCCATATTGTTACACTAAACAGCATTTGACCCACTTTTATTGTATTTGTTATCAAATCTGTGGCTCATGCAAAACGCCTTATAAAGAGGCCCAGAAAGTAATAAATAACATGCAGTTACAATCTTCTCTGGGTTTGAAGGTTGGTTCCAGCTGGGCCACACTGGTCCAAGGACAAGCCCCTTCTCTCTGTCCCCTTAGGCATGCTTCTCTTTTATTAAGGGCATTCCTCAAAAGGAGGGAGGCGATATCTTCCATATGTACGGAGCCTAGCAGGAGTATGAAACCCAGCCAGGATCCACTTCACCTTGTTTGGTAATAGCACCCCAGTTTGGCAGGAACGAGGATGGAAATTACTTCTCCCCCTTGGGATGTGCTTTGGGGAGATCGTTGTTCGAGGTGCTGTGCCTTTCGTTACTTAAGGGACAGTCGTCTGACATGTGCTAGCCTGAGTGAGCTCTTCACCATTTAGGAGCATCTCTGGCCTTTGAATCACAATCCCACTTATACAGGGGAAGGCAGGGGACAGAGATAAAAAGACAAGAAGTCATTGGAGCTCATTAATTTGAGTGGTGGCACTTGGGGTTATTGAAATATATTTCTAGGTCCAAGAAGGAGCTGCTCCTGCCCGAGGTGCCATGTCAGCAAAACAAAATTTTAATAACTTTGGCGTCTCTGCAACGCTCTGCTTGACCAGAGACACGGTATATGCAGTCAGCCAGCCGGTCCTCAAATGCCCAAGCCAACTCTGGAGTCTGTGCTTATTTCCTTGTTCTTTATTTGTTTTCTATCTTTTTTTGTCCTTGTTCTTTATCCTACAAAAGCTTCTCGCCTTCACCCCATTTTGCAGGTCTTGGACCCTGGGGAACAGAGACCTCCTGCTTCATGAAGTGTTAAATAAAGTTTGTTTGTCTTCTTTAATCATTTTTTTAAACAAATTAGACTCTCACCAACTTCTAGGTTCAAATCCTTCCCTTTATTGTAATGATGCTAGAGTTTCCATCTGTTGCTTGCAACCCAAGAAGGTGGCGTCCAAACCCTGGGACGGTCCCTCCGTGTCTGTGTGATCTTGGACAGTGTAACTCTAGGACCAATATAATACAGCTTGTCCTAAGGTGTCGGTCCCATAAACTGGCGAATTGAAGTCACTGATATGGAGAGAGATGTGGAGTGAGTTCACATGCACTTCTGAGCCACCTCAAAGCTGTGGACTATATATAGAATTGATTCAGACTGCAAAATGGATGCTGACTGGCCCCACCAGCTCTGAATGTTGCATGTATTCTCCTTCCCACTGGGGGGAAAAAAAAAAACCCCAGCAGGAATGTTGTGCTCTCTTTTCTGTAAAGAAATTCCAAGGTGAATCCAGGGGCTGCCCTATAAATTTCCTTACATCGTTGTTTGCCATTCCTCTCCCTCTACACCTTTAAAAAAATGACGGGCAGTGCTTCATTGACTCGCAGCAGGAAGCTGTGCCCATCCCATCAGCTCCTGGCAGCTCTGGGAAGCAACATCAACAAAGGGAAATTGGCCACCACCACCCGCTTCCAGACCTGGCTCAGGAAATGTTCCAGGCCCAGAGATAGGAATGTTCTCATGAAAACGAAATCCAAAACAAAGCAAGCAAAGCTGGATGCACACCAGACTTTGTCCAATGTGGAGCCATGCCCTGCCAAGGGCCCCTCTAAGGCATTGTACCTGGCTATTCACTAGGGCAAATCCTTGTTCTTGTTGCGTAGCATTCATTTCATTGGCAAAGCACCTGGCATTAGTCTAATTTCAGCACAGATGCCGAGATAGTGTTCTAGCTACTAACGCTGTGCAAAACAGCCATTTTATGTCGCTTGCTGATTGGGGTGGCGAACACAGACAGGGCACTGTAAGGCTGGCTGTCCCTGTTCCAGGGTGCCTGGGGCCCTGGCTGAGGGCTGGACAGTGGTGGCAGGAGGATGTATTCTGAGGTGGAATTGTCACCGACATGGTCCCATACATCTGGCACCAGGGCAGCAACGGCTGGAGGGCCATATTCAGCAGCATTATAACCACAGAATCAAGCATGGCAGTCCGGGAGGTGGCCCACATTGCCTGCCTTTTATACCTGAGCCCAGGTACCTGGCCTCACTTGCCCTGTGTGCTTCTGGTGGAAGCAGCCACCATCTGGCCCAGATTCACAGGGAGGGATGCCAAGGAATTGGGAGCCATGTTTAAAGCTACCACAGGCCAGTGAAAGACTGTCTAAGAGAGTTGTTGGGAAGGCAGGAGGGAGTGCTGGAGAAGCCTGGTTAGGCCATTGTTAGAATTCACACCCAGCTTCCTCACCTGGGCTCCAAATACAGCTCTCAAAAGACTTCTCCCTACTGCCTTTCAGCCTGCCAGGGCCAAGGGCAGTGGTCTGAGGACTGCAAGGTCAGCCACAGCAGGCTTTCATGCTAAGCCCCACAGGACCCAACAAAGAGCCTTCTATACTTTCCCATCTTGGTGAAGCCCGGTGGGGAGCAATGCCACTGTGGTTGGGCCTAAGCAAAGAATGACATGGCCTAAGCCAGTCCTTTCTATCCTTTGTCACCCTCCACATACCCTCTGCCACCCTTGACTATCTCCTGCCCCCACACCAGTGTCTGGCCTTCACATGCATGAACTCCTCACAGAAGCAGTTCCAAACTTGGGACTCCTATGGCCTTTGCCTGCTGAGTCTGCAGGCCCCATAACTGCAGTCCCTGTAAGCAAACCTGTGCAGCCTGAACTCTTCCCTCTGGGCAGCCTCAGAACTAGTGAGCTTCTGTGAGGATGGGCTGGGGCATACGGAGCACTCTCCAGAAGGGCGCGCACAGTCCAGGTCTGAACGGTGCTGGGGGTCTGCCTGCTGGGACGTGCCAACACTGAGCACCCTCATGGGCTGAGCAGGAGGACCATGATGGGCACACGTGCCACTTGGTTATTTTTTCCTAAATTTATTTATTTGTTTGTTTTTATCTTTACTGTTCAAAGTATTACAAATTCCTCCTTTTTTCCCCATTGACCCCCTCCACACTTCTCCCACCCCCTCCTCAGGCCTTCACCACACTAGTTTGTGTCCATGGGTTATGCATATATGCAGGTAAGTTCTCTGGTTAATCTCTTCCCGCCCCTCCCCGGCTACCCTCTGAAATACTTCAGTGTGCTGCATGCTTCAATGCCTCTGGATCTATTTTGTTTGTCAGTTTATTTTTGTTCATTAGATTCCATATATAAGTGAGATCATATGATACTTGTCTTTCTCTGCCTGGCTTATTTCACTTACAATAATGCTCTCCAGGTCCCTCCATGCTGTCTCAACGGGTAAGAGATCCCTCTATTTTATAGCTGCATAGTATTCCATTGTGTAGAGGTACCACAGTTTTCTTATCTACTGATGGGCACTTGGGCTGTTTCCAAATCTTAGCTAATGTAAATTGTACTGCTATGAACACAATTTACATTATGGTGTTTCTGGCTTCTGAGGCTATATTCCTAGAAGTGGGAACACTGGGTCAAATGGCAGTTCCATTTTTAATTTTTTTAGGAAACTCCACATTGTTTTTCATAGTGGTTGTACTAGTTTGCATTCCCATCAGCAGTGCACTAGGGTTCCTTTTTCTCCACATCCTTGCCAGCACTTGTCATTTGTTGAGTTATTAATGATAGCCATTCTGGAAAGTGTGAGGTGATACATCATTGTTGTTTTAATTTGCATTTCTCAGATGATTAGTGCCAGTGAGCATTTTTTCATATGTATCTTGGCCATTTGCATGTCTATTCAGATCTTCTGACCATTTTTTAATTGGATTGTTTGTCTTCCTTTTGTTGAGTTGTATGAGTACTTTATATATTTTGGAAATTAACCCCCTATCAGATGTATCATTGGCAAATACGTTCTCCCAGAGAGTGGGTTCCCTTTTCATTTTGATGCTGTTTTTCTTTGTTATGCAGAAGCTTTTTATTTTTATGTAGTCTCGTTTGTTTATTTTTTCTTTGTTTCTCTTGCCCTGGGTGATATATCTGTGAACATTCTGCTACAAGAGATGTCTGATATTTGGTGCCTAAGTTTTCTTCTAGAATTTTTATGGTTTCACAACTTACATTTAAGTCTTTTATCCATTTTGAGTTTATTCTTGTGTATGTTGTAAGTTGGTGGTCTATTTTCATTTTTTTGCATGTATCTGTCCAATTTTCCCAATACCATTTATTGAAGAGACTGTCTTTTTTTTTAAGAGACTGTCTTAACTCCATTTTATGCTTTTGCCTCGATTGTCAAATATTAATTGAGCCTAATGGCTTAGGTCAATTTCTGGGTTCTCTGCTCTGTTCCAATGATCTATATGCCTGTTCTTGTGCCAGTTCCAGGCTGTTTTGATTACAGTGGCTTAGTAGTATAACTTGAAATCCGATATTAGGATCCCTCCAACTTTGTTCTTCTTTCTCACGGTCTTTTTTGGTTCCATATAAATTTTTGGAGTGTTTGTTCTGGATCTGTGAAATATGCCATTGGTATTTTAATAGGGATTGTATTGAATCTATAGATTGCTTTAGGTAGTATGGATATTTTAATGATGTTAATTCTACCAATCCATGAACACGGTATATTCTTCTACTTGTGTATATATTTTTCTATCATTTTTCCAAAGTCCTGTAGTTTTCTAAGTACAGGACTTTTATCTCCTTGGTTAACTTTATTCCTAAGTGTCTTTATGTTTTTGTTGCAATGGTAAATGGGATTTTTTTTGTTTCTCTTTCTGAGAAATCATTATTGGTATATAAAAATGCCATCAATTTCTGCATGTTAATTTTGTATCCTGCTACATTGCCGAATTCATTATTAAATCTAGAGTTTTTAATGGAGTCCTTAGGGTTTTCTAAGTACAATATCATGTCATCTGCAAATAATGACAGTTTTACTTCCTTCTTTCCAATCTAAATGCCTCTCATTTTTTCTTCTTGTCTGATCACTGTGGCTAAGACTTCCAGTGCTATGTTGAATAAGAGTGGTGAAAGTGGACATCTTTGTCTTGTTCCCATTCTTTGGGTGAATAGTTTTAGTTTTTGCCCTTTGAGTATGATGTTGGCTGTAGGTTTGTCATATATGGCCTTTATTACATCGAGGTATGATCTCTCTATTCCCACTTTGCTGAGAGTTTTTATAAAAAATGGGTGTTGGTGCTGGGGGTTGGGGGGAGGAGGCTGGAGAGAGGTCAATGGGGGGAAAAGGAGATATATGTAGTATTTGACACAGTAAAGAATTTTTAAAAATGGGTGTTGGGGTGGAATGCTTTTTCTGCATCTATTGAAATGATCATGTGATTTTTGTCTTTCAATTTGTTTATGTGATGTATCACATTATTGATTTGTGAATATTGTACCAGCCTTGTATCCCTGGAATGAATCCCACTTGGTCATGGTGTATGACCTTTTTAATATATTGCTGGATCCAATTTGCTTATATTTTGTTGAGGATTTTAGTATCTATGCTCCTCAGGGATATTTGCCTGTAATTTTCTTTTTAGTGTCTTTATATGGTTTTGGAATTAGGATAATTCTGGCCTCATAAAAAGAGCTTGGAAGTGCTCCTTCCTTTTGGAATTTTTTTTTTTAAATAGTTTGAGGAGTATAGGTGTTAATTCTTCTTTGAATGTTTGATAAAACTCCTCTGTGAAACCATCTAGACCAGGGCTTTTGTTTGCTGGGAGTTTTGGGCTTTTTAAATTACTGCTTCAATTTCATCAGTTGTTATGGGCCTATTCAGATTCTCTGCTTCTTCCTGGTTCAGTTTTGAAAGATTGTATTTTTTTTTTTAAGAATTTGTTCATTTCATTCAGGTTGTCTAGATTGTTCATACTATTTTCTTACAATCCTTTGTATTTTTGTGGTGTCAGTTGTGCCTCCACTTCTTTCATTTCTGATTTTATTTATTTGGGTCCTCTCTCTTTGTTTCTTGATGAAACAAAGGTTCACCAATCTTCTTTATCTTTTCAAAGAACCAGCACTTAATTTCATTGATCTTTTGTATTGTGTTTTTTGAGTCTCCATGTCATTTATTTCTTCTCTGATCTTCATTATTTCTCTCCTTCTACCTACTCTGGGCTTTCCTGTTGTTCTCTTTCCAATTCTTTTAGTTGTAAAATTACATAGTTTATTAGAGGTTTTTCTTGTTTCTTGAGGTAGGCCTGTAATGCTATGAACTTCCCTCTCAGGACTGCTTTCTGCTATGTGTTCATTTTCATTTGTTTCCAGAAAGTTTTTGATTTCTTCCTTGATCTCATTGATAACCCATTCATCCTATATAATAAAGAGGTAATATGCAAATTGACCCTCACGCACTCGCATTAGAAGATGGCCACCCCCATGTCATCACAAGATGGCCACCCCCACATTGTCACAAGATGGCCGGCAGGGGAGGGCAGTTGGGGCAACCAGACCTGCAGGGGAGGGCAGTTGCAGGGGAACCAGGCCTGCAGGGGAGGGCAGTTGGGGGGGACCAGGCCTGCAGGGGAGGGCAGTTGGGGGTGATCGGGCCGGCAGGGGAGCAGTTAGGTGTCAATCAGGCCAGCAGGGGAGCAGTTAGGTGTCAATCAGGCTCACAGGGGAGTTGTTAGGGGGCAATCAGGCAGCCAGGCAGGCGAGTGGTTAGGAGCCAGCAGTCCCAGATTGTGAGAGGGATGTAAGAGAATACAGCTGGGGCTAGGTAGATCTCCCAAGCTTGGATGAGGACACAGAGAGACCCAGCCTGCAAGCTGAAGCTTTATTTTATAGTCAGAGCACAAAAAGTAAAACAAGGGAAGTGGTCAACATGTTTATAGTGTTCTTGTGAGTCTTACCTTGTTTTGGCAGCACTTGCTGCACCTCCCACAGCCCATTAGCTACCTAGGAAGGCACTAGGGAGAACTATAAGATCAAGCTTAATTATGCTAGGAGGGCTCTGCCCTCCAAGCTGGGACTTGTTTGTGGCTCTTCCACAGGTCAGTCCGAGGCTTGATTCTATAGCTGCTCCCTAAAATCAGATACACTCTAAGGCTGGTTTGTTAGCAGTGATGGGTCAGCAAATATCCCCTGGTTCTCCAGGCTCCACCTCCACCTGTCTTCATGTGCCACCCAGTTGTCAATCCTAATTACTCAAAAGTCTGTTTCTGGAAGGGCTTTAGGCAGACTTGTGAGTTTAGACCTCTGGGTCTCCTATAAGGGGGAGGTGTTGTTCAGATTTCAGGGAAAGTGTTGGGTGTGTTTCCCTGCCCCAGAGCTACTCCTCTGAGAGTGTCCCCGAATGTTTTCCTGCCCTCAGATGAGCAGAGATCCTCGTATGTATCCAGTGGGATCAGCTGAAAACCTGGAGCTTCTATCAGCTCCTCCATTCAGAGAAAGCACCAGTCAGGTTCCTGGGTTAGTGGGGCAGTTGACCCCACACCCATGCCAGTGACTGACACTTCCTGAGACAGTTCAAAGCCCTGTAGTCTTGGCCTCTGTTGCTGTCTCCTCTGCAAAGGTCAAGATGCAGGGTGTGGCAGGCAGGGCTCCTGAGGGTGGGGCGGGCCATGTCACTGAGGGCAGTGGTTTTTTCTTTTCCTGAGCTGTGGCTTCTGAAAGGGGCCAGTTCCTCTCAGGAACTATGATCAAATGCAGATCTCCTGGCTGCTTCTTCTCCATGTCTTCCCCCAATGCTTCCTACCCCAGTCTCTCCTCAGGCACCTGCAGTCTGCATCCTCCTCCCTCCACTGAAATTTCTGGTAAGTAGCAGCAAAAGGAAATCCCATGCTCTGGGTTTTAAAAACAACAACCACCACAAACTGCGGCTGTATCTCTGACCAGCTCCAGACTCCCCAGCGTCAGGAAGCCCTGCCCCCTTTCATGGCTGGATGTTACATGGGCCGCTGTTCTTGGCTCTGTGGAGCTCAGTCTGGGTTCTGGGCCTCAGTCTTCTCAGGCAAAAGATCCTCCTGTAGCCGAGAGAGCCCTCCTCACTCTCCACCTGTTGCCCATGGAATCTGGGTCAGCCCCTCTGGAGACCTCGCCCTTTCTACCTGTCTCCAGGTGTTTTCTGTCCTTCCTTGATTTAAGTCTCCTTCTCAGCTGAACCTCAGTTGGTAATTTCAGGTGAATATTCCCCAGTTTAGTTGTATTTTCAGTCTAGCCCTGGGAGGAGAAGCAAGAAAGGTTTGCCTATATCCTCCTCCTATACTAATTATCCATATCCACTTAAACATAAAAGAAAGGAAGGGGGTGGGAAAGAAATGTTATAGAGCTTACAAAGTAAGCATAATAACCCTGCATGGAGGAATGAAATTCCAGAGTTTCTGGGATAAAAGGTGAGGGGATATGAGTATCGCTTAAGAATTCCACACAGAAGGCTAAGGAGATGTCAGTGCCCACTCAGCCTGAATGGGTCCTGAGCCCCTGGGCACCAGGCAGGTCTGGCCAGCTCTCAGGGCTCTCTCCCTTCAAGAGAACACAGTGTGTGGTCAGTCCTATGAGCTGTGAATGTGACTGTCACCAGAGCCAGATCCTGGCTCTTTTCAACTCTCCTCATAAAATAAACTGGACCCCCATGAAAAGTTGAGGTCTGGCCTTTTGCACTGATATTCCCCATAGGTCCAACTGTGCACCAAGAAATAAAAACACATGTATAAAACTGAGGCCCAAGAGGTAATTTATGTTACACACAGGAGACCTTGAGTGCTGGGGGAAGCTCTCTAGCCCCCACCCTCAATAATATGGAGAGCTCTAGCATACAGCTCTGAGCTCCTGGGACTGCTGAGTAACTTTCCACACAGGCTGCTGAGCTCTCCCGCCCATCACTCACCATGTGTTCTTGCATGCCTGCTCACTGTTCTTTCCCTACATTCCTTGAACCTGGCTTAATTTTGCAACTGGTTAACTCAACTCTAAACCCTAGCCTGCTCTACTGGAGCACTGAACCCCTCTCAGCCCTTCCCCCACATGCAAAGTCTTATATCTTTAATTAGATTAGCCAAAAATTTCCTGTCGCTCAGATCTCCCGGTCTTGCATTTTGTACTCTGTGGAGGAATGAGTTTTTGTCCCAAGTCTTTATTACTTATTTAATTATCTCTATGTGTTTACCATGTGAATTTACACTATATACAACTAGATTCAGCAAGTACATTTTCCTGTCCCATTATTCTGGGTTTGGGCACCTGACTTGCTTTGGCTGATAGAATGTAGGAGAACATGATGTGAGCAAGTCTTTCAATGTGCAAGTGTGGTTTGGCTTGCTCTGGTTGTACTCTGGTTCTAGAATAAAATACACAAGGAACCATCCTAAACCCAACATCAAGCACAGAGATTCCCCAGCCAACCGGCAGACCTATAAGCAAGAAAAAATAAATGTTTGTAAGCCACAGAGTTATACAGGATGTTTGAAGTAAAAGCTGACTAATACAGACACCATGAGGAGAAATAGCCTGCCTCATGGGCAATTTTGTTATCTTTCTGAATTTATGTTTGCAATTGATGGTCTCTCCCATGAAAGGCCAATTGCACCAGCCAGGTCAGCTCCTTCCTCAGTCTCCCTCAACTCCCTCCCACCTCACAGGCTGGCTGAGGATCCCAGCCACCTTGATACCATATTGATAGCACTTAACTTAAGAACGTGGGAGCATTTAGTATTTACTATTTTATTCTCAAGTTACACAACTTATGATAGATGAGCCTGATGGTTTTTCAACACAGATCACAAAATTGATCCAGAACTATGATACCCTTTGATCATCCTTCTCCCCTGGTTAGGGAAGTTCTGGTGATGGACAGAGGTGGAGATACAATTGTACAATTCCTCCTGGCAGGGGCCTCGTCTCTCTTAACTATGGTTAACACTGCTTTTTAAAATTGTTATAAATATATCTTACATAAAATTTACCATTTTAACTATTCTTAAATATAAATTCTGTTACACCACCATCCATCTCCAGAACTTTTGATCTTCCCAAATTGAAATTCTGTACCCACTAAAAACTAACTCCCTACTATTCTACTCCCCAAGCCCTTGGTAACTACCATTCCTTTTATGTCTCTATGAATTTTACTAATTTGGTTACCTCATATCAGTGGAATCTCATAATATGTGTCTTCTTGTGTCTGGTTTATTTCACTTAGTATAATGTCTTCTAGGTTCATCCATATTGTAGTATGTGTCAGAATTTCCTTCCTTTTTAAGGCTGAATAATATCCCACTCAATGTATATACCACCTTTTGTGTATCCATTCATCTCTCAATGGATATGTGAGTCACTTCTACATTTGGGCTGTTGTGAATAATGCTGCTATGAGCATGGTATACCGAAGATGAAGCCTGGTGCTTCCTAACTAGGGTATATACAGCTGGGTATACACCAGGAGTTTTATTTCAGAGAAGTGCCAGATTCCAAGCTGGAAAATGAATTGAAGCCTGGAGTCCCTCTCACCAGGCTTGAAGTGAAGAAGAAGCAGGTTGAGAAAAGTGCCTTGGCAGTCCAACAACTTTTTCCAAGGAAACTTTCTTTCTGATTGTCAACTTCAAACATGTTAAACCTTTGGTTGGTCTAGAGCTAAGGGCTACAAAAGTCTTTAGTCTTTTCCTTTGCAGTTCTGCATAGGTAGTTGTTGTCTGTCATCTCCAAAGGTGGTCGCCATCACTTCCTTCTCTCCCTGTATATGCACCTAGTTCATTCCTCAGGAAAGTGGAGTATATTACTGCCCTGTCCCTTCTGATTTCACATGGCCCCTTGATGGGCCTTGACTGACTGAACATGGTGCAAGTGATGCTGTGCTGGTCTGGGCCTGGCCTTTCAGAAGCTGGACATCTTCTGCTTTCTCCCTGGGAGGAATTCAGAAGCATGTAGGAAGGCCAGTTACCATGAGCTCCATGCTGCGAGGAAGCCCACGCTGGCCATGTGGGGAGGGTGCACTAAGGAGAACTGAGGAACCAGCTGACAGAGGAATCAAGGCCCCCATCACATGACCCTACTACAGCCATCTCAGCCAGTAACCCCACACCTCATATTTTGGGAATTCCAGCTGAGGTCTAGATGTTAGTGGCATGGGCACATTCCCTCTATGCCTTGTACAAAATTCTGATCCAGAGAATTTTTGGAAAATAAAATAGTGTTGTTTTATTGCACCAAGTTTTGTTGTCTGGTTATGCAGAAAAAATACCTGAAGCAGGGTCTAGCACTTCATTTAGGAATGTGGGAACACTTAGAATTTACTGTTTATTCTCAGTCTTTTGGAGCCTCAGCAGAAAACGAGTCAAATAAAATCCCATTTTAGCATCTTAGTACATGCTTTTCTAGATATTCTGGGAATATTGAGATGTGATGCTTTGTTAACCTTTAGCAGCCTCTCTTGACAGACACTATCATCAGGAAGAAGCCTCTACAAACACAATTCTGATAATCAGCAGTAAGCTGGCTCTTAATGTTTCAGAGCTGGGGGCAAGAGTACTTATAGAGACCAACATACCATGTGTCTAAATATTTAAAGGCAATAAATCAGGCTAACAACCTAGTAAACTAAATAAAATATGTTCTATCTTGCTGCTTTGAGAAAAATACCTTCATAATGATCCTAATGGCCAACTTCAAATTTAGAATCCTCTACTCTATGGAATTGTACATTGGAATATGGTGGCACTGGAGAGCTGGCCCTAGCTCATGTCCTTTGTTCCATAAGTTGCCTCTTTCCAGGGAGTCAGGAGGGCATTCCCTCATCTTGGTCATGAAAATATGCACAGAGCATTGCTAACGACAGAAGCCCATCTGAACCTTGGTGTGCATGCTCTTGATTGAGTCTTGATCCTGTACTGCCAGCGTGGTTGACCTTTAGTCTCCAGACATCTAAGAGGTTGGAACTGATATAGTATGTTCCAAGTTCCCATGATAAATCATACTGCTACGATGTGCAGTGGCTAAGCCCCTCGGAAAACAAAGACCCTCTTACTAATGGACATTCAGAAGCCTAGAGATCACCTCCCAGTAGCCAAGAGTGAAGGCCAGGTTTCTCTGTAGGTAAGGCTAACTCTTCACTTCACAGGGGCCCAGAATTGGGCTCCTTCTGCCTAGGTCTGGGGTGGCACTGATCAGAAACATGCTCTATGAAGTGACATATGCCCAGTGGGAATGACACAGCAGATGCTATGTGGCTGCAGAGTAAGTTCTCTGAAGAGACCATGCTTGATAAGGGAACAAGGGATGGGAGGAGGCTCCAAGTCCAAGAAGAGAGACCAAAAGTAACAGGAATAATGTCAGGAAGGCCTAGGATGAACTGAGGCTTGTGAAAAAACACCGGCCAAATAGCCTTTTAATGAAGAACAACCTGGTCTGTGACAGTGGGTAGAGCTCCAGATCTGCTCTCCTGCTTCAGAAAGCTCCCTGGAGGAGGGCGATTTGTTCACTTGTCCAATGAGAAAGTCAAGAAAGGTACGAGAAAATTAAAGCCAAAGAGAGCAAAAGGCTAATGAGGAAATCCAACCTTTGCATCCCATGCAGGATGGAGCAAAAATAGGGTTACAGTCATGAGTACACGAAACACAAAGTTTATTCTTGTATTATTATTTGTTAATTATTATATTATTTTCGATAGGAACAACTGTATTTTACTTTTGCTCCACCCTATACTTGGATTTGGTCAGGACTCTGAAAAACTCCCTCAAAGTGAGTGAGATAGGGACACATAGACCAGGTGACAGTGACAGCAGGTAGATTTTTATCTGGCTGTAGATCCCTGTGCTCAAAAGTGGATTACTCTCCACTGGCAAGGTGCCTCTGATGGCCCTGTTTGGGTTCCTCATTTTTATTGTCAACTTGGATCAGGTAAAAGACATTCTTACCACTTTATAGATGACATTTAGCTGGGGCGGGAGGGCGGGGAGTGGTCACTGATACCTTGAAGAGACTATCGGGACTCAGCTGGATCTTGGCAGAACATAACAACAGAGGAGTATGAGATTGCTATATATTCTATAGATGTTACACGTGTTACATAGCTATGAGCCAGGGCAGGCCTGGCTTAATTGGATTTTCTGTGACCAAAGCTGAGGAGTTTTTAGTTATTGGGAATTCTTTATGAGCCCACAATATAGTTTCCCAAAATATGAATAATACCTTAGAATGCATCGAGAGAAACAAAGCAAATAAATCTATGAGGGTAGCAGCAGTTCTGCTGGGGTTTGTACTGGTTAGAGCTCCTCTGCTAGGCTTCCTATGAAACAATCAGGTCCAGAAATAGTTGGTTCAAGTGATGATGACTCTGGAAATTGCATCACTTAGAACTGGTGGCAGAAGCTCAGTGTTTTGTGTCTGAAACAAGAAGGCTTAGAGGAGACTTGCTAGCTGTCCTCTAATACTGAAGGGCCATCATGTGATGGATTTATTCTGTGGTACTCAGGAGGGGAAAGATTAGGATGAATGAATGGAAGTTAAAGGTTTCAACTCAATACACAGGAGAATTTTCCAAGATGAATCCTTACATAATAGTTCCCATTGCTCGAAGGATCCACATAGTGATATTACAGAGAAGGTTTTGGAATCCATGAAGATACAATATCTAAACAAAATGGAAGATCCCTAATGGGGGAGATTTCAAACACTGTGGAAGGCTGTGAGGCTCATCAAGTTAGACCAGGAAGCAGCTGTCTACTGCCCCTCCAGAAATGAAAGGATGGCTCCTGTCCCAGGACTGGATTACCTTCCCCCTTAGGTTTGAAGATTTGTAATAAATCAATAGCTTTGTTGCACTCAGACTGAGGTTCTGGCTTTTCACATTGGCAAAAACAATCTCCCATTTGACTGTAATATAACTGGAATAAAATTAACTCACTTTCCATATGGCCAGGTGTGCAGAAAGCCCACGTTCGTATTCATTTTTCCTGGATTGTGCTTCTTTGTATGTTTCAAACATCTGTACTGCTCAAGGTCTCCTATTCATAGCTGAAGAGATGTTGATATGGCCCAGGGGCTGATTTCTTATACTTACTCTGCTATAAAACTCACAGCAGCTATAAAAACTGGCTATTTTCTAGAACTTGTACCTCTATTATTTTTCATATGCACAATGTGGCACCTGCAAAGATATATCTTTGCTGACCTTGTAAAAATTAAACTTGGCTTTCCTTTTCACTGAAAAGAGCACATGTGATGAAAATCAGATGGGATATGAGGTCATAAGTGGGAGTTTGCCAATGGAGGTGTACTTAAGGGATGGGCAAATAGCAATAGACGCCATATCCTTAGGCTAAGACACTACTTACTGTGAAATGGACACTTTCTGAGGCAACAAGAGTTTATATAAATTTGCATAAGCTTAAGAAAGTTCTGGGGTGTTTGGGGCCTGCAAGGTTGGAAGAAAAAATTCCCCAATACTTATGAAGCTGACTTTCCTGAAAATGCGACACATTTTCCCTAATTCATGTTTATGCATGTCATTCTGACTCTAGTAGATAAATTCTCAGAGGCTATCAGGAAAATTTGTAGCTCATGCTCATGTGGCTCCTTTTGTTGTCACCCTAGGATGAAGACGGGAGCCTGCTGTCTTAGCACATCAATATGAGGTTTTCGATGCTTGGTAACTTGATAAATTGTCATTGCATTTACTTTCACCCCAAACTATTTTCTTTTCTTGCATTTAAAAATGGATTTTCAATGTTCTCAGAATTTCTAAGAGTCTGAGAAAAGAAACAACCTCATAAATGCCATATGTAATGCTTTACCTAATCAATGAGCTTTTGGTAAGTACTAATTGGGAAATAAACTCAGTCTTTTCAAAAGCTAATCACGAATTTACCCCATGGCTTGAGGGACACCCTTGTCCTACCTTCTTTGTTAAACCCTTTGATGAAGGAAAGAGAACATTGGAAGCGTGTGTTGCTGTTGGCAGTTGGTTGAGGACTTGCATCTTGGGAACCTCCAGCCTCTGTGCGTGCAGACCTGCCATGTGCAGATGCATACAGGCACCTGCAAAGGCCAGAGGTGCTTGTAGGTGGACTGGATAGTGCTTCTGGCAGTGACAATTGAGCAAATGCAAGGCTTTGAGGAAGTAAAACAAAAGTCCAAATTGATCAATGCCTGGGCTATAAACCAGACCAACTTAATTACGAATATCCGGGGGTAGGTAGGGCTCGGGCAATCTGTATTTTCTAAGCTACCCAAAGGACCACTGATCCTGGCACCATGCCTTTATCTCACATATTGTAGTCACACCATTAACTAAGGCCAGAACTGGAGGTAGACACCACAGGTATGTTCTTTTTAAGTATAAATAACCCAGAAGGGAAGAAAACTGACCTTAATTCTTAGTGTCTCCAGCCTTAGTCTTTCCACCCTTCCATATTTTCTTCTTTGGTTATGTCCCTAGTTCCCCAGTCCTTCTGGGCTTCTGTGCCTTCAGTTTATCCTCTTCTCGCTGTCCTTGGATGTTTAGGAGAGACCCATTCACAGCCATTGTGACTGATGTGTGTTTACTGCTCCTATAATGACTCCAAACATTTCCCTCCCCTGGATATACACATTTGAACATATTTCAAAGCCCTTAAAGATCACCCTTCTGGGACTTCAGTTTTATCACTTGGAAATAGAGTTTGGGGTTTAAGAACACAGTTTTCACACTGGAACTGTAGGTATTAGCAATGGGTAGAGGAGAAATTCTAAATTGAGAACTTTTGTAATCCTTGAAATCTTACAAAGTTGCCCACACTCTGCATTTTAACATGACTGACTCTGCCGTGTGTTCAGTCCAAAGCATTGATTCAATGCCCATTCTGTGCCACTGAGGGAACCACATAAAAGCTTTATCCTCAGGGACCCATGCCATTCCTCATGCCATTCAAGCAAGATAAGCTCTTCTATCCTTCTTCAGAAAATCCAGGAGTCAGCTGTGAGCCACCTAAACAGGAAAGGTGGGCTGAAAAAAAAAAATGTTTTTCCTAAAGAAGAAAATAAAAAAATAATTGGACTAAAGAGTAAGAAAAAAAATTTTAAATGTGTATAGTGTTATTTATGAATAGTGAACTGACAGATGCTTTAAATGTTTTATTTTTTAAAATATCATTTAAACAAAAATTTCTGTGACATGTAGTCTTTTTATAATCAGAAAACACAAATGAGTATTTTTTTAAAAAAATTTAATCTTTACTGTTCAGATTATTACAGATGTTACTCTTTTTTCCCCCCACAGCTCCCCTCCACCTGGTTCCCACCCCATCCTAGGCCCTCACCACCCCACTGTCCACATCCATAGGTACTGCATACATGCATATAAAATCTTTGATCAATCTCTTCCTGCAGTCCCCACACCCCCTTCCCTCCAAGAATTGTCAGTCCATTCCATTTCCATGCCCCTGATTCTATTACATTCACCAGTTTATTCTGTTCATCAGATTTTTTATTCATTTGATTTTTAGATTCACTTGTTGATAGATATGTATTTGTTGTCACTTTGTTGTTCATAATTTTTATCTTTACCTTTTTCTTCTTCTTCCTCTTCTTAACATTTTGCACTCGGATGTCGAGTGTGACGGTTATTGAATGTATCAATAATTTAAAATATAAAAAAATCCAAATAAATAAGTTTGTATGAAAAGAAACTCCAGTTTTTTATTCTACTGCTGCGCTTTGTAAAATCTGGGGTATTTAAAAAATTAAATCCCAAGTAGAATAAAGGAATTGAGAAAAAAGCAAGTGAGTGCAAAAGGTTAAAGAATACCCTTCAGCATTTCATATAATACTGGTTTGGTGGTGATGAACTCCTTTAGCTTTTTCTTGTCTGTGAAGCTCTTTATCTGACCTTCAATTCTAAATGATAGCTTTGCTGGGTTGAGTAATCTTGGTTGTAGGTTCTTGCTATTCATCACTTTGAATATTTCTTGCCACTCCCTTATGGCCTGCATAGTTTCTGTTGAGAAATCAGCTGACAGTCGTATGGGTGCTTCCTTGTAGGTAACTAACTGTTTTTCTCTTGCTGCTTGTAAGATTCTCTCTTTGTCTTTTGCCCTTGGCATTTTAATTATGATGTGTCTTGGTGTGGTCCTCTTTGGATTCCTCTTGTTTGGGGTTCTCTGCACTTCCTGGACTTGTAAGTCTATTTCTTTCACCAGGTAGGGGAAGTTTTCTGTCATTATTTCTTCAAATAGGTTTTCAATATCTTGCTCTCTCTCTTCTTCTGGCACCCCCATAATTCGGATGTTGGTACACTTGAAGTTGTCCCAGAGGCTCCTTACACTATCTTCATGTTTTTGGATTCTTTTTTTCTTTTTGTTCTCCTGGTTGGGTGTTTTTTTGCTTCCTCATATTTCAAATCTTTGACTTGATTCTTGGGATCCTCTAATCTTCTGTTGAATCTCTATATATTATTCTTTATTTCAGTCAGTATATGCTTAATTTCTGACTGGTCCTTTTCCATTTTTTTGGTATTCTCACTAAGATCCTTGAAGGTTCCACTAAGTTCCTCAGAGGTTTCTAGAAGATTCTTGAGTAACCTTATAACTGGTTTTGAACTCTATATCCAGTAGTTTGCTTTCTTCCATTTGTGACATGTTTCTTTGTCTCCACATTTTGGCTGCTTTCCTGTGTTTGTTCCTATGTATTGGGTAGCTGCTAAGTCTCCTTGAGTTGATAGAGAGGCCTTGTGTGGTAGATGTCCTCTAGGGCCCAGTGGCTCAGCCTCCCCAATCACCTGAGGTGGACACTCTTGATGAACCCCTTTGTGGGCTGTGTGCAATCTTATTGTAGTTAAGCCTTGATTGCTGTTGGTATCACTGGGAGGAATTAACCTCCAGGCCAATTGGCTGTGAGGACCAGCTGTTTCTACAATGGAAGAGCTGCTGTGCAGGAGATACCCTTATGCGGCAGGCCTTGCTTCAGTGGGGCTTTCGTGCTCACTGAGTCTGCCCCTTGAGTGTGTCACTTATGGATGTGAAGAGTTATAATCTGGTATGGTCTCACACTGACCACTGGGTACACTGGCTCTTGGATCTCCAAGGAGGTGCAAAGTCAGCCACTGCCTGAGGCCACCCAGCAGGAGCTACAGAGAGATCTGCAAATTCCTCCTCTTTGTATCAGGTTTGGAAGTGCTTAGATGAGGCCCAGCTGTGAAGCTTTGGGGCTCCCTGACCCAGCTGCAGCTCCCTTGACAGCTTTTAGGCTGAGAAAGGACAGGCCATTCATATGCAAAAGTCGCTTCCCACAGCTTAGGTGGGGTTGTAAATTGGGTGGGGCGGGGTCTCAGGGAATCTCCAGGGTGGAGCAAACAGCAATGGCTACCAGTCAGCCCTGCACCAGGGAGGTCCCAGCACAAAAACAATGGCCACTTCGAGCACCTCCATCTGGAAAAAAGCCGCCCATGCATTCCTGCCCCAATGCCAGATAGTCGAGTTTCTCCTTGTATGTGTCTGGGTCCCCCCGAGTCTCACCTGGCACTGGAGGTCAGAGCTAGCAGGAGCTTGTATCTTCCTCCCGATTAAAAAAGCAGCATACCTGGGTGCTAGCCCGTTCCACACCGCCGCACTTCCTACCAGTCTCAATGCATTTTCTTCTTTACCTCTCTAGTTGTAGTACTTCCACTCAGCCAGCTTTCCCACGGTTCTGGATGATAGTTGTTCTGTCTTTTAGTTGTAATTTTGATGTGGTTGTGGGAGGCAGCAAGTACGGGTGTTTACCTATGCCGCCATCTTGGTTCCTCTCACCAATGAGTATTTTTAAAGAGCAGGCACAGTTCTGGAGGTTGGCCAGCCTCCAGCCCTCTTGTAGATGTTGACATTGTGCCAGCAGGTGCCCGATCCTCTGACTGGAGCTTGCCAGCTCGAAGTGGCACTGCTTCTGGAGAGGGAACTTGTTGAGCCTTATTAAGCATTCGTGCCGCAGTGTGGCACTTTTTGTAAGATTCTTCCTTGGGAGCAGTTTTGACAGCTGGTGGGTAATAGTTCAGGAGCCAGGGTGCAGAGGTGGGGAGCCAGGCCCATGCTGGAATAAGGCTTGCAGAACTGTGAGAATGGCTTGCAGCCCTTAGAAACTTGCCTTCTCATGGCATGAGGAAGTTGAGTGAAGGATTGACTCAGGTGAGCCCACTTTTCCCAAGAAAATGGAGGGAGACTGTTGACTCCCAGATAGGAAAAGATAGGGAAATGACAAAGGATAACTTCCTTCCTTTCTGCATGAATATAAAGTGGCTTTATCTGTAGAAATAGTTGAAAAAAAGAAGCATGAGACATATGAAATGAAAATATGTACTGGAGAGGTGTCTTTGTGTGTAAGAAATCCATTCAGTAAATGTTTACTGAAGTTGCACTTGAGATGTATGCATGACCCAGATGAGCAATCTCTTCTTCAAGGACTATATGTTAGTGTAGTGCAGGGAGACAGGTGACAAACAGAACCATAAATAAGGACGTGATACGGGGTGGTAAAAGGTGCTAAGTGTACTGAAGAAGCCAGGTGTGAGGACATAGCAGGACCAGAACAAGCATCACTGAGTCCTGGGAAGGCATTACACAGGATTTTTTTTTTTTCCAGGTGTGGAGGGGAACGGGATGCAGCCAGAGGACTGGTCTGTCTTTGGAAGAGGGTGGATTCCTTAAAGAGTGGCTCGGGGAGTTAGTGGTGGAGGGATGCAGATGTCCAAGTCTGGAGTTTCATTCTTGTGGGCTGGTGACCTGCAGAAAGAGGCTCACCCTGTTCTTGGGCTGGATGACCTAATAAGGCTTCTTCCATCTTGCCTGCTTCGAGTCTGGCCTGAGAGAGGACGCCCTGTTCTCCCTGGCAGGCACTGCAGAAGCCAGTGTTTAAGATTTCTGAGCACCACTGAATGTTCCAGCCAGACTCTCCATGTGACTTTAGTCTGTGTATGTGGGAGGAGTACAGGAGGGAGGGGACAGTGAGGGAGGGGAGGAGGGTACAGGAGAGAGAGGAGAAGGAGGGCAGGGAGGGTACAGGAGGGAGGGGAAGCGAACCGGAGGGAGGGTACAGTGAGGGGATAGGGAGGGTATGGGAGAGGAGGGAGAGGTGAGGGAGGGGAGGGGAAGGTCAGGGAAGGGAGCTTCCCATTTCAGTGTCTGGCACCAGGCTATCAGCTGAGACAAAGCAGACAGGACGGAGGGATAAGAGAAAAATGCCAGGGCTCCAGCTGTATATTGACAGCTTTTCTAAAGTAGTTGAAGCTGAGGAGAAAGGTTATTGAGAAGGTGAAGAAAATAAAGGACTATTGAGACAGGGATATTTAGTTGCGAGGCACTTCTGCAGCGTTTCTGTGTTAGTCACAGCATTGCTTCTCTCAGGAGCTCACTGGGCAGCCACGGGACTGGGCTCCTCAGGTTTCACTTCTTCCCTTGCCTCCTAGGAGAACATGGGAGAGGACTCCTCCACCTGGAGAGAGGAAAAGGAGTTTGCTTTCCATTCTTTTAGGAGCTTCGAGATCATGGAGTCACATGCTGCCTTTACAGAGGAGGATGCTGGGGCCTTGGAGAGGCGGCACAGGGTGAATGCTGGCCTGGTTCCTTCCAAAACCCATTCCCATTTCTAACATGACATCATGGGTGTCATTTCTGCAAGGTAGTTCTCTGATCTGCGACCCATAAATAAAAGGCTGGGATGGAAGATTGTGTCTGTAGAGATTTTTGTTGTTGTTTGTTTGTTGTTGGGTTTTGTTTTGTTTGTTTTTTCTTTTTGCCATTAAAGAGCACATTTGACAATTAAAGGTATCTCTTCTCATCAAGAGATGGGAAGTCAAGGCCAGTGGGAGCTATGCTGTTAAAGTGGTCTTATCACCAGCTCCACATTTAATAAGTCACCCAAGTGTGGTCACTAGCATGCACCCACATGCTGAGGCCTGGCCGGGCCTTTGGGACCAGGCAGGGGGCATTGTCTCCGAGCACTGGTCCCAGGCAGGGGCATGTCTGAGTGCTCAGTGTTATGTTAGAAAGCAGTTTGAGGCTGGGGCTGGGCATAGGGAGAGTGCAACTCCTGAGCTAGAGCAAGGTGCCAGCCCCAGCTTGGTCAGTAACGCCCTGGGTAACCTTGAGTAAGTCCCTTCCCCTCTCAGTCCCTTTGTGTATGATCATTGCAGTGAGGTGTTAGATGAGACTGCTGCTTCTGGAGCTGTGCTGGTTGGCCAGAAGGAAGGTAAAGAGAGCTTAGGGGAGGGGCCGGAGCTGCTTTTATCCATAGCACTTCTAGCTTTTTTACCATACCATATTATACCATACCATACCATGTCATACCATAACATACACATCATGTCATACCATACCATACCATACATATCATGTCATACCATACCATACATACCATGTCATACCATACCATACCATACTATACCATACCATACCATGCCATGCCACATTATGTCATGCCATACCATGTTATACCATTCTATACCATATCATACCATACCATACATACCATGTCATACCATCCCATACCATACCATATCATGTCATACAATACCATGCCATGTCATGCCATACCATACCATACCATACCATACCATACCATACCATACAATACCATACCATACCATACCATACCATGCCATGCCATGCCATGCCATACCATACCATACCATACCATACCATACCATACCATAAGATTGTATTTGAAAGGATTTTGTGGCCTAAAAGTTTTGAAAACCCCTGTGCCAGGTGACTCCTGAGACCCCTGATCCGTGATTCTAGTATTCATTAAACAGCCCTGAGCAGTGCCAGAGAAGACTGGCAGTGTTCGCTTTGCTTATTTAAGAGTCTGAAAAAATGCCAAGAATTCACAGTCAGAAAAACACCCTTTGGCTCCTCATTTATCTAGAGAGCAAAACAAACTCACTTGACAGATTGTGTGGTTTTAGTGACATGCCAATGTGATGAAACTCTCTCTATAGCTCAGGGGCATTTACTGTTTCCAGACAATTCCACATTCACTGTCCCTGGGACACACCTAAGCAGGTGAGGCCAGAGCTGGTCCTGGGTCAGTGGGCAGAGCCCTGGAAAGCATCTGAGCACCACAGGCCTTGGTCATGTGTGAAGGCAGTATCTATATTTCTTATTGTTTGTGAGGAAACTTAAGATCAGTGACAATGGTGATATGGAAAACCCCACCATAATACAGTAAGTGGGGCCCCAAACTTCAGTCTCATGAAAGAACGAGTTGCATTATTGAAGGTTAAATGAAGAGGTGAAGAGGGTGTAGGGTGAATCTGTGCAGCTGGTTTTGGGGAAGGTCCGGCTAGATAAAGTCCACCTCAGCCCAGCTGCTGTCTGGGACCAATAAGTATGTCACCTTCCTCCCTGAGCATTCTCCAGTGTTAAAGAGGGACTGGGCTTGGGATGAGTCTTCTTGGCCAATGACATTGTATGTAAAATTACATCATTAAGGAACTTTACTATTAGATTCTAGGAAGGAAAAACCTGAATTGCAAATTGGGAAAGCAAAGTGCAGTAGCAACTAGTTTGGCCAACTTAGCATTTCAGGGTATGGTTTTATGGTTCTTTACCTAATAAATATTAAAAGTCTGCCATGTGTTGCCCTGGTTTGGCTCAGTGGATAGAGCGTTGGCCTGTGGACTGAAAGGTCCCGGGTTTGATTCCAGTCAAGGGCATGTACCTTGGTTGCAGGCACATTCCCAGTAGGAAGTGTGCAGGAGGCAGCTGATCAATGTTTCTCTCTCATTGATGTTTCTAACTCTCTCTCTCCCTCCCTCTCTGTAAAACATCAATAAAATATATTTTTTAAAAAAGTCTGCCATGTGCCCTGCACTGTTCTAGAAGAGTGGGTTACATCAGTGAGCAAAATAGACAAATTGTCCTGTCCTGCCTTTGAGAGGCTGATAGTCAATTGTCATTCATTGTCACTTGCCGTGTATTCCAGCTCTCTTGAAGGGATGTGTCACTTGGGTGTATGTGGGGGAGATTGTAGCATAGCTAGGGTGTTGGCATCCGATACCTGGGTTCAGAGTCCTTGCTTCTTACTGGCTTGGTTCTCTCCTTAGTCAGGTTCAGGCCTATGACAGTGCCTGGTGCAGAGTAAGTACTCAGTGCCATGCCCTGCCTGCCTCCAGCACTGTGTTTTTGCCAGGACCCTCTATTTGGTTGCCATGGCCGCTGTGTTTGGGGAGAGTGCAGTAGGATATGGGGCTGTCAGACATTTGTTTCCTCTGCTTGGTGACCCTGGGAGCAGGTGTTGCCTGGGGAAGGGAGAAGCTGCCTGCCCCCAAGTCAGAGGCCTCTGTGCCAGCCTCCCTTGCACAGGCATTCAGGGGGCTGCCTTCACCTTTACGGCTGTGCCCACTCGGAACACTTTGGCTTTTTGCAGTTGGCAGGATGCCTATCCCGGATGACATTCCTTCTGTTCAGACTCTCTGAAGCCTGACTGCTGTGCCGAGGCACAGTGCTCTGCCCTGGACTGGCTGTGTGACCTGAAGTTGATCATTTTACTTCTCTGATCTCAGTGTCGTCAGCAGTAGAATGAAGATAATAATGCTCACTGCTGAGGGTGCTGTGAGCATCAGGCAAGACAAGAAGGTGAAATATTATCTATAATAATAAAATGGTAATATGCTAATTGGACTGGACATCCTTCTGGATGTCCTTCCAGACGAAGCTGGGGCCGGAGGGAAGCCAAGTGGGTTCTGGATGCTGGAGGGAAGCCAGTGCCGGCAGCTGGGGCAAGGAAGGTCTGTTGCACAAATTTTCGTGCATCGGGCCTCTAGTCCTACCTAATAATAGACAAATATGCAAATTGACCGTACCTTCGCTATGCCCGCGATTGGCCAGGAGGCGCGGGGGGGCGGGACTCGGGGTGGCTGGGGTGGCCGATTGGGCCGGCGGGACGCTGAGCTCACATTGCCAGTGGCGGCTTGCGCCATGGCTGTGCTGCGGCACAGAAGGGGCCTCTGGGGCAGTGAGCTCATGTCCCACCACGGTCCATCAAAAGCGAGGGAGCTGGGTGCCTGTCCACTCAGGCACCAGGCCTTTCAGAAGCATCCTGTGGGGCGGAGGCTTCTGAAAGGCCTGGTGCACCAGCGGACAGGCACCCAGCTTCCCTGTGATCGAAAGCGAAAGCGTGTAGGGGACCCTACACGTGCATGATTCAATCATGCACTGGGCCTCTAGTATAACTATAATCAGGATGCTCATTCCCTCATTGAGCTGCACAGCACAGTTCTGTTTGGCCCAAATCTTTGCTGGCCCAGCACGTTAGAGCTATATCACTCTCACTTCCTCCAGTATTACCTTCCAGTCTTCACTGCAGTACAATTTTTCAGCACATTTAGCCCCCTCTGGGGTCACAAAGCCAGTGGATCCTGGCAGCATAAGTCGCATCCCCCTCTGTTGGACTAGAGGCTTCTCGAAGGAGGGCCAGCTGCATTCCCTTTTGCAGCCTCACCATCCCCCCCACCCACCTCCACAGAGCCCAGCAGGTAAGAAGTGCTCAGCACGGGTCTCTCCCCATGTGGGTGCATACACACACACACAAACACACACACACACAAACACAACACACACACACACACACACACACACACACACACACACACACACGAGTGAGGAGATGTCCTTCTTTCCCAAAGATCTGTTCATGTTGTGTCATATAAAAACTTTGGTTCTGAAACTATGGCTCAGGGATTTAAATTTAGACTTTCCTTCTGTCACGAGCCATGGAATAGGCTTGAAATGTATTTCTCATGGCCTGACTTTCTTTTTTGGGCTCTCAGAGGCATGGCTGAGTAGCCAAGTCTGGGGCAGCTTTCAGTTCAGCTTTGGAGAAGGTTCTTATTGAGCATAGGTTTCTTGTGCCACCCCTAGGCTTCCTGATGACACCACAGGCTGGCCCAGATTAACCCTGTGTGTGCTCCCAGCCCTCTCACTGGTCCAGATTAACCCTGTGTGTGCTCCCAGCCCTCTCACTGGCTCCTAGGTGCTCTTCTCAAGGTCTGCCAATGACATCCAAGGTGGCTCAAATGTGATTCTTCTGTCTGGGAATTGAAAACTACATGGGGTTCTACACATAACACCTGGCAGGTGAGCTCAGTTACGAAAGCCCAGTGGGGACTTACAGCTATCTTAGGGTAATGTATCCAAATCCAACTTTACCCTGGTTCTGCTTACATTTTTTTAGCTTTAGAATGTGAAAGGTTATAGTCGGTGGTGCAGTAGTGCACAGGAAGGCTAAATAGCCATGTCGGACAGTGATTAAAGAAACATTTAATTTAAGGAAAAGGCGATAGGGAATGGGGATATCTAAAGGGAAGGGTTACACAGTACTGAGTCAGAGGATATATGGGGTCCATGATGGCAGCAAAAATATACTTGAGACATGAAACAAGGAAGGACATAGAAGAAACAATAGGAAAGCCTGGGCTAGACTGCTTTGGCTCACTGAGAAGTCAGAGAAAAGGGGGCCTTGGAAACAGGTTCAGGGGGTTAGCATGGGATGAGCTGCCACTGCCCGTTGCTCCTCTGGTTGCAAGTCTTGTGGGGTCTCTTAGAGGCTGTGTAGTAAGTACCTGTGGGGGAATGACATGGGTATGCTCCTTGGAGGGAGAGCATGCACTGGGTCCTTTGTCCTGAGCATATTTATTTCTTTTTTTACAGTTGGAAGTCTTAGGGGAGGCCTCAGGGGAGGGTCTTAATAGAATACTCATCAGCTTTCCAGGTGTGCTCGTCAGGGTACTGGTCTCTACTGATTGGTTGGTGTCAGAGCAGGGGTTCATTAGTCAAAGCAGCTGGTCCTGAGGCAGTCACAACGTCACTTGTCTGGTTTTGCTGATTTTCTGGAGTTGGAACTGAAATACAACTGAGGCCTAGATGTTATCTTTAGAGAGGAAAAGTCAGGGGGTCTAAGCTGCCTGACCAGCGATATGCTAGGGGAAGATAGGTTACCCTGGGGGTGAGGTTCTTATTTTCACAGCTTTTCCCCTTGCTAGACACATTCAACACTTTATTATAAAGGGGGTTTTGTTTAGATTATTTTGCTGACTATAGCTAAATGTAAGTGTTCTGAGCATGTTTAAGATGGGTGAGGCTAAGCTATGATGTTTGGTAGGTTAGGTGTATTAAATGCATTTCAACTTACAATATTTTCAACTGACAATGGATTTATCAGAAGGTACTCCCATCATAAGTTGAAAAGTGTCTGCATTTGATAAAATGAAGACATTAATACAGGAAATAGCCTTCCTGAAGGGTTAGATTAATTACTTTAATCCTCCAGTCCCCGTTTTTAGTGAGATGCTGGTTGTAATCAGTCCTGTAATGAGAGTCACCAGATTAATCTGGGCAGGGAGAGTACGGTGATCCAGAGGAACAACATATGCCAATGAGAGCTAACGAGCAAACAGAGCATCACCAGTGCCAGTGGGAATTAACGACACTGAGTCTGTGGGCCAGAGAGGAAATCCCTCTCACCACACTGGCTTTTCACCTGCTATTGCATGTTGTCATTTTGAAACCCGTGGATCGCGACTTCTCTTCTGTGGTGATGGAGCGGAAGAGCGCACTTGCATTATGGCACACGTGGCTGTGATGCTGAGAGTTGTGAGATCTAATTTGCTCCTTTTCTTTTCTAGGCAATTTTGAGTTACAATTTCTCCTCATTCGTAAAGGGACTCTTAGAATAAGATCACTTTCCTCTCCAAATACTTTGAGATTTTATAATTCATTAGGGGGTTCGGTGGGAACCAGAGTTTTCTGCTGTTATCAGGCCCAGGGCTATGCGTTTGAGAAGTTTCCAAGGCAGCAGAAAAAAACAACTCAGATCAGTTTCAAAACAGATTTGGGGCAGGGTAGGGCAGAGCAAGATCTTTTAAGGAAGTATCTGGAAACTGTGGAACTCTATACCTCTAGAACCCGTAGAAAGTTTCCTTTGCTTCCCCATTCTCATAGGAAGAATGGCTTTCTGATCATGGTCAAATTTCTCTCCTTTTCAGTGTATGTGGAAAGACCTCAGGTTAAATGTTTAGAAATTACATAGATTGGGCATCAGGGTTAGCTTTAGGCAAACTCTAAAGTTATATTTTTCTGTTTCTGGCCCTTCTTTTCTCTCGTTATTCCATTCTCCAGCTTCCAACCAGTAGTAGATGTTCACTGTCTTTCAAATACTTATTTTATGAAAGTATCCTACCTAATAAAAGAGTGATATGCAAATTGACCACACCTTTGCTACGCCCAAGCCATGCCCACCAGCCAATCAGGGCGAGTATGCAAATTAACTCAACCAAGATGGCAGTTAATTTGCATACATAGACACCCTGAGTGGACCCCCTGCAACGGATTGCAGGGAGCTGGGGGTTGCTTCGGCCTGGTGCACCAGTGGACCCTCTGTGATCGATCGAAGGGAGCTGGGTGTCTGCTCTGGCCCAGGCTGAAAGCCTCTGGCGGAGGCTTTTGGCCTGGTACTGGAGCAGAACCCCTGCAATCGATCACAGGGAGCTGGGGGTCTGCTCCTGCTCAAGAGGCTTTCAGCCTGGGCAGGCCTGGGCAGGGGCTGAGCCGGTGATCAGAGGAAGCTGGAGGGGCCTGCTCAAGCCTAAAGCTTCAGCCAGAGGCTTTAGGCCTGGGTAGGGCCCAGCCCTCGATTGGTGTGAACTATAGAGGAAACACCTTTTCTGACTGCACATTGGCTAAGCTTCCTGTATGCCACTGGTAATATTCTTAGTAACTTGGGTAATAAGAATCCAAAAAGGTGATCTAGGGTTTTTCCACCACACTTCTGGAGAAACAAAACGAAGGTCCACTGCTGGAGGGACTAAGAAAGATCATATCTTGCCCTAGCTGGTTTGACTCAGTGGATAATGCCTTGGCCTGCCGACAGCAGGGTCTGGGTTCGATTCTGATCAAGGGCATGTACCTAGGTTACAGGCTCCTCCCTGTCCAGGGCCCAGATCAGGGCTCATGCAGGAGGCAACCAATCAAAGTGTTCCTCTCACTGTGATGTTTCTCTCTGTCTTTCTCTTTCTCTTCCACACTCTCTAAAAGTCAATGGAAACATATCCTCAGGTGAAGATAATAAATAAATAAATAAATGCATATCCTATGAAAGACACATCTTGAAAATGCCTAAAGAAAGTTGTCATTTTTTCTTGGTGAAGGGACTGGAGTCCTTGTTGATGAAAACACCTTGGTGGCTGTGGTGACTGGCAGTGGCTGCAGCAGCGGGGTGATGGGGCTGCTGCCTTCCCCTGATCAGCCCAGTTGCCTCCCACAAAGGGAGGCCAGACTGCGGCTTAGGCCCACTCCCCGTGGGGCGCAGGCCTAAGCCATCAGTAGGACATCCCCTAAGGGCTCCCAGTATGTGAGAGGGGGCAGGTTGGGCTGAGGGGCCCCCAACCCCCAGTGCACGAATTTCGTGTACCGTTGAATATAAGCCACATAGTCTCCAGTATAAATAATGTGGGATTCTAGAATCTCAGAGTTGGATAGAGCATAAACTCTATCCACACTGTAGTGGGTTAAGTGGAGGCTCCACAAAATATATGCCCACCTGGAGTTTTGAATGTGACCTTATTTGGAAAAAGAGTTTTTGCAGATATAATTAAGTTAAGGATATTAAAATGAGATCATCCTGGATTATCTGGATGGGGCTTAAATCCAATGATAAGTGTCCTTATAAGAAGAGGAGAAAACACAGACAATGGAAACAATAACAGGACGCCACATGATGATGGAGGAGTGACTGGAGTTCTGCACAAGCAAAATTTAGTATGGATTGCATGCAGCCAGGAGCTAGAAGAAAAGCTCAGAACGAATTCTCCCTCAGAGCCTACAGAAGGAATTAACCCTGTTGATACCTTGCTTTCAGACTTCCGTCCTCCACAACTGTGAGAGAACAAACTTCTGTTGTTTTAGCCAGATAGTCTGTAGAAATTTGTTATGACAGCCCTGGGAAACTAATATATATTCCATCCTCTAATTTATCCTTGAATTCCTTGCATAAAATCTCCAAGTGACTGTCCACTCTGTTTGAAGACATTTAATCTAATCTAGTGCATTCTTTCTTCTACCAGATAATTCATTTTTTGCCAAATCTGTCATTGACAGCCCTATCAGAGGACTCCTCCTATTTCACACTTTTTTTTTAATTTTATTGATTTTTTACAGAGAGGAAGAGAGAGGAATAGAGAGTTAGAAACATCGATGAGAGAGAAACATCGACCAGCTGCCTCCTGCACACCCCCCACCGGGGATGTGCCTGCAACCAAGGCACATGCCCTTGACCGGAATCGAACCTGGGACCCTTGAGTCCACAGGCCGACGCTCTATCCACTGAGCCAAACTGGTTTTGGCCTATTTCACACTTTTAACATCAACATTATTGAGATATATTGATATACAAGCAAATGTACCCATTCTGAGTGTACAGTTCAATGAATTTTGAAAATGTATACACCCATGTGACCACTACCACAATAAAAATGTGGGACATTTCCATCTCTCCTCAAATTTCCACATGCCCCTTTGTAGTCAACCTCCCACCCCCACCAATGTTGGCCTGAGGCAACCGCTTTCTGCTTTCTGTCATTCTAGATTAGTTTCGCCTTTCCAAGAATTTCATATAAATGAAATCATACTCCATATTTTATGTTTTCATAAAATAAAGGGGAAAGCCAGAGAAACCCCATCGAAGAGAATGGGTGTCACTGATGTGAATGTGCTGACCAGCTGGTCCTGGCACAGCCCGATCTGAAGGCAGAGCCAATGCGGCGTGCTGGAGCTCAGGCTGCCTTCCTCTGTGGCACTCTGTGTTCACTACCACTTCGCTGCCCTCATTCTGGGAGCCGCATTGCCTTTGGCCCACATCTGCCAACTGGGAAAGTAAACAACTAACGAAACCCCTGGAAAAGCATCTTTGCTGAAGAGTTTGCTAATCTTCCAGGAGAATCAGACAGGAAGTGTGTCCACTCCGTTCTTACTGACAACCCAGATAATGTAAACTCCCTGTTTCCTCTACAGCTGGCCCAGGAATTGGCTTCTCTGATACAATGAGGGAAGCTTGTTTCTCATTATGTAGCAGTTGGACGCCCCTCACTCTGTTAGCTCCTAGTGCTACTTTTCCCTCTTTTGTCAAGAGTTTTGTTTTCTTTCTTCATCTTATTCACCTCCAGGCTGAAAAAAAAAAGTGTGACAGAGAATAATGGTTTAATCTTTTCATCATGTTCTCTTCTCCCTAATCCTGTCCGGTCCTTCACCCATGCACAGAACATTTTTATGACTGAGTAGACAGAAATGGCCTTTTGGAGTCCAGCGCACAGTTGACATATTGTTGCTATTCTTCCTAGTAAAAGAATTTCCAGGAAAGAGCGACTGGTGGTGACTGAATATGTCTTCAGAAAAGAGAAAATGAATTTGCAGTCCATATAAACCTGAGGACATTACCCTTCTCCGGTTCTCCTGAGAATTCCAGTGCCGGCAGGAGAAATGCCTGTGCCCCGCCCCCCCCTCCTCTCAGTGTGTAGGCTGGACCAGTGCTTCTCAAAGTGTGGTTCTTGACCAGTGACATCAGCATCACCTATGTATTAGTTATCTGTTGCTGTATAACAAGTTATCCCAAAAGTTAGTGGCTTTTAACACCAATAAACATTTGTTATTTCTCACAGTTTCCATGGGTCAGGAATTCAGGAGTGACTTAGCAGGGACATCTTCGTGTAGGGTCTCCCATGAGGCTGCAGGCAAGTTGTCACCAGAGCTGCTGTCACCTGCAGGCTCTACTGGGACTGGAGCATCAGTTTCTAAGGTGGTGCCCTCACCTGGCTGTCAAATTGGTGCTGATGTTGGTAGCAGTCTTCATTTCCTCCCTAGGCTGCTGGAGTGTCCTCAAGACATGGGGTTTGGCCCGCCCCATGCTCTGAGAGAGAGGGCACAGAAGCTGTCCTGCCTTTGAGAACTTTGTCTTGAAATCATATGCCATCACATCCATTGAATATAGTTAGAAGTGAGTGACTGAATCTGACCCACACTCAAAGGGAGAAAAATGAGACCCCTCCTTTTGAAGGGAGGAGTGCCAAAGAATTTGTGGATGATTGTTAAAAATATTTTACCTGATTGAGAAATGCAAATTCTTGGGCCACACAGACCTATTGAATCAGAATCTCTGGGTTTCAAGTACAGCAATCTGTCTTCACAAGCCTTCTTCGTGATTTTATTCTGGCTAAGGTTGGAGAACTATCAGGTTAGACCAGTGATAGGCAACCTTTTGAGCTTGGTGTGTCAAACTTCGCCAAAAAACTGAGCATAACTCGGGTAGTGTGTCACTTTGAGGAAAATACATTATTTCGCAAATGTTTCATCCTCGGGAGCAGCAAAGGTTTCATCCTCGGCATGTGGCCGCCTCAGTGGCCGCGTGTCATCAGAAATGGCTATGCGTGTCAGTGCTGACACGTGTGTCATAGGTTCGCCATCACTGGGTTAGACTAAAGAACACTGGACACCTCAACTCACTTGTGGGTAGCTGAGATGAAGCCTTACTTACCAGGGTTACCTTTTAGAAGCTGAGTTTTAATAAATTTAACAAAAGCTACTAGCCTTAATTCAAGTTAATCCACAAGAAAGATGTAGTAGGTAGAATAATGGTCCCCAAAGATACCCACATTGTAGAAGACTGTGAATATGATACCTAACATGGCAAAAGAGACTTCACAGGCATGATTAAATTAAGGCTCTTGAGGTGGGAGCATATCTTGGATTACCCAGGTGGGCCCAAAGTAATTGCAGGGTCAGAGTCAGAGAGAATCAGAGAAGAAAACATGATGATGAAAGCAGAGTAAGGGGAAGGTATGGGGGACAGGACCTTCACCCATGTCTTAGCTAGAACAGCTTCCCTCCTCTGTGTTTACCTGTTGATCTCATTGCACCATTTCATTAGAAAAAACATCCCTTGGCTTTCAAAAGAGGAAGAAAAGTTTGAAACCCTGAGGCTAGAGGGAAGTTACTTGCCTGCCTCTTCTTTGTCCCTTCCATCACCTCCTGGAAGTCATTTAGACAAGACTCCTTCTCAAGACCATGACCAGAAGCAATAAATCATTTGAACTTGAATATTGAGATAATTCATCATCTGGAGTTTCTGTATTTATAAAAATTTCTTCAAAAAGTTGATATATTGCAATGGTGAACACGCAATACAATATACAGACGGTGTATTACAGAACTGTACATCTTAACCTATATAACGTTATTCACGAATGTCACCCCAATAAATTCAATAAAAAATATAAAGCAAGTATTAATTCAGTGCTTTACTTGGTTAAAAGCAATTAAGAAAAAAATTTGATCTAAAAACTTATTTTCAAGGATGAAGTTAATAGAAAAAGTAGTGTATTGGATTATTTTCCTTCTAGGATTAACTAAACTTTTTTATATTTCTATTCTCAGAAACACTGTATTCTGTTCCACTTAAACATACACATGTGAGTGCACATACTTTATAGAACATACTGTACATGTCTGTTGCAGTAAAGTTTTACACTGCTTCTGACCCAAAACAATAAAGTTTGGATAAAAGAGGAGGGCCTTTGGAAATTTCTTCAAGCCACATAATTCTCAACCCCCAAGGGGCTTCTTAGCAGAGCTGACAGCCTCATTGGCTAAGGAGAGGCTGGTTTGTCAAGAGGTGGGAGCCTCACACTTGGTAGGTGAAGTTATTAAACTTTTTACATTAAACTAGAGGCCTGGTGCATGAATTTGGGCACAGGTGGGGTCCCTCTGTGTTGCCTGTGGGGATCAGGCCAAAACCCATAGTCCAACACCACCTGCAGCTCCTGCCTGACACTCCCGCTCATCCCAGCCCCACTGTGCCTGCTGCAGGCTCACACCCAATCAGTCTCCATTGGGAGAGACTCACGCTGCTGCAGCAGCGCTCACCAACCATGAGCCCTGGGTCTCGCGTCTTCCAGAGGGGAGTGGCCTGCAGGATCAGGCCGAAACTGGCTCTCCGACATTCCCTGAGGGGTCCCAGATTGCAATGGGGCACAGGCCAGGCTGAGGGACCCCACTGGTGCACAATCAGGGCCAGGGAGGGACCGCAGGAAGGCTGCAGGGCGTGTCCAGCCCCATCTTGGCCCAGTCCCAATTGGGGCCAATAGGGGCTGGGCCGGCCGGCCGGGGAGGGACATGGGAGGTTGTCCAGCTGGGGAGGGACCCCGGAGAGGGCTCCAGGGCATGTCCGGCCCATCTCGCTCAGTCCCGATTGCAAGCTAAGCTACTGGTCAGAGCATCTGCCCCCTGGTGGTTAGTGCACGTCATAGTGAGCGGTTGAACAGCCTTAGCATATCATTAGCATATTATGCTTTGATTGTTTGAACAGTCGACTGGTCACTGGACAACCCAACAGTTAGCATATTAGGCTTTTATTATATAGGATGTTAAAGGTGTTGAATGGGTTGAGATCACACTTCTTGCCTCTGACAATAATTTTACGTTTATCAGATACCGTTTTGTGTTAAATATATATATATTTCCCCAACTAGAGCAAATTCCCCTGGGAAGGGCGGGCATGCCCGTGCTTCTCTCTCCTGGGCAGAATTAATGTGTGATAAGTTCCGGCTGGGGCATTGTCCTTGGTTTTCTGGGTACGGACCCGCTCTAGGTCTCATCCCTGAAAATCTCATCCCTGAAAATCCAGGTTTGTGGGTTAGAGGAGCTCTGCTTCTTTTTAGTTTTAAAGCTCTTTGGTTACTTGATGGGTGAAAATAATTAGAATAAAATAATTCTCAACTTTAAGGTAAGAAGGGAGACCTGTCATGCTTGACAGTAGTAACAGAAAAATTAGGCTATACTTAACACAATCATTTCCATGTAAACTACGATCCCATCTACAGCAATGTGTCAATGAGAACAATCCTCATTTTAAAACAACCTGGAACAAGTAGGGCTAGAGGTGGATTTGCCTGTAGCCCATGAGGCTAACACTTAGGTGGCTCTCATTGGTGCAAACTCTCCCTGGGAAAGGTCGTAGCAATATCATTGCATGTTCTTTTATTTTGTAAACCTGGAAAAGTACAGTATTTTGGCTGTCATCTATTAAGACTGCCATTTCCTCCCATTTATGCTTCTCCTCCTCTTGGCTAGGGCTGGGGAAAACGGTGGGCCTTTTATGGATCCAACTAAATATACCCTACTTTGAGTGTAGTAGGGTATATTGATGTGGTTCACTCTGAGAACTTTAGAAAATCACAGGTCAGAACACAAACCTGAGTTGTGGGTTCAATCCCTGGTGGGGTGCATACAGTAGGCAACTGATTGATGTATCTCTCACATCAATGTTTCTTTTCTCTCCCTCTCCTTCTCCCTCTCCTCCTCCCTCTCTAAATCACAAACACAAAACAAAAGCAATTGTTGGGAAATAGGAGCACAGGAAAGGAGAGGAAAATGAAAAGCCAGAATGAATAGTTTATCTTTGAATAATCAGTCCTGTTTTAATAACCAGCAGGGCGTTAGAATTAGGCTTGTCAGGAACAAGGGGTTTGGAATCAAGCTGGGTTCCAATCTCAGTTGTACCAAGTGCCAACTATGTAATTATGAATAGAATATTTTTCTTTGAATCCACTTCCTCACAGAATATCTCCCATGGTAGTTGTGAACTTTTGATGCTTTAACATACATATATACACATCATAGGCAATCCATAAATTACAGCATTTTGAAAATTATGCCATTGAATGTTCTCTTATAGTGCACTTAATTTAAATATAAAAAATTCCAAGCGAGGAAAAAGATCTCCTTTAGAGATTGTTTAATTTTGATGGGGCCATGAGAACTTTAAAGGAGGAAATTGGGGCTTTGTAAGCAGTGACTTGCACAAGTTCATGGCCCTTGGGAGCAGCAAAGCTGGTCTTAAACCCCACCTGTTGTACTAGGATTGCAGTTAGGATGTGTGGGTGCAGGCACGAAGTACTCTTGGTGCCAGCAAAGAAAGCAGTTGTCTTTGATCAGTGCGTAGGCACTGCATGCATACATAGTATCTCAGTATACACCTCACCAATGCCCTGTGCGGAAGCTGCAATATCGCCCATTTTACAGATGATAAAACTGAGGCCAGAAAAGCAAAGAACTTGCTCAGGGTAACACAGTAATGAATGTCAAGACTTGAATTCAATCCTAGGTTTGTACAACCCTGAAGTCAAGCCCCACCCCTCATTTCACACTGCCCTGTCCTCTAAGACTCCAACCATTTGGGGATCAGTTGCAACTGCAAAGCCACTGGCTGTGGTTCCATATTCTTCCCTCCGATGCAACCTTGGTGATGCCACAAAAGCCACCATTTTCGGTTACCTGAACACCGCTGGAAGAACCTGTCCTGGATGTACCCAGGCTTTCCTTTCAGGGGTTTATAAAGTGTTTGTCACAGTTTTCACAGAAATATTTTTCACAAAGTTAAAGAATTAGGGAAACAACTCAAACATTTGTTTAGGTCATTGCCTCAGAAGACACACACCTGAACCCAGCCAAACGTATGCAAACTTCTTTTCCTTTAGTTCAGTGGCTCTCAACCTTGGCTGACATTGGAACCACTGGAAAGGTTTTAGGATGATACTATGCCCAGGCTCCATCCAAGACTAACAAAGTTGGAATCTCCCAGAATGGGGCTTGACATGGCAGTCTAGAAGCTCACCAGATGAAGCGAGTGAACGACAGCCGAGGTTAAAGATTGCATGGCCTTCCTCAGCAATCCTTTCCAACTCGAATTTTCTGACACAGAAAAATTGCCTCATTCCTAACCAAGCTCCCTTCTGCGGGAGATAAGTTTCCCTGGCAATTATATACAGTCGTATGGAGGTATTGATTAATACACACACACACACACACACACACACACACACACACACACACACACATGTAAGGACAATTTGTTACTATATTACCAAAATCTTTAAAACTGCATATCCCTTCATCTAGCATTTTAATTTCTGTGACTTTATCCTGAGAGGAAGTAAGAGGTGTCTGCAAAGAAGTTCACATGGAAGTTCATTAAAGCATGATTTATGACAGTAAATTTTGGAGACTATCTAGATAGCCAGTTGTGAGGCTGACTGAGTGATGCAACCATTACCTTTCTATTTAGGTGTATGTCAACCAGCATAGGAAATACTGTACTAGAAACAGTACAAGTCAAGTTTTGGTTAAAAACACAGTTATTTTTCACATGCATGGGGAAAATATTGAAAGAATTTACTTTCAAACATATTATGTCTCAGTTGTTACCTTCAATGGTTGGCTTATGACACCCCCCATCACCTTTATTGAGATATAATTGACATGTAACATGACTAATGTTTTAAATGCTCTTTTGTATTATTATTGTTGAATTAGAAAATCCTAATTTAAAATGCAATCTAGAAACGAGTGTCCCTCCATTGTTTACTTACCTTTCATGTGTTATTTTTCATTGCAAGCATCAGTGGTATTTGCTAAAACAATTGTTCAGGTATCTTCTGAAAAAGATCTTCTCCTTTTTTGTTGTTGTTAAACTCAGTTGTCTTCAGGACAGACTAGGACATTCTCTCTTCTTTAAACTACCCAGACCCCCTGGACTAGAGTGAATAGCTAAGGTCAGGTGAATTTTTGAGAGAGCAGCAGCTAGACCCTCACATAGGAGGAGCTGCTGTAAGGAAAATCCACAGGACGGCATTGAACCTGGCTCTTGGTAAACAACTTATATTTGCTGGATGAATAAATGAAGAATGTATTTGTTAATATTCTTACAATAAGAAAACATAGAGAAAATCGTATTTGTGCCTTTAAGAAGAAAGAACAAGGAATTTTTAAAAATAGCTGCACTATCCCTTTAAGAATTGGAACAAAGCATTCCACAGAGAAAGTGGCAGTAAAGTGAGAATGAAGTAGAGCATGGAGCTGGAGTGAGGAGAGAGCTCTGAGAGTGAACAGACATCCCTATGGGCTCTAGAAAGAGGACTGCATCATGTCAGAGCAAAGTGCCCTACTTGATTTCATGATGGCAAATAAAGAAAGTAACACTTTTTAAATCTCCAGTGCAAGTCAGAACCTAAAGGAGGTTCTGAGGTTAAAGGAGATGCTATAAGCATTACTAAGATGTCACGTTCAGATGGGGCAAGGAAAGGAAAACGAGGCAAGGGAAATGACAGCTCCATGGAATGTGCTCACTACAGCCCCCGAAAGAATTTGGTCCAAGGGTCCCATCCATACCTCAGTAGCTGCTTCCCTGTCCTGGACTTGGGGCTGCAGTCAGGGCTGGGCTGGAGGGAGCAGTGGACATTGTTTGACACCTGCTCAGGAGTTGCCGGAGGCAAGACGTTAAAGAGAAGCATGGTTTTCCAATGGACTTGGGCAAAGGAATATCTATTCTGTGAGAAGCAGAGGTTCCGAGTCCACAGTGGCCGTTCCAGGGAGTAGGCTGGGCAGGGTGAGGAGGTTCAGGGGCCCTATGCCCATCTGAACTGAGCCACAGAACTTTCACTAAAGCAGATCTGCTCACAGATTAATGTTGATTTGCCCAGCGACAACTAGGACTTATTCTTCCAATGTTTCCTAGGCTGACGGCAAGGACCAGGGGCCATTCCACATGATTTCTTCCCATTACAGATGTCCCTCTAAGTCCAGCCTGGGTGAGTGAGTGAGAGCATCAGCTTTATTTGTCCCCCTTGTTGACAAGCAATGCAAGCATACTCCAGGTCCCTGCTAGCAAAGGAGACAGGTGAGTGCCCATGGGCTGTGGTTTCAGCCAGTCTTGGGTTCAAACCCAGCCTGGGCAGAGACAAGATCCAACCAGGCTGGGATAAGGGTGAGTAAGACTAAGTCCTACATGTACAAGGTCAGATCCTGTCTTTACTTGGAATTTTGACATTTTATTTATTATGGGTATTTTTTTATTAATTTATATTTTCTAAGATATTACATTAACATATTCTTTGCCCTGATTGCTGAGTTTGGGGGCCTCCTTTATATTCTGTTTCCATCTTGAGCTCCCTCACTTGCTTCCCAAGTTACAATTTTGGCTAGCCCAATCACTGACCAGCTCTGGGCAGCAGGGCATGTCACTTTAAATCTTGCTTCCATCATCTGTAAAATGAGGTAATTGAGAAAGCCCATCTTATGGGGTTTTGTAAAGTTAAATGAGATCATGACTGTAGGCCTCTGAGCACAGGCCTGGACTACAGTTGGTGCCTTTGCCTTTGCTTGGTCTTCCTGTGGCCAGGACTGGCTGTTGTAGGCAGCAGGCCTCAGGGCAGTGCGTGCCTCCTGAAGGAGACATAGGCTTGAAAAGAGAACATGGATGGGTCAGGGCCCCAAAAAGCATGTTCTTGCCAATAAGAACCGCCTCCTTAAAGACAGAAAATGGCCCATAAGCCACTTCTGGACACTGACTGATATTGCTCAGCCCATTTATAGTGACCGGACTCTAACTCAGCTGGGCTCCCAGTTGTTAAAAACGTGAACAAGTGCACAGTTCCCAGGGAAGAAGAAATGCTCTTTGCCAAGCATCAGCCAAAATCATGGTGTGGGGTGGAAAGCCTCAGCAAGTGCTCGCCTCTTAGACAGACTGGCTTCAGCTTAGAGATTTGCCAGACATGAGTAGGAAATATAGGCAAGAAATAGACTAAACTCCTGTGAACACACTCACCAACCAATGCTGCTCTATGCCCTCAATGCACAGAAACCTATGCTGTGAGTGAGTTCAGGGTGAAAAGATAGGCTAAGAAATACATTTACCAACTATACACTTCCTTCCACACATTCTGGGACACAACAGTTTATGCTAAAATGAACATTTTACTATGCCAGAAGAACACCATTGGTACATAAAATCGCTATATTGGTCTCATAAATATACAACAGTAAGACTGGATAGATCTCATGTTTACCAGTAAAATTGAAATCCTCCCTGAAAATTTTAGAAAACTTTCAGCTGAGAGATTCAGCCGAGAGATTGTGGACTAGTGAAATTTGTGAAATTGTTCCATGTTTAAGGCTTTAAGCACTGAAAACTTCTGTTCTATTTTCTAGGGTAAAATTCAATTCTTAAAAAAATGACAAAAAAAGGAGACATATGTAAAACTTTATACTATAAAAAAAAAAAAAGAATAAAATAAATGGTAAAATACCAAAAAAAAAAAAAATGACGAGGGAAATGATTGGCAAAATTTTAAAAAATGTTTTTATTAATTTCAGAAAGAGGAAAGGAGAGAGCAAGATAGAAACATCAATGATGAGAGAGAAACATCTATCAGTGGCCTCCTGCATGTCCCCTACTGGGGATCAAGCCCGCAACCCAAGCTTGTGCCCTGATGGAGAATTGTACCATGACCTCTGGGTTCATGGGTTGATGCTCAGCCACTGAACCACACCAGCTGGGTAAATGGCTGCAGAACTTTTGACTTCAAATGTCTTTACTATGTAGAATATAGAAATAGCTTGAGATTGGTAGAATAACTCCCCCACCCACCAAAGAGGTCCATGCCCTAATCCCTGAAACCTGTAAATACATGACCTTCCATGGCAAAACAAAACAAAACAAAACACTTTGCAGATATGATTAAGTTAAAGATCCTGAGATGGGGAGATGATCTTGCATTATTTGAATGGACCCAAATTAATCACATGGGTCTATTTAAAATCAGAGAACCTTTTCCTACAATAGTTAAGGTATATGTGATGGTGGAAGAAGGGTCAGAGAGATGTAATTTGCTGGCTTTAAATATAGAGGAAGAGGCTACAAGCCAAGGAATGTGAGCAGCTTCTAGAAACTGGAAAAAAAGAAAAGAAAATGGACTTTTCCGTAGAACCTCCAGAAAGGAACACAGCCCCAAGAACACCATTTTAGCCCAGTGAGTCTTGTGTTGAACTTATAACCTACCAAACTGCAAACTAATACACAGAAGAAATTATATAACTTTTTACTAGTCACTTTTATAATATACTAGAGGCCTGGTGCACGACATTTGTGCATGGGGCGGGGGGGTGTCCCTCAGCCCAGCCTGCACCCTCTCCAATCTGGGACCCCTTGAGGGATGTCCGACTGCCCTAAATGGGCAGTCGGACATCCCTCTCACAATCCAGGACTGCTGGCTCCCAACTGCTTACCTGCCTGCCTTCCTGATTGCCCCTAACCACTTCTGCCTACCAGCCTGATCACCCCCTAACCACTCCCCTGCCAGACTGATTGATGTCTAACTGCTGCACTGCCAGCCTGTTTGCCCCCAACTTCCCTCCTCTGCCGGCCTGGTCTTCCCTAACTGCCCTCCCCTGCAGGCTTGATCACCCACATCTGCCTCCCTTGCAGGCCTGGTCCCTCCCAACTGCCCTCCCCTGCTGGCCATCTTGTGGTGGCCATCTTGTGTCCACATGGGGGAAGGATCTTTGACCACATGGGGGGAGCTATCTTGATCTTATGTGTTGGAGTGATGGTCAATCTGCATATTACTCTTTTATTAGATAGGATAGAGGCCTGGTGCATGGGTGGGGGCCAGCTGGTTTGCCCTGAAGGGTGTCCCAGATCAGGGTGGGGGTTCCCTTGGAGTGTGGGGCGGCCTGGGTGAGGGGCCTGTGGTGGTTTGCAGGCCGGCCATGCCCCCTGGTGACCCAAGCAGAGGCCCTGGTATCTGGGATATATTTATATTCTACAATTGAAACTTTGTAGCCTGGAGTGGAGCCAAGCCTTCTGCTCACTGTGGCAGCAGCCATTTCTGTTGGGGTTTATTTACCTTTTATAATTGAAACTTTGTAGCCTGGAGTGGCCAGGGCAGGTGGAAAGCTTGGCTTCCTCCATCACTGGGGGCAACCCTAGCCTGCTCTCTCTAGCTCTGTGGCTGCCGCCATTTTTCTTGGGATTTATCTTCTATAATTGAAACTTTGTAGCCTTGAGTGGAGGCCTAGGCCAGCAAGGGCAGGCGGAAAGCTTGGCTTCCTCCATCAACCGGGAAACCCAAGCCTCCCTCCTGCTCTCTCCATGGCCTCAGCCATCTTGAATGGGTTAATTTGCATAATCGCTCCTGATTGGCTGGTGGGTGTGGCTGGTGGGCATGGCTTGTGGGTGTAGCGGAGTGATGGTTAATTTGCATATTACTCTTTTATTAGATAGGATTATGTATTTACAATCATGCACCACTTAATGACTGGGATATATTTTGAGAAATGTGTCATTAGGCAATCTCATCACTGTGTGAACATCATAGAGTGCACTTACACAAATCCAGATGGTATAACTTATTACACACCTAGGCTATATAGTATACTATGTAGTCTGTTGCTCCAAGGCTAAAAACTTGTACAGCATGTTACTGTACTGAATACTGTAGACAACTGTAAAACAATGATAAGTATTTGTGTATCTAAACATATCTAAACATAGAAAAGGTTCAGTAAGAATAAGGTATTAAAGATAAAAAATGGTACATCTGTGTAGGGCACTTATCATAAATGGAGCTTGGAGAACTGGAAGTTGTTCTGAGTGGGTCAGTGAGTGAGTGGTGAGTGAACATAAAAACCTAGGACATCCTATATAATAAAGAGCTAATATGCTAATTAGACCAAACAGCAGAACGACAGTCTGGACGACCTTCTGGACAAAGCTGAGGCTGTGAGGGCCAAGCCCCTTGCATGAATTTCATGCATTGGGCCTCTAGTCCTATCTAATAAAAGAGAAACATGCAAATTGACCGTATCTCCACTATGCCCACAAGCCACGCCCACAGGCCAATCAGGAGTGAGTATGCAAATTAACCCAACAAATATGGTGGTGGCCATGGAGCTTGAGCAAGCAGGAGGCTTGGGTTGCCCCCAGCGATGGTGGAAGCCAAGCTTCCTGTCCACCCTGGCCGGCCCTGGCCTCCACTCAAGGCTACAAAGTTTCAATTATAGAAGATAAATAAATCCCAGATACCAAGGCCTTCGCTTTGTCACCAGGGGGCGTGGCTGGCCTGCAAACCACCACAGGCCCCTCTCCCATGCTGCTCCATGCTCTAAGGGAACCCCACTCTGTTCTGGGACACCCTTCAGGGCAAACCAGCTGGTCCCCACCCTGCACCAGGTCTCTATCCTATCTAATAAAAGAGTAATATGCAAATTGACTGTCACTCCAACACACAATATGGCTGCCCCCATGTGGTCATAGATGTTACCACAGATTCTAAATACATGTGCCGAATGGGGAACACTGAAGCAGTTACTTTTGAGAAGCATCTTTGGGAAATTTAGATGAAAAAAAAAACCCCAACTTTTGTTTTCTAGAACAATAATGAAAAGTGACTATATAGGATCTATTCTGAGATATAGTTTTGACTACATAGCACAGTCTAAAAATAAGTAAATATTCATGTTTCGATGTTATTTATTTATTTGAAGGAGAACCATTAACCTTTACAGAAGTCTCTCCTGAGAATGCCATCCATGCATTGTGCTGAGCTCACAAGGAGAGGTGGTTGAAGTTGGTTATCAGATACTGGTTATGTCTCAGCAGGACATGGTGGAATTAGTTTAGATGGGAGGGTGCTTTAAAAACCCATCATTACTCACATATTCAGAAAAGCCTCCATTTATAACTTGTTAGTGAGTCTAGGTTGCCCTGAAGCTTCCATCAGGTGCTTTTATCTGTTCTTACATTCGTGACTATGACTAGATAATTTATGAGGTTGCCTTGCCAGGGCTTGTGGGTTCATGGGTAATCTTAGCAACTGAAGCATTTGTGGCCACTGACCAATAATATAATCTGTATTTTTAATAAAATTATAATAAATCATTTGACTCTATAACAAGTCTTTAATCCATCCCCCACCCCCGTCACTTACCTAGCAGAGTTCTTTAGAAGTTTTACTGCTTAGAAAGAGGAAAGTCCCTTTGCTAGAATGTTAGAACAAAGGAAAGATGTTACTACAGACTCTAATACATGTACAGACCTCTCATAGGGAGGACATCTCACCTTCCCCATGTTGTTTCCATTTTCCTCCTCATCCAGGGCCAGCAGACATGGTGCCCACAGAAGCTCTGACTAACAGGGAGACACAGCAGCAGTGGGCCCAGCCCCACCCAGGGTGACTGGCTGGGAGCACAGCTAGACTTGACAAGAGTTTAAAAGTACATGCTTCGGTGTTCACAAATTCTCTCATCTGTCGGTAAGTGCTTTGGGAAATTTAAACCAGACTCATTCTTAGTAGTTATTCACTATATAAAGTCTTCTTACACTAACCCTTGTCCCCTTTGTAATTCCAACATTGACAATCTCACAGAGCGCTCTCTAGTAACCAAGGCAATGAGCATTAGTCCTGGTGCTCTGAGGAACCCAGCTCTCTGAAGGAAGGAAAGGCATCCCCTTCTAACTGAAGTCCAGGTTTTTCTTCCTTAAAATCAGCGTGAAATAGTCTGCCAGTTTATGGTGGTGTGCTATGATGTGATCTGATGTGACACAGGGGTAATGGGAAAGAAGTGCTGTTCTAATGACAATATCTCTTTGTCTTCTTATTCCTCCTTGATCATATTGTTTAAAATACCAGTAATAACAATCATAATAACAGTAACAATAAAGAGAGCTGGCATCTATTAAACCTTGATTTTGTGTCAGGTGGTCTGTTAAGCACATTATTTACGGTATTATATCCTCTCATCCTCAGAACAACTCAAAAGCAAGGTGTCATTAATATATTCATTCTTATTTTACAGATGGGCCTGGAATAATGATGATATTTGACATTTAGGTCAAGCATTGTACATACTCTTCATGCTCTTTTTGTGCTTTTAAAATGTGTTCATTGTTCTTTCAACAAAGATTTATTGACCACCTACTGTGCCCTAACTCCTGTTTTAGTCCCAAATACTCTGGGGAAAGACATGATCAATTCAATAAACCTTTTTGGCCTAAAAGAAGAAAAAAGTTAATGTAAGAGTGGTAAGCTTCTGAGAAAACGAGGGAATGCTAACTTCAAAGTTTACTGGCTTCCTACTTCTGCCCGAGGGACAGTAATAAGAACCTCATCTTTCAGGTGGATGTCTGTCTTATTCACCCTTTCACCTGGGTGATGGGAATGACATTTGGGGAATGTGAAATATTCTTACTCCAGGCTTTCTGCAAAGACTGAAAAGAGCCATGGGGCCTGAGAAACGATGGGAGAATTTCCAGGTGTGAGAAAATTTACTAATGTACTTGGAATCCTGGAATCTCTATTGAAAGGGCCAGAGTCCAGCCCTTAGGCCAACTCTCTGTTCAATGAAAGATTCCCCTCTTAGTAAGTGGTCAGAGCACCTCCACTTGCTTACTTTTAGTACTGGGGAACTCTCTACCTTACAAGGCAGCCCATTCCAGGTGCTAAAGGCTGTTCTTCACAATACTGAGCCAAAAACCTGCCTCCACATAACTTCCGCTCTTTGGTTCCAGCTCTGTTCTCTGATGTTATGCCAGATAAATCTAATTCCTCTTTCACAGGAATGCCCCCAGTATCTAGAATCAGTGATTTCGTCCCCATTAAGATTTTCTTCTCTTGCTCCTCCAGTCTTCTTTCATGTGTTATGATTCCCAAACCCTTCACTCTCTAAGCTGGAGCAAAAGAAACTGGAAATTTATGGGCTGGGCGACTCAAGGCTTCTTGGGAAGAGCTATTCACAAACACACTAGAGTGGCAGGAAGCTGTGAAGAGCTCCTTTGGCCATTAGGACATGGTCAGAGAGTTGAAGAGATTTCTGAGATCAGAGCATTTGAACTCCTAAATAGTGCTTAGGACATTTGGAATAGTCTTTAGAAGGCCAGGCTACAGAGTCTAATGCAGGACTAGGGAAGCAAATTGAATGGCTCTAAGAGAATCCTTGCAGTTTAGGCAGTCTCTGGAGGGAATTTTATTTATAGGGAAGAAGGGTATGAGTGGAGTTAAAGCTTATGGATTCTTTGATATTCTAAACTACCTTGGAAACAACCACTATCAAATACCCCAGTTTCTCCACCCTTATAAATTCGTTTTCCTTATATTTTGTGAAGAACTGAAATCGAGAAAAGGCCACCAGTGGCACCCTGACAACGCCCACTTTACCTAAAACCATGATGCCCAACCTCCTTCTGCCTGCTCTAAGAGTGAGTATGGGCTTTTAAAGGAAGTGTTTTAGTGATAGAACCAAAAGACCTAACCGTAGGCATCTAGGCTCTACCAGTACTAGTAATAAAAATTCATCTTTAGTATTTATTCCCTGTATAGGATGGTAAATTATTTTGTGTTTACCTCACTGATGTTTTTGGAGGAATTTGTCTGTTCAGTGCATGAAGCTAGGTTACAAGCTCACTTGTAGGTTGAAAGTTGTGTTGATATAATGGAGCAAATGTTACTTGATCATGATTTCCTCTGCTTAACAGCATAACTCTTCTTACTTGTTACTTAACCATGTTCATTGCTATACTTTGCCACAAGTTTAATACTAATGAATTCTTTACAATGCCTAGGTAAGGGGGGTGGGTAGTATTAGCTCCATTTTGTAGGTCAGGCAGCTGAGGTTGAGATGGCGTCAGTGACTTACATAGGATTTCATGACTCTGAATAATGGAGCCCAAGTAATATTTCAGTCTTCTGCCTAGTGCAGTTCACAGTGCAGAATTCTTCAGGACATGAACTAATTACAATGGAGGTATAAGAATTAAATTCATGTAAGCACATTTGAATTCCAGATCACTGGAAAATACTAACAATAGTAACTCAACCCATCCACTGAACAATTAAAAATAACAAAAACTTAATTGTCATCTCCTAAACAAAATAAGGAAAATGCAAGTTTATACATCTTTGAAAATCTCCCCATGGGTAAGTTTTTAAAAGATGTGAGTTATTCTGCGGTGGAGTAAGCACTCAATCATACTTGATTTTCTAAGTCCTTAGAGTTTTCCTTTTTTCCTTATCTAGGTAATTTTAAGGACTCTGCTGAGAGTAAGGCATGCAAAATGCTTTTATTAAAGAAATGTTTGGTTGTCAAAAGACTGATATCACAAAGATGGAAAACAGGCCTGTCACTGAAATTTGGCGACTTTGAGGCCAAAGCCACATATCTGGCTAATCTCAAACAGCTCTCTTTATTAAAGAGTAAAATTGAAGGAGCATTCAAGCTAACTCTTTGGAGGTTCAAGATAAGCTCTTGTTGACTGGATACAGTAATCTATTTTTTCAGTGGTAACAATATTCTTTTCACTTTTGTGTAAGAAATGCGTTAGTCTTGAAATGAAAGAAGAAATTTGTATCCAAGATTCTCAAAGAACTTTTCTGAGATTAATTTGTTTTGGGAAAACATAGTGTCTTTGCTTCCATTCCACTGATATTTTAATGAGTCCTGATGGATAATATTCCTTTTCCAAAGAGGGTGTACTACACATAGGCTGAGTTCTTACTTGGCTCAGAGTCTGCCATCCTCCAAGTGGACAATCCTCCACTTCACTTTGAAACAGAAGAATGTGAGGATCCACAATCCATGTTAAGAGCATGAATTTTGAATATTGATGCCATATATATCCAAGAGAGGAGACTGAGCAATTGCTGGGCCCAGTGTCTTCATCTGACCATCTATCACCCACTCATCTATCAACCAGCCAGCCAGCTGTTTATTCATTCAGCATTGAGTAATGTAGGTGAGTACATTCTGAAGCCAGTCTGGGTTGAATCCCAGCCTCTCACTTACCAGCTGCGTGACCTGGGACAAGTTATTAAAATCTGAGTCCTAGTTTCTCATCTATAATATGGAGAGTATGATAACATGTCCCTCACAATATATTGTAAATATATTGCTGTAAATAAGCAAATATAAACAAAGTGCTTGGAATAGTGCCTTGCACATAACTAGCAGTATTCCAGTGATTGCTGTTGTACTATTGTTTTTATTGATTGATGAAACAACTCAGGCACAGATAAGATGAGTGACCCACCTGAAGGTATAAGATAAATGAATCAGGAGTTAGAGAATCTACTTCTTTGATTGTTTGTTTCTCTTTTCCAGAATGTGGAGCACAAGAGCCAGAGAAGAGTGAAGGGGTAAGAGAAGTTTCTGAGAATTAAATTAATTTGGCATGAGAGCTGAGTTCTGGGAGTGTTTTTCTTTTGTTTCTAATTGTTATTATGATTGTTATTTCATTTTGTTTTTGTTTTAATTGCAAATCATTTCCAAGGTCTTCAAAAGAAAGTCAGGAAGAGTCATTTACTTATTAATCTATTTGTCTGATCAACTAGATCACAAACCCCCCAATGTTCTATCCTGTCTGACATCCCAGTATCATAATCTCAGCACCCTGGATCCTTGGGGTCCCTGAGCATCAGAAATAGATGAGAATGTTTGCAAAGAAACAGCCCAGACACTATCTTTGGTCTCAGGGAAGGGGAAACCCATTGAGGAAATTTCTTGGAGCAGGACACAGGGCAGGCCGTTAGGTCAGTATCCAGGCGGCCGGGAGACGAGCATTAGGCACCCACAGAAGAGGACTCTGCCTCTCTATCTCCAGAGGCGCTGTGGTCAGGACACACAGCTCAGCCCAGCATGGAGGGTACAATCAAGGATAGATTAACAAACAAGTGCACCCCACAGAAGTGCCTAAGAGAAGACGAACAAAAGGAGCTGGAAGAGGTTGAGGACTGTTGCCCTGATACACCCTAATTGAACTTGACCCCAGTATATACTGGTCATCTAGAAGGGACTAAACACGAGGCCTTGACCTGTTCATTGCAGGAGAGAAACGTTTCCGGAGAATCTAGGCCCTGCCCACACAGCTCCTTTCTGGAGAAGGTCTGGCCCCTCTACTTCCTGACAGGAAGTAGAAGTTTGTAACCCCACCTCAGATTGTCTGACTTTTAAAATTTTGCTCTTAACCAGCAACACAGATGAGCTATGATTCTTGAATGGGGCAGGAGACGTCATTCTGAACCAGAGTGACCAACTGTCTCCATTTTCCTGGATTTAGTTCTAACACTGAAAGCTCTCAGTCTCAAGCAAACAGGAGCATTGCTCACCCTAACCTGAACCTACCATGGTGAGTACGTGACAGGAATAATATGGGAAGGACTGCCTGAATAATACATAGTTTGTTCACCTCTCTGAAACCTACTCAACATTTCAGCTCATTTAGCTTATTTATTAATTATTGAGACAGCAGAGAGATATGTGGATTGCACAGCAATAGTTTTTGTGGAATTACATTTACTGAGATTTCCTTTGTCCCAGATGTTCTGGGTCCATAGCCAGGGTGTTGAAAGAAGTGGCCCTAAGCTGCTCACTGTATTATTTCCTGTACAGATATCACTGAGGCTTAGTTCACTACATTTCATGCTGTACCCCTCCTGAGGAGCCGTGGGGGGAATTTCAGTATTGGGGAGATGCCCGCGTCCTGCCTGATGGGAAGGCAGGTCCTCTTTGTGGCCATCCTGTAGCACATCGCCATTCCCTGGCACATGAAGTGAATGCTTCCAAGTTCTCTTCATTTTCCTTTTTGCTCCTTTGTTTTTGTCTAGTGTGTGTTTTCTATAAGTTATCTATAATAACAAAAGCATAGTATGCTAATTAGACTGGACACCCAAACATCCTTCTGGATGTCCTTCTGGATGTCCTTCCGGACATAGCCACAGTGGCTGCAGGGATGAGGGCAGGCAGCCACTGTGGCCAGCAACAGCAGCAGCGGTGGGGTGATGGGGGCGGTGCCTTCCCCTGATAGGCCTGGTTGCCTCCCACAGAGAGAGGCCAGACTGTGGCTTAGGCCCGTTCCCCCATGGGGGGCAGGCGGGGGAGCAGGCCTAAGCCGTCAGTAGGACATCCCCTGAGGGCTCCTGGACTGCAAGAGGGGGCAGGCCAGGCTGAGGGAACCCCCCCCCCCAGTGCACAAATTTTTGTGCACTAGGCCTCTAGTCTATATATATAAAAGCCTAAGCAACGGTTCGACCGGTAGCTATGACACGCACTGACCACCAGGAGGCAGACGCTCAATGCACAAGTCTGCAGGGATCAGGCTGAAACTGGCAGTCTGACATCCCCCGCGGGGTCCCAGATTGCGAGAGGGTGCATGCTAGGCCAAGAGACCCCACCAGTGCACGAATCTGTGCACAATATATAAATGGAATAAAAATTAAGTTATTTTTCTAGCCATAAGTTACCAGAGCCATTTGACTCAATGGAGATGCAATGTGTTAGGTTGTTTGTCCATGGTAAACTCTGAGACATTCCCACCCCTGATGGTAGGTACTAGGAGACTCTTGTGGTCCTTCTGTCTCAATAGCAGGAAGTTATTTAAGGAAAGCAGCAGGAGACTTCTGTTGGGGCTGAAGTGAAAGACTAATGTCTTCAGGGCCTAGTAGGATAATGTGAACTAACTAAAGCTTTAGTCCCCCATCTGTCCTTGTCATCGACAGAAGAGGGATAAGGTTTGGGTCTCAAGTATGGTAGGTCACATGTACTGCCTTCTCTGGGCCAAGGAATATGAAAAGGCAATAAAAATGCTTAGGGGAGTCAGCAGAGGGATCCTGAGTCTTACTTTTCCTGGGCCCAGCTCTGGAGAGGTGATAGGATCCCCAAACAGGAGTGACTGGTTGGGAACTAGAGCCATCTGAGGTCCTGGCCAGCCTCTCATGATTCCCTTGGCCACCTGTCCTCAAGTATGCCATGGAAGTAGCTGAAAGAGAGTGGGCCTGAGGAGTCCTCAAAAGGGGAAGCTACCTGTATGGGGACTGAAGGCTGAGCTACACTGGATTTCTGAGGATGCAGGTGTGAATTGATGACAACCTGAGGGCCAAACTTGCACCAGTTCCTTCCCATTCCCAACACCTTGATGATACAGAAGTCACCCCTTCTCTGGCAAGGAAAGGAAGTGACCTTGAGTTGCCAGAGATGCATTTTCTCCAAAATGGGGGCTGAAAATAGACATCAAATTTAGTCTTTAAAAAAAATTGTTACATTTCCTTCACACCTGACCTTATAGATGGAGATGGGTCCTTTCTTGGGTATCACAAGGATGAGAACAGTCATGATGGAGCCAGTGCGGACTAGCGCTGATGATGTGTCTGCTCCTCTGCTAAGTGCTTTAACTCATGACATCCTTGCAGCAGTTAGTGACTGCTAAATCCCCACTTTGGAGGACATTGAGGCCCAAAAAGATTAAGTCATTTGCTCCAGGTCCCATAGGAGGATGCGGGATTTGAACCTGAGTAATCTCAATGACCCTTAGAGCAACACACTTAATGCTTATAAACCAATCAGTTAGAAATTCTTTCTAATCTCCAACTAAAGCCTTCTGTGGGAGTTTAAACCTCTCCTTCTTGTTTGTTCTTAACAGAAAACACTATATTTTCTCCATTTTCTCATTTCAAGCCAAAACAACCTCAGTCACTTCAGCCTCTCCTCAGAGTGGCTGTGACCCCAAGCTGTCACTATTTTGCTATTTCTGATTTGCTCACTGCTTTAGTTTCTGGACCTGAATTGGAACAGAGGTCAGTGTATGATGAGTATTCTAAGAAGACTGAATCTCTATGATTTCCAAATTAATGCATTCTGGTGTTACATTTGGCATTTTTTTTCAACAGGAAACAGTTCAGTCCCATGATCTCCCATGGTCTCAGGTCTGAGCTTGTCATGCTTTTACAAAGATGCCCTAATGGTGTTTTTCCTTCTGCTTTTTGTTGTTGATAACTATAAATATAACTAGAGGCCCAGTGCATGAAATTTGTGCACTGGGAGGGGATGTCCCTCAGCCCAGCCTGCACCCTCTCCAATCGGACATCCCTCTCACAATCCGGGACTGCTGGCTCCCAACTGCTCGCCTGCCTGCCTGCCTGATTGCCCCTAACCACTTCACCCCGCCAGCCTGATCACCCCTAACCACTCCCCTGCCCACCTGATCAACACCTAACTGCTCCCCTGCTGGCCCAATTGCCCCCAGCTGCCCTCCCCTGCTGGTCCGGTCACCTCTAACTGCCCTCCCCTGCAGGCCTGGTCCCCCTCAACTGCCCTCCCTCTCCTGCAGGCCTGGTTGTCCCCAACTGCCTTCCCTTGCAGGCCTGGTCACCCCTAACTGCCCTCCCCTGCTGGCCTGATCGCCCACAACTTCCATCCGCTGCCAGCCACCTTGTGGCGGCCATCTTGTGACCACATGGGGGTGACTATCTTGTGCGAGAGCATGATGGTCAATTTGCATATTACCTCTTTATTATATAGGATGGTTTTTGATGCTGCTTTTATTGGCTTAGCATTTGAAGTCATAAGAATATAAATGTTTCCTCATGGAAAATATATTTGGGGATTAATTGTTTCTTTTATTAAAAAACATTTTTGTTATAAAGAGAAGAAAACCTAAACTCAGTCATGATCCCAAATAGGAAATAGAGAGCAGAGACCACCACTCATTTGTGTGGGAAATCAAGGGATTGGGGTAGGTCAAACCTGGGGGTCCCATTTTAGGAGGATGCGTTTACAGAATGTCTTAAATCCAATGATTGTCACATTTAAACATATTCATATTTGGGTCAGGTCACATAATTAGTAAAACTGATTTTTTTCAGCATTTTCTTCTATTAACTGACCATTGCTGTTCTCTTTTCATTCCAGCTTCTCAATGAATTTAAGAAATGGCTATTGCTTTTTCCTTATCACCCATTTCCCCCATGTCCTCTACAATCTGTCATTTACCCTCACCATCTGTTGACACTGTGCTCTCAGAAATCAGCAAAAACTTGCTTTAGGTCACATGGATAGAACTAGTGTTCATTTTTGTTGCTCTCCCTGAGACTCTGACATTGTTGACCATGTCTCCCTCTCCTGCAGGCCTCCTCAGTCCCTGCTTCTTTGACACCTTGTGATCATTCTTTTCTTGGCAGGTGTCCATCCTCTCTGGAACTGGCTCCAAGGCTTAGTTCCTATCTCTAGACTTAATTTTCTCTATATAAATCTTGCCTTAGGTTCCTATCTCCAGCTGTCAACATTATTTATGTATTTCCTAAGTCCACATCATCCACATCAGTCTCTCTTTGAGCTGCCAGCCAGTATCTCCATGACCTTCTGAACAATTTTATTTGTTAATTTGCTTTACCTTGGTGCCTGAAGCTCAGCAAACTACCTGCCAAAATAAAGTTTTGTTTTTTTTTACCTCTAAATTTACTCCTTTTGAATTCCCTCCCAATGGCACCATCATTTCATCTCTGAATCACTCACACTGGAAAACTCAGGGTCATGTTTTACTTCTTTCCCAGACTTTAAGCTCCAAGGGGAACAGAGGTAGTGTCCGCTTTTTCCCCACCATCTTTCCAGAGCCTGACACAGTGCATGGCACATAATATAAACTCAATATATATTTGCTGAATGATTGAATGAATTTTCTCTTTCATTATTTCTATTCCCTCAGTCATCAATTTACCCCATCTACACATATGTATTTGGGGTGACTATATAGGGTACTTGTTGAGAGTTGGAGCTCTTGTGTTATATTTTCAGGTTTGAATCTTGGCTCAGCTGCTTCATAGCTAGGTGACATTAAGAATGGTAGTTAACCTCTCTATATTTTAGTTTTGATCTATAAAATGAGGAAAATAATAGTTAATGTGAGGATTAAATAAGATAATATCTGTCAATTAGATATAATAAGTGTTCAATAAACTTTTTGGCTGATGGTGATGATGATAATGGTAGTGATAATGATGGTGGTGGTGGTGATGGTGATGATGAAAATAATGATAGTGATGGTGATTATGCTAATGTTGATGATGATGATAATGATACGGTGATAATGGTGAAGATGATGATGATGACAGAGGTGAGGCATAAACTGGGCCTGATGAGGTTTGGAAGTATGTGAGGACATCTTTCAGGATGATGCCAAGCAACAGATGCAGGATGCCAAGGTCAAAGGTATGTTTAGAACAGAACGTAAAAAAATCTGATGGGCATGAAGAACAATGGGAGAAAAGGCAGACTGAAACTGACCTGGTAAGAAAATGGGCTCCAATTGTGCTCCTCAAGGCCCTGGGGTTTTCTTGGAGGGGTCTCAGAGACTGTGGATAGGGATAGGGGTAGGGATAGAGATAGGAATAGGGATGGGGATAGGGGTAGGGGTAGGGATAGGGATAGGGATAGGGACAGGGACAGGAATAAGGATAGGGATGGGGAAAGGATAGGGATGGGGACAGGGGAGGGATAGGGATAGGGACAGGGACAGGGACAGGGACAGGGACAGGGATAGGGATAGGGATAGGGATAGGGACAGGGATAGGGATAGGGACAGGGACAAGGACAGGGATAAGGATAGGGATAGGGATGGGAACAAGGATAGGAATGGGGACAGGGGTAGGAATAGGGATAGGGACAGGGATAGGGATAGGGATGGGGAAAGGGATAGGGATGGAGTATATGGTGGCTAAAGGATTGGAACTAGAATGTACAGGATTGTGCTGACTGGAGTGGGAGGATGAGCTGGGCCTATGCACTGGTTTGAGCAGAGTTGATCTGCTTTTGTCCATTTTACATCTTGATTTCCTGAGTAATATCACCTTTGAATAAAGAGTCCTGCTGCTTTACAAAAAAAGTGTGAATATCACTGGTCTGAGCTTTACAGGGTGATCAATGAGGAAGCTGCAGGGATTTAGACAGAAGACTCAGAAGACTAAAGTCACACTTTGTTGAAACTCCTCTTATAACTCGTTTCCTAGTGTGTGTGTAGTTGGTGGAAAGGAGAACAAACACATTGACCAGACAGGAAGGGACATTAAGAGACTGATTCTTCCTCCAAAATACCTGTTCTCTCTGTCCTCTGTTGGGCAGTCTTGGCCAGCACTGCAGTCCCATGTCCTGCCTGAATCATGGCAGCAGCCCTCTGACCTCTGCCTTCAGACCCTGGCCTCTCCATCCAGGTCAGCTCTGCAAAACACACATCTTGTCATTGCATCCCATGTGCCAAAGCCTGCAGTGGATTACCCTTGGTTATGGGAGGAAAAACAAACTCCCTTGCTTAGTATTTAATGCCCCAGTGTGACAAACTCTACCTTTCTAATCTTATCTGGACAGAGTCACACTGTTGTCTGCAGCTGGCTAACTCTTCGTACAGCCTCGATACCCCCAAACATAGAATACTTATTTTATTTTGTGCATTTCACATTATCCCCTGGTCCTGGGATGTACCCATCAACACACACACACACACACACACACACACACACACACACACACGCATGCACACACCTATACCACTTTTACTTAGTTTACTATCCACATAAATTCCATCAGCCTTTTGGACCATGTTCAGCTATATCTGTGTCTCCATCTTACACTGGCAGTGATCAGTATTTTTGGTTAAGTGTCACCTAACATCATGCTAGGCTCACTGCACACTAAAAAGCCAAATAGTTTAACAGATAAATAGTTTAATCTAGCTGTATTAGGATCATCCTGATTTCCTTTACTCACATCTTATGTGTCCTTCAAGACCAGATGCCACCTCATAACCTGCCCATGCCAGTCCCTCAGCACCGGTCTCCTGTCCCCAGTCTAGCCTGAAACACCCTGTTGAGTCACAGCACAGGAATGCTCAGCGTTTTGTTCAGTTGCCTGTGTTTTCAGAGGTGCCTTGAGCCCAGTCATCATTCCTTCTTAACTGGGACTTTTTATGAAATGCCTTCTTGACAAAGGCAGCGGGATGGCGGTTCACCACATTGTTGATAAAGGAACGAAAGCCCTGCCTGACAGGCCAGAGCAGCAGGCTGAGGCAGGCCCAGCCATTGCTGTTCCAGGCCCCGGGGCCTGCATGCCGTCCAATCAGAGGCCATAGGAGAAGACTGTGACCCGACCAGAGGTAAAGCCCTCCTGCTCCCCACAGGCAGAGGGACAGGATCAGATCCCAATGGAGGTGGAGGCAGTGAAAAGGCATTTTCTGTTCCTCACTTGACCCGGTGTCCATTCGCCAGCCCCCAAGCAGCACCACTTCCATAAAAACCCTCCTGTGCCTTGCAAGTGCAGATGTTCTGTGAGAGACACTCTCCATAGGCCCGTGTCACTGGCTTCCTCCAGCAGGCTGGTTGGTTTTGTTGCCACTGCTGAATCTCCCGCCAAGGACCTTTCTGAGCTGTTGTAGGTACAAAACAAGCAAGTACTAGATGTGCCAGGTTCTCATCCTCAGGGGGCTCCAAATTTAGGTGGAGTGATTAAATATGGCAAAAAATAAAACTAAATTGACAAAATAAAATTTAAAAGTTTCCAGCTAGCACAGGCTGAATGCCAGAGCAGTTCAGAAAGAGAATTGGAAGATATGGGAGGGGCACATCGCTCTGACTTGCTTATCTGACTGGCTCATCAGCAAGGATAGAAAGGATGTGATCTTGACCTTAAGGAATGAACAGCCTGAGATCAACTGAAAGAGAAGAAGATGGATTCTACCCAAGACACTGTGTCCAAGATTAGGGAGGCGACTTGACCTACTTCTATACTGGATGCGCGTCTCCTCTGAGGACAGAGAGTGTCTTTCACTCGATGCAGCCCTGCTGTGGGTCTGAGCGTTACAGAAGAGGGGCACAGGAAGGCCCAGGCTTATCCTGGTCACACCTCACACCTATGGTTTCTGGCCACACCCTGTGCTAGGGTAACCCAGAAGTCAATGAAGAGACCAGATATTCGGAGTAAGCACCTGAGCCTCAAGTTAAGATGGGACTACTGTCACCCCAGCTATCACAGGTGGGACAGGTTAAGGAGGGTTACAGGAGACAATATGTGAAAAGCCACCAGGCTACAAATAGAGAGCAGTCTTCTCATTTAATGCCATGCAGGGACCTCATCTTTTTAGAGGGTGCTTATGTGTAGTCAGCTGTGAATATTTTTACTATGTGGGAAAAGAAGCAGCATGGAAAAACTCAATCCATATACAATTATTTGCCCCTAAATTCAGTCATGGTTTCCAACATCTTCCTCATACAACCTCTGCTCAGAGACATCACAAAATGGCAAAACTGTTTGATTTCATTATTCTTCTGCCTTCAATGATTAAGTTGGTTGACCTTGAGCAAGCCAATTTGGCACTCTTTCCAGTTGTATAATGAGGATGGTGCTAGTCTGGGGGCACAGTGGTCTCTTCCAACACTAACATTTTATGACCCTCTCCAATAATTCCATTCCCTCCGCTGTGCTTGTAAGCAGCAGTATAGGACAGTGGTTAGAGCTTTGCTTCTGGAGTTGGACAGACTTGGTCTAGAAGTGAGCCCCTCTCTCTGATGGAGGTTGGTCATGAGCACTAAACGAGCTAGTTTGGCCTTGATCATCCAAACCTACGTACTGAGTCAAGCTTGAAATGAATGGTGTAAATATTGTTGATTAACCCAGCCGGCATTTCTCAGTGGTTGAGCATCAACCTATGAACCAGGAGGTCACAGTGCAATTCCTGGTCAGGGCACATGTCCGGGTTGTGGGCTGGATCCCCAGTGCGGGGTGTGCAGGAGGCAGCCAATCAATGATACTCTCTCATCATTGATGTTTCTATTGCTCTCTCCCTCTCCCTTCCTCTCTGAAATCAATACAAATATTTTAAAAATAAATAAATATCATTGTTTAATAGGATGGGGACCCAGCTTCCATTTCAGCAATGTAACACTCAGAGAAAGCCAGGAAAGTGTCAACATGCTTATCTACACTAATAAAAGAGAAACATGCAAATTGACCATCCATCTGCTACACCCCCCAGCCAATCAGGAGTAAGTATGCAAATTAACCAAAGAAAGATGGTGGTTAATTTGCATACGCAGGCATGGAGCAAAGACTGAAGACATTGTAGAAAGAAGCCAAGCACTGCAGAAGGGAGCAAAGTGGTGGAGAAGGGAGTAAGGCAGTGGAGACAGGAGGGAGCAAGGCAGCGGAGGCAGTGGAGACGGTTGCGAAGCCCACCTCAGCGGGCTTCACTCCCTTCTCTGCTTCACTCAGGCCACAGGAAGCCCTATTCTTGCAGGAATCTTCCTGCAATGGGCCTCTAGTTGGAATATAATTTATCAGGAAGACAACACAGACCAGGGTGAAGCCTTTTGAATGTGGATGTAGCTGTAAGAATGGCAAAGGTCCACTGGCATGCAGGGTGACCTCGGCTCCCACCGAGGCAGGGAGGTGCTCAGGCCAGACCCCTGAGGTGTGACTTGGGAAGAAGCCCATGCCTCTTAGTGGCCTGCAGCTGGGGGAGGCCTGAGAGTGACCTTTTGCTCAGTGGGGTGGACAGGAGGTGGGGTGGGGTGGGAAAATGTCCTACATGAAACCTTTTTAATTATTTGTAGGGAGAGGATTTAACGGTAAAAAGAGGAATTTATCAATTCCTTCTTCCCCAGAGCAGAGAAGGGCACATTTTTATGACTCTTTCTCTTAACTGTTCCCTCAAAGTTCTGGATCTGGGGTCCCTTCTATGCTTCTTATTTATACTTTCCTCTTAATTGGGAACTTTTAGTAGCATCACAAGCCCAGGGAATTTCTGATCACCCGGCAGTAACTGGAAGCTGAAGGAGCAGTTTCCTCCTGGCAGGCGCGGGGCCCTGGCTAAATGCTCTGGTGAACGTGGCCAGCCTGGCGCTTGAGGTGGCTGGCCTGCGGGGGAAAGGGAGACAGGACCTACCAATCTCCTCCTTCTGTCACAGGCACATCTGTGTCCCACCAAATAGGCCTGACCCCAGGGATTCTTTTCAAAGCCGCCTTTTTATTGGGGTTCCCTCCTTCTCTGCGAGCTTCCTGTCTCCCCTGGGCCATGTTGCTGCTTACCCTTGGAATAGCCCATGCTCGTGTCAGGCTGTTCTATTGGGCAATGGTATGTACTCCCCCCACTCCAAGGGTATGGGAAAAAGCACAAATAAGTCACAGCTCTGAAGCCTTCCGTCAGATTTTCTTGTCTCACATGCTTTATAGCAAAAGGATGGAGGACTCTTTTATCTTAGAAACAGTGAGTAGGGAATGAGATTCTAGAGAAGTTTAAAGGAAGCATTTGCTTTTAAGTTTCAGGACACAAAGGGAGTCTGAGTCCCAGGAAGCTGACTCTGGTAAGGAATGCTCCAGCCACAGGGCATAAGCCGCCAAGCTGGTCAGACACAACCATCACTTGAATAGAACATCCTGTGATTGGGAATACTGGCCCTTGCTTATGTCTCAGACTATTACTTGCCTTGATGTAGGAGCTCCATGTTCGGTTGCACTGATGTAAATAAATAAATAAGTTTTGGAGAAATATGTAGTAATAGTGACCAGCTGAGAAGGCTGGGAGACTCATGATGCTCACTAGAGTTTTCCTGAAAATGAGGTTAGGTAGGAAGAGTGGCCCTTGGCTGGGCCGCCTGGCCGGGTGGGCTCTGGGTATCGCCAAGGCCCAGCAGCAGGGTTTTCGGTCGTCCCATGGTGCGTGACCGAGCTGTCTCTGTGGTTCAGATCCAGGAACTCCAGAGCCTGCCCAGGAAATGGTCTTCTGCACCGAGGCTGAGAACAGCTCACCCTACATCAGGTTCAGGACCAGTTTCACAAGTTTCCATAGAACGGAACCTAATTGGAGAAGCATGCACCTCTCACCCACCAAGGACAGATCTGGGGTTTGGGGGCCAATGCTCACTCAATTTGGGAATAAAGAAAAGAATACTACAATATAAAGGCAAAGCCAGTGACAGGCTCTGGAAGGGGCTTGGGCAGGGCTGAGGCCCTGAAATCTAAGCCCGTGTAACTTTCTAGTAAACTGTCTCTGCCATGGTTATCAGCAGAGGATAGTCATGCTGCCTACTGCAAACCTTCCCTTTGGGCAGGGGGGTCACAGCAGGGCAGGGACGATTGCCCTTGGTGGCTTGCACAGGCTTTGGTTCTCTCAATAACTTAAGCTGCACCTAGAATCTCTGTCACAGAGGGGGTAAAAAAAGCCGTGTGTCCCCCAAGTCCTCCAAGTGCAAGTCATGCTCTCCTGAGGGCAATTTTTCTTACAGCCTCACCTCCCCGAGGGCCTAGCAGAGTGCCTGGCACACACCAGCACATGATGGACTGAGTGCTATGGTGAACAGTTAAATTGAAGGAATAAATCAGACCCCCAAGTGAGAGCCTGAAATTTCCAAACTGGGTTCAAAGCAAAGGGGAGTTCCTTTTCTATACCCAGGACATGTGTGCATCCTTGTTTGGCCTGCAGTGGGATGGCACAGGCATACATTGCAGAATGCAGATACTGCAGGTTTGGTTCTAGACTACCACAGTTATCGCAATAAAGTGAGTCACAGAAATTTTTTTGTTTCCCAGTGCATAGCCTATATAATAAAAGGCTAATATGCAAATAGACCAAACAGAGGAATGACCATTAGCTATGACACACACTGACCACCAGGGGGCGGACACTCAATGCAGGAGCTGCCCCCTGGTGGTCAGTGCGCTCCTACAGGGGGAGCGCTGCTCAGCCAGAAGCCGGGCTCATGGCTGGTGAGCACAGCGGAGGTAGCGGGAGTCTCTCCCGCCTCCACGGCAACACTAAGGATGTCCGACTGCTGGCTTAGGCCTATTCCCTATGGGGAGCAGGCTTAAGCTGTCAGTCGGACATCCCCTGAGGGCTCCCGGACTGCAAGAGGGAACAGGTGGGCTGAGGGACCTCCCTGAGTGCACAAATTTTGTGCACTGGGCCTCTAGTAAAATTATATTTACACTATATTATAGTCTACTAGTATTACGTGTGCAATAATATTATGCCTAAAACAAAACAAAACAATGTACATACCTTACTTCAAAAATACATTGTTGCTAAAAAATGCTAGCCATCATCTGAGCCGTCAATGGATCTTAATCTTTTTGCTGGTGGAGGGTCTTGCCTCTATGTTGATGAAAACGCAATATCTGCAAAATGTAATAAAGCGAGTGATGCCTGAAAATCTCTCCTGGTTTGTCAAGGACAGGGGTTTCCCTGGAGTGGCCTCTGGGACCACTGAGGAGCTCCAAAGCCTGGACTCCCTGGCAGATTGTAATTTTTCTCTCTCGAGAAGTTGATGTTGGAGGGACTTGTGGACTTGGTCCTGCTTGTGCTCCTGGGCCCAGGCACACCATCCTGGAGTTCTGCTGAGATTGGCCAAGGAGGCCTCTCCCTCATGGTCCTGTAGCTGTGCCTGTGCAACTGTGGAGGCAAGAAGATGGAGGAGTCGACCTCAGCCCATGAGCAGAGGGAACTGCCAGCCAAGCAGTTCTGGAAAGTCAGTGTCAGGGAGGAAACCCCCCTGCAGGGTGAGATTCTGTCTGTGGGAAGATGTGAAGGGAGGAGGGGATGAGAAGCTGTCAACAACAGACAGGCTGCCCTCTGTCTTCTGGCCGGGCTGCCTCGCAGAGGGCGTGTCAGTGTGCAGGTCCCAAATGATGGGTGAAGGCAGTGCCCCACAGGACACTGACCCAGCAAGACGCTGGGCCACAAAAAGGGCTCCATGGCCAAGCAAGTTTAGGAAACAACATACTACACCCCCCACTTGGAAATTTGTCAAGTATTCTAGCATTCTGAAGTCTGAAAATTGTTAGAGTTGAAAAAACAAACCAAAATAGTGTTAACTTTGTTCAGCATTTCCCAGGTGTGCTGGGTCACAGAACCCTTGCTCGTGTACCACCTGTGTGCACAGGACAGTGTGCACAGGCAATGCTGGGACTGAGTCAACGGCCGCTGGCTGAGGAGGAAACTGCCTGAGCTGGAGGAGGACCTGGGTGGCCCTCGATGGCCAGAGGAACAGGGAGGGGAGAGATGTGGTCTAGGGTGTAGGTCTCTGCCTTGCACTACAATCACCTTGTAAAGACTGTGAAGGAAATTTTGGGAAGAGGAAGGACAGAGAGAGAGTAAAGAAATCCTCAGGAAATAATGCATGTCTTGGCTGGGCAAAAGAAATGGGGAAAAAGGTGTCACACTCTGTGAGTTAACATAAAGGTAATCTGGGGAAGACTGAGAACCTGCTAGGAGAGATCTGCTATGATGGCAGGTGTTAATGGAATTGATGTCATCATGATTAGGCATATTAGTGAGACACCTAAAATATTACTGTCTTATTTATTACCATGAATGGTACTACCAACATTTAAATGATACTTCGTTGTTTGCAAAGTTACTTAAATATCCTTTTCTGAGGAGAAAAGCTCTGTGAGATACATGATGGGCCTCAATATTATTCACACTATGAATAAGATAGCAAGTTAAGAATGACTTGCTCAAATTCACATAAACAATACAGAGCTGGGACTCATGCCTGGGCAGCTGGCTGTAAGTTTTTGTCCGCATCATAAAGAGTGGGTAACTGGAAGGAGGAAAGACTGGAAGGAGCGGTCTGGCCTCTGCCTTTATGGCAGCATCAGAGGAAAGGCTCCCAGGTGCTTGGCACTTGGCCTGCCATTTGCTCAGAGCAGAAACTAAGAGGACAGTGAATGCTCATGCCCTCTGAGGGTTTCCCAGCAGCCTGAGGAGTTGGGGATGGTTGGGGCTGTGGGAAGAGGCCACAAAGTCATCTCCTTTTCCCTCATGTTTACCTCTTGGTCCCTACTAAGCGGTAGAAGCAGGGAATATAACTCTGGCCTGTGAGAGTTTTTCTAAAGGCTTTACAGGACAGGCACAAATACCTCCCTAATTATACCTCAGTTTTCCCCCAAACTGGAAAAATGGATTAAAGAAACCTGATCCATTTTCAAGCAGTCTTGAGGTATATGTAGGATTGTTCTGGGAATCTGTGAGCCTGAGCAGATGAGCTGATTCCAAAAATTCCACCCCAGGGCCCAGAGATGCAGCTGGGCCCACCCAGCCTTGGGTCAGTATGGATCTGGAAGCCATTCTGGGAAAGCTGTAGCTGCAAACCAAATCTGAATATGGTCCAAGGTCCTGAGTAACCCCTGGGAGCAACAGGTCCAACCCACAGGCCACCTGGTGTGTGTCTGAATGCTCTGAGAGCCAGGTGTGGTTGTAAAGCAGAGTCATGGCCAGGCCTTTAGTCTTAGGATCAAGGAAGATTTAGAACACAGAGAAACCAAAGCAGTACTCTGGGACAGTGGGAGGCACCACATGGGGTGTGGGGTTGACTGATTGGGGATTTAGTTGGAGGGGGAGGTACCCAGAGCCAAGAGATGTTTGGTGGTATGGAAAGCAAATGAGTGTGTTTGGGAGAGGAAGGGACAGACAAGAGCAAGTACCGTGGACTGAGATAAGATAGAAAGTATTAGACAGGCAGGCAGAAGGAGGGGGCATAGAGTAGCAGGGAAGGAGCAAGGATGTAATGGGGTGTGGTGGGGAGCAGCAGGAAGTTGTTTCTTGGGCACAGTACTGGTGAACTTGATCTACAGTCTTGGTTGGTACAGATATTGGGGTGAGAGTAGAGGTGTGGAACAGAATGAGGAGAGGAGCTGACTGTGCAATGAGAGAATCTTGGGGGCAGCTCTACTCAGGAAAACGAAGGCTCATAGGGTCACCAACAAAGAAGCAACAGTTTGGCGCTCCTTCAACACAAGCAATGGAGCGAGGTGTCATGAATGTATTTTCTAGACCACCCTTCAGAAGTTCATTTGACCGAGACCTGCATTGATTACTCAGACCAAAAAGGAATCTAAGTAAGAAAAATCTACAAGCCATTCCCAGTGCCCTGCCTGAGGAGCTCCTGGATCAAGCTACCACCTTCTCCTTGTCAGTCCGACAGCCCAACTCTTCTCCCAGGAAACCCTACAGCCCTAGGCCTTGCAGAGCCCCTTTGGGGTCAACTCTCTCTCTTTTTTTTTTTTAATTCTCAGCTGAGGATATTTTCCATTGATTTTTTAGAGAGAGTGGAAGGGAGGGGTGTAGACACAGAGAGAGAAACATCGATGTGAGAGAGACACATCAATTGGTTGCCTCCCTCATATGCCCCAACCAGGGCTGGAGATTGAGCCTGCAACTGAGGTATGTGCCCTTGACCAGAATTGAACCCCCGATCCTTCAGTCCTCAGGCTGATGCTCTAACCACTGAAGAAAACTGGCCAGGGGAGGGTCAACTGTCTTATGAGGACACTCCGTATTATGTCTGTGCCTTCTTGGCCATCATGCTTCTTGTACCAAGCTCACCTGCTTAAATCCCCTTCTCCTAATTGCATCACCTTCCTACCTTGCTAAGAAAAGTTATCTATGATGTAAAAATAAAGCAAAAGAAAAATGTGTGTCTTTTAATGTCATGATGGAGTTTGATCCAAAAGGCCTTTCCAAGGATTATTCAATTACCCATACCTTTGCTCAACTCACCATTTACTATTTGGTCAGGACCTAGATCCACTGAAGTTACTTGGATATTTATGCCAGAAAGCAATGCAAATTATTTCTGTCAGATAGGAAAGATAACCTCAAAGGATATGATTGTGGAGGGACATAAAACCATTTTGAAAATCTAACCTAGTAGCTGTCTTATTGCATATACTTTCTTCAATGGCTGCCAGTACTGTACTTCAAATGCTATCTGAGTCAGCTTGTCTACTGCTTGTTCATTCCTTAATGACTTAAATAAATCTTTGACACATGTTTATTCTGTTTCCATTTTGGAAATTTGACAGTTTTAGAGATTATTCCATAGAAAGACTCAAGTGGGCTCACTCAGTAGAGCCGAGTCCCATGTGATATTGGGCCTATGCCTGACCTTTCAAGATGTAATTGAGGAAGATACAACAAGATGGCAGCATAGTTAAACACCTGAACTTGCTGCCGAGCACCAACCATATCAAAACTACAACTAAAAGACAAAACGAATATCATCCAGAACCACGGGAAGGCTGGCTGAGTGGAAATTCTACAACTAGAAGGAAAGAGAAAAGTGCATTGAGTCCGGTAGGAGGTGCGGAGGTGTGGAAGTGAAGTGCAGAGGTATGGAGGCATGCACGAAAAGGGCTAGCAGCTGGGTATGCTGTTGTCTTTTTCAATCAGGAGGGAGATACAAGCTCCCGACTGCTCTGAACTCCAGTTCTGGATGAGACTCTGGGGACCCAGACTCATACAGAGAGAAACTGGACTGTCTGGCATCAGGCCGGAATGGGAGGGTGGCTTTCTCTCAGAGATGCTTGCAGAAATCATTGTTCCTGCAGAGTGCCGAGGACACAGAGACCTGGGGACCTCTTCAGGGCAGGGCTGATGGTCAGCTATTGCTGTTTGCTTCACCTTGGTGATTCCCTGAGACCCCGCCCCACCCAATTTACAACCCCACCCATGCTGTGCACAGAGACTTTTGCATATGAATGGCCTGCCCTTTTGCAATCTAAACTGCAGCTGGGTCAGAGAGCCCCAGAGCCTCCAAAAGAAGGCCCAAGGCTCCACAGCAGCTTGCATTGCTTCACAGTTGGGCCTTATCTGGGCACCTCCAAACCCCAAACAAAGAGGAGGAATCTGCAGATCTCTCTGTAGCTCCTGCTGGGTGGCTTCAGGCAGGGGCTGACTTTGCACCTCCTTGGAGATCCAAGAGCCAGTGCACTCAGTTGTCAGAGTGAGACCATCCAGGTTACAACTCTTCACATCCATAAGAGACACACTCAGGGGGCAGACTCAGTGAGCGCCAAACCCCACTGAATTAAGTCCTGCCCCATAAGGGTGTCTCCAGCACAGAAGTTCTCCCATTGTAGACACAACTGGTCCTCACAGCCAATTGGCCTGGAGGTCAATTCCTCTCAGTGATACCAACAGCAATCAAGGCTTAACTACAACAAGACTGTGCCCACAGCCCACAAAGGGGTGCACCAAGAGTGTCCACCTCAGGTAATTAGGGAGGCTGAGCCACAGGGCCCTATAGGACACCTAACACACAAAGCCACTCTATCAACACAGGGAAGCAACCTAAATGCGGAGACAAAGAAACAGGTCATAAATGAAAGAAATGGAGGAAAGAAAACTACTGGATATATAGTTCAAAACCACGGTTATAAGGTTAGTCAAGAATCTTCTAGAAACCTCCAAGGAATATAGTGAGACCCTCAAGGATATGAAAAAGAACCAATTAGAAATTAAGCATACACTGACTGAAATAAAGAATAATATACAGAGATCCAACAGCAGTCTAGAGGATCCCAAGAATCAAGTCAAAGATTTGAAATACGAAGAAGCAAAAACAAACAAACAAAAAAACCCAACCTGAAAAGCAAAAAGCAAAAAGAATCCCAAAATATGAAGATAGTGTAAGGAGCCTCTGGGACAACTTCAAGTGTACCAACATCCGAATTATGGGGGTGCCAGAAGAAGAGAGAGAGCAAGATATGAAAAATATGTTTGAAGAAATAATGACAGAAAACTTCCCATACCTGGTGAAAGAAATAGACTTACAAGTCCAGGAAGCGCAGAGAACCCCAAACAAAAGGAATCCAAAGAGGACCACACTAAGACACATCATAATTAAAATGCCAAGGGCAAAAGACAAAGAGAGAATCTTAAAAGCAGCAAGAGATAAACAGTTAGTTGCCTACAAGGGAGTACCCATACGACTGTCAGCTGATTTCTCAACAGAAACTATGCAGGCCAGACGGGAGTGGCAAGAAATATTCAACATGATGAATAGCAAGAACCTACAACCAAGATTACTCAACCCAGCAAAGCTATCATTTAGAATTGAAGGTCAGATAAAGAGCTTCACAGATAAGAAAAAGCTAAAGGAGTTCATCGCCGCCAAACCAGTATTATATGAAATAATGAAGGGTATTCTTTTTTTTTTTTATTATTTTTTTTATTTTTTATTGATTTTTCACAGAGAGGAAGGGAGAGGGATAGAGAGCTAGAAACATCGATGAGAGAAAGACATCGACCAGCTGCCTCCTGCACACTCCCCACTGGAGGATGTGCCCGCAACCAATGTACATGCCCTTGACCGGAATCGAACCTGGGACCTTCCAGTCCGCAGACCGACGCTCTATTCACTGAGCCAAACCGGTTTCGGCTGAAGGGTATTCTTTAAGAAGAGGAAGAAGAAGAAGAAAAAGGTAAAGATAAAAATTATGATCAACAAAGTGACAACAAATACATATCTATCAACAAGTGAAACTAAAAATCAAATGAATAAAAATCTGACTAACAGAAAAAACTGGTGAATATAATAGAATCAGGGGCATAGAAAGGGAGTGGACTGACAATTGTCAGGGGGAAGGAGATGTGGGGGGTGCGAGAAGAGACTGGACAAAAATCGTACACCTATGGACAAGGACAGTGAGGGGGCAAGGGAAGGGGGTGGGGTGGGAACCAGGTGGAGGGGAGCTATGGGGGTAAAAAGGGGAACAACTGTAATAATCTGAACAATAAAGATTTATTTAAAAAAATACACGATGTAATTGAGAACAGCCTCAGTTTTCATTATGTCTGTGTGAAGTACATTTTCTTTTTGTGTGAAAAATATTCTGACCTCTGGAGAATATTAATAAAGAGATGATATATTCTCTTAAATGCATTTATTCAGATGGATTTATAGAGAATTATAACCACTTACTTATATCTAATATATCCTGAATTTCTAGAAAATAAACTGAACTTCTAATATTTTAGTTGTTCTGGTCTTTCAAGGGAAAAAAAAAATGGCCTTCTCACAGAAACTGCTGTTCAGAGAACTTTTCATTAAAAATCCAAGTTTACATAAGCAAGACAAATATTTTAAAAAATTGTTGCAGCTATTTGGGATCTTTCGGGCTCCATATAAAATATTTGTTCTAGATCTGTGAAATGCACATTGGTATCTTCATAGGAATCGCGTGGAATCTGTAGTTTGCTTTGGGTAGTATGGACATTTTAATGATGTTAATTCTTCCTATCCATGTACATAGTACATGCTTCCACTTATTTGTATCTTCTTCAAGTTCTTTCCTCAGTGTCCTATAATTTTCTGAGTACTAGTCTTTTACTTTCTAGGTTAAATTTATTCCCAAGTATTTCTTTTTTAAGCAATTGTGAATGGGATTGTTTTCTTAGTTTCCCTTTCTGATAGTTCATTACTGGTGTATAAAAATGTCACTGATTTCTGGATATTTATTTTGTATCCTGCTACTTTACTGAATTCACTTATCAGTCCCAGTTTTTGTTGTTGTTGAATGCCTTTTATTTTTTTATATTGTCTAATAGCTATGGCTAGGACTTCCAGTACTATGCTGAAATAAGGGTGGTGAAAGTAGACAGTCCTGTCTTGTTTCTAATTTTAAGGGAAATGCTTTAGCCATTACAAATAAAGAAAATTAGAGGCCAATATCTCTGATGAACATAGATGCTAAATTCCTCAACAAAATATTAGCAAACTAGATCCAGCAATACATTAAAAAGGTCTTACACCATGATCAAATGGGATTTATTCCAGGATGCAATGTTGGTACAATATCTGCAAATCAATGAACATGATATACTACATAAACAAAATAAAGGATAAAAATTACATGGTCATATCAATAGATGTAAAAATAAAGCATTTGATAAAATTCAGCAGTCATTTATAATAAAAACTCTCAGCAAAGTGTGAATAGAGGGATCATACCTCAATTTAATAAAGGCCACAGCCAATATCATATTCAGTGGGCAAAAACAAAGTGTTTCCCTGAGGTAGACTATTGAAACTTTGGTCCAACTGTATTTCAGAATATATGACTTCCTTTTTACCAGGATATAATTAGACAAAGTAATTATGCAACCAAGGTCATACCTAGACCTAGATTAGAATTTAATCTTTAAAAATAAATTGTATTTAATCAGCTGGGCCCCTACCCAGAGTGGCGCCACCAGCCACCAGACTTCCAGAGGTGTTAGGCTCTTTTGAGCCCCTCTTCCATCTCCACTTGCTCTATCCACTCCTCACCCCATCCATCCCCATCAACTATGGTGGCTTCAGCCAGAAGCAGTGGGTTCTGTTATGTCAAAACAGCAAAACCCCCAAAAGGAAATTGAGAGAGCCCAGCTCTTTATTACCTAAGCCTTCCTGACACCTGTAACCATGTGCCTTGCACCAATTGCAAAATAGATGACAAGCAGCAGCAAAAAGTAAATAAGTAAAATAGAAGTATATGGATACATATAATACTTAATAAGGGACCCACATTATCATTTTGCGTCAAGCTCTGCAAATTATGTAATCAGTTCTATATGTATGTGTGCATGCATGTGTGGATGAAAGGGGCTATGTGCTAACCTGATTAGCTCAGGGAAGGCCTGCATGGCCATTATGCAAACTCAAAGACCTAAAATAACCACAAAGGATGGTCTGAAAACTAAATATTTGACTACAAACAAGTTATAGTGGGTAGTCATGTCCTAGGCCAGTATTTTCCCTGACAAAGATCAACTTAGATCTTTATGGAGCCTATTGTCTTTTTGCATCTAAGATAACATACCTGTGAAATGTCTGGGTAACTTCCCTTTTTTATTTTGGACCCCTCAGGGCACAACAAATGGCACCAGGGCATTCCCTCATTGTTATTTTTATCATGTTAATAATCAACTATTAATTATGTTAACTATCCTGTATTCATCTCTGTAAAAGAAGCATATGTCCATCATTTCACTTTTTATCCTATCGCAGAGGTTTCCCCTCGCTTTGCTTTCTCCCAACTCCCTAATCTATCACCAATGAATTTCATATAACCCACTTACATATTTTTCTTTTAATGGTAATTTATAAACACAAGGTATGAACTCCCCATTCTCTGGAGCATTATCTCAATTCGTTAAGGTTTTGCTTCCCTGCATATGTCTATAGTTTGGCTCAAATAAACTCACAAAAATTCTTTACAGGTTTCAATGTGTGTTTTTTTACGGTGTCATTACTTGGCGTAGTCACGGCAGGATTCCAAAGAAGCTCACCCAGAACCATCCCTTGGACTCCGACTCTGTGCTAGGATCCAGCAAAGGGCTCATTGAGCCCGCCAGTCTCCGCCCATTGGGTGAACCTGAGTGAGTTGTCTCTTGGATCCAGGACCTTCCCTTGCTTTGGTAGAAGGTCTGACTTCATTTGAGTGATGGGGAAAATAAGACATTTTTGGGGGGCTAGCAATCTGAATCTGTGCCAGTAACCTACAGTACATTCTTAATAGCCTATAATTAAGTCACTGCCCCTTTCTCCACAATCTGGTCTAGCAAGACCTGTTTTCCTAATTACTCCCAATTTCCATAAAAAATAATGTAACAGCTTACCTGCAGGGGCGGTCGCTGACAGCACCCAGACCAGGCATTTAGATACAATCTAGCTTCCCTATTCTAACTGACTCAGGAGGGGCTGTGGAAGCCCGCCACAAAAGCCTGGTAGTTAGGAAACAGATAGAAAACAAAGAAACCAAAGGGTATAAGAGAAAGCTTCCTTCATATTGAGAGAAAGCTTCCTCCATATTGCTCAGGATTTGGAGAACTGACCCCCTGAGTCACTGTACTAGTACATGTGAAACATCTGAAAATAAATGGGTTTATCCTGGACTTCCAAGTACTCCTGTGTATTTTTCAGTCAACTGGTAAATTCTGTAACATGAGCTGTGTTTTAAAATCCTCAAGGTGGAACCAGGGCTGACAGAACCCAGGCTAAGGCAGGATGGGAGGAAAAAATGGGTGGTTGGTTTTGATTATGGCTTTTCAATTGGAATTGCTGAGAGTCTGAGCAAAAAATCTTCACCATATAAATGAACTGAATTCATTCAGCTCTGAAGATAAAGGGGCACATCCTCCTTCTAGTCAGATTCTGGGGTGTTCTTAGGTGACTAAAATCTTTGTGGAGGTGTCAGAAATGCAGAAACCCCTTAGGGAAGTTACAGTGCAACTGTAATTAACTAAATGGCTCATCTAAGGGGCCACCATTGAGAAGGCTATAAGGCTAATTCCAATGTAACCCTGATATTTTGTGGAGGGGTGTGTGTGTGAGAGGACTAGCAATCTGAATCTGTGCCAGCAAGCCCAGTGTACATTCTTGATAATCTATAAATAAGTCACTGCCTCTTTCCCAGAAACTGATCTTGCAAGACCTGTTACCTAAATGCTCACATTTTTTTAGAGGCCATAAACTATGAATAGTGCACAGTCCCAGAGAGGGGGGGTTATTAGCGCTGGCACCAGGCCAGACCATTAGATATGGCCCCAAGACCCCCAACACCTGGGGCCTTTTTTGCAAAGCCCACAAAAGGACCAGAAGCATAATCAATATTTGGGGGACAAAGCACCCAGAAAAATATAAAAGAGAAGCTCCCTGCATGTTACTTTGCTCAGACTTGGGAAATTATTCCATGGAGTCTGCTGGCATAATAAACTGTGTAACTCCTCCGGTCTTCTGCAACATCTGTTCCCTGGACCAGGAAGCGCAACCACGCTGGCCTTTTGGCCTCCGGTGAGTGGACTGGGTTTGGGGCCCCAGGGGCACAGGATAGGCCTCTGGGAGGCACACCCTTCTGATTTTAGCAGAATTGAACCGGGGGACTCCGGGCGCTCCCGGACCTCAGCCTAGGACCCAGCTGGAATCTGGAGAAAGTAGATGGACACCTCTGGACCTGTCAATAGAAATGGTCCCCACATAATTAGGCCCACTCCAAGAGAGTGGAAGGGGAGCTTGATCACCTTCCGGGATGTCATAAAACTTCGTCAGGTAAATTAGTCAGTAATCGGGTGGACTGTTTAAACTCTGAGTGAATGTCTGGTCAAAGTGTGTGAGTGTGGAAGGAGAGGACCTGCCCTCTCCTATCTTTTGCGTGGCTCCATGACCTTGGTTACTTGACTCTGAGTGGGCCCTAACCTGCAGTTCCGTGATTTGTCATAAGGCATAATGGTGACTCACCCCACATAGAGGTGACCAGGCCTGGGATTTATACGGGTGCACCTTAGCTAAGATGAATCTAAGCTCCCAAGGGATGCAGCCAGGCAGACATCTGAGTGGATCTGTGAAAACAGGTCACCCCCTTCCCTTGTCTGTCTCTTGCCACCGATCATCATGGGGTCAGGACAAAGTAAACCCACTGTCCTCAATTGCATGTTGAAAAATTTTAAAAAGGGTTTTCAATGGGGATTATGCTATTAAAATGGATCCCAAAACACTGAGGAAATTCTGTGAATTAGAATGGCCAACCTTTGGGATTGGCTAGCCCTCGGAAGGCTCTTTAGATGAAGGACTGGTCAGGGTGGACTGGAATGTAGTCACAGGGGATCCCAGACACCCAGATCAGTTTCCTTACATAGACAGCTGGTTAGAAATTGCTCAAACCTTGCCACCTTGTGTCCGATTCTGCATGTGTAAGAAGGGACAGAGTAAGGTTTTAGTAGCAGGAGAAAAGAAGCAGGCAGGAGAAAAGAAACAGGCCCCTCAGAAGTGAACCCAACCCCCTGTTCTGCAAGGACCTCCTGAGGAAGCCCCACCAGTTTTACCACCTCCATATGTGCCACAGGCGGCACCAAGTGCTCCCCCCGCTGGTCTGGAAGGTCTGGAAAGTCTAGAACAGTGGTTCTCAACCTTTCTAATGCCGCGACCCTTTAATACAGTTCCTCATGTTGTGGTGACCCCAACCATAAAATTATTTTCGTTGCTACTTCATAACTGTAATTTTGCTACTGTTATGAATCATAATGTAAATATCTGTGTTTTCTGATGGTCTTAGGTGACCCGGTCGCGACCCACAGGTTGAGAACCGCTAGCAGGGTCGCCTAAGACCATTGAAAACACAGATATTTACATTACAATTCATAACAGTAGCAAAATTACAGTTATGAGGTAGCAACGAAAATAATTTTATGGTTGGGGGTCACCACAACATGAGGAACTGTATTAAAGGGTCGCGGCATTAGAAAGGTTGAGAACCACTGGTCTAGAAACACTGCCCCCCTTCGTGTCTCCTCGACCAGGCTCTCCAGAGCCAGTTGGGCAGCGCTTGCGTTCAGCCGACCAAGGGCCCAAACCACAACCGGCACGTCAGATGCCTCTCAGGGAGATTCAGGGTGCCCAAGTACTTGGCGAAGATGGAACCTTGCAGTGGGGAAGGCAGGTCTGTTATTATCAGCCCTTTACCACAAGTGATATCCTGAATTGGAAACATCACACCCCAGCTTATTCTGAAAATCCTCAGGCCATAAGAGACCTTCTAGAAATGATCTTCCAAACCCAGAAGCCCACCTGGGTGGACTGCAAACAGCTCCTTTTCACGTTCTGAGGAGCACAAGAGAATAGTAACAGAGGCTCAGAGTGGCTTCAGACCCAGGCCCTGGCAGGGATATTAGATACAGACAGATGGGCCAGGGAGGTCTCCCTAGATGAGGAACCCAATTGGACCCCAAACTCAGAAGACGGAAGGGCCAGGCTAGAAAGATATTGGCTGGCCTTCCTCCAGGGGGTCAGGGCCAAAGCCAAGAAGCCCACCAATATGGCTAAAATCTCTGAGGTCTTCCAGAAGCCTGATGAAAGTCCAGTGGCTTTCTATGAGAGACTATGTGAGGCATCCTGGGTCTATACCCCCTTTAACCCTGAGGCCACGGAAAATCAAACTATAGTAAATGCTGCCTTTGTAGGCCAAGCCCAGCCTGACATAAGGAGAAAGCTACAGAAGCTAGAAGGATTTGCAGGAAAAAAAACACGACTGAGATGCCAGAAATAGCAAACAAGGTTTTCATCAACCAAGACAGGGCGGCAAGGAAGGAGGAAGAAAAGAGAATATAAAGAAGGGCCAATATAATAGCAGCAGCTTTTAGAGGCTTGGGCTCCCAGTCAGATAAGAAAGGAAAGCAAGAAGACAGATCAGGGGGGAAAGGAAGAGCGAGCCTGAGACAAGACCAGTGTGCCTATTGTAAGGAAACAGGACACTGGAAGAATGAATGTCCCAAATGGCAAAGTAAGAAAACTGGGCCCACTTTTCTGCCCAGTTGCTATCAACCAGAGCCACCTGAAGCAGATCTCATTGGGCTAGCAATGGCTGATTCCAACTAGCCTGGTTGAGGAGAGACGAAGGGGGGCACTATTTCTAGACCAGTGGTTCTCAACCTTTCTAATGCCGGGCTCTTTTCAGCTGGGCCCCCACAAGCCCATGGTCAGAATGAAAATAGGGGGCCAGACTGTGGACTTTATGGTTGATATGGGAGCTGAGCACTCAGTAGTCACTCGGAAAGTAATGCCTATCTTAGGAAAGGAGGTCACCATTATTGGTTGGAGCAACTGGGGACCAGACCCATAGACCATTCTGCTGGCCTCCTCGATGCCAAATTGGCGGCCACCAAATAATTCATGAATTCCTGTACTTGCCAGACTGTCCAGTGCCTCTAATGTGTAGTGACCTTTTAGCCAAAATTGGAGCAGAAATCACTTTTGCTCCAGATGGCTCAGCACAGCTCTGCCTAGATGAGGAGATCTCCCCAATGATCCTGTCCTTAGCAGTGCTGAGGGAGGAAGAATGGAGACTTTATACCCCCCAGTCAAAGGCCTCACCATTAAAACCTGAATTAGAGGAAGAATTCCCTATGGTCTGGGTGGAAGGGAATCCTCCGGGCCTGGCTAAGAACCACACCCTGGTGCTAATCGACTAAAGCCTGGGACACAGCCTGTTACAATCTGCCAATATCCAATTCCAAGGGAGGCACACCTAGAAATCTAGGTCCACTTAGACCAGCTGCTCCAGTGGGGACTCCTTCAACGATGCCAGTCTCCATGGAACATGCCTCTCTTGCCTGGGGCTGATGACTACCACCCAGTGCAGGACCTGTGGGCTGTTAATGAAGCTGTTATAACCCTGCATTCAGTGCTGCCAAAAAACCTACACTCTTCTGGGACTCATTCCATCAGAGGTGGAAGGCTTTACATGCCTAGATCTGAAAGACGCCTTTTTCTGCCTTCAGTTGGCACCTTCCAGCCAGCCCCTTTTCGCCTTTGAATGGGAAAACCCAACTACAGGGGCCAAGGAGCAGTGCACCTGGACCAGACTGCCATAAGGGTTCAAGAACTCCCCTCAACCAGGCTAGTTGGAATCAGCCATTGCTAGCCCAATGAGATCTCCCCTAGCACCTGATCTGTCTAAGTTCCCAGGACACTACTTGGGGTGTGTTCTACTCCAATATGTAGACGACCTCCTACTGGCTAGCTCCACACGAGCTCAGTGCTGGGAAGGAACGCGAGCCCTTCTGAGACTATTAACTGAAAAAGGTTATCGGGTGTCTAAGAAAAAGGCACAGATTTGTCATAAAGAAGTCAAGTATCTAGGCTTCCAAATCACCCAAGGGAAATGAAGGCTAGGGACTGAAAGAAAGCAGGTACTATGTGCCACCCCAGTCCCTTGCACCCGGCGGCAGATTCGGGAATTCCTGTCTTGACTCCATTGTATGCTCTTGCTTCCTTTGTCAAATATTAATTGAGCATAGTGGTTTGGATCAATTTCTGGGTTCTCTGTTCTATTTCATTGGTCTATATGTCTCTTCTTGTGCCAGTACCAGCCAGTTTTTAGAACAGTGGCTTTGTAATACATCATGATATCTGGTATTAAGATTCCTCTTACTTTGTTCTTCTTTCTCAGGATTGCTGTGGCTATTCGGGGTCTTTTTTTTTTTCCAGATGAATTTTTGGAGAGTTCATTCTAGGTCTATGCACTATGCCTTTGGTATTTTAATGGGGAGTGCATTGAATCTATAGATTGCTTTGGGTAGTATGGACATTTTAATGATGTTGTTCAATCCTGAACACGGTATGTTCTTCCATCTGTTTATGTCTTCTTCTATCTCTTTTTTCAGTGTCCTGTAGTTTTCTGAGTACAGGTCTTTTACCTCCTTAGTTAAGTTTATTCCTAGGTATGTTAATTTTTTTGGTGCAATGGTAAATGGGATTGTTTTTTTTAAACCTCTCTTTCTGTAAGTTCACTATTGGTGTATAAAAATGCCATAGATTTATGGGCATTAATTTTGTACCCTGCTACATTGCCGAATTCATTTGTTAAGTCTAATAATTTTTTGATGAAATCTTTAGGGTTTTCTATGTATAGTATCATGTCATCTGTGAATAATGACAGTTTTACATCTTATTTTCCCATTTGGATACCTTTTATTTCTTCTTCTTGCCTAATTGCTATGGCTAGCACTTCCAGTACTATGTCAAACAGGAGTGGTGAAAGTGGGAATCCCTGTCTTGTTCCTGTTCTTAGGTGAAATGGTTTTGCCCATGGAGTATGATGTTGGCTGTACGTTTGTTGTATAAGGCTTTTATTATGTTGAGGTATGGTGCCTCTATTCCCACTTTGCTGAGGGTTTTTATCAAGAAGGGTGTTGGATTTTGTCAAATGCTTTTTCTGCATCAATTGATATGACTATGTGATTTTTATCTCTCAATTTGTTTATGTGATGTATCACATTTATTGATTTGCAGATATTGTACCATCCTTGCATCCCTGGGATAAATCCTACTTGGTCATGGTGTATCATCTTTCTAATGTACTGCTGGATCCGATTTGCTAGAATTTTGTTGAGGATTTTGGCATCTATGTTCATGAGGGATATTGGCCTGTAATTCTCTTTCTTTGTGTTGTCTTTATCTGGTTTTGGTATTAAGATAATGCTGGCTTCATGGAATGAGCTTGGAAGTGTTCCTTCATCTTGAATTTTTTGGAGTAGTCTGAGGATTATAGGTTTTAATTCTTCTCTGAATGTTTAGTAAAACTCCCCTGTGAAACTGTCTGGCCCTGGGCTTTTGTTTGCTGGAAGCTTTTTGATAACTGCTTTAATTTCCTCCATAATTATCAGCCTATTGAGATTTTTAGGTTCTTCCTGATTGAGTTTTGGAAGGTTGTATTTTTTTAGGAATTTGTCCATTTCCTCTAGGTTGTCTAGTTTGTTGGAATAGAGTTGTTCATAGTATTTTTTTTTTTTTACAATCCTTTGTATTTCTATGGGTTCTGTTGTTATTTTGCCTCTTTCATTTCTGATTTTGTTTATTTGAGTCCTTTCTCTTTGCTTCTGGGTGAGCCTGGCTAGAAGTTCATCAATCTTTATTTAAAAATATATTTTATTGATATTTTACAGAGAGGAAGGGAGAGGGATAGAGAGTTAGAAACATCGATGAGACAGAAACATTGATCAGCTGCCTCCTGCACACTCCCTACAGGTTATGTGCCCACAACCAAGGTACATGCCCTTGATTGGAATCGAACCTGGGACCCTTGAGTCTGCAGGCTGATTCTCTATCCACTGAGCCAAACTGGTTTGGGTGGTTCATCAATCTTATTTATCCTTTCAAAGAACCACCTCTTGGTTACATTGATCTTTTGAACTGCTGTTTGTTTTTTTTGTCTCTATTTCATTTATTTCTGCTCTGATCTTTATTACCTCCTTCCCTCTGCTCACCCTGGGCTTTTCTTGTTGCTCTCTTTCTAATTCTTTAAGTTGTAGAGTTAGATAATTTATTATCATTTTTTCTTGTTTTTTGAAGTAGGCCTATAGAGCTATAAACTTGGGAAGTTTAGAGCTATAAACTTGATTTGGAAATTAGAAGCTTCTAAGGAAGAGCATAGAAAAAAATTATTCCAAAAAGATGTAAATTAATAAGACATTTTAAAGACTGTCTCAGAACTATTCTGAAGTTAATAAATGCCTACACCCCACTTTCCTCCCTGTAGGAAGCATGTCTCTGATTTATCTCCATAGAAAAGAAACAGTAGGTGGCCAGGACATTACTGAATTTTCCCAGAGCAAACAGGATGTGGGGGTTCAGAGAGAAGATGGGCTGAGTGGTACACGTGGCCTATGGCACATGTCCTAAGAAAATTCCCCCTAGACAAAGGGAGGTAAAGACAACTAGAAAAGGCCCCAGCCCATTTTTTTAAAATAGTCCATTGGAAGAATGCTAAGATTCTAGAGAGGGGTAATTCCCGAACTGGGGACAAAAGACATTGCTTTGGTGGTTTTTAATGCCAAACATTCTGTGGTGTGAACTTTTAGTATGTTGTGTGCGCCTGCATAAAAGTGTTAATGTTTTGTGTCTCTTTGTTATTTGTTTAATTTGTTTAAAGAGGAGGCAAGACCTGCTTTGGAGAAGCCCAGTTACATGTGGTGAGGTTGAAAATGTGAGAGAAATTGCAGGAACGTCTCAGCAGCTGCCAACAATTCTTAATTTGAGGAGCTCTTTTTGCTCTCCCTCTCAGGGCTTCTGCACCACCAGGAACCAGCTTTGTAAAAAAAAAAAAAAAGGGAGTTTTTTTTTTAAAAAAAAAAAAAGTGTTTTTTACACTTAGAACAGTGTAAAAAAAAAAAAAAAAAGGGAGTTAAAACCCCTGGTGGAAGACCCACATGGCTTAGCTGACCAGCTAGACCCATTTTAGGGCCCACAAGTGTATATGTACACCCAAGTTAATGTCTATCTTGGGAATACTATTCTCAGGAAAATAAGGGATAATGATTTGAAGGTCAGTTATGGCTATCTAGGAAAGGAAACACCTGGCTGGCCCTGGTATGCTTCCAGCAAATGTAAAATTTCCAAACCCAGGAGCCCCAGTGGGACTCAAAACCTAAATAAAGCCTTCAATATTCAGCAAGGCAAAGAAGAAGGGCCTCAAATGAGAAAGTACTCTGAGCCAGACCCTGAGGAGCTGTTGGGCCAAGAAATATTAAAAATTACATTTTGTCACCAATAGTTGACCTGACATGTCAAGAAAACTACAAAGTTAAAGAAGGAAGACTAGAAGTGCAAAAAAGCTGTTAAAAAAGACTCAGAAGGTCTATGTACATAAAAATAAGAAAGGTAGAAACAAAAAACTAACATAACGTTCACAACTGTAGAACAAGTGCCCCAGGGAAGGGCTGGCCTGGAGGGCCAGAAACAGAAGCCACAACAGTATCACCCAAACCTTAGCATGTTATCTCTAAGGAAAAATATGGCAATTTTGAATCCAAGCAGCTAGAGGTCTGGGAACAGGCTGCGGGGCCTGCTGCCTTTCCCCCCACCCTTTCTTCCAGCTTCATAGACCTATACATAATTTTCCAAAGTCCTTGATAACTTAAAGGCTTTGGAGCATTGCTGGGTTAAGCAATAAACATCTAAATATTTGGAAGTAACAGAATACTGAAACATTAATTAATTTGAGTTTGCCTCTTAGGGAAAATATTAAGAGTAGATTTGAATCTATTAATGAATAAGTCTTGTATTTTATTTGAAATATATCCTTAAAAATGTGAAAATATTACTAATCTAAGAAATGCTAAATGTTTAACTTGCCACCTAAAAATTTGAGGCTTCTAAGAGTTAAAAGTTCGAACTAAGTTAGAAGAAATTATATGGATGTGATAATAGAATGCTTAAAGTATGGAAATTCATTTTTGAGGAATATAATTCTTGTGTTTTCTCTGGAAAAATTAGTAGTTTAAAATATATTATAGTCTTTATGTTTATGTGTATCTGTGTACTACGTGTGGTAAAATTTCAACCTAGGATATAATACTTTATTGGACTGATTAAAAAAAAAGAATTAATTCTATAGTCCGAACCAAATTTTTAATATTAAAACCAGTTTAAGCTTAATTGATGTCTTTTAGAATAATTACAAAAAGTGTATAATATAATCTTTGGATTGTGTATATTTGACAGTCTTTCCAAGTTAAATTTCAAGACTTTAACCAAGAAATAGCTTTGGGACATTTCAAGGGCCCTGGAATGACTCAAGGGTTTATTCTCTCTTCTTAAAATAAGTATTTTTGAACTAAATTAGACCAATTTAATATACTTGAAAATATGTGGGAAACTTTGTCAAATAAAAATTAATAACTATGTTCTACTTATATACACATATTTTATTAAAATGAATGTTATAGAAATTTTAGTCTACTTCAGAAAGAAACTTGCAAAAATTCAAAGCCAAGTTCAAACAGGAAACTCTCAGGGGTAACATGTATCCAGTCAGGGACACCAGGCAAGCCAAGAGTGATGATATCCTGTTGGGGCATCTGCCAGCAATACTCTGGGTATTTGCATTTGACATATTAGGAGTTTATGAATTATTTTCAATTCTCAATACACTGCTTGAAATAAGCCATGTGCCCTGTTTTAAAATCTTATTTTATATACTGAAATTATATATTGAATCTAAAAGTATACAAATTTTATATTATTCTCTATGTCATTTTACAGTAATTATTATTTACCAATAAATTGTTGTCTTGGAATATTATATTTTATAGTAAAGCAAAGTTTTTATCATGCCACTTTAAAATTTTGTCATTCATGGACAGCCATTGCTTTACTCTGATGCCTTTATAGATATATCGTTAGAAAAATCCTTAAAAAGAACTCTGACTTACTCTAAATTGCAGGCTTCTAAGCAGGTCATATCTTTGAACTGGATGAAAATTTATAGAACTTCAAGAAATAACTAAATACAAAAAAAAACCAACCAAAACTACTGGCAAATAATCAGGGTAAACAAAAATAACCACGGAACTAAATGAATTGAGAATAATTATTCTTATAACTCTGTTTAAAATATTGTTAATTCTTAAATCTTTTGTTTCCCAAACATAAGGAAAACTAAAAAACAGACATTCTGCTTTGTAGAAACTAAAAAATTAGTAACATTTATTTCATAGTACTCTTAGGAGACAAAAAATTCAAGGACTACGACAACCTGGAGATTTTTGTCCATTGGAAATACATTAATGAAAGACTCTCTCCAACAGTGTTAAAAAGACCTTACCTTATCAGATACCTAACCATGAATGGACATTTGCCCCTGTCTCTGACACTCGCCTTCATCTCAAGGATGAGAAGCCGCCAACTACAGAGAAGGTAGACAGCCATCCCAAGGCATCAACAAGGCCTGTATACTCACAAATTAATACTGCTCAAACCTTGTTCTTATATCACCCAATTGTTATTAATTGAATGTATATGAAATTATTTTTATACTGCCATTATCCTCCTTATGGTTTCCTAGTAGGAACAATATCTGTCTTCCTAGACCCCTTTCCCTATTAGACATGAAAAATTTAACCTGGGTTCCTGCTAATCTTTCCCACCTACTAGATAGTGATATTCTAATTATCACCTATGATAATAAAGTTAATGTTTTGTTGGCCACACACTTGTGGTCTTCTACTCTCAATATAAGCTTGGTGCATTTTTTAGGCTATATCTATATATATAAAAGCCTAAGTGACCGTTATGACCAAACGACCCAAACAACCAGAATGACTGGTCGACCAGTCAACCAGTCGCTATGACATGTACTGACCACCAGGGGGTAGACGCTCAGTGCAGGAGCTGCCCCCTGGTGGTTAGTGTGTTCCCACAGCCAACTTCCTACAGTCAGCCAACCGCCCATGGTCCCTACCCTGGCCGGCCAGCCCCCATCGGCCTCTGGTGCTAAACCATTCATAGACGACCTGCTTCTGGGTTGAAGTTTCATACATAGCAGAGCAGCTTCCTCACTGCAATCTATTAAAAGTCAGCCCTTGACACAAGCGTTTGTCTCACTCCCGTACTCTCCCTTCCCCAGGGGCCACTCGGGAAGGGTGAAGGAGGCAGGGAATTGTATGGTAGCAAGGCGCCGACAGCAGCATTAGCATCCAGCGTCTGTTCCTTCCATGCCTGTTCCATCCAGCGTCTATTCCTTCCATGACTGTCGCCTCCTCTCCCAACCCCACCAGGGCCTTTGGGCCCCAGGCTGGGACAGGGAACCAGGGGTGGGTGGTGGCAGACATGGCCCCTTTCCCAGGGAGGCCAAGAGCCGGTTCCCCCCTTGGGCCAGAGGCCAAGCTCCCACAGTACCTCTCCACTTCCCTCCCCCAGGCCGGCAGGCCCTGATCGGCCCAGCTCTGATTGGCCCAGCCCTGATCGGCCCTGATTGCTGGCCAGGCCTAGAGACCCCACCCATGCACAAATTTGTGCACTGGGCCTCTAGTATTTATTATGAAGGACTTACCTTGGACAAACCTCTCAAAGAACACTTCCATAATAATTCCCCTGGTAGAATTATATATAAATCTTATCTAGATAAGTATTTTGATGAATATTATCTAAATATAGGAATGAATAAAATTAACTTCTCAGAAAAAAATTAAAACTTCTGAATAATAACAAATACTTGTTTCCTTTCAAATCCTTCCTTGTGTAATATTAGATATTTTCTGTTTCTAATCAGTGTTATTGATTTATTATTGTTACTTTTGTTCATGGTATGTAAATATTATACTAAATGCAAAAAAAACAAAACTTGACAAACAACAAGAAGACTCTCATCATAATGGCTCAAAAATTAGAAATAATCCAGAATACTTTTTAACAAGGACATATAGAATCTAACTGTCTCCCATTTACCTGCTCTTTTTTAATAATAATAATTCGACTTTAAATGCCATCTAAGGTTATGGTCTTGCCCCATCCCCAGTGGTCCACCCTATACAACAAGACAAATGCTGACATTGAGACTTCCTAGGAATGAGCCTTCCTAGCACAGTAGGACTCTGTTATCCAATCAAAAGGTTGGTCATCAATGCATCCTCTGGATTGATTTATGACCGAAAGGGGGATGTGCGAATGAAATCGGCCATATGCTAACCTGACTAGTTCAGGAAAGGCCTGCATGGCCATTGTGCAAACTCAAAGACCTAAAATAACCACAAAGGATGGTCTGAAAACTAAATATTTGACTACAAACAGGTTATAGTGGGTAGTCATGTCCTAGGCCAGTATTTTCCCTGACAAAGATCAACTTAGATCTTTACTGAGCCTATTGTCTTTTTGCATCTAAGATAACATACCTGTGAAATGTCTAGGTATCTTCCCTTTATTATTCTGGACCCCTCAGGGCACAACAAATGGCACCAGAGCATTCTCTCATTGTTATTATTATCATGTTAATTGTCAACTATTAACTATGTTAACTATCCTGTATCCATCTCTGTAAAAGAAGCATATGACCATCATTTCACTTTTTATCCTATCCCAGAGGTTTCCCCTCTTGGCTTTTTTCCACCTCCTTAATCTATCACCAATGGATTTCATGTAACGCACTTAGGTATTTTCCTTTTAATGGTAATTTATAAAAACAAAGTATAAACTCCCCATTCTCCGGAGCATTATCTCAATTCATTAAGGTTCTGCTTCCTGGCATATGTCAACAATTTGGCTCAAATGAGCTCACAAAAATTCTTTACAGGTTTCAGTGGTGTTTTATATTAACACATGTCAGCATGCACATGTATGTGTATACATATCTTTGCTTATTATTATCCTACCTAATAATAGACAAATATGCAAATTGACTGTACCTTCGCTATGCTCGCGATTGGCCAGGAGGCGCGGGGGGGGGGGGTGACTCGGGGTGGCCGGGGTGGCCGATTGGGCCGGCGGGACACTGAGCTCGCGTTGCCAGTGGCGGCACTAGCTCAGCATCTGCACCATGGCTGTGCTGCGGCACAGAAGGGGCCTTTGGGGCAGCGAGCTCATGTCCCACCGCGGACCATCAAAAGCGGGGGAGCTGGGTGCCTGTCCGCTCAGGCACCAGGCCTTTCAGAAGCCTCCGCCACGCCAGAGGCTTCTGAAAGGCCTGGTGCACCAGTGGACAGGCACCCAGCTCCCCCGTGATTGAAAGTTAAAGCGTGTAGGGGACCCTACACGTTCATGATTCAATCATGCACTGGGTCTCTAGTACATTATAAAAAGCTGAAAAAGAATAATTGGTTTAAGTAGATGAGATATAAATGCTGTAATCTACTGTCTGGCCATATCCTATCTAATAAAAGAGTGATATGCAAATTGACCATCACTCCAACATAAGATGGCTGCCACCATGTGATCAAAGATTGCTGTCCCCATGTGGACACAAGATGGCCACCACAAGATGGCTGGCAGGGGAGGGCAGTTGGAGGGAACCAGGCCTGCAGGGGAGGGCAGTTGGGAAGGACCAGGCCTGCAAGGGAGGGCAGTTGGGGGCAACCAGGCCTGCAGGGGAGGGCAGTTGGGGGCAAGCAGGCCAGCAGAGGAGGGCAGTTGGGGTCAACCAGGCCTGCAGGGAGGACAGTTAGGGGTGACCAGGCCTGGCAGGGGAGGGCAGTTAGGGACAATTGGGCCGGCAGGGGAGCAGTTAGGCATAGATCAAGCTGGCAGGGGAGTGGTTAGGGGGTGATCAGGCTGGCAGGCAGAAGTTGGGAGCCAGCAGTCCTGGATTGTGAGAAGGATGTCCCAGCTTGGAGAGGGTGCAGGCTGGGCTGAGGGAAACACCCCCCTCCCCGCCCCTGTGCATGAATTTCATGCACTGAGCATCTAGTATTGACATAATACCTCTTACTTTCTATGTATCCTTTTTGTATGTGGTTGCATCTTAGATGATAAGTTCCCAAGGCTATGAGATCACATGTATGATTTTATTCCCTGCATCTTTGATGCTTCCCCAGAGGTGAATGGGTCTCTTATAAGTGCTTTTTGATGGGGATAAAACAAAGGAAGAAATATTTCTGGAAGCGGACTTTCTGGAAACTGCCAGAGAAAGCTGTTCAGAGGTCAGAGGGTGACTATTCTTCTGTCTGAAAGGACTTTAAAGAAATCGTCTCTCTGGGGGTGATGATTCAGCACATCCCTGCCTTTAAGCCAGTCCAGATGCTTCCTTGAGGCTCTGCATGGGGAGGCATTATCAGTGTTACTACCTAGGAAGATTTCTGCTTGAAGCAACAGTTTGTGTTTCTTTTGGCAGATACAGCTAGAGAATGGCCAAGAAGGGATATGACATAAATTCAACAATTTAGTTCTGAAAAACCCGTGATTTCAAAGATGATTATTTCTTGTTAGAGCTTTGTTTTTCCGCCTTGGTCATAACAACTGGACTTCCCAGGGAATGTTTCTCCTTGCAAATTAAGGAAATTTTCAGAGCCAAATTTCAAATCTTTCCTGAAAAGGAAAAAACAATGAAAGGATAGTAGGCATCGCTTTGAATAGTAGACAGTAACACTACACAAAAAGATAACTATTCCTAACCAAGAAATGCTATTTTTGAAAAATAGTATTTTTTATTATAGAGGAAACTCTAACACTTTTATGGAATCTGTATTTGGAGGTTCTTAAAAATATAGTTTTAACATTTAGAGGAGATGGGAATGAGACTGTGTAGAGATTAGATTTATTTCTAAAGCAAGTTTGAAACAAAGCTAGAGATATAGATCAGACAGCCTTTGACCCAGTTTGGCCTCCTGGTGTAATAAACTTAACCCAATTGCCCTTGACTTCTGGCCCTTTGTCACCCAGGGGAAGTTACATTTTAAGCTTCAGCTTCCTCTTTGGTCACATGGGGTAATCACTCCAAACTCATCTCAAAGCTGTGAGGATATGTAATTGGACAATCAATTTGTCCATGCTGCCTGTCACTACTTGAGCCAATTAAGCAGCGACAAGGTTGAATGGTATATTAGCGTTTATTCCAATACTGCCAGTGTTATAGGAGAGAAGCAGGTCATCCACAAAAATCTGCTCTGCCTCTCCCCGTAAGCCAGATGCTTATATTGGGTAGAAGGACAAAGATTACATGGGGAAGTAGGCAAAAGGGTATGCCAGATGTGCAGCTTACAGGTAATAGGGTCTGGAGATTTGCAAAGGCCTGCTGGTATGCAAAGGGTGGGGATCTTCAAAGGGCTAGCTATATGCAAAGGGTTGGTTGCTCTGGTTTCTGCAACTAGGTTGTTAATCTTTCTATGATAATAGGCAGCTCCCTGATGGGGAGGATGGGCTGCATTTCCAGGTGAGGTCCCAGGTCCTGTGTAACTCCCAGCCAGGTTAGAATGTGCCTTCTTTAATCAGAACAAAACAATCATGGTTAACAGAGCATGATTAATATTTCTTACAATTATAACTGGTCCCCAACATTCTATTTCTGCCCCTATCAGATACATTAAATAGGATAATAATAATAGCTAATATTTTTTGAGAGCTTACTATGTGTGGAGCACTTTATTAAGGACTTAACACATATTCTGTCATTAATGCTCACAACAAACTCTGAGGCAAAAACAACTTTTCTTCATCATCTTACAGATAGGGAGACTGAGGCACAGAAAGATTAAGTTGCTTGCTTGAGGTCTCACAGCTAGTAAGAGAAGGAACCAGTGGTCAAACCCCAGTGGTCTGGCTTCAGGACTGTGTGCCCAGACACCACGCTATATCTCCTTCCCAGATGATGTGTATGGAAGTATCTAACAACATCTGCACAAAGTATGTATTCGATTTTAATTGGATTTGAACAATTCATGGACAAGCCTAGCATTTCTATACAACACAGAGACCTTACGGGCTCAATATCAATAATAACTGTATTATTAACATGGACAATGAAAAATACTTCAATAAAAGGAATACATCATTAACAAAATGTCATACTTTTCCACCTGGACTAAAATAAATTCATAATTAACTTTTAAATGATAAAGTTACCTCCTGCTGGGCATCAGATGGTGCTTTTATCTGCTAGCTTGATTGCCAACTTCTGTATTACTTACCACCTTCCAGTTAACAGAATTTTCTCAGTAAATAATTGTCTTCAATCATATATGCATTCTGAGTATCCTGTTGGCTATTTATGAGTAGAACCATTCATCCTTTTGTTTGTTTGTTTGTTTTTATTTTTTGTTAATCCTCACCCGAAAGAGGATATATTTCCATTGACTTTTTTTTTTTTTTAGAGAGAGCGAAAGGGAGGGGGAGAGACACAGAGAGAGGAACATCGATGTGAGAGAGATACATTGATTGGTTGCCTCTCACACATGCCCCAACCAGGGATCAGGGTGGGGGGGTCAAGCCTGCATGAGGTACATACCCTTGACCATAATCAAACTCAGGACCCTTCAGTCCTCAGGCCGAAACAGCCAAACCGGCTAGGGCTGTTCATCCTTTTTTAAACTTCTATTTGTTTTTGTCCCCTACGTATAGGACACCATGCTAGGTCAATCTTAAAAAGATGGAGAAGATAAGACATGCCCAATGGGAAGCTTACAGTTTACAGATGTAGTTAAAGAGCCTATGTGTAGAGTTTGTCGTGCTAGAAGGTGCCTCCTTTATAACCTGGATAAGCTAACCTGCTCAGAGGGGCTTCTGCACTATGTGACTTGCCCTCTTAGAAAGAAGCTCCTTTGACTGCAATCAAATGTCTTTTATTTCAGGTTCTTTCTAAGGATACTAGCTCTTTTCTCTTGAAACTTTTTGTAAAGATAGCAGAAGGGATAGTTGAGTTGATAGAGAAGCTCCTGTTATTTTTTTAAATCCAGTCATTATTATCTACAATGTGCAGGGCATTTTAGACTCAATAATAACAAAACAGAGCTCCTGCCCTCCAGGAGCCTAGTCTAGGCAAGGACCATCAAGCTATGGGCCCTCTACCTGCTTTTGTAAGTGATTAAATTGAAGGAATTTGGACCAAACAAAAAACAGATAAGTTATGGTGAGGTTGGATCCAGGTCTGAGTCAAGTTTCTAAAATGAAGAGAAATGAGAACACTAAGTTCCCATCACTGTGAGATGGGGGCTTGAGGCATTTTTATTCACATATCAAAGACTGGAGTTACTTCATTAGTTCAGAAGACTTGGGAATGTACATTCAATGAAATTTACAATGGATTATAGTATATTGAAGACAGAATTTTAAGCCTGGATGGAGCCATTTTCATTTTCAAAAATTCCCTGTGGCCACAGTATGAAGAATGGATTGAGGGGATGATATTGGAGACTGGGAGAAGCTGTTATGGTAATCCAAATGAGAAATTATAAAAAAGTAAATTACTGCTTTGAAATTGGAATAGAAATGAGAAAACAATGTTCAAGACAGTTATAAGGCAATATTTCCAGTAATTGATAATAGATTGGATGTTGAGGAAGAAGATAAAAGGTCATTTCAAGTTTCTGCCTTATGCAACTGGAAGAATTTTAAACCTACCTCCTGAGATTCAAAAGAGCATATTTATGGAGAAAAGGTGCCTGTTTCTTTGATGGCCAAGGAAGGGAACTATGAGAAGAAAGGCAGAAAAAAGATCTTGAGATGGGTTAGACTAGGCTAGCTGAAGGGAGAAAATTCTGAGTAAGGCTTTAGTCCTAAACTGGAGTCTATATTAATTCTTCATACCAATAATTGTCTATTTGAATATGGTTGCTTAATCTTCACTGTAGAACACAATAGTACTGTGGCACTGTTAGATTAATATTAATACTATTAATCCTATAAGAAGGAGCCTAATGGCAAGTGAAAATGATGTTAAAAATCACTGGTAAAGAAAGTGCCATATTAATCCTTCCACTGAAATTCTCTTTGCTTTTCCCCCCTATATTCTATTGCATCTGCATACTCATTCCTCCTTCTATATCCAACTTGAATTCTAGTTCTGGTGGAAGACTGTATATCACTTAGGCTCCCCCCAAACACCAATCTCACAGGGAAAGCACATGACTGAGGGCAGCCAATTGGAATACCCCAGCCATCTTGTACCCAGTGACTGATTCAGGAAAAAGTATGTCTCAAGCAGCACCAATCAGATTCTTCCCTTTGATTGCTCTAAGGATATTGGGAGAGAACAGTTGTCTTTCTGCTGGACTTCCTAAACACTGAGTGGGAGAGTTTGTGGTTGCCAGGTGCCATTTTGTCTCCTCTACTGAGACCTTGAATCTAATTGCACTTCTGGATTTCCCAGTTATGCTAGCCAATATACGTCAGCTTCCCCACCTTTTTGAACTTTCCTAATACAGTTTGAATTTTATTCCACTTGCAAGCAAGAGAAGTCTGAACACTTCCCTAGTGTCCTAGACAAAGTCAACGACCCTCTCATTTATGCCCCTACTGCTATATTGGGATATTGCATGCCATATACTTCACCATTTTAAGTATAATTCAGTGGGTCTTAGTATGTTCATAGAGTTGTGCCACTATCACCACTATCTAATTTTATAATACTTTAATATTAGCATACATATTAGCAGTAACTCTCCATTACCTCCCCTGGCAACTACTAATCTACTGTATGCCTCTAGAGTGCCTATTCTAGATATTTCATAAAAATGAAATTACACAATATGCACCATTTGTGTCTGGCTTCTTTCATTTAGCATGATGTTTTCAAAGTTCATCCATGTTGTAGCATTGCATCATTACATCATTCCTTTTTATACACAAGTAATTTTTCACATTTGGTTATTCATTTATTGGTTGACATAGATCTGGGTTGTTTCTACTATTTGGCTATTATTAATAATGTTCTATGAATATTTGTATACAAGTTTTTTTATAGACATATGTTTTCAATTCACTTAGGTATATATCTAGGAGTGGAGTTGCCAAGTCATGTGAGTAACTCTATGTTTAACCTTTTGAGGAACTGCCAAACTATTTTCCAAAGTGGCTGTACCATTTTACATTCCCACAAGTAATGTATGAGAATTCATATTTCTCCACATCCTCATCCTAGTGGCTATGAAGTGGTACCTCATTGTGATTTTGATTTGCATTTTCCTGATGGTTAATGATGTTGACCATCTTTTCTTTCTTTTTTTTTTAAATAAATCTTTATTGTTCAGATTATTAAAATTGTTTCTCCTTTTTCCCCCCCCCCCCCCATATCTTCCCACCACCCGGTTCCCACCCCCACTCTGCCCTTACCCCCCTCCCCGGTGTCCTTATCCATAGGTGTATGATTTTTGTCCAGTCTCTTCCCATACCCCCCACACAGACACCTCTTTCTCCCTGAGAATTATCAATCCACTCCCATTCTATGCCTCTGATTCTATTATGTTCACCAGTTTATTCTGTTCCTCAGATTTTTAATTTACTTGATTTTTAGGATCACTTGTTGATAGATATGTATTTGTTGTTCATAATTTTTATCTTTACTTTTTTCTTCTTTTTCCTCTTTTTAAAGAATACCTTTCAGCATTTCATATAATACTGGTTTGGTGGTGATGAACTCCTTTAGCTTTTTCTTATCTGTGAAGCTCTTTATCTGCCCTTCAATTCTGAATGATAACTTTGCTGGGTAGAGTAGTCTTGGTTGTAGGTTCTTGCTATTCATCACTTTGAATATTTCTTGCCATTCCCATCTGGCCTACATAGTTTCTGTTGAGAAATCAGCTGACAGTCGTATGGGTGCTCCCTTGTAGGTAACTAACTGTTTTTCTCTTGCTGCTTGTAAGATTCTCTCTTGTCTTTTGCCCTTGGCATTTTAATTATGATGTGTCTTGGTGTGGTCCTCTTTGGATTCCTCTTGTTTGGGTTTCTGTGCGCTTCCTGAACTTGTAAGTCTATTTCTTTTACCAGGTAGGGGAAGTTTTCTGTCATTATTTCTTCAAATAGGTTTTCAGTATCTTGCTCTCTCTCTTCTTCTGGCACCCCAAAAATTCGGATATTGGTACGCTTAAAGCCATCCCAGAGGCTCCTTATGCTATCCTCACACTTTTGAATTCTTCTTTCTTTCTGCCTCTCTGGTTGGGTGTTTTTTTCTTCCTCATATTCCAGATCTTTGGTTTGACTCTTCAGGTACAGTGGTCTACAGTTGAGTGTCTGTATATTCTTTATTTCAGACAGTGTATGCATAATTTCTGACTGGTCCTTTTCCATTTTTTTTGGTATTTTCATTAAGGTCCTTGAAGGTCTCTTCAAGTTTCTCAGCGGTTTTTAGAAGATTCTTGAGTTACCTTATAAATGTGCTTCTGAACACTGTGTCATCCATTAGTTTGCTTTCCTCCATCTCTCCTACTCGTGACATACTTCAGTGTCTCCGTATTTTGGCTGCCTCCCTGTGTTGATGGAGTGGCTTTGTGTGGTCAGTGACCTATAGGGGCTGGTAGCTCAGCTTCCCCAATCACTCTAGGTGGTCGCTCTTGGTACACCCCTTTGTGGGCTGAGTGGAAAGTCTTGGTGTAGTTAAAAGCCTTGATTGCTGTTGGTAAGCTGGGAGGAATTGACCTCCAGGCCAATTGGCTGTGAGGACCTGCTGTGTCTATAACAGAAGAATTGCTGTGCTGGAGACACAGTAGGGCTTTGGTGCTCACTGAGTCTGCCTCTTGAATGTGTCCCTTATGAGAGTGGTTGAAATCTGGTGTCGTCCACACTGACCACTAGATACCCTAGTGTCTGGATCTCTAATGGGGTGCAGGTCTGAGGTCTCCCAGCAGGAGCTACAGCAAGAGCTACAGTTTTCTCCTCTTTGCTTGGGCAGTTTTGGAGCAGTCTGACTGGAGCTGCAGTTAATTTGGTTGAGCTGCCACAGAACAGGCCATTTATATGTAAAAGTTGCTGTGTGGAGCCTGGGTGGGTTTGTAGAATGTGCGGGGCGGGGTCTCAGGGAGGGGCGGGGTCTCAGGGCGTCACTAGGCTGGGGTGTGGCCAACGACCATGGCTGCCTTCAGCCGTCTCTGCCTTTCTGCGTTTCCAAGTCCCCGTGTCCCGCGCTCCAGTGCAGCAAACCCTGATTGCTGGGCGCACCTCTGCAGAAAAGTCACTCTCACTCTCCGACTGATGGCTGAGAGTCGAACCAAGATGGCGACTCCCCGTAGGTGTCTGGGACCCCCGCATGTCCCCAGAAACTGGAGTTCAGAGTGATCGGGAGTTTGTCTCCCTTTGGTTTGAAGAAAAGCCACGCGCCCAGTCGCCCACCGCCAGCCCGCTTCGTGCATGCCTCCGTACCTCAGCTCTCCAGCGTTTGTGCTCCCTTCTCTTTTTAGTTGTAAATCTACCACTCAGCCAACTTTCCCATGGTTCTGGGTGGTAGACGTTTTGTTTTTTAGTTGTATTTTTGAAATTGTTGTGTGAGGCGGCAGGTTAGTTGTTTAACTTTGCCGCCATCTTGGTTCCTCCTCAGCACTAATGCCGATGTTGACCATCTTTTCATGTGCTATTGACCATTTGTAAATTTTTTTTGGAAAAATGTCTATTTTAATTCTTTGACTATTTTTAAATTGGGTTATTTGTCTTTCTATTGTTGGATTGAAATAATTCTTCATATATTCTGAATATAATTCTTTTATCAGATATGTGGTTTGCAAATATGTTCCCCTACTCTATAGGTTGCTTTTTTTTTTCACTTTCCTTATGGTGTTATATGAAGGACAAAAGTTTAAATTTTGATGAGATCTAATTAATTTATTTTTCTTTTGTCACTTGTGATTTTGGTGATATATTTAAGAAACCATTGCCTAATCTAATATCATAAAGATTTACATTTATGCCTTCTTCTAAATATTTTATAGTTTTAGGTCTATGATTCATTTTTGAGTCAATTTTTCTACTCATCTACAGCATTTTGTGTCTCCCTCTTTTTGCACTTGTCCAATTGCACTATGATTTGTGGTACACATTCATTCTAAGGATATATTTTTAAAAAATGTTAATAAATATGCCCACCAAAAATTATTCTGAGCTTAATAAATTTGGGAAAATATGCATAGCAAATTCCCCACTTCAAGATTCACAGTACAATATTTGTCTATTAAAAGCTTTAAGTAGACAGCAGTACAGAAATCTGTTTGTTTCATTTAACCTTGTGCTTACAAATACCACTGTCTGGTGGACACTGGGATGTACCTTCCAGATGCCCCACTCCTGGCCCCAGCCACTGGCAGTGCCCCTGGAAGCCACCTGGCAGCTGTTGGCCCCCTATGGAGATTGGCTAGCTGAATAGAGCTATCTTGTCCAAGGTCATGCCTCCTTCTTGGAATGGACCACATCCTAAAATTGATTGGCATGAGGATATAAAGGCCCAGTTGTTTTGCCCCAATTCAGGACAGCTTTGCAGGGTCACCTCATCTTCAGATCCCTGCAGCATCAGCTGAGGCTGCCCCCAAGTTTGCAGGGCATCTCACCTTATCACTGTCTAATCTGCTTCCATCCTTTCCCTTCCCCAGGTGTTGATCTTAAGAACATGCCCTAAGAATCCTCTTCCATGCACAACTGCATCTTAGCAACTGCTTTGAGGAGAACCCAACCTGTGACAAAAAGAATTTCTCAAACATATTGGACTATTAATTTTTATAAAGCATTTACCTCCTGGAGAAGTACTTTCAGAACATAATTTTGGAAAATACAATAGAGCAGAGGCAAGACATCCAACCAGAAGAGCTGATGTGTATTCGGACTTGCCTATTAACTGGCTATTTAATTGTGATCAAGCTACCTATCTGCCAGAGCTTCAGTTTATTATTGATAAAATAAACAGCATAAGTCCACATCACAGGACAACCTAGCACAGTGCTCAGGGGATCAATTCAAAAGAGCTCCATGATGCAGAGATTTTCCTGTTTTCTTTACTACTTACTATACCCTAGGTCCCTAGGTTTGTATCTGACACATAGTAAGCATTTGCTAAATATTTAAATTAATTAAGTCAATAACACATGTCAAACCTTTGAAAACTTTTATTGAAGTACTAGAGGCCCAGTGCATGATTGAATCATGCATGTGTAGGGTCCCCTACACGCTTTCGCTTTTGATAGCAGGGGAGCTGGGTGCCTGTCCGCTGGTGCACCAGGCCTTTCAGAAGTCTCCAGTGCAGCGAAGGCTTCTGAAAGGCCTGGTGCCTGAGTGGACAGGCACCCAGCTCCCACACTTTTGCTTTCGATCGCGGGGGAGCTGGGTGCCTGTCCGCTGGTGCACCAGGCCTTTCAGAAGCCTCCACCCCACCGGAGGCTTCTGAAAGGCCTGGTGCCTGAGCAGACAGGCACCCAGCTCCCCCGCTTTTGATGGTCCACGGTGGGATGTGAGCTCGCTGCCCCAGAGGCCCCTTCTGTGCCGAAGCACAGCCATGGCGCAGACGCTGAGCTTGAGCCACCGCTGGCGACGCGAGCTCAGCATCCCGCCGGCCCAATCAGCCACCCCAACCACCCCGAGTCCCGCCCCCCCCCCCGCGCCTCCTGGCCAATCGCGGGCATAGCGAAGGTACGGTCAATTTGCATATTTGTCTATTATTAGGTAGGATGTTTTCAGTCAAAATTATTGAACAGCTCACAGTCATTTGTAAAAAAAGAAAAAATTAGTGAAGATTACTTTCAGGACAAATTCTGCAAGATCTGCTTGCTGACCTTTCCCATTCTGATTGGGCAGCCATAAAAAATATTGGGCAGTGTCCTGAAAACCTTTAAATACACCAATTTATTTTGCTGACCTTTCCTATAATTTGTTGTGTAGGTCATATTCTCAAGCAAATAAGCTAAAAAGTCACTTACATTGAATATCGCACGCAATTTAAGCAAGCTTTATAAGGCCTAGTAAAGTGATTTTTGAAAAACGTATTAATCTAAAGTGAAAAACATCTTGAATCTTATTGAGAATAGTAAAAATATCATACCATGTTTGCCTGTTGTAGCATAAATAGGACAAATAAATTCAACTTAATTTAGCACATCCCAAGGCTTCTGTTGTTAGAAGCAATTTCCTACTGGTAGTGACACTGGAGAGAAAGAGTGAACAAAAGTCCCCAGTGCTGCATGCTGTGTGTTGGATGTTACGCATGATTGTGCTACAAGATTTAGTTTCTTCCCATGTGAAGATTTCAGCTATCAGACAGCCACAGGAGCACTAACATCCTTCTAGACTCAGAAAAGGTTTGAGGATGTGGCTCTTGCCTCTCAAGCATAACCCAGTGGAAGAGAAACATACCAAACTAAAAAAACTCCAAGAAGATGACCAAGGAAAAGGTCCAATGGAGAGATTCAATCGAGCAGAAAAGGGACACAGGGAAGGATGCTACTAATTGTAGCTGCACCTTGAAAAGGCACCTTGAGGAAGGTGTCACTTGGGTTGTGTCTTGAAGATGAAATATAATTTCTGAAGGATAGAGACATGAAGGAAAGACATTCTAGGAAAGAAACAGTACAATCATGGAAGCTGATTGAGACCGAATAGGGCATCAAAGGCTAAAGTGATGGGCAATGAGAATGATGACAGATTGTGGTGGGGATTAAAGACTTATGAACACTATGACATGCAATTGATTACTGAGTTAGAAATTGTCTTCCATAGCTCTCACATTGTATTTCATGCCCCAAATCTTTAACCAAATCTGAAACTATTTGAGGGCAAATATAGAAAAACTTACCTGAAAGTTTGGCTTCTGGCAAATTTATATCTATGGAACAAAACTTTGAATGTCAAAATAAATGGAAATAAAAGAGAGGAAGGGAGAGAGAAAAGAAGAAGGAGGAGGAATACTGAGGAAAAAGAGGGAAAAGAGGCAGAACAGAAGGCCCCCATGAATCAGTAAAACCCCATTGTAAAGTATGGGCTTAGGAGTCCAACACTAGGTTTGAATCCCGATTCTGTCACTTATTAACTATGGGGCCTCATTAAGCCCCATTTACTCCTGGGCAAAATGGGCATCATAGCAGTGTCTGCCCTAGAGGGGGACTGGATGAAAATACTCATGAAGTCCCTCGAGTGTGGTCTTGCATGGTGACCAGTCAATCTGTGTCACCTGCTCAGTGAAGCAGCTGGGTGCTGGTGCTGCCTCCTAGCACTAAAGCTCATAGCTTTTCTCAAAAGCCAAGTTCTTATGTTCTCACTCAGACTTTACTGACTCTACTAAAGTTAGATGTTACTCATCTTGCTTGGTTGGCCTTGACATACTAAGGCAGGGATACGGAAATGAGCACAAGAAGATTGGCCAGGAACCATAAACAACTGGCATGAGACACACCAGGGAGGACGGAGCCAGCACCACAGGTATGTGTTTGGAGACTGCCCTGTGCACACTTGGCTACAATTTAAAGCATCACAAGGACGTAGTTGATGTGCATAACAGTGTCCTAAGTCGGTATGAAAGGCTAAACTCCTTCATTCAGTCCAAGCACCTTCTGCATTCAAAGTGTTATGAATGAGGTGAGGATTATACAAGTGAATAAGAGCTTGTAACAAGTTAGGAAGTCGATAATACAACCTGGAAAATTTCCATCCAAAACAGTTAAAATGAGCAAAAGTTTGTCATCTGAGAAAAAGGGGGATGCTTGCAGAGAGGTTTGTAGGTGGCTTATTTCCCAACAGTGTTTGATAAAGAGGTTACAGAATATGTCCTGCTGAGCACAGAGCAGTGTTCACAAGTTGCTTGCCAATTTAATTGGTTTTGTTTTGCTTTGTTTTTGCACAAGACAATATATAAAACCATTATTTCCCCATTGGTAACTCATCTTCATCCCAAAGAACTACGCCTCTCACATTCCCTATTCCGAACCCTGGCACTGCCATCCTGGTCCTAAGTGATTCAGACCAGAGGTCTGGAACTGGCTTTAATTTCTCCTTCACCTCACCTCCTACATCCAAGGTCTATGCAGTCTATACATACATTCCTTTCTGTAACATTTGGCACAGTCATTCCCTTGTCTTCATTCCCACTTACACTCTGCCAGGTAATTCTTTTTCACCCTGATGATTTTAGTGCCCGCATTTTTCTCCAAATCCATTTCATCCTACACCTTGTGCTAAAATGTGGGGTCTGCCCAAGACCATCATACTTGAGAGAAGACACTGCATTGGCAACATCTTTCAAGGTTCGGTGGGCTATCATCAGAGACAAATTCCAACATTCAGTTTTAATGAGGCTCAGAAAAGAAGAATGAGAAATGGCTCTAAATGTCTCCACCATGGAGGGGTCTAGTATGGCCACTCAAGTTGCCCTACGGAGAGGGCAGGCATTGGAAGCACAATGTACCTCAATCGTAGCCTATATGGGAACATCTGTCTACAGTTCCTTGAAGGCAGGAACCATAATTGATTATTTATCACTGTATCCCCATGTTCCTGGCACAAAGTACATACTTAAGAAATAATTTATAAATGAATGAATGGGTATTCAATGAAAAGCCACTTGATAGTCAACTATTATGACTATAACTTAGTCAATCCTTTATTGTTAGATATTTAAGTATTCTTTTTTCTCCTTTGAACAATGCTGTCACAGAAAGCCTTTATTAGTTAAAAAATGTACACAGCTAAAAACCTGATCACAGTAGCTTAAACACAGAGTTTATTCTCTTCTATAAAGGAACTCCAGATGTGGACAACTCTATGCAGTCATTAGAGACACGGTTTCCTATCTTTCTGTACCACCATCCTCAGCATGCAGCTTCCATCCTCATGGTTATAAGAGGCTGCTAGAGTACCAAACATTACAGCTGAATCTCCACCCAGAAGGCAGAAGCCCCACTTGATGTGTTTCAAAGGACACCAAAATAATCATGTTACTCAACAAGAGCCACATACAATATTTGGCAAAACTTTTCAAATTATTCATTAGTTCTGTCTTTCCAGTGGGTTCCAAAAGAGAATCTTTTTGAAAAACCAAACTTGACCACTCTGTGGTAATTAGTATCTCAGCACTACCAAGACTTGAACTCCATGAAAAAGACAGCAAGGCATGCCACTTTCATTGCTTAGGGCAGCTTCAACTAGGTGTTCAGAAAGTGTGCAGCTGACCTTAGTCTATAGAAAAGAAAGTCTAGTTTTGTCTAGATAGGAATGAAGCAGACCCATTTTGTTGTCAGATATCAGATGCCCTTTTGTCACCTCTGTGGACTAAGTGTTGTCCTACTGGCCTCCTCTAAGTTGCCCTATGGTGTCTGCTCCATGAACTGGTTGTTTCCATTCCTATGAGGTTTTCCTGAGCCTGCCTATCCAGGCCGGAATGGGCAAGCTCAGGATCAGAGAGAAGTCCCCCTACTGTGCAGTTTACAAATGTGATGCCTCCAGCCAATGAGAGTCAGTTTTCCACTGAAAAATCTAATTGTAGCTAATTCCTGGACAATAGAGAATAATTTTTTTGTGCAACTCTTATTTTGTCTTGTTTTTACCAATGAAGGTCTTGTCACAATGAATAAACCCTTTAGGAGACACTTTTTTCTTCCTTCTCTTTCTCGTGTCACCCAACAAGAAAGACAGAATTTCAGGGTGAATGGAATGTTTACAAAGACACTTAACTTTTCAAAAATTTCCAGAGCAGACTATAAATTAGTCTAACTGATTCCAGTTGTCGGGTGATGTGAGTCTAAGCTTGGATATTTTCTGCCAACCAGACTGGACAAAGTTTTAGCCAAGTATTCACATGGTAGGTGTTCAGAACACCATTTTTTATGGATCAACTGAGTTCTCTTGTGCCAGATCAAGCAGCTCCCAAAGTGAAAAAATGATTGTGGCTCTTTCTCTTCCTGTGTTAAATAGTACAATGTGTATGCTATTGCTAAGGTCCCTGAGTCTTGCCTGAATGTCTTCCAGTGTAATCAAACCATTGATTGGCCCACACTTAGAGAATGTAGCAGGAAAGAAGAAAATATCATTCCTTTGATTTGATTCCCAGGCACTAATTAGTCTCCCTGAAGTGCATGGGTTCTCCCGCCTCCTTGATACCTGTAGCCCTCTTTATCTAGGACGAGGAGCCCTTACCTTCACAAATGAATCTCTGTCTTTAAGTCAGTGTTCTTAAGAGGAACCATATAAGCAGAAATGGAATTCATTGAAAGTATATAGAATAGCTGAAAGAATTGGAAAATCTTAAAATCTGGTTCAGGTACACTAAAAAACACTTCATTGTGGACTTGATAGGGGAGAAATAGAATATTTGGGACCAGCTATAATTGTAAGAAATATTAATCATGCTCTGTTAACCGTGACTGTTTTGTTCTGATTAAAGAAGGCACATTCTAACCTGGCTGGGAGTTGCACTAGGGACCTGGGAGCTCACCTGGAAATGTGGCCCATCCTCTACATCCGGGAGCTGCCTATAAAGGAAAGATTAACAACCTAGTTGTAGAAACCAGAGCCTCCAGCCCTTTGCATGCCACCAGCCCTTTGAAGTCCCCCAGCACTTTGCATACCTACAGCCTTTGACCTGTAAATTGCCCATTTGGCATACCTTCCCCATGTAATCTTCGTCCCAAAATATGCATCTGGTTTATGGTGGGGGAAAGAGCAGATTTTTGTGAATGACCTGCTGCTCTCTCATGCTGCCAGCATTATTGGAATAAATGCTCATATAGATTCAACCTGGTCTGCTAAATTGGCTCAACTAGTGACAGGCAGCCAGGACCCATTGATTGTCCAGTTACAGACTGGCCCAGGGAGACAACCACCATCATTCTTGCTGGCCTGAGGCCAACACTTTGCTCTGCCCTTCCAGCTGCATCGCTCCTCCCTTGCCCTGGAATCTTGCTCAGCTACCTCTCCCTCCCCCACCCCCCACCCCTCTAGCAGGGGTGGTTGGCTGGGTCCTATTGTTTGCAGAACTAGCTCTGTCTTCAAGGCCCAGCATGGAGAGTGTCTGAAGGGTGAAGCCAAGGTCACATGCCCACATGCTAGTGAGCACTTGAGGGCATGTTGTTCTCTAGGTCCTCCTAGTCACCCTATGGTCCACAAAGGAAAGCAAATCTGGCAGTGTCAGCCTCTGCCTAAGACTCAAGGGGGCAGCATTCTTCTCAATGGAAAGAAGCTCAGATGCACAGTTGCCAAGAATTATGACAAATGTCCACACTCCTTAACCAGATACTGTTTTGATGTACCCGTATTCTTTGATCTATGAACTCCTTCAGGAAACAATAAGATGTGCCCAGTGAGAGGAGGCTAAGAAGAGTCAACTGGCAATAGGACGGGAAGGCAGCATTGTGATAGACACGGGGGAAGAAAAGAGAAGACAATGTGATTCCCAAGCACGGCCAGCTCACTCACCTGGCAGGCACTCTTAGAAAAACAAGCATTTAAGGTACTTGATTGTCCACTGTGACCATTCAACCAAAGGCAAACAATAACTGCATGTTATTTGCTGGGCAGCTCAGCCAAGTTTACACTTTATGAAGGCCAAAGGCACAGGGAATCATTTTGTTCCTGGTCATAGTGATGGCTTAGAAAGGAAGCAATGAAGCTTTAGATAAGGCAATCCTATTTTTCTTAATGCTATTGATATTAATCTTCACATCACTGTTTCACAGTAATAATTTTTAAGCCTTTCTTTTATTACCCTCTAAATTTTAAATTTCTATGTATGTATATTCCAATATGACAAATGAAACATCAGAAACACTGTTGAAGCCTCCAGAAAAGCAAGTCTTAGTACTTCTTAAACCACATTACCCCAGTTCAGCAAATCAAGTGGACCATGTCATTATAAAATGTTTGAATCAGCCATAGGGCTGGGGACCTGCCCATGTCCCCAGGCTTGCTCTTCACCCAGGCAGTAGATCATCCTCGCAGCTGATGCTTTTCCTAAAGCAATGGGTTTATTTGCTTCCTCCTCACCCACAAGCATGTTGGCAGTTCCCAGAAAAAAGATCTCCATTTTCTGTCTCACCTGGTGAGCCAGAAAGACATTCATTAAATTTAATATCTAGATTCCCTGTGAAAAAAATTCAAGCAAAGTCGATCAAGACCAGCTGCCACTTTCCACAGGGAAAATCCTCCAGCCAGCTGATAAATAATCCTGTGTGACCTGGTGTTGGCGTGAGGGATGTAGCGGGCACCTGAACAAATATATCCAGGTGGGGTCCTGCCAACAGTCTGCTCCTACCTTGTAAACGTTAACTGCCTCCTGCTGGCTGGTAAAAGCAGCTCTTATTGGAATGAATGCCAAAAACCAGGGGATTCAAGTGCATGAATCAGCCTCTAGTTCCCCTCCTCTCTCCCTTCCAGTCTCTCCTCCTCTTCCTCACTTCTTGTACCTCCTCTGCCTCCTCCTCACCTCCTCTCCCTCCAGCTCTCTCCTCCCAACCTTTTGTGTCCCCGTCCTTTCTCCCAGTGTCTCTCCGCTTCCTCTCTCTACGTCTCCCTCCATACACATCTTCTCTCTTTTTCCTTCTTTTCTCTAGAACCGGAGGGTGCCAGCTCCAGATCTTAAGCCTCATTATATTTTCCAAACTTGACTCCCTAGGAGCTTTGTAGCCTGTTCCAGTTTGTGCATTCCTTTAATCTGAATTCTTAATTCTCAGAGCACCTGGTGCTGCTCTAAGTATCACCTGCAACCTGAGAGCTTCTTTGCAACCTCAGCACAAAAAATCAGTTCCCCCAGGGTCTGACCTTAACGTTAATCTCTTAGTTAACTGGTGTTCCTCCCTGCACCTAACTCCTCTCCTACGTATGTAGGGTGAGGGCAATGGAAGTGTACAAAACAACATGTGTTTGGAGAGATACTGTGCCTTGTGAGAACTGAATATTACACAGTTTGGGTGCATTTGAGATTCAGCCCACAAAGATTAATATGTCAACTCTGTTCAAGGCCAAACCTTGACTCCTCAGATGCCCCCTCCTGTTTGAACTTGGGTTCTGATTGTTATTCACTGAGTGCTGCCAGTCACACCAGCCACTGCCCTTCCATGACCAGGGACTGTGACCTCAGCAGCAGGATGACTGGGTGTTGAAGGAACTCAGTGTGGATATGAGAGGTGTATCTGAGACTTGGGCTGGCTTCAGGTGTTTTTCTTCCCACGTGAGAATTGGCAGTTTCCACTGAAATGTTTAAAAGAGCTAGATTTCTGCCTGATCTTGTTGGAAGTTGCCATCCCCTTCTCTCTAGGGCCACTTTTACCTTTGTGAGTTGGTTTGGGTCTTAACCTTTCTGTCAAGTTATTTTTCAATTCACCCAAATCTTGTAGTTTGCGGTGATGATGACTGCCTCGTACTCCAGGAAAGCAGGGCCTTAGGCCTGAGTTGAAGTCCCAAGCCCTGGGGGAGGGGCAGCAGTGCTGGCTTGAAAAACCATGAGGGAGGGTTTGGAGTCTGGGAGCAGAGCCTTGCCTGGGACTCACAGGAGGCCACTATAGGACACTCTGCCAAAGCCATCCCTGCATGGTCCTGATGTCATGGGCAGCCCTAGGGAGGTTATGAGGAGTGAGCAGGCCTGGAGGAGAGCTGGGAGGCCAGACAACACAGGGCTCCTGTCTTGACCTTGACATAATTAGCTGTGCAACCTCAGTCAAGGCAGATAATCTCTCTGTGCCCGCCTTTATTCCTCTGTAAACTGAGAGTAATTTGCCTCCTTCTTGAGGGTGATTTTCATGGTAGAATGAGAGAAAGTCTACAGTGTTCCTAACCCAGTATCTAGTTACAACAGGCACTCAATGATGGACTCTGCTTAGAAAGCAGAAGGGAGAAAGCAGCAGGAAGCAGAGGTAGTAGGGAGGAAGGGGAAAGGAACTAGCAAAACAGCAGAGCAGACATAAGAATGGACCCTTCGCCTCTGGTAAAATCCCTGTTTGCGTGAGGGAGCCATACCAGAAGACAGCTTCCTTCGGGAGCAGCTGGGGCATGAGGGGAACTGCTCCCGAAAGCAGTGGCAGTGATGCTAACAGCAATAGGAACAGGGAGCTTGATTTGTGACAATCTTGGAGCTGTTGTAAGAGTGATGCCCACCAGCTCCCTGAAGGAAAACAGCATTTTTCTCAGTTTGGAACTTGGAGCTGATGGTTGGGAGTGACAGGGCTCTTTAAACATTTTTCATTCCCTAGATGGAACATTCGTTTTTAACTCACAGGCTCCTGTAGAAGCGTCTGGCCCTCTTGGAATTTCTCATAACAATTCCAGCTAGCCCAGCTGTCACTTCTACGCACCACTATTTTCCTAGCAAGGGTCAGAATGCCTGGGGTTCTCTTTGACTCTGAGTCCACAATTCTGGGCTGAGTCAGGCCTGTGGAAAAAGCGGGTGGGAGAGCTGTTGAACCTGCTCCAGCAGCCAGCATCTCCCCTCCTGGTCTCTGTTGGAGAGTGGGAATTTTTGAGCATTCCAGAGAGGCCGTGGACTATGCCTCAGATAGAGTTGTCAGTGCTAACACCAGGCCAGGCCTTGAGATATGGTCTCATGGCCCCTTCCCAGCACGTAGCCTTCTTTCATAGAACACTGTCAGCTTTCTGAAGAACAGGATGACCCTGTGAATAACATGGTCGTCATTGGCTTGATCCTGACGTTGCTTGGGAAAAACTGTTTTGTCTTGGGTTACTTGTTCTGCAAAAACCGGATGTGGTTAATGTGCTTAAAAGCGGTCCTACACAAAGGGTCGCTGCTGCTCTCTGGTCTCCCTGCGTGGAGAATGGCAGAGCAGTCGCCGGGTTGTCCGGCCACCCGGCTAATAAAGGCTCCCTAAATTTTAATTTGGTCTGGGCTCCAGTGGTCTTTCACTCGCATCCGCTCCACAACATTCTCCTCGTGACTTCGTGGCTTTGAGCTGCTTGCATAGGTGAGATTTTGCCTTTGAAGTGCAGGTCTGGTCCATTAGAAAAAGCAGCCATCTCTCTGACCCAGAGTAGTTTTCTTCAACTGATCTTAACTAATAAGGTTGAGTTCAAGTCTACCCGTGTATTTTCTCTGGATTAATTCTTCTCTGGATTAATTCTAGTGGCTTAGAGAAGACAAGTTCTTACTAAAGCACTGTTTCTAGGCAGTGGGCACAGTGAGGACATCACTGTGAAGTGAGGTGGCGGGTGGGGGGAGGGGTATGCGTAGGTGTGGCTGCTAGTTAATGATCTTTCCTTCCCATCTCCCTAAAAAAATGTTCTAAATCTGTATCTCCTTAGAAAGAAGATAGAGGAGGGCATGGCCAACACTCATACACACATCCTACATGTCTTCTCTTGAAAATTTCAAACACAGTGCTGCTATTTTTAAAAGCATGAGGCTTTGTGCTATAGTTGAACAATGCAGGGAGCATTTGTGCCTAGTCCCAGCTTAACACATGCCTGCCTGGGATGCCAACGTCTTCAACTTCAATGACACGGCTCAGTGCTCAACTCGCCCAGGCCTGGGGAGAGTTCCAGCTGCAGCAGGAACTGCATGAGCTCCTGGCTAAAGCAATCTTCTCTTGGCCAATGGGAGGCCATGAAAGAACATTTGGCCCTGCTGTAGGTTCCTGATGAGAACTAGGGAGAGGAAGCAGATGCAACCCATAGGTCGGAAATCCTGTGGGATCATTACAAGATTGAACAGCATTTTCCCCTGTTGTATTTCCTGCTTTTCATTCCCAATTCAGCCTCTCTCTGTCTCACTGTAAGTGAGAATGTCTTCAAATACAATGTCTCTCTCTCATACCATGTTTCAATATTCCATCAAAAAAACACACAAGGATATTGTATCAGTTTGCTAAGGCTGCCAAAACAAAATGCCACAGAATAGGAGACAAACAACAGAAATTTATTTTCTCAGTTTCTGCAGCCTGAAAGTTCAAGATCATGTTTGGTTTCTCCAGTTGCCTCTTTTCTTGGCTTGCAGATGGCCACCTTCTCCCTGTGTCCTGAAATGGCCCTTTCTCTACAAAGTACCTTCCTCATGTCTATTCTTCTTCTTATAAGGACTTTAGGAATCCGCTCTTATGACCCAATTACCTCCTTAAATGTCCTATCTCCAGATTTAGTCACATTGAAGGTTAGGGCTTCATCATAAATATTTTGGGGGAACACAAGCCAATCCATAACAGGTATGAAGCAGAAACCTCCAGAATGTATTCTTGAATAGGCACTCAGATTCCTGAACTCACACATTGACACAGCACAACCTACAGATGACACCCACCCTCATGAGTGTGGGTGTGCACACATGGAGGTAATAGCATGCCAAGATGGGGACACTCATGGAAACAGCTCACACAGTGACACAGGGCTGAGGGGACAGGTGGTGGGGCAGATGGTAGGAGGTCCAGTGACTCCAGCACTGAGCAGGACACCTTTCCCTTTTTCACCCCGAACCTTGAATGACAGTGGGGTTGCGAAGGTGGACCAATGAAAAAACATTCCTGGAACTGGAAAGAGCAGGGACAAGAAGGATCAGAGACAAACCAAACCCATCTTTTGACCTGCGCCTTCCTCCTCCCAGGGACTCGGCTTGTCTTGAACAGACAACTAAACCCTGAGGGAGGAGATGCTTTCCCACCAGCCTCAGGTCTGAGACCCAACAAGTGAATGTGGGTGCCCCTCCCGGAGGGCACCCAGCTCCATGTGCTGCCTGAAGGATGCCCTGGGAAGACTCTTGAGGAGAGGAAAGCACTGGGCCCTTCCTAACGCCCTCCCAGTGTAGTAGGTGTGACTGGTCTTCAGCATGGGAATCTGAGAAGCCATGAGAGGCCCTGTGAGGCGCTGCCTGGAGTCGGTTGTCAAAGACATTCTCCTGGACACACCCTTGAGGGTTGCTGCCTCTGTGGAAGGAATCAAATGGAAAGAAATAGAACCGTGCCCCTCCTCCCACCTGTTGCAGTTGGGCCTAAGACAAATGCCTGGCTGCTGCAACTGCGAAAGGCCGGCAGGGGGTCACTTTAGTTTGTTAAGGGCTGGCATGCAGTGTCTTCTGGTCATCCCATGACCTCCTGAAAGGGGAAAATGGTTCAGTATTGCAAAACATTGAGATAACTGTCTCAGGAACAAAGTCTTAAATGCTAAGAACCTCGGGATGGTGCTGATGCCAATGCTTCCTAATCCTTTGTGTTTTCGCCCAGTTCCTCCCTCTCTAACTTCCAAACATCAAATCCTAACAGAGTCCCCTTGTCACTCAACAAATGATAAAATCCTCATAGAGACCTGCAAAGTCCCTGGTGTCTCTCTGAGCACATCCTCTATAGTTATTCCTGTGGCCCACCCTGCTCTAGACCCTCAGTCTCCTTGCTGTCCCTGAATGTCAGGTGTACACCTTCTCAGGACCTTGCTCTTGTCATGTCCTCTCCCTGAAGGCCCTTCTCCCAGATATGCACAAGTCTCCCTCCCACACTTCCTCAGGTCACATTCAAATGACCACTTCATTGTTGGGCCTCCCCAGACACCTGTCTGAAATTGTACGTCCAATCCCCTGCTCCTAATCTCCTTGTTCTGCTTTATTTTCCTCTGTAGGACTTCACACAATCTAATCTAACATCTACATATTTTACTTATTTAACACATACCTTCTCCTCCATTAGAATATAAACTTCACGTGCCTGGCAGATGCATGGATAGTTGCTGAATAAATGCATCCCATGAAGTTAAAGCCCCCTTTTCTCCATGCTCATAGGATGAGAATGCTAGAATCATAGGATGAAGTACATTGTGGATTTGGGGTGAACTTGGTCCTCCAGGATGGACCACAATATAACAATTCCTAGCGAAGGAGCACATACAGACGTTGCAAAAAGTAGGGTGAGCAAGAAATACAACATATTCCATTTGTCTGCATGTCAACTTGGTTTCTGTTTCCATATCACATCTTGTTAGGATGATGGAAACTCATCTTGTCTTTTCCTTGAGGTTGTGGTTTAAATCACACCAAGTTTCAGGGGATTTACATTACACCAGTGAGCTAGTGGGTGGCAGCATCTGGTCCAGATTGTTACCTGCTCATATAGAGACTTCCTAGAATGTATGGCAACTCATCTGGGTCTTTGTCCTTGATCCTTTGTTCCCTTTTGCAGCCCCCTGAGTTCTGGTGGCTCTGTCGCTTCCACAGCACTCAAGGACGATGTTGCTGCCTCTGATTCATGCTGGAGCTCAGACACTTCTAAGAGATGACAAAGCCCAGGCTAGACATACTGCACAGCCAGTTGCTTTCTCCCAAGGGCTCTGCCTGGGGTGCAGAGGGCCAGACCTTGCCTAGCTTTCTGAGACCTACCAAGGTCTAGTAATTTCATAACTTCTCCTACATCAAACAGTTTCCTCTGGCTGGAGCAGAAGGAGAAGCCAGAGAGATGTGAAGCATGAGGATAATTCTAAGTGTAGTTGTTAGCTTTGAAGATGAAGGAACCATGTGAGAGGGCCAGTCCTCCAGCTGAAAGGACCAGGGTTTGGCCAATAACCTGAATAAGCTCAAAAGCAGATTTTTCCCAGAGGTTCTGGAGAAGAGCCCAGCCTGACAAACCCTTGGTTTCAGCTGTGAACAGAGGACCCAGTCGAGCCCACCGAGTTTTCTGACCTACAGAGCTGTGAGCTAATAAATGGCTGTTGTTTTAAGCCATTGAGTCTGTGGTAATTTGTTATGCAGCAACAGAAAATGAATGTGGGGACAAAAGTAAAAGTGGCTGACATTGAGAAAGCACTTAATAAAATTCATGTAATTTCCTCTCCCTTTGGGTTCCTAAATGTTTTATAGATATAACGTGGCAGACCAGTGCTCCCCAAATACTCCACATGCTTTCTACCTTTCCCAAGTCTTTCTTTCTGTTAAATTGTGGCCAGATCACAATGGACCATACGTGGAAGTGATACGTGCCATTTCTGAGCTGAGGCAATAAAGTTAAAGCCCCCTTTTAACTGAGGTGCTCCATCCACCTCTCTCTTCCCTTGCAGCTGCAAGAGCCCGAGCCTTCACCCACCAGGCCCTGAATGTCTGTGTGAAGCCAAGTGCCCTGTCAACCTGCACTTCTCACGTTATAGATTTATCACTGTTGCAGCTAGTCTTAACCTAACTAATACACATGTATTCACCCCCAAGGACATTGCTATTAAAGCTTACAAAGCAACAATTCTTCATTTTTTATTCCTTTAAATATTATTTTCTCTGGTGTAGTTAATTTTTTTGTTATAAGTCACAAAGAAGGTTATTGACAAAGAAGGTCAGAGAAAAGCATTTGGAAGCATTACCAATAGAAAAAATCAAATAGAACTATCACTAAACTACGTCATTGGAGAAATATTATATTTGTAATGTCTTTATAGATGCTTTACTACAACCCTGAATTTCTTCCAAAGAAGTAAGCCCATTTCTAGAAACTACAGCATTTCTGGCCTATCATCAATGTTCAATGGCTAGATCCTTGGCCTCAGTATTTACTGCCCCACACTAACGTGTTGTTTACATCTTCTCCCCAAGTGTTTCTTTGGTTGTTTCTGTCTCCACTTCTCTCCCATGCCATTCTGGGCTCTACACGACAGTGACCTTTTAGGAGGTCAAACAAGTCAATTCACTTGCTACTTAAAAGCTTTGGGAAAAGTCCCAACTCCTGTTCACAACACAGGATTGTGCATAATCTTGCTGCACTTACTCCCCAACCTCATCTCAGGCCACAGTTCACTTTGGCTTGCCTTTCTAAAGCTGCATTGGTCTTTTTTCTATTCCTCATGTACACCTCAGAATGTGTGTGCAATTCCCTCTGTCTAGAGTGCTTGGGCTTCCCTCTCACATGGCTAGCTCTGCCTAACTTCTCCTTTAGGCACTTAAAGTGGTACCACTCCTTGGTTTAAATGGTACCACTTCTGAGAGCTGTTCCCTCTCTATCCTGTCTCTACCCCTTGCTGAGCCTCACACTCTCTATTTTAACCCTAATCTGTTTCTAGACATTTTGACAATTTACAATTACTTTGCTTCTTTATGCTAAGTTTTTTTCTTTTTCCATTAGAATGTAAGATCTATGAGAGCTTCAGAATGCTGAAGGATCTGAGATTTTACTCTACTTACAAGCTAACAAATTGGCCTGCCACAGTTTAGTGAATGCTGGCAGAAGACACAAGACTCCTGGGTCACAGACAAAGGACTTTACAGCACCAGAAATGGCATGAGTTTCATGCTTATGCATCAGTTCCCCTTGCTCCTCTGTCCCGATGGAGATGCTCTGATGGATGCTGCACATGTAGGAGGTTGGTACTGCAGCTGAGGAATCCTGAGCTTAGGGAACCTCAATTGTTTTTTAATGTGATACAAGCGAACCTGACCTTGGCCTTGGAGGGAGTCATCTGTTTTACACTGTAAACAAACTACCCTTTTCTCTGGAAAGAGATACTATTTCTAAGCTATTTGCTAAATAAGAATCCTTGAAAAGGTCGTGCCTGTTCTGGCAAAAGGTACAGAAATGTGAGGGATTGTGGAGAACTATCTCCTGACAGAGGGCAGAGATCCTGAATATGCTGTTTACTGCCCCTTCCCATCAAATCAGTCAGCATTCTCAATTAGAAGCCCCAGAAACCAAACCACTTGGGGCTTCATCAACCAAGCAGAATCAGTTCCTTTTTCAGAAGCAAAAAGTTATCACATAGGCTAGCAGTGGTCCTATGGAAATACACCTTTTTTTTATTGCTTTTCTTCATCTTGAAATTCCGTTCTGGGTTTGTCTTGGCTTGGTTTTGCTGGGAGAATGAGATAAAGAATTTTTTTAAAACCTAAAATAGACATGATGGAACAAAGTTGTCTCTGGGAGATACTTGAGTATTGTGGTAGGAAATCACACTTTTTAAAGACAACCTTTTTGACACTCCAAGTTTAAGACAGATACTGCATAAGGAAGGAAGAAGAGAGTCCACAAAACAAAATAACTTGGGGAGAGACTACAAGAATAAATGGTGTTTATCTCTGCTTTCTTTCAGCATTTAGGGACTGGGGTAACTTTTAGAGCAGGTCATTGGACATGAAACCAAAGTCTGACTACAAAAAAATTTACCCAATCCCCTGTGTCCTATGTCCAATCAATCACAAAATGTTGTCAAATGTTCTTTGCAAGTTTTCCTCAAAGTTGTCCACTTATCCCCATCACCATGGCGCCTACCCAAGTTCAGACCACCATTATCTCCCTCTTGGATTTCATTAGCTTTCTAGTAGATTTCTTGCCTCCAATCCATTGTTCACATTTAATCATTGGAGGTATTTCTAAATGCAAATCTAGTCATGTCATTCCTCTTTATAAAAATTTCAGTGATTTCCTATTTATCTTAGAATAAAGCTCTAACTTAAAATGGCTTATGAGACCCATCCTTTTTTGGTGATGTCTGTCTTTCCTACCTCATTTTGATGGTCTCTCCCCCTTATCCTCTTTGTTTCAGCCACAATAGTAATATTTTCCTGTGCAAGAATTTCTTCTCACCTATTCTTGGGAAATTTACATGTTTTTTGGAATTCCAAAAAAAAAAAAATAAGTCGAGAAATTGGGACATTATAATCTTACAATAGTTAAAGCTTAATCGTCAACACACAGACATTGCTAGTTTGAAGGAATCCACTGATATCAAGTTGAAAGCAAGAGCGGGAAATGTGGACACATAGAATAAAAAATTAGGGTCAGTATTGTTGGGAACCTGAACAGGGTTAAGTAGGAGAGGAAATGGTGTTAATCTAATCAGCCAGTCCTGCTTGTAACTATGACCATGTCAAAAGTGTGTTCCTGGTTCTCTCTTCTGACAGTTGATTAATTCTAGCAAATTAGAAAAATGAATGATTTTATTTTCATAGTGTACCTAATACAAATCTTAAAAAAAAAAATTATTGTTGAGAGTATTACAGCTGTTCCCCATTTATCCCCACCATTGCCACCTGGTCCCCATTTATCCCCTCCACTCCACCTGGTTCCTGCTCCACCCCAGACCTTCAGCACCCTATTGTCTGTATTATGGGTAATGCACATATGCATATAAGTTCTTTGGTTAATCTCTTCCCGCCCTCTCTCTCCCCTTCCCTCAGAGAGTCATCAGTCTCTTCCATGTTTCCATACAGCTGGTTCTATTTTATTCATCAGCTTATTTTGTTCATTAGATTCCTTGTTCATTTATTTTGATTTTTATATTCAACTAGGGGCCTGGTGCATGAAATTCGTGCACTGGGGGTCGGGGGTCCCTCAGCCCAGCCTGCCCCCTCTCACATACTGGGAGCCCTCAGGGGATGTCCTACTGATGGCTTAGGCCCGCTCCCCATTGGAGCGGACCTAAGCCACAGTCTGGCCTCCCTTTGTGGGAAGTGCCAGCCCCATCACCCCACTGCTGCAGCCACTGCCAGTCACCGCAGCCACCAAGGTATTTTCATCAACATGGACTCTAGTCCCTTCACCATGAAAAAAATGACAACTTTCTTTAAGCATTTTCAAGATGTGTCTTTCATAGGATATGACATTTCTTTCTTTATTTTTCTTATTATCCCCACCCCTCCCATCGCCAGTTCAGCTCCTTCCCAAGCCTAAAGCCTCTGCCTGAGGCTTTAGGCTTGGGAAGGGGGCCCCCCACCCCTCCGATGGCCATCTGGGAGTGACCTGGGTGCCAAGGAGGTTCCTGAGACCAAGGTATGTATGCAAATTAACCACTATCTTTGTTGGGTTAATTTGCATACTCACTCTGATTAGCTGTGGGCGTAGCGGAGGTACAGTCAATTTACATGTTTCTCTATTATTAGGTAAGATTGCTGATAGATATGTATCCATTGCCATTTTATTATTCACATTTCTTCTTCTTCTTCTTCTTCTTCTTCTTCTTCTTCTTCTTCTTCTTCTTCTTCTTATTCTTCTTCTTCTTCTTCTTCTTCTTTTCTTCTTCTTCTTCTTCTATATTCTTCTTCTTCTTCCTCTTCGTAAAAAATACCTTACAACATTTCATGGAATTCTGGCTTGGTGGTGATGAAATCCTTTAGCTTTTTCTTTCTGTGAAGCTCTTTATCTGACCTTTGATTCTAAATGGTAGCTTTGCTGGGTAGAATAATCTTGCTTGTAGGTTCTTGCTATTTATACTTTGAATATTTATTATCACTCCCTTCTGGCCTGTAAAGTTTCTGCTGAGAAATCAGCTGACAGTCATATGGGTGCTCCCTTGTAGGTAAATAACTGCTTTTTCTCTTGCTACTTTTAAGATTCTCTCTTTGTCCTTAACCTTTGGCATTTTAATTATGATGTGTCTTTGTGTGGGTTTCTCTGCACTTCCTGGACTTGTAATTCTATTTTTTCACCAGTTAGGGGATGTTTTTTGTCATTTTTCTTCAAATAGGTTTGAAATATCTTGCTCTCTCTCTTCTCCTTCTGGCACTCCCATAATGTGAATGTTGGTATGCTTGAAGTTGTCCCAAAGGTTTCTTTCACTATTTTCATTTTTCTTTGTGGTCTTCTGATTGGGTGTTTTTTGCTTCCTCATATTGAAAATCATTGATTTGATTCTTGGAACCCTCTATTGTACTTTTGAATCCTTGTAAATTATTCTTTACTTCAGTTAGTGTACATTTTCTGACTGGTCCTTTTTCATGTTTTTGAAATTCTCACTAAGATCCTTGAAAGTCTCACTAAGTCCATTGAAACTGTCATTAAGATCCTTTAGCATCATTATAACCATTGTTTTGAACTCTGTATCTAGTAGTTTGCTTGCTTCCCTTTCATTTAGTTCTTTTTCTTGAGATTTCTTCTGTTCTTTCACTTGTGACATGTTTCTTTGTCTCTGCATTTTGGCTGTTTCCATGTGTTTGTTGCTATGTATTAGGTAGAGCTTCTATGTCTTCTGGAATTGGTAGAGTGGCCTTGTGTAGTAGGTGTCCTGTAGGGCTCAGTGGCTCAGCCTCCCCACTCAGCTGAGCTGGGCACTCTAGGTGTGTGAGAAGAAGAAGAAGAAGAAGAAGAAGAAGAAGAAGAAGAAGAAGAAGAAGAAGGAGGAGGAGGAGGAGGAGGAGGAGGAGAAGGAGGAGGAGGAGAAGGAGAAGGAGAAGGAGAAGGAGAAGGAGAAGGAGAAGGAGAAAAATATGAACAATATTTTGGGCTATGTGCACTGTTTTGTTGTAGTTGAGCTTTGACTACTGTTGGCATCACTGGGAGAAATGGACCTCCAGGCCAATTGACTGTGAGGACCAGCTGCAACTATAATGGAAGAGCTGCTGTGCAGGAGACACCCCTCTGGAGCAGGACTTGCTTCACTGGGGCTTTGGTGTTCACTAAATTTGCCCCTTGAGTGTGTTGGTCTTGGATGTATAGAGTTGTAATGTGGTATGGACTGAAGCTGTCCACCAGGTGCACTGGCTCTGGGACCTGCCAGAAGGTGCAAAGTCAGACACTGCCTGGGGCCACCTGTCAGGAACTACAGAGCAATCTGCAGATGGCTGCTACTTGTGTTGGGTTTGGAATGACCAGGTGAGGTCAAGCTGTGAAGCAAGGCAGACTGCTGCTAGTTCTGGGTCTTGCTGATGGTAGCTGCTACTTGTTTGAGAGATTTTAGGAAAGTATAAAGCCTGAGACAGGACCTGCCATTCATATGGAAAAGCTGCTGCAAACAGCTTGGTGGGGCTGCAAATTGGATGGGGTAAAATATCAGGGAATCACCAGGGCAGAGTGAACAGTATGAACTAGGCTGATGGAAACTTAGATATGACTGCTGATCAGCTCTGCAATGGAGGAGGTCTCAGCATAGGAACAATGACCCCTGTAAGCACCCCTTTCTAGGAGAAAGCCACCCCAGAGTACTCGCTCTGATGCCAGACAATCCAGTTCCTCCCAGTACGTCCCTGGATCCCCCCACACAGCTGTCTCAGCATGGGAAATCAGAGGGAGCAGGACTTTGTAAGTTCATGTACTGGTCCTTTAAGAGGAACTGCCTGCATCTCCAGCAGCTTGCATGTCATTCAGCCACAATCCCAACTAGTTTTTACATCCCAAAGTTACAGGGGCTTCTCTTCCCAGCTCTGGAACCCTGATCTAGGGGTGTGGTGTGGGGCTGGAATCCTTCCTCACAAGAGGCTTCTGCAGCCAAGATAACCCTCCCAATTAAAAAAACACTACACGTTAGTGTTGGACCAGCCCATTCAACACTTCCACCTCTCCTATCTGTCTCAATGTGGTTTCTTCTTTACTTCTCTAGTTGTAGGACTTCCATTCAGCCATATTTCAGGCAGTTCTGAATCATGGTTGTTCTATATTTTAGTTGTAATTTTGATGTGGTTGTGGGAGGAAGTGAGTACCAGCGTTTACCTACACTGCCATCTTGTTTCTCCTCCCTAGTACAAATCTTACAAGGCATTCCACAAGTTGTATAAAGTTTCTCAACAGGCAAAAAGTATAAATGTCCCTGACATGTCTTCCCATTCTTCATATCTCAAGTTAATGTCTGTTCCTCAAGGAAGTCACCCTTGATCTTTAAATCTGGGTCAGGTGCTTCTTCTATGTGTTCCTTTTGTATTGATCTAGTAGTATTTATCATATTGTTTGGATGATTGTTCTATTGGTGACCTCCAAAGGAACCACATCTCCTGGTTTTCATAAACTTTTGTGGTCCCTCCCACATTGTGGGCTTGGTCATGTGACTTTCTTTGACTGTGGGACATGAGTCAAAGTGATACAAGTAAATAATTGATAGGACTTGCACACTGGGACTTATACTCTATCTCAAGAAACCCAGGTGAGGCTACCATATGAGGAGAGATGAGTGGCCATGTTGGACCTCCCAACCCCAGGTCAGTCCCTAGCTAATTGCAGCTGCTATAGCATCAGAAAGTGGAACTCCCAGCTGATCCCAGGCTACCACAAAATTGTAAAAAATAAAGTCATTGTATTTTAAAACACAAAATTTTTGCCTGGCTGTCCTGGCTCAGTGGTTGAGTGTTGATCTATGAACCAAGAGGTTACTGGTTTGATTCTTGGTCAGGGCATATGTCCAGGTTGTGGGCTCAGTTCCCAGTAGGGGGCATGCAGGAGGCAGCTGATCAATGATTCTCATCATTTATGTTTCTATCTCTCTCTCCCTCTTCATTCCTCTCTGTAATCAATAAAAATATATTAAAACAAAACAAAACAAAACAGAATTTTAGGTTTTTTTTTACACAGCAATAGATAACCAAAACACTGTATTCTAATTACCTATTATATTTCTCTCTGCCAATAAATTAAAATTCTAGGAAGACAAGTCCAGGGTCTGCCTTGTTCTAAGAAAGGTTCAATAAATACTTTCTGAATGACTTCTCATGTTCCTCAGGTTAGGTCAACAACATTGCCGATTCATGATCAGCTTCCATTAAGTAGAGGATGATTAAGCATTTTGATTCTATTTACATAGAAGTAATTAATGAAAGGAAAAGGAACAATCTGTGACTTTCCATATCTCCTGCTGAAACTAAAATACCACATAAAGTAAACAAAATTATTGCTTTAAAGAAGTAGCTACCCCTTAGCTCTTTCTTGTTGTTCACTGGAAGCCAATGTAGGTTGGGCCCCCAACTGGCAACTCTTCTTAGAAATATGCTCAAAAAACACCTTTACTTTTATTCATCCAGAAGACCTGTCAGGAGGGGAATGGAGGACAGTAAGGGAAAAAATAGTTTGGACTGAATCCATGCTAAATTTTTTAATCAAGTCATCCTCTGACTAGCACCCCAGAGGAGGCCATTGCTGCTTATTTTGAACTCTGTGACAGTGTTTTTACTCTTATGACTCTTTATTATTCAACTTAAGGTTTTCTTATTGTTTTATTTTTTACTTATTTAGTTTTTAAAATATATTTTTATTGATTTCAGAGAGGAATGGAGAGTGAGAGAGAGATAGACAAATCAATGATGAGAGAGAATTATTGATTGGCTGCCTCTTGCATGCCCCACGCTGGGGATTAAGCCCACAACCCCAGCATTTGCCCTGACTGGGAATCGAACTCTGACCTTCTGGTTCATAGTATAGGTTGATGCTCAACCATTGAGCCGCACCAGCTGGGCTATATTTTTTTTTAATGGAACTCTGCTTCTAGAACAAATTTTTATTTGTTTATTTATTTATTTATCTTTTGCTTTTCAATTAAAGTTGGTATACAATATTATATTAGATTCAGGTTATACCCCAGTGATTAGACATTATATCACATACTAAGTGTTCATTCCAATGAATCTCAGATTCATCTGACAGTTATTAGAATATTAATAACTGTCAGAATATTATTGCTGAACTTTATATCCCTATTACTATTCTCTAAATATCGATTTGTATTTCTTAATCCCTTCACCTTTTTCACCCAACCCCCCTCCCATCTGGAAACTGTCAACATGTTCTCTGTAACTAAGAATCCATTTCTTTTCTGCTTGTTCATTTATTTTGTTTTTTAGATTCAATTGTTGATAGATATGTATTTATTGTCATTTTGTTATTGGTGGAGTGTTCTCTATGTCCTCACCTGTTGCTGGTGGAAGTGGGGCTTTTGGGGTGCTGCAGGAATAAGAATTTCCTGAGGCCCCACAGGAGGATAAGGTATCCTGGAAAGCTATATAACGATGTGACATTTGGGGAGTTCCCATCTCCCTCCATTCCACCAGGAAAAAGTCTCTGTCTTCAGCAGGGCTAAGATCAAAGCCACTGCCCAGAGATTTCACTCCATATTAAAAAGCACTGCCCAGTCCAACATCTGGCCAGCTTAGCTTATGTTCCCAGCTGCAGTCTATTGCTTGTGGGGTCTGCATGGCCATGGGCAATGTGGTTTCTAGGGCCACCTGTCAGGCCAGTGTGGGTCACAGAGCAAGCTAGAAATAGGAGCACAAGCAGCAAGAGAGAGAGAAAATTCCTTTGTCTCTGGGGATTTTTAACCAAGCATTTAGCAATTAAACCTTCATGCTTCGTGTGCTTCCAACCCCTCTAGCCAATATCGTTTCCCAGGTTAGACTGACAGGCAAGCACCTCCCCTATGTCACTCTGACTTCACTGCACATGTACCCATCTTTCCCTTCCCCAGTGATTTGTAGGCAATATACCAGTAGTTTCCTGGGGAGTGTAAAGTTGTTGCTTCCTGGTGAAGCTGCCAGATAACCTTGCTTATCATGTTTGGCCTCCCTTTGCCTTCTTCCTATTATTAACATTATTAAACTAGCTAGTTATGATGGTAACACTTTTATTGTTCATGTTTTTTATCATTTTTATCTTCACCATCTGGCAATTAATCACTCACTCTCCCTGGCCCCTCCTGCTTTGTCTTTGCATTTGGTCCTGCTCTTTAATTTTTCACAGGTTTATATCTGGCCTCTTTATTGCGTTCCCACATTTTAAGTACTCAATAAGTAGCTCCCACAGAATAATTTTGCTCCAAGCAACCCTACAAAAAGTAGATGGTAAAGATTTTGAGCCCTAGCTGGTTTGGCTCAGTGGACAGAGCATAGGCCTGCAGACCAAAGGGCCCCGGGTTTGATTCCGGTCAAGGGCATATGCCCAGGGTTGTGGGCTCAGTCCCCAGTAGGGGGTGTGCAGGAGGCATCCAATCAATGATTCTCTGTCATCATTGATGTTTCTATCTCTCTCTTCCTCTCTGAAATCAATTTAAAAAAAAAAAAGACTTTGAGCAGCACAGGGTAGGATCACAAAGTCACAAGAACTGGAATGCGCCATTGTTTGGAGGGGGTGAGCATTTGCCTGAAGGCCTCGCTGCTAGCTTTCATTTCTGCTCCTCTGCCTCAGTTGTTCCCTGGCACTGGGAGAGCTAGCTTGGTTTGCATATTGGTCTTTGGACATGTCCACCCCCAAACCTAAGACTTTCTTAGCCTTTAGAATGAGGAATGGATGGATGATTTACAAATTTCTATCTCTCTGCCTCTCCTGTCTTTTTCTGTCTCTCTCTTTCATCTGTGAGTCTATGAATCGCTTTCTCTGCCTTCCGTGAGGTTACAAAAAGAAGAAACTTCAGCTTGAAGGATTTCAATCAAACAAGAGTCTGTACTGCCAGGTAGAAATATCAGCCTGTAAAACAGGACCCTGAAGCGACATGTAGAGTCTCTTTCCAACGTGGTCCTTGAAGAAGAGGCAACTTCTCTGCTAGCTGACACAATTTCTGAATGCTTCCAGCTTCTTGATTCCTCTCTGACCGACAATAGCATGTGTCTCAGAGAGAGATCCGGACCAACATTATTCAGAGAAAAAGCAGCAATCCCCTTCCCTGATATTTCTTCAAGATACAGATTTTTAAAAATTCTCTAAAACTTTCATAATTCTAAAGGACACTCTGGGAATAAGCCTGGCTGAGCCCACTCTGGCTTTAACCCAGTTAAAATTTCAAGAATTCTAAGATGGAACCAAGATTCCTGCTCCAGGTGTTTCACCCTGTGTAGTCCCCTACTCTGAGTGTAGGTGGGGTATGTGAATACAATGGCTAGCCACACCCTGGACTAGGTTACATGGTATTGGCAAAGTGATGGGAAATTTGGTTACATTAAATAAATCTCCTTTGTAGTAGACTGAAGGGAGGTTTGAAGGCAGCCATTCTCCTGCTGGCTTTAAGTATCCATGTTGTGTCCCCATGTTGTGTCCCCAGTGGCTACGACCTGAGGGTGACCTCCAGAAGCTGAGAGTGATCCCCAACAACAACCTGGAAGAGGACCCTGAGCCCAAATGAGATCACAGCCCCTATGGACACCTGGTTCTCAGCTGGGAGAGACCCAGAGCAGAGGGCCAGCTAAGCCATGTCCAGACTCCTGGCCCACAGACACTGTGAGGTAGAAAGTATGTTGTTTTAAGCCACTGCTTGTGGCAATTTGCTACTAAGCTCTAGAAAATGGGTAGAATCCCACTTGCCCTTCATCTCAGCTCTCAGCCGGTTGGGAAGAGGAAAGTGCTAGTCAAACAGCCTCAAAGATGGATACCTAAGCAGTGGTTCCCCCAAATATTTGCTTTTGAATGAGGAAATGTCTTCAATCTTCTCCCCTTTGTACTATCGCCCTCCTCCCAAACCCCAAACTTGCACAATAAGCCAGGTGTTCTGGACCCTCACAACAATCTTACCCCTGAGTGTACTCCTACAGGCCACACCCTCACCTATGGTCTCATACCCACAGAAAGGCATGGAGAGCAGGACCCAGGTTTTCCCAGCCTGAATTCTATTGTCTTTCTGCTCTGTGGGATTGTAGACATTTCCAAAGGCTTGAGGTGGATATTTGAAAAGGGTGATTCCCATAATTACAAACTAGAACCGCTGAGGGAACTTGCCTGGAGGGGGTGCCCTGGAAGCAGTGAATGTATAAAAGGTAGTTTCTGCTTCTCCTGTGGCCTCACCTGACCTCATTCCTCCTCAGATCAACCGAGTGCACGCGTCGTCTAGGAAATTTGCTTTGAAAAGGCTTTGTGGCCCCTGAGAATCCTCTAGCTTCTGCTTTCCTTCCTGTGGCACTGTCATCAAGGGTGAGCCTCTGAAACAGCCCTGTCTCCCGGATGCTGGGAGACCAGACAGGAGAAGGAGGGTGCTTCCTAATGACCCTTCCTTCACTAGAATCCCTTTAAAAAGCAAATAAAGGAAACAGGGGGGGAAGGGGGACATTGTGGGTGGGAATGGGTGGGTAAAAAAGGAAAGTTGCCAGTAAGTGACAAGATCCAAATACCAGTCAGCATTACATCACTGGGTATGGGTAAATCATGTGTGTTTTTTTCTTAGTGATAAGGAGAAATAATATTCAAATGGTTAGAGTTCAAAACTTGTGGATTCTTTCTGAGAAATGCTGAAAGGAGTTAATGAGGCTGTAATTCCTGGAAAGATTAGCCTCCAACACTGGCTCAGGCATTATCTTTCCTTAACATGTTTGTTTCTGCTGATAACATGGGCTAATCCTGTGTGGGGTTTGGGGTTCATTTATGCTTTTCTTGCCTTTTTTTCAGGTGCTTATTTTGTTTAGTTTTGTTTCCCCAAAGCTGGAACAGGAAATTGACTTTTGTTTCTAGTAGTCTTTCTCTCTGTTGTTACTACAGAAATAGTCTTGGGTATCAATCTGGTCAATAAGAAGCCCAGTGCCAAGCCCCATGTCCTTGCTTCTTCATAATGCCCAGGGGGTTCTGAAAGGAAAACAGGGGTGACAGTTCTTCTCTGCTCTGTTCCTACATGGTTTCTCCCCAACATTGTATTATGAAAATGTTCAAACATACAGCAAAGTTGAAAGAATCTTACAATGGACACCTAGCACCTAGATTCTACAATTGCATTTTATAGCACTTGCTTAATGGCAGATCAGTCCATCTTCATATCCACCTACTAATCTTCCTTATTTTTATGCTGCACCGCAAAGGAAATCACACTCATTTGTACACTGTCCCCTAAATGTTCAGCATGCATTCCATCAACGAGAGTTCAATACTTGTCTGCAGTTTTTTTAATGAAAAATTTACATGCGATGAAATGCACAAATCTTCCATGCGCATCGACTAGTTTTGGAATGTGCATGTGCCCTGCAACCCAACCCCTAGCAGCATAGAGAACTTCACCTTCGTTCTGGAGGTTTACACTGTGGCCCTTCCCAGTCAAGTCATGCCTCTACTCCACCCCAGAAGAAACTCTTTTCTGATATTTTCAGCATAGATTAGTGTTTTTCTCTTCTAGAAAGTCATGTAAGTGGAACAATACTATTTTTACTCTTTCATGAAAAGCACAACAATTGCAAGGTCCAACCATGTTTTTCCTTTCTTTTTATTGCTGAGTTGTATTCTTTTGCATGAATATGGCTCAGCTTGTTTATCCATTTTTCTATTGTTTCCAGTTTGGGGCTATTATTTAGGGAAGACCAAGTTGAAATAGCAAAAATTTAAAACAACAATAAAAATTACACAAAAGTGCCAAACACACACACACACACACACACATGCAAAATCTTAATTTTAACCTAGAATTTCATTACTTTCTCTGAAGTGTATTTATTAACAGTATATATTTGTTGATCAATATATAAAATGTAGATTCTATTTGGGTAAACAGAATAGGATTATAGGTAATTAGCACATTATTTCTTACATAAAATAGATATAAAATAGTAGAAAACAATTTATTTTCCCTAAACCAACCTGGCATTAAAAAACACACAAACAAACAAAACAAAACAAAACAAACAAACAAAAAAACACTGTTCAGGACAATTAGGCATGATCATCAGTTTCTAAATATTGATGTCCCCCTGAGATATAGAGTACTGAAGTGTAAAGTATAGAGTTCTCCAGTGTAAAAAAACTTCAATACACAGCTTCACAGCTCCTGGCACCAGATCTTTACCAACACTTTCCCAGTGACAAGAAGTGTGACATCTTAGAAAGAGTGCCACAGCAGAGGGTCCAGGCTGGATCCAGTGCTGTCACCTGGGGACTTCACTTACCATCTCTGGGCCTCCGGTCTTATCCTACATAATAAAAGCCTAATATGCTAAGTGTCCGGTCATTTAGTCATCCGTTCAACCAATCAAAGTGTAATATGCAAATAATATGCTAAGGTTGCTCAACTGCTCGCTATGATGTGCACTGACCACCAGTTGACCAGTCGCTATGATGTGCACTGACCACCAGGAGGCAGATGCCCCAACCAGTAGGTTAGCTTGCTGCTGGGGTTGGCAAATTGGGACTGAGCAAGACGGGCCTGACATGCCCTAGACTACTCCCGTGGTCCCTACTTGGCTGGCCACCCTCTCGCCTCCCTCCCCACCCTGATTGTGCATGGGTGGGGTCCCTCGGCCTGGCCTGTGCCCTCTCACAATCCGGGACCCCTTGGAGGATGTTGGAGAGCTGGTTTCAGCCCAATCCTGCAGGCCAGGCCAAGGGACCCCACTGGTGCATGGATTGGTGCACTGGGCCTCTAGTCTTAAAATAAAGAGAGTGGAATGGATAATATTGAAGGTTCTTTCTGGGCACATTGCTTTTTCAGATTTTATGAAGTTTTAGGTGTTTTTGTCAAGGTCTATTGACTTTAAGGAACAAAAACCATAACAAATAATTCAAAAAATATTTAAGTTTTTAAAAAGAGCAGAGAGCAAAGAAAGGCAATACAGGGTAAATAAAGCTTCATTTAGCAACTACAGCTGACCCTTGAATAACACTGGTTTGAATTTCGCAGGTCCACTTATATGTGCTTTTTTTTTTTCTTTAATAAATATGCAGTAGGCCCTCTGTACCCCAGGTTTTCACATCCGCAGATTAAATCAGCCAACAGATCTAAAGCAATATGTATGTTCACAGCTTGTAGCATGGCTATCTGAAAAGACATGGCTAATCCCACCAGCTCTGGTAACAAGGATTTCCAGAGTTGAAATTCACCTGGCTTCCACAGGCCCTGGAGTTTGCACAAGCCTTGTCTAGGAGCCTAAGAGGCAACCCAGTAACGAGGGAAAGTGTCAGCCTTCTACTGCTCAGGGAATGAAAGATAGCAGCTACTAAACGCTACAGGCCAGACGAGGCAGGGGCAGAAAGGATGAACAGAATTTGGCAGTTAAAAGCCCCAGCTTTGGTATCAGCTTTTGTTCTCTATAACGCCCCCTCCCACACACACACACACACACACACACACACACACACACACACACACACAGTAGTTTAGTGTTTGAAGAGGCTGGGGTCCACCTTGGGCCCTTCACCTACTGGCTCTTCACCATTAATGGCTCTCTTTCTTCTTAAGGTTATTTTTCCTGCAACTAGAGCATGCCATCGCAGCGGCAAGAGGACTGAGAGCATGATGGGTGGTGATGGGTTATGACAGGGCTGGGGGTACCTGACTGATGACATGGAAAACCTGGATGAAGTCTGCAAGGTGGATGGAGGACACACCCAGAAAAGGCCCTTCCTACCAAATGGTTCGCACCCATAAGGTCTTTCTGGGGCCTGGACTCTGCAAGGGGTCCCTGCATTGTGCATGTAAGTTATGCTCATCATGTGCTAATGTTTCTGACTTGGTTGATGGGAAGAAGATTTTTTCTGAAAGTGAAGCAAGAAGAGATGTATGACTTAGGACGATCTTTTTTTATGTGTGACATGATTCAAGGAAATTTCTAAAAAAACAAAAACCCTCAATTTGAAGGCTTTGAGAAATTTTCACAGAGAAACTTCTAACTGGGAACATGGGAAGAACAGGAAGAAGTTACATAGAACACATCAATTCTGGGTACTAAGTTTCTAGATAACTTAATAACACTTTGAAAAATAAATGTAAGGCTCCTCATGTCTCAATGGTTTTTATTTGGGGAGGCTCTTTAGTCTACGAAGTTCCTGAAGTGTTCACATGGTCCTAGTTGGGATGTTTTTCCTTCCCAAATTGAAGTTTTTCCTTTCAAAACTCTTAAAAAAAAAAAAAATATATATATATATATATATATATATATATATATATATATATATATTGATTTCCGAGAGGAAGGGAGAGGGAGAGATAGAAACATCAATGATGAGGGGACACATGCCCCCTAGTGGGGATCAAGCCCAAAACTAGGCATGTACTCTGACTGGGAATCGAACCTTGACATCCTGGTTCATAGGTCGACACTCAACCACTAAGCAACACTGGCTAGGTTTAAAACTTTTTGATAGAGTAGTCTGCACAAACTTTCATGACATCCTTATCTTTTTGTATTCTCCAACTCATAAAAGCTTGGTTACACTCCCACCTCTCCACTTCAAAATCTCCTACCTGCTAAACATAATAGACTCTTTGCTCCACAGATCCAGCTGCCACCCCCCCCTTCTTATCTCCTTTCCACAGCTCTTATTCCTCCACCCCTGAAACATTCCCTCTCCCTTAGTTTCCTATAGCTGCCATAACCAAGTACCACAGCCTGGGTGGCTTCATACAACAAGAATTTATTCCCTCACAGGTCTGGAAGCTAAAAGTTCTAAATCAAGGTGTCAGCCGGGCCGTGCTCCTCTGAAGGAGAGTCTGTTCCTTGCCTCTGGCAATCCCTGGCTTCCTGGCAATTGGGAGCTGTGTCACTCCATCTCTGACTCCATCAGTACGTGGCCTTCTCTGTTTCCAGATCTCCCTCCTCTTTCTCTTATAAAGATATCAACCATTGGACTTGGGCCCACCTTAATCCAGTATGACCTCATCTGAATCCTCTCTAATAATAGACAAATATGCAAATTGACCACACCTCCGACACGCCCACAAGCCACGCCCATCATCCAATCAGAGTGAGCATGCAAATTAACCCAAACCAAGATGGCTACAGCCACAGAGAGCAAGGTTTCCTAGGTAACAGAGGAAGCCAAGCTTTCTGCCTGCCCTAGCCAGGCCTAAGCCTCTACTCAAGCTACAAAGTTTCAATTATAGAAGGTAAACAAATTCAAACAAATGGTGGCAGAATGGAGCTTGAGAGAGCAGGCCAGGGTTGGCGCCGGCAACAGGGGAAGCAAAGCTTTCCACACACCCTGGCCGGGCCCATCCGCTTAAGGCAACAAAGTTTCAATTATAACCCCAACACAAATAGCTGCCGGCTGGCCTCAGAGGGAGACCCAGGCTTGGCTCCGCTCCAGGCTACAAAGTTTCAATTGTAGAAGGAAAAATAAATTCCAGATACCAGGGCCTCCGCTTGGGTCGCCAGGGGGTGTGGCTGGCCTGCAAACCACCACAGGCCCCTCGCTCAGGCCGCCCCACACCCCAAGGGAAACCCTACCTGATCCGGGACACCCTTCAGGGCAAACCAGCTGGCCCCCACCCCTGTACCAGGCCTCTATCCTATCTAATAAAAGAGTAATATGCAGATTGATCATCACTGCAACACACAATATAGCTGCCCCCATGTGGTCAAAGATCCTGCCCCCATGTGGACACAAGATGGCCACCACAAGATGGCCAGCAAGAGAGGGCAGTTGGGAGGCACCTGGCCTGCAAGGGAGGGCAGTTGAGAGGGACCAAGCCTGCAAGGGAGGGCAGTTGGAGGTGATCAACCCTGCAGGAGAGGGCAGTTAGGGGTGACCAGGCCGGCAGAGGAGGGAAGTTGAGGGAAAACAGGCTGGCAGCAGAGTGGTTTAGGGGGTGATCAGACTGGCAGGCAGAAGCGGTTAGGGGCAATTAGGAAGGCAGGCAGGCAAGCAGTTGGGAGCCAGCAGTCCTGGATTGTGAGAGGGATGTCCGGTGGGATCGGGCCTAAACGGGCAGTCAAACATCCCTCAAGGGGTCCCATATTGGAGAGGGTACAGGCTGGGCTGAGGGACAACCCCCCCCCATGCACGAATTCCGTGCACCGGGCCTCTAGTTTGATTATATCTGCAAATATCCTATTTCCAACTAAAGTCACATTCACAGGCACTTAACATTCGATCACCCTCTTACTGGCTGACTCCCTGATCTATGGTACCATCCTCATTCCCCACATGTTTCTCTAATTTCCTATTGAATATTTCTCTGGACACCCCTGTGTATACTCAGCATGTTCAGAATGAACTTGGTTGGTACCTCACCTTGTCCCTCATCTCTCCCATCTTAATATTGCCTTTAATCCCCTATTAAAATGACACATTTTCTTGTATTCTGTATCTCAAGTCATGGCTTCACCATCCAACTCATCGATTAGGTGCAAATTTCAGAGTCATCTTCAAACTATCATGTTTTGGTTGTTCTTCACATTCAAATGGTCACCAAGAAATATTTATTCTACCTAGGAATGGCTAACTAAACCCCCTGTTTTTTAAACTTCCAATTTTAGTGAACTCTATTAAAAGACAAGCTTCTAACTGGTCTCCCTATCTCAGTGGTTCTCAAAGGGTGGTCCTTAGATCATTTGTATCAGCCTCACCTGGGAGCTTGTTAGAAATGCAAATCTTTAGGGCCCACGTCAGACTTGTGGAGTCAGGAGCCCTCAGGTGACAGGTGACGCTAAAGCAAGCTAAAATCTGAGAACAGGTGATTGGAGGATCTGATCCTATTACTTTGCCACATTCAATAGGCATTTATCCTGTTAGCCTTGCAAAGCTGAGCTTCCTTACTGAGCACTCAAGAGCCTTCACAATCTGACCCTAGTCAGCACTCCACTCTCCTTTCCTCCTATTTCCCACCATACTTCCTGTGCTCTACTCCAGAGACTCACCTTTCCTAAACTATAGTCTTTCTTTCTCTTCTAATGCATCAAATCTCCTCTGGCTATCTGCCCTTTACTTCTCTAAGCCTTGTGAATGCTATTCCTTTAAAATTCAACTCCTGTGATACCTTACATCTCCCCCTGAGAGTTTCTATGATGCTCTTTTCCATCCACCATCTGAATGCCTCCAGCTTATTTATATGTCTGGGTGCTGCAAAGGAAGTGATAATACAGTTAACTCTGCATTGTATCTGAGTTACACATGTAACCCACTGCCCCTAGAGCTCATCAGGTTTGGGGTATAAGTGGATTCACATTGCACTTTTCTCCACATTTGGGAGGCTCATGTCCCCAATTTGCTGATGCAGGATTCGGCTTCCTGCAGCATCCCCCCTCTCCTTACTCCCAAGGGTACCTGGGAGGCATCTCACAAGATGGCAAACACAAGCTCCACTGCAGGGATCAGGTGCTCCCTGAGGTCTGTCCCTGTGCCCTGGGCTCGGCGACTCCCCCTGGTGGCCCTACAATTCCAACTGGCTGAGCTTCTCATACTGATGGCTGCTTTTCTAGGGGCACAGCATTTCTTAACCTTGGCCTTCAGGATGTCAAAGCTAAAGGACTGTCTGTGGCTCTTCCAAAGCAGCCTGTGAGCATCTACTGCGCTGTATACGTGAGTGCTTCAGAATTGTGTTCTCCCGAAGTACTCAAAGTACTCTGCTTTGATGTGTTTTGTTGTTTACAAAGTTGTTCTTATGTGGAGAAGCCCACGGAATGATAGAATAAGGAACACTGGGTTCAGTGAAAATCGCTTAATATGTCTGAGGATCAGTTTCCTCACATGAAAATAGCCCTCGTGATCATTCACAGGATCAAAGGAAAAAGCATATATGAAAATACTCTATATTGCCTCAAAGACCACTCCGCCTCTCAGGCTGGGTGACCTTGAGCAACTTACTGTAAATCCCCAGTGGCCACAGGATAAAGCCTAAGTTCCTCCACCTGGCACACAAGGCCCTTTAGGATCTGGCTTTGCAGCCCTGACCGAGTAGCACAGTTGGTTAGAGCGCCGTCCTGTATGCCAAGGTTGTCGGCTCCATCCTGGTCAGGGCACATACAAGAATGAACCAATGAATGCATAAATAAGTGAACAACAAATCTCCGTTTACCTATCTAATATATATAAAAGTCTGGCCTTGCTTTTTTTCCCATCTATGTCCTGCCACTTGAAGCACAAGCCACCTGTCTCAAATGGTTTTCCCCCTTTCTAGATACCAAATGTTGCTTGTCCTTTGAGATTGTGACCAGTTTTCATTTTTTAAAAGCCTCCCCTCACTGTGCTCTCTGCCCTCAAGATGGGGGTGTGCTGTGGATAGGCCTACACAGTCCACGCAGGTGTCTGGCATAGCACTGATCCCAATTATGTGACTGTTTATCTTCCTCAAGGCCAGAAAGTAGGTCTTTACCTGCAGTACCCATTGTACACCATGGAATTAGTCAGATTAGGGCACCTGCAAATATCCATGGAGATGTTGATTGGGATACAGTAAACCATTTGAAAATGTCCCCAAAAGATTTTTTTTTTTTTAATTTGCCAAGTGGTTCAAGAAAGATAGAAGTTCAAATTTTTGTTTTTAAATACTTATATATAAAAAAACCCTGAAAACTATTTTTAAAACAGATTTGTCTCCATCCATTTCACAGCTCCGGTGTGTGTCAGCTGAAGCAGTGAAGTGTTCTAAAGTCTTTCACCTTCTCTAAAGATGTTCAGAAATTCTCTTAGTGGGAAATTTAGAAGAACAAATTTATAAGTAAAGGTGGAGTAAGATCTTTTGGTTCCTTCTCAATGTAGAGTGGGAGGAAGGTCAGTGAGCCCCATAGTGGGTCCCAGATAGAAACGTCAGCTCATGTTTCCAGGCAATGTCCTTTTGCCTGGAAGCCATTGTGACTGTAACCTTCCAAGGAGGATGACTCTGTGGGGACGGGTAGAATTATGTCGTATCCCTAGAATAGGGTAGCAAAAGTCCCTCTGTTGAGCAAAAGTCACTGTGCTAGGATGAAGAACTCTGTTGACACAGACAGAATGTTCCAGCACAGGGATATCTATGTTAGAGCGCTTGTTATGAAGGGGGTGGGGGGTGTCTTCCTTGGCGAGCAGCTCACTTCTTACCCACAACAATAGATGAAAGACTACCATGAAAGCCACCTGGTTGTCTAAGGTCCCACACGTCTTGCTTTCCCTACTAATGACCAGTCTGAGGATTTTTCTGGTGAGCTAAGCAGGAAGGTTCCAAGGCCAGCTGGCCTGACTCCTTCTCTGCTGGCTTCCCTGCTGAGGAGACACCAGCTGTTGCCACCTCGTTCATGCCCAGGAGGCGTCCAGCATGATTCACCCAGCCTATTTGAAGTAGGTGATCTGACCTGTGTTTCACAAGGCTCTGTCACTGTTTCTCTCACTGATTCCTCTGCCCGAAGCTGGGGCCTGAGCAAGGTCAAAGCCACAGATTCTGCTGGGATTTCCATAAGAAACTATCCCGGTTCCCTCTGCTATCCTTTCAGTTTCCTAGAACCTGTGGCTTTTACTGTGTTTTACAAATACCAAGCCAACAGCTTGCCAAGGTCGGCGCCTGAGGAATCAGTTGCCACCCGCATCTGTGGGTCTTGGAACAAAAGTGAGGCCCCAGGCCATCACCTGCTGGGTGGAGGCAGACTGCTTTATGCTGGCCTCTAGGGGGCTGGGGTGAGGGGAGAGGAGTGGTTCCCCTGGTTTTAGAACTGAGAGACAAGCATAGACAAGCATCCTCCTCAGAGACCCCTTTGACTTAGGCTCATGAGGACTCTGGTGACCCTGCTTGCAGGCTTCCTGGGCTGTGTGCTCCTCTCTCCCTGTCTACCTGCCCAAATAGTTGTGCTTTGTCCTGAGCTGTTGAGTCAGCCTCCACCTTGTAGACACTGTGGCTTAAGCACTGATTATATTTTCCTAGAAGTTTCAGAGCCTAACTTGTGCTTTTCCCTAATAGACATCCAGGCAGTCACTGCATGCATTGTGTGTGCTAATTTTTCTCCTTCAAATTCTCCTCTCTTTATATTTGCCTTATTTTAGTAGTTATTGTAAAATGTACATTCTTCTGCTTTATGGAATGAAGCTAGTAACTATTTTAAATCCTTTGAACGACCTGTCAATTGTTAGGCCCCTCTCAGACCTCCTGCAGGACTCTTTCCTAGCCACTCCAATCCCTCTTTGAAAGAACGCCCCCGACCAGGAAGCGGGTTGTGATAAAATAAACCTGATCTGGCACACAGAGAAAAATCTGTGTGCACTGGTCTTCAGTGTTTGTTGCTACATACAGTATTTTCAAAAATGCCGGAAAACTTCACATGCCTGAGCTTAAGGACACCTCGCCCCGAAATGTGCATCTTCAGAACATGCTTGATAAATCCTTCTGTCATCACATAAATTGAAATGTCAGTCCACTTGCTGCCCCAAACCATCACTACTGGGGTTATGTGCTCCGATTTCTCTCTAGTTGGAAGACAATAACTTTCCACACACAGGAAAGTCTAAGTGCAGAAACAGTTGTTTGGGTTTCTTAAGTTGGGCCAAGTGAAACCTGACTGCGGCAGGCTCTGTGAAAACAAGACGTGGTCTGAGTGGCAGCTACTGTTGGTCTGGCTTTGATGAAGTGCGAGGAACACGAATTCCACAGGCCACAATAGCTTCGGTGGGAGCCTGCGTGTGAATCCCAGTGTTTATTTACAATTTTGTGCCCTGGGCTGTTTTGATTTCAGCCTGAAAGGTATTCCTGGGCTAAATAACCTCTGCCTTTGGCACTGGTAGAACAACCCAGGAACTATTTGGCAAAGGAACTTGGACTTTTTCTCATACACTAGAATTTGGACATGGGATCAGTGAATCTTGGAAAAACCACTTAGAAAATGTAGGCCTGGTCTATTTGCTAAAATCATTCCCCTTTGCATTTACCTTCGCAGACATTCATTTCCTGCCTCAATCACACATTCAAATAACAAAGTTGTCTTTAAGTCTGAACAAACGTGGACTGTTGCCACTGTGCATTGTTTTCTCAATTGTCCAAATGGTCCAAGGAAAATAATTGGGGCATATTTGACTGATTTCTCTTACTTCCCAGATTATGATTCATTGGGAAAATGTTCCCTGTGGTTTTTAGAGCATTTTCAAGCAACAACCATGCTGAAGAGGCCTCTGAGTATGAAGACTAGTTTCTAAATGACACATAATACCTGGGCAGAAGGTTTTTTTGTTTTGTTTTGTTTTGTTATTTTTTGAGATCCAAAATCTCAGCTAGTTCCAGGTTCAAGCAGAGCAAAAAACCTTAGTATATTTCACCAACATCTATCTCAGACCTTTGACCTTTATTACAAAACATACTATTAAGCCTTTGCTCCAGTCACAAAAGGAACTTTTCCCCCCTCCCATGAAACATTGTGGTTTTACAGAAAAACTTAGCCAATGCATCAGGTTTATGTCCAGTTTGTGACAAATATCTCAGATATGAGAATTCAACATGATTTATGGTTTCTGTTTCCTGAGAAATTTCAGTGACAGCACTTTGAAACCTCATCAAGCCATTATGCAGAGTAATGAGCCAAACCAAAATTCCTCTTAAGGTTTGATGTTCCATCTCCTGGTGGTTTGAGGTTACAATAGGTACAAACTCCTATAACCCAGGCAACACCCCATGGGATGAAAATATTCAATCCAATCTACAGTGACCCATGGGGCTTTGTCACTGTTCTCCAAGGATGCAATATAGTACCTGGGAAGCCATCTTAACTCATGAGGAGAAAGCCAGAGAACAAACTACATATATTATGCAAAAATCCTGGCAACTGGTGGTGGCCAAGAATGTTCTCCCCCAGCCTGAGACTTCATAGAGATCATGACCCTTCTAGGAGGAAAAAAAAAATTAAAAAAAAATATATATATATAAATATATATATATATATATATATATATATATATATATATATATATATATTAGTGTAGGAAGTGGTTCTACACACACACACACACACACACACACACACACACACACACACACACTTTCTTGGAATGAAGGGAAAGGGTGACTAGTTGGGAGGATCTAGGGGATAATTTGACTAGAGAGGGGCTGTTACCCACTTTTAAGGTCAAATAGTTCCGAATATTTGAAAGTTCTGTGCAAAGTTGATTTTAACAGTAATATTTTACTACATCTAAAATCTTAGCACCTTACAAAGTTCTTTCTAATTCATCTCTAAGGTATGAAATTATTACAGGCTTCATCCCTAAGGGGTTAAGGATTTCCATGGTAGAGACAAGTAGTCCAATGTTCTGTGGATTTTGTTGTTTATTTTATGGAACACAGAATTCTATTCTCTGAGGCTTTTGCACTAAAATTTCATCAGCATGTATCCCACTTGGTATATGGTATGATTTCTGTTTTTTTTTCCCCTTCATTCCCTTACTGATGTGAGCCTAAGGCCATCCTTACTGAGTACTGTTAGCAGATGAATATATTGAAAGGTGATGAGTACAAAGGAACTTGGCTGCCATCCAGTCAGTATATTAAAAGGATGATAATTCAAAATGTTGAAAATGAGCACTGTGTGGGATTTTCTGATCCCTGAAGCTTTAATGCATTTGCAATGCAGGGACAAAGATTTGCCTCCCACAGCCCTATGTTTACAGGGCATTCATCTGGTTGTGACTCCACTTGCCAGCCTTGTAAATGCCCAGGGACAGATCAGAGCACAGTCTAGACTAAATCTGTGTCACATGCCCACGGTGGGTGGGGACAAATCCCACTGGCAGCTGTTGCAGCTCTCATGTAACAAACACCAGCGCTGTAGAAGGGCCTGCAGGCAGCCTCGATCTCATGCCCTCATGCCCTGCCCCTCCTTGTTCCTCCTCCCTTTAATAGGAGCTCAGGAATGAGGTGGGGGGGCCAAGAAGAAACCAGAGCCTCCAGATTCCTTTTTACAAACCACTTTCCACTTTATTGAAAACACAGCAGGGCATGGGCAGGGCATCATGTGCTGCCCACCAATTTCCTAAAAAAGCAGAAAAAAATCTGCCACAATTGCTTTCAGGAAAATCAAGATTATAATAAATATTTCTCTGCTTTGTAATTATAAAGTTATTATTTTAATTTTTCTTTTAATTCATTTATGTTTTGCCTAAGTACAAATGTATATATGGTCTTTGCAATTAGGTACATAATAAATATTTCTAAAGGGGCCAGCCAAACACTTGCCTCTGTTCATAAATAGGCATCCTACCTAATAATAGACAAATATGCAAATTGACCATACCTCCGCTACACCCAAGCCACGCCCACCAGCCAATCAGGGCAAGGATGCAAATAAACCGAACCAAGATGGCTACAGCCACCGAGAGCAAGGTTTCCCAGGCAATAGAGGGAAACAAGCTTTCTGCCTGCCCTTGACAGGCCTAAGCCTCCACTCAAGCTACAAAGTTTCAATTATATAAGGTAAACAAATTCAAACAGAATGGCGGCAGCCACGGAGCTGGAGAGACCAGGCCAGGGTTGCCCACGGTAATGGAGAAAGCAAAGCTTTCCGCACACCCTGGCCGGGCCCAGGCCTCTGCTTAAGGCTACAAAGTTTCAATTATAGAAGGTGAATTAACTCAAACAGAAATGGCTGCCGGTGGAGCATACGGGAGGCTTGGTTCCACTCCAGGCTACAAAGTTTCAATTGTAGAAGGTAAATAAATTCCAGATACCTGTGCCTCCACTTGGGTCGCCAGGGGGGCGTGGCTGGCCTGCAAACCACCACAGGCCCCTTGCTCAGGCTGCCCCATGTCCCAAGGGAACCCCAACCCTTATCTGGGACACCCTTCAGGGCAAACCAGCTGGCCTCCACTCCTGCACCAGGCCTCTATCCTATCTAATAAAAGAGTAATATGCAGATTGACCACCACTCCAACACACAATATGTCTGCCCCCATGTGGTCAAAGATCCTGCCCCGATGTGGACACAAGATGGCCACCACAAGATGGCCAGCAGGAGAGGGCAGTTGAGAGGCAGGCACCCAGGCTGCAAGGGAGGGAAGTTGGAGGCGATCAACCCTGCAGGGGAGGGCAGTTAGGGGTGACCGGGCCAGCAGAGGAGGGAAGTTGGGGGCAAACAGGCTGGCAGGGGAGCAATTAGGCATCAATCAGGCTGGCAGCAGAGTGGTTAGGGGCAATCAGGAAGGCAGGCAGGCAAGCAGTTGGGAGCCAGCAGTCCTGGATTGTGAGAGGGATAACCAACTGCCCATTTAGGCCCGATCCCACTGGGCAGTCAGACATGCCTCAAGGGGTCCCAGATTGAAGAGGGTACTGGCTGGGCTGAGGGACACCCCCCCCCTTCGTGCACGAATTTCATGCACCGGGCCTCTAGTATGTTATATTCAGTGACATATGTGTGTGTGTGTGAGTGTGTGTGTGTGTGTGTATATATATATATATATATATATATATGTATGTATTTCAATGGTATATATTCACTTGTTAAATTAAGCAAAGCTCAGCTAATGTCCTCACCCCCAGGCCATATCACCTGAATACCAAACAGCAGAAAAAGATAAAAAAACAGATGGGGGAAATAGCAGAACAGAGGGGTTTACCTTTTTTTGGAATAGACATGTAATGTGTAAGTTGAAGACTGTGCAAAGCTACATTTTAATTTGATATAAACTCCTGGGAGTTTTTCTTTATAAGATATTGTGGCAATGATGGCTTTGCATTCTTTGGTACCTCAGATCCAGAAACCCTGAATTCTGTATAGCAGCCCTTGTCTTTCAATCTCTGGCTCACTTATACCCTAGGGCAGTGATGGCGAACCTATGACACGCGTGTCAGCACTGACACGTGTAGCCATTTCTGATGACATGTGGCTGCTGAGGCGGCCGCATGCCGAGGATGAAACATTTGCAAAATAATGATTTTTTCTCAAGGTGACACACTACCCGAGTTATGCTCAGTTTTTTGGCTAAGTTTGACACACCAAGCTCAAAAGGTTGCCCATCACTGTCCTAGGGACTTGTGAAAAACTAGTCCCTTTTGCACATTTTTAAGCTAACATCTAAAGTTTTTTCTTTATAAGTTTATATAGCTGCAAAAGATATAATTTCTACCATAATTAAAATTTTTACATCTTACCTAATAATAGACAAACATGCTAATTGACCATACCTTCATGACATCCACAACCAATCAGGATGAAGTATGCAAATTAACCCAACAAAGATGGCAGTTAATTTGCATACGTGGCCTGGGGCTGGCAGGACGCAGGCGTTCTGCCCTGCCCCTGGCCGCTCTGGGCCTCTGAGCAGTGTAGGAAGGTGGAAAGGCAGCTCTGGTCAGAGCAAAAGCGGTGCTGGCAGCCAGGGAAAGGAAGGCCCATTCTGGCACAAATCTTTGTGCATTGGGCTTCTAGTTTTAACCTTTTGCACTCGGATGTCGAGTGTGACTCAACACGGTTAGCATTAGAATAAAGGAATTGAGAAAAAAGCAAGCGAGTGCAAAGGGTTAAAATAAAAAGATTTCATCGCTTTGTAAAACAAATCTAATGGAAGGTAAAGTTTATAGTGATTTCATGGCCACTATCATCCATTTGAACAAATTCAATATTCTCTTCTTTACTGTTGGAAATTTAGTATCTTTGAATTGTATTTCCATTCCTCTTCCACAAAGAATTTTGTTCCAAAAACATGTATTTTGATGATTGAAAATCTTCCAATGACTTTTCATCATACTTCTCTGCCACAGAATATGTATAAACATGAAAATTAAAATTATTTCTCCTTGCCCAGTTCGTGATGCGTAGTGGTTGAGCGTCAACCAGGAGGTCACCGCTCAATTCCCAGTCAGGGCATATGCCTGGGTAGTGTGCTTAATTCCCAGTAGGTGGCATGCAGAAGGCAGCCAATCAATGATTCTCTCTCATCACTGATGCTTCTATCTCTCTCTCCCCTCTCCCTTCCTCTCTCTGAAATAAATAAAAACATATTTAAAAAAATTATTTCTTCCAGATTTAGTTATTTTAATATAGTCCATATTTGAGCAAAACAAAGCCTATATAATAAAAGCCTACTATGCAAATTGACCATCACCGCTGAGGCCGGTTTGGCTCAGTGGATGGAGCGTCGGCCTGCGGACTGAAGGGTCCCAGGTTCGATTCCAGTCGAGGGCATGTGCATTGGTTGCGGGCGCATCCCCGGTGGGGGGTGTGCAGGAGGCAGCTGTTCGGTGTTTCTCTCTCATCGATGTTTCTGGCTCTCTATCCCTCTTCCTTCCTCTCTGTAAAAAATCAATAAAATATATATATAAAAAAAAAGTCAAATTGACCATCACTCCAACACACAAGGTGGCTGCCCCCAGGTGATCAAAGATGCAATCCCCCCATGTGGACACAAGATGGCCACCATAAGATGGCCTGCAGGGGATGGCAGTTGGGAGAGGCCAGACCTGCAAGGGAGGGCAGTTGGGGGTAATCAGGCCTACAGGGGAGGGCAGTTGGGGGGGACCAGGCCTCCAGTGGGATCAGGCCTAAATGGGCAGTCAGACATCCCTTGAGGGGTCCCAGATTGGACAGGGTGCAGGCTAGGCTGAGGGACAACCCCCCCCATGCACAAATTTCATGCACCAGTCCTCTAGTACATTATAATAAACTAGAGGCCCGGTGCACAAAATTCGTGCACAGGGTGGGGTGTCCCTCAGCCCACCCTACACCATCTCCAATCTGGGACATCCCTCTCACAATCCAGGACTGCTGGCTCCCAACTGCCCTCCCCTGCAGGCCTGGTCCCCCGCAATTGCTCTCCCCTGCTGACCTGGTCTCCCCCAACTGCCCTCCTCTGCTGGCCTAATCACCCCAACTGCCCTCCTCTGCTGGCCTGGTCACTCCTAACTTCCTACAACTGCCCTCCCTGCAGGCTATCTTGTGGTGGCCACTTTGTGGCTGCCATCTGTGTCCAGATGGGGACAGCAATCTTTGACCATATGGGCGTGGCCATCTTGTGTCTTGGTGTGATGGTCAATTTGCATATTACTCTTTTATTAGATAGGATTATGATTAATATAATTATTAAATAGAAAAATTAAAATATTGTTAGAAATATATCTTTAATGAGGTGGTAGGCAATGGAAGGCAGAGAAAGTGCCCTTGCTCGGGGACACCCTCTCAGTGACCAGACACAGGCACTCCGTGTCCCACCTTGCAGACTCAGAGCACAGCTAAGTGCTGTGCATCTCAGACCTCGGCCACTCACTGGCTTTAATGGTTTACTCAAGTTTCAATATTGTCTTCCTCAATGAATTTCAACTGGCTCCTTTGGATCAAGGGTCATGTCTTAAACTAAGAAACAGAAATTAAATTAAAAATAGTTATTAAATAGTAATTTAAGTACCTTTTCATAATATGTGTTCATTGTAGAAAATGTAAGAAATGAGGATATGACAAAAAAGAAGAAAAAGAAGGAAGAAAAAAATAATTTCTAATCCTTCTATCCAGATATAATTATTGTTAGCAATTTGATGTCCCTTTTAAGAGACAGTTTAGTCCCATTTTGTGCGTTTGATCTCCCTCACACAGGCCTGGCACTTAGAAGGTGCTATGTCACTGAGGGTCTTCTGTTCAAGCTCTGCTTCAGGCTGCTGACAGGGGTCCTACTCCCTCCCCAACGTGGAGAGCACAGTGCATAGCAGCAGAGCAGCTTCTGGAACAGAAGTGCTGCTACTGCTCTTCCACCCAGTCTCCTTTTTATCTTTAGTGTTTAAAGTATTACAGATGTCCCCTTTTTGCCCACTAACACCCACCTCCCAGTCTTCCCCACTCCCATCCCCTCCCAGGTCTTCAACCTGTGTCCATGGGTTATGCATATTTGCATGTAATTTCTTTGGTTGATCTCTTCTTCCCTCCCCTTCCCTCTGAGGATCCTCCGTTGCATGCTTCTGTGTCTCTGGGTCTATTTTGTTTCCTTTCATTAAGGTTCCTCACTCACCTCCTGTCAGCCTTCCCTTTCTCACAGCCTCCAGGAAAGGACTCACGGAGAAATCTATAAGCACAAAACCTAGTGAAGCTCTAACCTCGGACCTCTGGCCTGCTGTCCTGGCCAGGTGCTGCTAAGACTGAAAATGAGGCATGACTACCTGGGCATGGTTAGCAAGAGAAAAAAATATTTGGTTCAAATTAGAAACTTTAAAAAAAATGTCTTGAGACTTTTGGTATGATCCTGCTGAAATTACCATTCTTTGGACTTATTTCTCTCTCTTACCCACAACATAGCCCTTTGTCTACTTCTCTGGAGCTAAAACCCTTCTCCTGCTCTCCTCCTTTGCCTGGCCCTCTGATACCACCACTCTCAGGAAAGCAGGATCTTGCTGCTCAGACAGTCCATGCTGGGGTTACTGAGCCCTCCAGGCAGGCAGGGCCAAGCAAGGCTCACACTCTCAGAACTGTGTGGAAATTGCCTATGGGTCACCCACAAGAGGCCCAAACCCTGGTCTAAGGGAGGCCTCTTGTCATCATCCTTGCAAAAGGGCATCCTCTTCCACTTTGTGCAAAGCAGTTGTCAAGCCAGCCAGCATTGCTTGCCCAACTCATTCCTCTGTCTCAGGAGGCTTACAGGCCAAGTAAGGAAGGGTGTTAAAGGGGAAACCAGTCACAGAAGAGGGAGCACTCTCTGATTGTGCCTCACACACAGTCTGGACAGCTTTTGAGTCCTTGCTAGAAGCACCCTAGAGACACTTCTCAGAAGTATCACATTCAGAGATGGGATTTGGAGACTTGTTCCAACAACATAGTCTCCTAGACATTATCAGTGTAAAATGAGCTGCAAATCTGCACACAGCTTTCCTTCAGCAAAAACACCGAAAAGTGGGAGGGGAATTGGAATAAAGGGGAAAGGAAAGGATGATGATTATCCAGGACTCAATAAAGACATTCACAAATACTTACTGAGCACCTACTATGAGGCACCTTGAGAAATAAAGACCAGGAGTGACATCAGAGGAATGCGCCATAAGGGTGTAATTTTTCCCTCCCCTGGACATTTCAACAAGTTAACTATCTATAATTCAACAAAGAAATCCCTACCCGACACAGAGCCATGCCTGAGAGACCCATGCACTGAAACACATATAGGCGGGCATCTAGGAATAAACGAGGAGAGGAGAAGGGAGAAAAATGCAGATGGCCTGCAGACACAGCCCTGCAGTCAGGAGCTCACAGATTGGGGCAGAAGAGGGAAGAAAGCCAGAGGTAGCAGGCACTTCCCTTGGCTGGGTGGGAGGAAGAGAGAGCTGTGGGAGGAGTGGGGGGAGGGGAGGAAGGGGCAGCAGGGTGAGCAATGGAAAGCCACAATAGAGCAGTGTCTGAGTTGGCAGGCACCTGACAGAACTCAGGTTCTGCTGTGAGGCTCTCCACTGGTTCCTGCCCCAGCTTCTACTATTGAAGAAGCTAGAAGTAACAGGAATAGTGGGAGGAGGAATCAGGAGCTTATATTATTTATTTGAGGAAAGGCTATATCAGGTGCACCAATCATTAAGGGTACAATCAGTTTCTGAAACCACCAATTATAATAGGTATTACTATGAAAAAATTATTATGATGGCATGGGCAGTAACAATTACATTGTAAATTTGATCATCTCCTAATAGAGCACTGGGTTGACTCAATTCAGAATGGATTAATAGACTTAAGGCAGTACCTACTATGCCTGCTCAGGCCCCAAATAAAAGATATAAAGTGCCGATATCCTTATGATTAGTTGAAAATAATCAACAATTTATGGACATAGGTAAAATGGCTGAGCAAACATTAGATTGTAAATCTAAAGACAGAGGTTGCAAGTCCTCTTTTTACCAAGTCCTGTGGTGTATTACATGTTGAATTTCAAATTCGAAGAAGCAGTTTCGCTGTTAACTAACATTTCATGGGTTTGAAGCCCATCAGTCTAGGAAGGGCTTAGCTTAATTAAAGTAATTGACTTGCATTCATTTGATGTGAGATAAAATCTTGCAGTCCCTTTTTCAGGAGTTAAACAAATAATATTTGCTTGGAGCTTTGAAGGCTCCTGGTCTGGATTAACCTAAACTCCTAGTCTAGAATTACTATGGCTGGTGCTAGTGGAAGAGCCAGGGTTGGAGATTACAATCATAGATGATAAATGTGTTATTTGTTTTATACTTTCGAATTGTCATTTGATATTTATGTTTTTTATTGTTGGGAATATTGTGAGTGATGTGGCATATGTAAGTCATATGTAAAAACATAAGTTAAGTAGGGATGTGATGGCTCTAAGTGTTGGTAGTAGAATAGTATTATTTTTTGTTATTTCTTGAATAATTATTCATTTTGGTTAATATCCTGTTAATGGGGGTAGACCTCCTAAAGATAATATAATAATTAGGATAAATGTGGTGGTTAGTGGTATCTTATTTCATATGTGAGATGAGGAGGTTGTTATGATTGATGTATTTATTATAAATACTATGAATGTAGTAGTTGTTATTAGGATATAAATAAACAAGTTTAATAGTGTTATAGTTGGGTTATAAATTAAGATAGAAACTAGTTACCCTAAATGGGCAATAGATTAATAAACTATAATTTTATGTAATTAGGTTTGATTTAATCCTCCTCAGCCTCCAATTGCAACTGATAATAAGGATATAATTAGGAAGAGATTTAGATTAATAATGGGTGCGTGAACAGTGTCTGAGTCAGGAGGCACCTGACAGAGCTCGGGGTTCTGCTGTAAGGCTCCCCACTGTAGGGCCAGGAGGCGGTGTTCCAGACATAGAAATGGAGCCACAGAGTCATGCCACTGCTTAGACTTTCAAGACTCGCCTCCAATTTCCCTTAGAGTCAGGTCCAGGAGCATATCATCTGTGAACTAAGAGCTGTTGCAATATAATCGCTGTTTCCCTCTGTGACTGATCCACAGGAGGGGTGCTTGGAATGAACCCCATGGAAGTTAGGGGTTGCCATTAGGAGAGGGCAAAACAAACCAATCCCCAAACAGCTGTCCAACGGAAGCTGCAGAGGCTCAAACCTGGGAGACCACAGATATAAAAATCTTGCGATTCATCGCCATCTACTGGATTATACTAGAAAGACTTCTTCAGATATATGAAAAAGGAGCACAGCAAATACCATGAAGAACCACAGTATTGATGATGGGCAGAAAGAAAACGAAAAATCCCCAGGAAGTGGCTGGAACATGTGACATAAATGACAGGGAATTCAAGATCGCAATTCTAAAAATACTCAACGAGATGCAAGAAAATACTGACAGGCAATTCAGTGCAGTCAGAAAACAAATCAATGAACAAAATGAGTATTTTACCAAGGAAATTGAAATGTTAAAAAAGAACCAATCAGAAATCCTAGAAATGAAACATGCAATTAAGGAGATTAAGAGAGAGTTACTGAGCATAGAAATCAGAACCAACCAGTTAGAGGAAAGAACTAGTGATATTGAAGATAGGAATCAAGAAACGACACAGATGGAAGAAGAGAGAGACCGGAGAATAAAGAAAAGTGAAAGATCTCTATGAGACTTAACTGATTCCATCAGAAAAATCAATATTAGAATTATAGGCATTGCAGAGGAGAGGAGAGGAAGCATGGAATGGAGAGTTTATGAAAACAAATAGTGGATGAGAACTTCCCAAATCTATGGAAAGAACTAGATCCTCAAATCCAAGAAGCAAGCAGAACACCTAGTTACCTCAATCCAAAGAGGCCCTCTCCAAGGCACTTGTTATTGAGGCTGTCAAAAATTAATGACAAAAAAATTCTCAAAGCAGTCAGAGAAAAGAAGGAAATGACCCACAAAAGAAAACCCATCAGAATTTCATCCGACTTTTCAGCAGGAACTCAACAAGCCAGAAGAGAGTGAAACCAAATATTCAAACGCCTGAAAGAGAGGAATTGCCAGTCATGAATAATATATCCAGCAAAATTATCCTTTAAATATGAAGGAGAAATAAAGATGTCCCCATACACACAAAAGCTGAGGGATTATATCACCAGAAAACCTCCATTGCAGAAAATAATCAAGGGAGTTGTTCCACCTGAAACAAAAAACATAAGGTCACAACACTACGAGTAAGATCATCAAAAACTTACAGCATAAATAGGTATAATTTGTGACAGCAAAAACATACAAGGGTTAGTGGGAAAGGTCTGAACTGGCAAAGAAAGATGAAGATCAGATGCACTCAAAAGAAAAAGAACTACAGTATATATGCAACTTTACCTTTCATAAACCTAATGGTAACCACACACTAATCCTGAAACCAGGACACATAGCTTAAAAAAAAAAGAGGAAATAAGTATGGAATACCGTTAAACAAAAACAACAGACAAGAACACAAAGGAAAAAAAAAAATAATGGCGGCACTGAGCTACCAGAAAACAACAGATAAAATGGCTATAGGAAATCCTTATACATCAATAATTATCCTAAATGTAAATGATCTGAATTCAGCAATAAAGAGGCATAGAGTATCAGAGTGGATCAAAAAACAAAACCCAACCATATGCAGCCTACAAGAGGCACGTCTAAGCTGCAAAGACAAAGGTAGATTCAAATTAAAAGGGTGGAAAATGATTCTTCAAGCAAATAACATCCACAGAAAATCTGGTATAGCCATATTAATATCTGACAAAATAGATTTCAAGATAACAAGAGACAAAGATGAACACTTTATAATGACAAAGGAGGCACTACATCAAGAAATCACAACACTTCTTCATATATATGCACCTAACCAGGGAGCACCGGAATATATAAAACAACTACTCACAGAACTAAAGGGAGAAATAGATAAGAACACAATAATAGTTGGAGGCCTTAATACTTAATTAACAGCCATTGTCAGACCAACCAAACAGAAAGTCAATAAAGAAATATCAGCCTTAAATGAAACACTGGACCAAATGGACATAATTAACATTTACAGAACATTTTATCCCATAACATCAGATTATACATTCTTCTCCAGCACACAGGGACCATTCTCAAAGATAGACCATATGTTGGGTCACAAAACTAGCATCAACAAATTCAAGAAGATTGAACTTACACCAAACATATTCTCTGACCATGATGCTTTAAATTAGAAATCAACTTCAAGAAGGAAGTAAAGAAACCCACAAATACATGGAAATTAAACAACATACTACTGAAAAATGACTGGTCAGAAAAAAAAAAAAAAGAGATCAAAAGATATATAGAGACAAATGAGAATGACAATACAACATATCAAAACTTCTGGTATGCATGGAAAGCAGTACTAAGAGGGAAGTTTATATAATTACAGGCCTATCTCAAGAAATAAGGGCAAACTCAAGAAAACAACCTAACATCACATCTTAAAATACTAGGAAAATAAAGAACAAAAGCAACCCAAAGTTAGCAAAAGAAAGGAAATAATAAAAATTAGACCTGAATTAAATGAAATATAGAACAAAAAGACTATGCAAAAACTTAATAGAACAAAGAACTGGTTCTTTAAAAGACTAATAAAATTGACAAACCCCTGGCTAGACTCACTAAGAAAAAAAGGAAAAGACCCATGTAAACAAAATCAGAAATTAGAGAGGAGAGGTCACCACAGACATCACAGAAATACAAAGGATCATACTAGAATACTATGAAAAACTTTATACCACCAACTTCAATAATCTAGAAGAAATGGATAAGTTCCTAGAAATATATAACCTTCCTAAACTAAATCATAACAAATTGGAAAATCTAAATAGACCAATCAGCAGTGAGGAAATTGAAACAACCATCGAAAACTTCCCAAAAAACAAAAGTTAAGGACCAGATGGTTTCACCAGTGAATTCTACCAAACATTCAAAGATTTAACTCCTTCTCAAACTCTTCCAAAAAATTGAAGAAGAGGCAATACTTCCTAACACATTCTACGAGGCCAAAATAACCCTGATACCAAAACCTGGCAAAGATAATGCAAAAAGAAGGGGGGACGGAAAGAAAGAAAGAAAGAAAGAAAGAAAGAAAGAAAGAAAGAAAGAAAGAAAGAAGAAAGAAAGAAAGAAAGAAAGAAAGAAAGAAAGAAAGAAAGAAGGAAGGAAGGAAGGAAGGAAGGAAGGAAGGAAGGAAGGAAGGAAGGAAGGAAGGAAGGAAGGAAGAAGGAAGGAAAGAAAGAAAGACTACAGACCAATATTCCTAATGAATACAGATGCAAAAGTCCTAAACAAAATACTAGGAAATTGAATACAACAGTACATCCAAAAAATAATACATCACGATCAAGTGGAATTCATTCCAGGGGCACAAGGATGGTTCAACATATGCAAATCAATCAACATAATCACCACATTAACAGAAGAAAGGATAAAACCATATGATATTATCAAAGATGCAGAAAAGGCATTTGATAAGATACAACATCCACTTAAGATTAAAACACTTAATAAAATAGGAATAGAAGGAAAGTACCTCAACATATTAAAGGCTTATATGATAAACCCTCAGCTGATATCATACTCAAAGGCAAAAGACTGAAAGCTTTTCCACTAAGATCATCAGCAAGACAAGGATGTCCATTCTCATCACTCTTATTCAACATAGTTCTGGAAGTCCTAGCCAGAGCAATAAGGCAAGAGAAATAAGTAAAAGGCATCCAGATAGGGAGGGAAGAAGTCAAACTCACTTTTCGTGGATGACATGATTCTGTATTTAGAAAACCCTAAAGACTCCACCAACAAACTATTAGAAACAATAAACAAATATAGTCAAGTTGTAGGATACAAAATCAATGTGCAAAAATCCATTGCCTTCATGTATGCTAACAACAAAACTTCATTAAAAGAAATGAAAAAAAATTCCTTTGGCAATTGCAACCAAAAGAATAAAATACTTAGGAATAAATTTAACAAAGAATGTGAAAGACCTATATACTGAAAATTACAAAGCATTGTTAAAAAAAGATGGAAAAAGACACAACAAAATGGAAAGATATTCCATGTTCATGGGTTGGAAGAATCAACATAGTTAAAATGGCCATATTACCCAAAGCAATATACATATTTAAAGCAATCCCCATCAAAATCCCAATGTCATTTTTAAAGAAATAGAACAAGAAATCATCAGATTTGTATGGAACCACAAAAGACCCCGAATAGCCAAAGCAACCCTGAGAAAAAAGAACAAAGCTGAAGGTATCATGCTACCTAGCTTCAAATTATACTATAGAGCTATGATAATCAAAACAGCATGGTATTGGCAGAGAAACAGACAGTCAGATCAATGGAACAGAATAGAACCCAGCTATAAAAACCACATGTATATGGGCATATAATTTTTGACAATGGAGCCAGAAATACACAATGAAGTAAAGATAGTCTCTTCAATCAATGGTTCTGGGAAACTAGAAAGCCACATGCAAACAAATAAAACTGGATTACAGTTTGTCCCATGTACAAAAATTAATTCAAAATGGATCAAAGCCCTAAATAAAAGACCCTAGACAATCCTACATAATAAAAGGGAAGTATGCAAATTAACCATCACTCCGCTACGCCCACGATTGGGCCAGCAGGAGGCGAGGGGGTGGGACTCGGGGTGGCCAATCGCTGGCAGGAGGAGCTGGGAGCAGAGACTCGTGAGTGATCCCTGGCAAGCCGAGCCAGCTTGGGCTGGGGGATCTCAGGCCTCCAGGCCTCTCCCCAAGCGCGATGGCTCTCAAGCCCCGCCGGTTTGGGCTGGGATTTCAGGCCGCCAGGCCACGCCCCCAATCCCTGCGAGTGATCCCTGGCAAGCTGCACAGGCTTGGGCTGGGGGGTCTCAGGCCGCCAGGACCTCGCCCCCAAGCCGAGCTGCTTGGGCTGGGGTCTCAGACTGCCAGGGCCCCACACCCAAGCCGCAGGATCCCCTGGCCATGAGGACAGCTTGGAGTGGGGTCTCAGACCTGCAGGGCCTGGCACCCAAGCCGCATGATCCCTGGCCGAGGCGGCTGCCTGGGCTGGGGTCTCATTCCTGCAGGGCCGGGCACCCCACTGCATGATCACCCAGCCAGCAGCAGCGGCAGGGTGGTGCACCCCCACCAAGCTATCTTCAGGCCAGTGAAGGCAGCCTGGGCTGGAGACGCACACCCCCACCGGGCTATCCACAGCCAGGCTGAGATGGCAGCCTGGGCAGGGGTCTCAGCTTGGCTGGGCTGAGGCAGCAGCCTGGGCTGGGGTCTCAGCCTGGCCAGGGCCCCATCCCCTGCCAGCGGTGGCAGCCTGGGGTCCCAACCATTGAGTCACACCAGCCAGGCAGATATGGAGGAATCTTAAATGTTTCTTTTTTTTTAATAATATATATTTTATTGATTTTTTACAGAGAGGAAGGGAAAGGGATAGAGAGCTAGAAACATCTATGAGAGAGAAACATTGATCAGCTGCCTCCTGCACACTCCCCACTGGGTATGTGCCCCAAACCAAGGTACATGCTCTTGACCAGAATTGAACTTGGGACCCTTGATTCTGCAGGCCAATGCTCCATCCATCCGCTGAGCCAAAACAATTAGGACTGTCCAATATGCTAAAGAAAAAACCCTATCTAATAAAGAGGGAATATGCAAGGGAGGGCATTTGGGGGTGACCGGGGTATCGGGCTGGCAGGGAAGTGGTTAGGGGGTGATCAGGCTGGCAGGCATAGCGGTTAGGGGCAATCAGGAAGGCAGGCAGGCAAGTAGTTGGGAGCCAGCAGTCCTAGATTGTGAAAGGGATGTCCGACTGCCTGTTTAGGCCCGATCCATAGGATCGGGCCTAAACAGGCAGTCAGACATCCCCCAAGGGGTCCCAGATTGGAGAGGGTGCAGGTTGGGCTGAGACACACACACACACACACACACACACACACACACACACACACACACACGTGCACGAATTTCGTGCACCGGGCCTCTAGTAAGTTACATAGAAGAAAATGTAGGTACCAAAGTTATGGACCTGGGTCATAGAGAACATTTTATGAGCTTGACCCCAAAGGCAAGGGAAGTAAGGCAAAAATAAACAAATGGGACTATATCGAATTAAAAAGCTTCTGCACAGCAAAAGAAACTGACAACAAAACAGTCAATCAGATTGGAGATGATATTTGCAAATGGTAGCTCAAATAAAGGTTTAATTTCCAAAATATATAAAGAACTCATAAAACTCAATACCAAACAAGCAAACGACCTAATCAAAAAGTGGACAGAGGACCTGAAAATATACCTCTCCCAAGAAGACATATGAACAGCCAATAGATATATGAAACAATGTTCAATCCCACTAGCAATTACGGAAATTCAAATCAAAACTACAATGAGATACCACCTCACACCTGTTAGACTGGCCATTATCAACAAGACAAGCAATAACAAGTGTTGGAGAGGTTATGGAAAAAAGGGAACCCTCATTCACTGCTGGTGGGAATGTAGACTGGTATAACCACTATGGAAAGCAGTCTAGCAATTCCTCAAAAAATTAAGAATAGAGCTACCATATGACCCAAAAATCCCACTCCTGAGTATATACGCAGCAAAGTAGAAATCATGTATTTGTAAAGATATATACACCCATATGTTCATTGTAGCATTATTCACATTGGCCAAGACATGGAAACAACCAAAGTGTCCCTCGATAGAGGACTAGATAAAGAAGATGTATTACATATACAAAATGGAATACTACTCAGCCATAAGAAAGGATGAAATATTGCCATTTGCAACAACATGAATGGACCTTAAGAACATTATGCTTAGTGAATTAAGTCAGTCAGAAAAAGCTAAAAACCATATGATTTCACTCATATGTGGGATATAAAACTGAAATTCATGAACACAAACAGCAGTGTGGTGGTTGGGGAAGGGGATCCTAATATAAGGTGACAGGAGAAGATTTGACTTTTGGTGGTGGGCATATGGCGCAATATACAGATCTTACAATACTAGAGGCCCGTTGCATGAAGAGATTTGTGCAATAGGCCTTCCTTCCCTTGGCTTCCAGCACCAGTTTTCCTCCAGCAGCCGGCACCCAGGCCTTCACTCCAGCCAGAGTCTGCCATCTTCGTCTTCACTGCAGACTCAGGCCAGAGTCTGCCATCTTCGCTGCAGACTGCTGTCTTCGTCTTCGCTGCACACTCCAGCTGGAGTCTGTCATCTTCGTCTTTGCTGCAGATTCCGGCCAGAGTCTGTAGTCTTGTCGCTGCGGCACTCCTCTCCTGTAGATCCCTTCGCCCCCACCCTCCCTCTCATAGCAGGCGTCCTGCCCTGCCTGGCCACTCCGCGCCTGGCGGCGGCCATCTTTGGCCTTCTAATTTGCATACTCACTCTGATTGGCTGTGGGCGTAGCAGAGGTATGGTCAATTTACATGTTTGTCTATTATTAGGTAAGATACAAACTCACACCTGAAACCTATCCTATATAATAAAAGGCTAATATGAAAATAGACCAAATGGCAGAACAACCAGAACAACTGAACAACCAAACAACTGGTCGCTATGATGTGCGCTGACCACCAGGGGGCATGTGCGGAACATGAAAGGCATTGGCCATGGTGGGATGGTGGAGCAGGTGAGCAGGGGCTCCAGACCAAGGTGGGGTGCCAGTTGCTGTCATCAGGCGAGCCTCTGGTGGTTACTAAAAATTCTTTGCTCCCACCCTAACCAGTTTGGCTCAGTGAATAGAGTGTTGGCCTGTGGACTCAAGGGTCCCAGGTTCGATTCCAGTCAAGGCCATGTACCTTGGTTGTGGGCACATCCCCAGTAGGGGGTGTGCAGGAGGCAGCTGAGTGATGTTTCTCTCTCATCGATGTTTCTAACTCTCTATCCCTCTTTCTTCCTCTCTGTAAAAAATCAATAAAAAATATATTTAAAAATTAAATAAATAAAAATTCTTTGCTTCCACATGCTGTGGTCCTGCCTGGCATTCGCACCCGCAGCTGGCGCTGGTCACGATCGCTCAGCACCATCAGCAGGTGCGAGCAGTGACTGCCGGCCTTGATAGCCCCCGAAGGCTTCTCCACCTCCCCCTGCTCCTGAGGGGTGATTGGAGTAGCAGCCGCTGCTCACACCCATTGCTGGCCCAGGCCCCAATCACTCTGTGCCATTAGCAGGTGCCAGCAGGGCTGGCATTGTCAGTGTATAGGAGCAGCGATGGTAGGAGCAGGGCTGCCAGCAGACAGGGGACAGGGGTGTGTGCATGATGGGAGGAGCCGGTCAAGGGTGTGGAGGATGGGCTGAGACCCACCCCTTTGCCTACCATAGCCTCATGGTCCACAGTTCCTTTCAAGGTGCATGAATTCATGCACTGGGCCCCTAGTATGTTCATGTTGACCAATATCACCCCAATCAATTTAATAAAATAAATTAAAAAAAGAAATAAAAACCATCTTTAGGCATCACAACATGCAGGTTGCCATATCAGAGAATGCTTTCAAAATAGGGGTTGCAGTTACATGTTTTGCTCAGAAAGTATAAGGTTTGCAGATTCTGCCCTACTAGGGCCCCCAGCTGTCTGTCAGACGGTGCAGGTTCTGCCTGTTTTGTTTTTGCGTCCTTCTCAGCCCCTCTCTGCTCTCATGGGGAATCCCAAACCTTCTACCCTCCTATAAGTCTCAGCATGTGTCCCCCAGTCCTCCCTGACTCATTTCCACTATGTGGTATTGGAAGGGGACCTGGAATTTAAGATTCAGATTAGAATTCCATGCACATTATTGTTTGACATCAGACAGATTTCTTAATTATTTGAGTCTCAGTTTTCCAATTTCTCCTATAGGGGCCTCCTAGTCAGCTTGTTGGGGGGATGAAACCAGGAGGAGTCACCCGCAGGGTGTCCAGCACACAGAAGAACCCCACAAAGAACCATTTCCAAGTCCCCTGAGCACAAGGGGGTGCTTTCCCCCTCTTTGGTCAGAGGTTTTATGATTGAGAAGATTCTCTTATCTGATGATTACTTTTATATATATACTAGAGGCTCAGTGCACAAATTCATGCATGGGTGGGGAGCAGCCGGCCTGGCCCCAATCAGCGTGTTGGGGCTGGGCCTGTCAGGAGGAGAAGATGGTGGAAGGTTGGCCTGCCGGCCTGCCCTGATCAGGGCACAATTGGGGCCGGGCCAGCTGGGGGGAGGGGCTGTGGGAGATTGGTGAACGGGCCCCACCCCCAATTGGGGTGGAGGGGCTGATCGGGGGTCAGTGGCCGGGGGAGGGGCCGTGGGAGGTTGGCCAGCCATCCCCACCCCCAATTGGTGTGGGGAGGGGGGGGGCGATCAGGGGTGGAGCTGGCTGAGGGGAAGGGCTACAGGCCCTTAGGGTGGTGGAGGCCCATTGGGGGCAGGGCCAGCTGGCGGGAGGGGCTGCAGGCAGTTGGCTGGCTGGCCCTGCACCTGATTGGGGTGGGGGGGGCCAATCTGGGGTGGGGCCAGCCAGGGGGAGGGGCTACAGGAGGTTGGCCAGCCAGCCCTGCCCCCTATTGGGGTAGGGGGTGGCAATCAGGGGCAGGCCAGACAGGGGGAGAGCCTTCAGGCTGATCAGGTGGTGGGGGCCCATCAGGGGCGGGGCCGGCTAGGGGGAGGGGGCCACAGGAGGTAGGCCAGCCAGCCCCGCCCCCTGATCAGCCGGTTCACTGGCCGAGGTGGGCGTCATAGCGACCAGCCATTCTGGTTGTTACAGTGTTATGGTCGCTGGCTTTATATATATGTATACACACACATACACACACACACACACACACACACACACACACATATATGTATGTATGTTTTTATTGATTTATATATATATATATGTTTTTATTGATTTTTAGAGAGAGAGGGAGGGAGAGGGATACAGCAATAGAAACATTGATTGGCTGCCTCCTGCATGCCCCCTACTGGGGATTGACCCCTAAACCCCAGCATATGCCCTGACCAGGAATCGAACCACTGACCTCTTGGTTCATGGGTCAACACTCAACCACTGAGCTACACTGGTTGGGCTTGATGATGACTTAATGAGCAGAAGTGCAGTGCTTATTTTTAAATTTTGGGTCTCAATTTCATTCTCGCCCTGGCAGGGTGATTTATGCCATATCATATTTCCTCCTGCAGCCAGAGTAGCTTTTATTATGTCATCAATTATATATGGATGAGTGTCTGTGCTCCTAGGCTCCTCCAGCCGAGAGCCCAGCTACCTGGGGGAGGAGAAACAGCATTCTCAGGCGGAGGCCGCTGGGGACCAGGAGACAGGTCAATTGGTTGGACCTGGGAATGGCATGGATTTCCCGTCCAGTGTTCAAAACTGCCAGCAAAGCCAGTTGCACAGAGCTCAGTATGTCCCAAGAAAAAGGCACCCAGCTCCTGTTTGTTTTCCTGAGGAGGAAACAGAGTGATCCCTTAAAGATCAATATAAAAGGCAAGGTGGGCAGCTTTTCAGCTGTAAATACACTCTGCAGCAGGCTGCCCGACAGCCAGGCCTGAGGGGCAGGTGGGAGGGAGGAAAGCCACTTGCAGACTCAGCACTGACCACATGGAAGGGTAGGCCATGCCCAGTGAAATTGGAACTTTCTGGAAATATGCCATAAAGCACAGCACTCCTTTGGTTCTGGGGAAGACTGTGTCTGTCACCCCCTAGAACTGCTCAAAGAAATGCCCTGGTTCAAATGGAGTCCACAGATGCCCACATCCTGAATTAAGAGCCTCAGTTTTCTACATTGGCCCACATTGCCAGCATGAGGGTGGTGGTAGGACACCCTTATGACAGCCAGGGACTATTTGTTCTTGTGAAAGATCAAAGGCCTCTGAATGCATTAATTTCTTTTTCCACAAGTGGAGATGATCTCTCTGAGTAGGTATTTGACTGAGTGTTCTGGAACATATTCTTGCTTTGGGGGTGTTAAACTATTCCAGGATATGTGTAGTCTACCACATGTCAGAGAAACCAACCCCAGGAGGGTGCTGACTGACGTGGAGTGAATGCCAGTTCTGGGCAGGCATCTTGGGATTGGAATTCCTAGGGGTGGATCTAACCAGACTGCTCCTTCCTTTCCTGCTCTGTACTAAATAGCCCAAAAAACAAGGCATGCATGAAAAGTTTAATTACAGTACAGAGTGAACAATGCCAGAGATGCCACAGGGTAGTGCATGAGAGGTCCCAGGTAGGGGACAGGCAGTGGGTGCTTGACTTCAGGGAAGGGGAAGGCTGCAGTGGGTTAGTGGTTAGTGGGGTTTCTGGAGTTCAAGGGCAGTTGATAGAGTTCAGTCAGGGTCCCTGGCTAACACCAGAGAGCCAGGTCTGTGGTAAGTCAGATAAACTTTTAAGGAAACATTTGAAAGAAGCAGAAATCGTGAAAACAGTTCCAACCAGGACCCCAAGACGTTCAGCCTAAGACAGAGGAGAAGCCCCGGCTGCCAGGAAGGCCCTGACTTCCTCCCACAGAATGGATGTATTCCAGTTTATGGATTAGTGTCTTCCCTGAGGCACAGCCACCATCAAACCACACTGTGGACTCCCTTCCTCACAGCTGAGAGGTGAAACCAGGCTAACCAGATGTAATGCTCAGGCTGGGAGTACAGAGTGACAAAGTCTGTGGCCTTCAGGAGGTGTGAGGGATGCTCCCAGGTGCCAGTCACAGGTAGGTCCAGGGCATATGAGCCCACTCTGTGTTCCCAAGCACCGGCTGGTGGTTGCTCACCAGCCCCTGACTGCCCTCCTCATTCTCTGCCCAGATGATGCCATCAGCACACAGGCAAGCTCTAGTGCCTCGTTGAGAGCTGCCAATGAAGCTGAGCAAATGAAAACATGTTTGATGTTGGTAACCCTTGCAGAGGGCTTAGCGAAGTTACCAAAGCAACGTGCCATGACATGGTAGAATGTACTTCCCAGAGAAATTTCTTAAAAAGGTCCTTTTGAGCCTAGGTATAGAATAACCATTAGTAGCAGATCTGGAGAATAAAATCCTCAATTCTCTTTCCCCTCTTTAAGTAGAATTTATTTTTGTGTTCATTTATGAATCCATTATTATGTTCACATACATATTTCTTCTCAATGTGCATTGAACTTTGTTGGCCTTGTGGAAATTGTAGTACATTTTATTGGCATTTTGAGCATCACAATAAATTAAACATTAAAAAACACATATCTCTAAAAATAATGACTTGAGTTTTGGCTAACAGAGAGGTATTCCCCAGAGAAACATCAATTCTTTTGTTGGAGAAAAGGCGAACATTTTTGTGGAAACCAGGTTCATTCCACATAGTGGTAGATGTTCAGCATATACATGAGAGACGATGCAAGTTCTTTTCCCATGTAGCTGAAGAAAAAAACAAGACAAATATTTTGAACAGCTCATATGTCAAGGAGATATGTGCAGGCTCCACTTATTAAAATAACAGTGGCATCGTGGCGCATTGATGTGGTGCTTCTGTCTTCAAAGCATTTTATGAGTGTTCATGAATTGACTTGGAACAAAAGATCAGAAATTGGCAGGAGGTCCTGGGTCTGTGATTTTGAGAAGAATGGATGGGACAGAGATCAAAGAAGTGTCCCTCTGCTCCCCATGCTTTGCTAATGTGTCCCTTTGGAGCCTAAAAGGAAGCCTGTGATTCTTCCCTGGGGAACTTCCTTCTGGACAGTGGGAGCTGACAATTCAATGGCAAGGAGAAAGGTTGTCCGGTTTTCACTAAATCCCATTCTCCTTGCCCTGTCTGGTTATGGTCCTAGAACCAGGGGGAACCAAGAGAAATATTCCGCACAATGTTCCCAAAGACCCCTTCATACCTAAATGAGACATACATTTTGAATCCCAACATGACCTCTATATCATCCCAGTCTCCTTGGGCCACCCCATAGTCTGGATCTTAAGTCATACTAGCGATACTACTTGCTAAGTGCTTATAATGTTCTTGGCCTGTGTATGGATTGTGCCATGTTATCTGCACAATTACTCTTTGAGGCAGGCACTCTGGTGTTCCCCATGTTACAGATGGAGATGGTGGGACCTAGTGTGGTGAAGTGACTCCATGAGGTTCTCAGCTACAGGCAGAGGACGTGGGATTCATTCTCAAGCTCTTAGTCTCCAGATCTCACCCCATTAACTCTACACCATGCTACTTCCATATGGCAGAGAATGGAAATTCAAGTTTATAAACTTTGTTTGTTTTTGTTAATCCTCACCCAAGGATATTTTCCACTGATTTTTAGGGAGAGTGAAAGAGAGAGGGAAAGACAGAGAGAAATATCAATGTGAGAGAAACACATCGATTGGTTGCCTCCTGCGCGCACTGACCAGGGCTTAGGACCAGGGGAGGAGCCTGCAACCAAGGTACGTGCCCTTAACCAGAATCGAACCCAGGACCCTTTAGTCTGCAGGGTAAATGCTCTATCCACTGAGCCAAACGGGCTAGGGCTAAACTTTATTATTGTGTGTCTTATAAGCTTCTGTGAGAACCTCAACAATGGGCTTGTATTCAATTGCTATGCCACCCAAAGGTATTTAAAAATGTTGAGAGGAGGGGAAAAAAGCTGAAGAGGCTTTGGGGTACGTTACAATCCAGGGTCACTGGGAGTTGAGTAACAGACTGTTAATGTTAACAGATTAGGAAACAATAAGAAGAAAGCTCTTAACCAGACTCTGGTAAATGTGTCTCTTCAGCTCTATCTGTCCCATCCCAGACCTCTGCTTCCCAATCCCGAGCAGGCCCTTGCTTGTCCCTCGGCCTGGGCTCTATAACTGCCCTCTTTTCTCCAGGCGGTGGTTGCCCTTTCCACACCTCTCCCTGGGCTGAATGACATGCTCAGCCTCTTGGTCACCCTGCCTCCTTATGGCTCCTCCTTTTCTATTGACATAACCTGGTGATGGTGTCTCGGGCGAGAGTTCTGGTTCCATGGGATACATCATGCCTTGATGGATTTCCATGTGCCTTAATGTCTTATTTCCAGAGTACCCACTCTGTGCCAGGCTCTTTGCTAGATGCTGGGGCATAGCTTGCATAAGACAGTCATTGTCACTGCCCTCATGGATTTCATGGTGTAACAGAACCCAAGCATTTGAAAAATAAATGAGCAATAATTTATCAATGGGAATGAGCACAAGGAATAAACATACTAGAGAGTCAAATAAACAAAGGGGGTCCTGGACTCATCTGGGAGATAGGAAAGGCTCTCTTGAGAAAGTGTTTGGGATGGATGCTGAAGAATTAACCAAGAGTAAAAAGGTGTGTGGGAAAAATTCCAGGAAGAGGCAACCGCAATGTTCTCTCAGGGAAGGCTGGAGGTGGCATGGAGCCAGTGAATTGGGGGGACTTTTAAAAGGCCAACATGGCTAAAACCCAGAGGGTGAGGCAGCAGTGGGAGAGAGAAAAGGCAGCCTGGGCCAGGCCCTGCAGTGTTCTGTAGCTGACAGGGCAGATGTGGGTTTTAATCCCAAGTGCTATAACACATCATCAAAAGATTTTAAATAGGGGGATGATCAGATCTGATTTACATTTTTAAAAGATCACTCTGGCAGGCATGGAGGAAGGCATGTCCTTTAGGACTCCATGGTAAGAGTCAAGGTGAGAGAAAATGGACTTAGATTAAGGGTGTCAGGAGAGATAAAAAGGACTGGATGGTTGGTTTCTGTAGGCCCAAGAGAGAATATTTGCATATATGTTCAATCAATAATAAATGTTCTATAAATTTCAACCATCATTGTTGTTCTTGGCCCATATAATTGGTTGGAAATATATAGATAAATTAACAGAACATCTTTAAGTAAAGGGAAACAGCATTCCAGATTAAGAGTTGGCAAATCACAGCTCATTTTGTGGGTCAAAGCCTGTTGCCTGTTTGTGTAAATAAAGCTTTATTGGAACACAGGCACACCCATGTGTTTCCATATTGTTTTTGGCTGCTTTCTCCCATCAAGTTGAGTAGTTGTAACCGAGACCATATGGCCTGCAAGCTCAAAGTACTTACTATTGCATTTATAGAAAAGTTTGTTGATCCTTGTTCTAGATAATTTTGCTTCCTGTTGATGAAGCTGAATTTCTTACCTCTTTCTCTCTGGTTTAGCCAGTCCCAAGACCTTGGGGCTCCTCATGCACTTTTGCCCTCCAGGTGAAGGCAATTACCAATCTTCCTAGGTAAAATGAGTGCTGTATATAAGTACATGTAACTAGTTATAATTCTATGTATTCTCATTTTACGGAATAAATAAAATACAGCAGGAAGGCCAGTGGTCCTGGTATTTTATTTTAGACTAGAGACCCAGTGCATAAAATTCATGCACTCAGGGAAGTCCCTCAGCCTGGCCTGCGCCCTCTTGCAGTCCAGGAGCCCTTGGGGGATGTCCGACTAATGGCTTAGGCCCACTCCCATGGGCAATGGGAAACTTTGAGGGACAGAATCCTGACTTCTATGTGACAACAGAAGAGAGTAGAGAGGACACTTGTCAAGAGCACAGGATTTGGAGTCAACAGCCTGGGCTTCACCACTCATTGGCTGCGTGAATTGTCAAGAGCACAGGATTTGGAGTCAACAGCCTGGGCTTCACCACTCATTGGCTGCGTGAATTTGGATCATTACCAAATGTCTCCAAAATCTCAGTTTCCTCACTTTTCTCATTTGTAAAATGAGAAAAATAACAATGCTAATCTCATAGGGCTGTTCTAACAAATACTGCTTAAATATCTACCAGGTACTTATTTGGAGAATAAAGTGCAAATGAATTAGGCGGTGTTTACTCTCATGAAGCTGAGCGAAGGTGTGGAAGTGTCCAGCAAATAAGCAACTCATGAATTAAGCTGGTGTGGTTAAAAAAAAAAAACCTACCCATCTCACCAAATCACTGCCTTAGACCTTTATTTGTAACCCAAGGCTTTTGGCTTGTGAGCATCTGAAAATTGTACATAAACTCAAAGCCATATGAGGACAAGGAAAGTGAGGCATCGTCTCAGGTGCAAAATTTTAAGGTGGCATCAAAAAACTTTAATGCCACCTTTTAACCTTAACTTTTTTTTTTTAAGTTGAAGGTGATAACTTTTTCTATATATGATGCAACTCATGTCAAACTGAAGTGAGTGTAATCTCAGCTATGATCATGATTATATTTTAAAAATCATGATGTGGAAGTATCACCTGCATTCTGTCATTTGTCAGATTTACAGTACTTTTTTTTTTAACTTTTAGCATTAAATAAAAATAAAATTGGGACCACTGAAAAAAACTTTAATGCAACATCATAAAAGTAATAATTAGTGCAAAAGAATCCATGGTGAACAAAATATCAAAACTAAAAGATGGAATCACCATTGGATTTCCCTTTTGCTTCAGGGTCCAAGATGACATGGCATGGATCTGCACAACCTCATCCCCACAAGTCCAAGTCCACTTGCTCTGTTCTTGGGCACACATTCCCAGGGTACAGACACATTTTCTCTCTTCTCTCTAAAACATAACTATCACATAAAACTCCAGTGGCTAAGCATACATTCAGAAACTCCCTTTTTCCTCTTACCTCCACAGATGCCTCAGAAATGCAGTTTCTGCTGTTTTATATGTCTGTTTTTTTGTGGGTTTTTTTTTTTTTACATTTGCCAGAACATAAACCAGAGAGTTCCAATTGTTATTGGCAGGGCCTAAGAAAGTAAAAACACATAAATAATTAAAATGGCACCCCATCAATCTAGATATGTAGCCTCGGTGGCCTGTGTGCCTGGGCAGTGTGGACTCACAGAGCTGGTCAGGAGAGTTGAAATGAACCCAGAATTCAGACCTAACACAACAAACCTTCCTCCTAGCAGATCCCTGGGCCTAGGTGGATCTCTTCCTCATCACACACACACACACACACACACACACACACACACAAGCATATTGAATAATTATTTGTGTTTTCCACAAAACTGAAAAATTCACCCTAAAAGGCAGTTAGAACAACAAAAGTCAAAATGATTTGTGACACACTGAGGATATATGTTCATGTAGGAGATTGAATAAATTTGTGTCTGTGAGAGAGAGAGAGAGAGAGAGAGAGAGAGAGAGAGAGAGAGATGGGGAGGAGAGGGAGTCCTCACAGGACACTGCCCATCCTGATGAAGTCATCTGGCCGACATTAACACAGTACAGATGTGGCGGTTCAGGGCTGAGCCACTCTCAGCTGCTCTGGACACCCTGATGACAGTGAGCAGCCTCCTTATTGTCGTTGGCATTGCTATCAGCAGCCGTCGCCATTCGGCTTCATATTTAACTCAGCCTGCAGGCCCAATTTATTAGAAGGAGATTTATGGGTCTTACAGCGTATTGCTATAGACTTTGTTTTCAGAAGCAGAGCCTTCTAGGCTGCAGGCAGGAGAGAGGGAGGCGTTCAATCCATCAAGTCCAAGCTGAGCTACAAGAGAATGAAGACATTCCAAGCAGGTGAAGGTGCAGGGAAGGAGCACTTGGCTCACAAGCTTTCCAAGGGGTTGAAAGTCCACCTTAGCAATCAATAGATGGACAGGATGAATTATTTATCTTGGGAAAGTATACATTTATTATGAACTAACAGCCACTGTGGCTTCCTGTGCTGGAAGCTTTGAGGGAAAGGGGTAAACAACATGGTCCCTGCCTTCAAGGGGTTAATAGTTGCCTGATTATGAAAGAATGACAGAGTTTTGAGGAACGGTTTGTGGAATCAATGTTATGAATTGGCACAACCCCTTTTGCACACACTTTCATCAGTTAGCAGACAGGACTTGAGATGGACAGAACACTGGGCCAGTGTCTGCTACTTAACAACTCTATGGCCTTAAGCCAGTGCCCCTCAAAGTGTGGCCCCTGACCAGCGCATAAGCACCACCGCCGCCCAGGAGCGTGTAGGAGATGCCCGTTCTCAGGCCCCACCACAGACACATTGAATCAGCTTTAGGAGTGGAGTTGGCAAACTGTCTTACCAGCTCTCCAGGTGATTCTCAGGCCTGTGCAAATTTGAAAGCCACCACCTTCAAATCTCTTTATTGCTGTGGTCTTGTTTTCCTCACCTCCCAAAATGGTAAAATAGTACGGTTCACCCCATTAAGTTGCTGGGATCAAGTAAGCTAATCAAGGGACTTGAAGATAGTAAGAAACATTAAAAAATGGCAGTGACTAACAATTAACTAGCAGCAACGCAACGCTTAAAACATCTCTGAGGAGATCAACAACTTTGGGCAACAATTAGGCATTGTATTTCAGAAATGGTCTTCATCATGGAAATGTCCGAGAAGTGCCTTCCACACGTTATAAATGCGCACATCGTATAACCCACCACTCATCTCCAGCAGGGTGGATTCTGGCTCTGAGTCTGCAGCGTCTGGGGTGAAAAGGGGTCCAGGTCTTCAGATTTGCAGGCCCAGGGGGTAAGGGCACCAGGCCAGACAGGCTGGAGCCTTTCTCTTCAGAGGTCCTAGGAAGGGAGTGGCAGTGAACCCAAAAAAGGAACACTCAGGAGAGCTTAGGAAAGTTACTCTACAGCTTTAGAGGCACATTAAATATACAGTCCTTTTTTTAGGACATTGGGGAAATATTACATAGGTAGTTCACAGAAAACCATCTCTACTATTAAGAAACCTACAGGGAGGAACCAAGATGGTGGCAAAGGTAAACAACTAAACTGCTGCCTTGCACAACAATTTCAAAACTACAACTAAAAGACAAAATGTCTACCACCCAGAACCACAGGAAAGCTGGCTGAGTGGAAGATTTATAACTAAGAAGGAAAGAGAAAGGAGCCAAACGCTGAAAAGCTGAGGTACAGAGGCATGCAAATCGGGCTGGTGGTGGGCGACTGGGCGCTCGGCTTTTTTTCAACCCGAGGGGAGACAAGCTCCCGATCACTCTGAAATCCAGTTTCTGGGGACACACGGGGGACCCAGACGCCTACTGGGAGAAGCTGGACCCCCGGCCTCGGGTCGGAAAGTGAGAGTGACTTTTTTGCAGAGGTGCACCCAGCAATCATTGTTTACTGCACTGGAGTGTGGGACGCAGGGACTTGGAAATGCGGAAAGGCAGAGACAGCTGACAGCAGCCATCGCCGTTTGCCACGCCCTAGCCTAGTGACGCCTTGAGACCCCGCCCCTGAGACCCCTCCCCACACATTCTACAAACCTTCCCAGACTCCATACAGTGGCTTTTGCATATAAATGGCCTGTTCTGTGGAAGCTTAACCAAATAAACCGCAACTACAGTCAGACTGCTCCAAAACCGCCAAAGCCCAAGCAAAGAGGAGAAAACTGTAGTTCTTGCTGTAGCTGCTGCTGGGTGGCCTCACACTGTAGCTGACCTGCACCCCATTGGAGATCCCAAAACTAGTGTATCTAGTGGTTGGTGTGAGATGACACCAGATTTCAACCACTCTCATAAGGGACACATTCAAGAGGCAGACTCAGTGAGCACCAAAGCCCTACTGGAACAAGTCCTGCCCCATAAACTTGTCTCCTTCACAGCAATTCTTCCATTATAGACACAGCGGGTCCTCACAGCCAATTGGCCTGGAGGTCAATTCCTCCCAGTGACACCAACAACAACCAAGACTTAACTACAACAAGGCTGTACAGACAGTCCAAAAAGGGGTGCACCAAGAGTGTCCACCTCAGGTAACTGGGAGGCTGACCCATTGAACCGATAGGACACCTAGTACACAAAGCTACCCTACCAAATCAGGGAAGCAGCAAAAATGAGGAGGCAAGGAAACAGATCACAAACAAAAGAAATGGAGGAGAACAAACGAATGGACATAGAGTTCAAAACCACGATTATAAGGTTTTTCAAGAATTTCATGGAAAAGGCCGATAAATTTAATGAGACCCTCGAGGATATGAAAAAGGACCAACTAGAAATTAAACATACTGACTGAAATAAAAAATATTATACAGAGACCCAAAAGCAGACTAGAGGAACGCAAGAATCAAGTCAAAGATTTGGAATACAAAGAGGCAAAGGACACTCCTCCAGAGAAGCAAGAAGAGAAGAGAATTCAGAAAGCTGAAGATAGTGTAAGAAGCCTCTGGGACAACTGCAAACATACCAACATCAGAATTATGGGGGTGCCAGAAGAAGAGAGAGAGCAAGACGCTGAACACCTATTTGAAGAAATAATGACCGAAAACTTCCCCCACCTGGTGAAAGAAATAGGCTTACAAGTCCAGGAAGCTCACAGAACCCCAAACAAAAGGAATCCAAAGAGGACCACATCATAATTAAAATGCCAAGACACATCATAATTAAAATGCCAAGAGCAAAAGACAAAGAGAGAATCTTACAAGCAGCAAGAGAAAAACAGTTAGTTACCTACAAGGGAGCACCCATACGACTATCAGCTGATTTCTCAACAGAAACTATGCAGGCCAGAGGGAGTGGCAAGAAATATTCAAAGTGATGAATAGCAAGAACCTACAACCAAGGCTACTCTACCCAGCAAAGTTATCATTCAGAATTGAAGGGCAGATAAAGAGCTTCACAGACAAGAAAAAGCTAAAGGAGTTCATCACCACCAAACCAGTATTATATGAAATGCTGAAAGGTATTCTTTAAAAAGAGGAAAAAGAAGAAAAATGTAAAGATAAAAATTATGAACAACAAATACATATCTATCAACAAGTGAATCTAAAAGTCAAGTGAATTAAAAATCCGAGGAACAGAATAAACTGGTGAACATAATAGAATCAGGGGCATAGAATCGGAGTGGATTGATAATTCTCAGGGGGAAAGGGGTGTCTGTGTGGGGGGTATGGGAAGAGACTGGACAAAAATCATACACCTATGTATAAGGACAGCAGGGGGGAGGTAAGGGTAGAAGGGGGGGTGGGAACCGGGTGGAGGGGAGATATGGGGGAAAAAAGGAGAAATAATTGTAATAATCTGAACAATAAAGATTTATTAAATTTTAAAAAAAAGAAACCTGCAGACAGTAAGTATTAAAAAAAAGGAGCCTGGCTGGTGTGGCTCAGTGGTTGAGCGTCGACCTATGAACCAGGAAGTCACGGTTGATTCCTGGTCAGGCCATATGCCTGGGTTGTGGGCTTGATCCCCAGTGTAGGGCGTGCAGGCGGCAGCCAATCAATGACCCGTTTTCTCCTCATTGATGTTTCTATCTCTCTGTCCCTCTCCTTTCCTCTCTGAAATCAATATAAATATATATATATATATATGAGCTTTAGCCCGGCCGGTGTGGCTCAGTGGTTGAGCATCAACCTAAGAACCAGGAGGTCATGGTTCCATTCCCAGTCAGGGCACATAGGCCCAGGTTTTGGGCTTGATCCCCAGTGGGGGGAGTGCAGGAGGCAGCCAATCAATGATTCTCTTTCATCATTGATATTTCTATCTCTCCTCTCTTCCTCTCTGAAAGCAATAAAAATACATTTTATAAAATTTAAAAATAAATAAATAAAATGAGTTTTAGAATAGACATTCTCAAAATGATCAAATAATAAAGTTTGTAATAGCATTTTCTCTCATGACAGTACTTTTATTTTTTTTTATTGTGGCAAAATATACATAACAAAATTTACCATTTTAACTGTTTTTAAGTGTATATTAAGTGGCACTAAGTACATTCACATTCTTGTGCAACCATCACCACTATCCATCTCCAGAACTTTTTCATTTTCCCCAATTGAAATCTATCGCCTTTAAACATTAACACCTCATTTCCCCCTCCTATAGCCTCTGGTAAAAAGCATTCTACTTTCTGTCTCTATGAATTTGATGACTCTAGGAACCTCATATAAGAGGAATCATACAACATTTGTCTTTTTGTGTCTGGCTTATTTCACTTAGTGTAATATCTCTAAGATTCATCCATGTTATAGCATGTATCAGAATTCCTTTTTTTAAAGGCCAAATAATATTTTATTGTATGTATAGACCATATTGTTTATCCACTGAAGCATCTATGGCCAGTGTTTTACTTTCAGTCTTCTATCTACTAACTACCTTAAAAGGGGGAGAAAAAAATGAGATGTCCATAGAACACTTAGCACAGGGCCCAGAACCCAGTATGTGCTCAGTAAATAAGCATTAGCATTGTTTTGTTCGTGACTCTTGAGTGTGAAATGCATGTTCACACATGGATGCACAACCCTTGGACTAACTGCTGAACCACTGGACGGCAAGTCACAATCCAATGCTATTACTCAGCAGGCAAGCTCATGCCCAGCTTGAGAAAGGGATGGAAAATGCAGCCTAAATGTTTGTTTATAGAAAAACAAATATAATTAGGGCAATAGTGACTGTGGTGCAGGCTTATCTGGAAATGTTTATGTCCATTTGCTGAACCTGTTTCCACTGCAAGTGACTGCCAGGGTATTTGGTGTTCATACTAATGATTTTATTCTTAAACTAGTGATGTGTTTATTTAAGCAATAGGTATATGTGTGTGTCAATGCTTGTAGGATGTAGGTGCTCAGTGTGCTGAATTTGGGAAGGAAACCATGTGGTTTTGCTATCTCCTTTGTTCCAAATTCTGCTTTATTAGGACCCTAATAAAGGGTTAAATTTGTCTTTGACTACAAGGGACATAGCAAGGAAGCAGGGGCTACTAATGGGCTGCCCATCAATGAGCATTAACAAGAATGTACATATCAATCAATAAACAATAAGCATCATTATCTACTGAGCTTTGACAAGAGTCTCCGTGAAACTCCCAGTTGCCTCTCTTGATCAGAAAAGAGAAACAGAGAAGCCCAGCCATTCCCATGCTGCCCCAGCCCATCCCCCTAGCAGACCAGCCTTTTTACCCTTTGGCTCTGGTTGCAAAGTGAATAGGATGCAGGTGTTGCTGGTCAGGGTCTGCTTACTAAGCAGAATAAAAGAGGAGAAGAAAAGTTCAACTCCACATGTGCAAGGGAAGCAGATGGCTCCCCAGGGCAGCAAGGAAGCCCTGGCCAGCACTGTGCAGGCAGAACTGTGTGCCAGGTGGAATATTTCATTCATATGAGCTAGTGAGGCAGCAAGAGGGTGATTAACATAATATTCACATCACACTAGTAACCCAAGGGAATGGAGAGAGAGAGAGAGAGAGAGAGAGAGAGAGAGAAGGAGAGAGAGTTGAATCCATTTCTATCCCTAAAAGGATTCCCAAAAGAATGTGTTCTTTCATTTTCTATGCCTTATTAATAAAAAAATAACTGGACTGATGCAGACCACTCAGTGGTGTCTTATTCACCACATCTGGGCTGTGTAGGTGAAACTATTCAGGGTTATTCCCCATCTGGAAAATTTCAAGCACATAACTCATAAAAGTCTATACTCCTCACAAACTGTTGAGACGCAATGGGAAGGACATGAGTCACTGAAGTGGTGTTCTTGCCAAAATATTTCACCTGGGCTGATATCAGGGCTCATCAGACAAATCCGCAATGAGGACATGCCACAAGAACACTGGCCTGGGTCCTTCAAAAAACTATCATATCGTGACATCTAATGTCATGAGAGACCAAAACAAACAAACCACCACCAACAAAACCTGCAAAAAAATAAAAAATAAATAAAAGGTAAGGGATTGCTCCATAATAAGGAAGACTAAAAATAATTCAACCAAATGCAATGTGAGAACTTTTATGAACAGCTCTAAAGGATACTACTTAAGGTATTAGGAAACTTAGAATATGGATTCTATATTAGACTAGAGGCCCGGTACATGAAATTTGTGCAACGGGGGTGGAGGGGGGTGGTCCCTCAGCCCAGCCTGCACCCTCTCCAATCTGGGACCCCTTGAGGGATGTCTGACCGCCCGTTTAGGCCCGATCCCACTAAACGGGCAGGCGGACATCCCTTTCACAATCCAGGACTGCTGGCTCCCAACCACTCGCCTGCCTCTGCCTGATTGCCCCTAACTGCTTCTGCCTGCCAGCCTGATCACCCCCTAACCACTCTACTACCAGCCTGATTGACACCTAACTGCTCCCCGGCCGGCCCGATTGCCCCTAACTGCCCTCTCCTGCCGACCTGGTCACCTCTAATTGCCCTCCCCTACCAGTCTGGTTGCCCCTAACTGCCCTCCCCTGCTGGCCCGGTCACCCCTAACTGCCCTCCCCTGCTGACCTGGTCACCCCTAACTGTCCTCCCCTGTAGGCCTGGCCCCCCCAACTGCCCTCCCCTGCAAGCCTGGTATCCCCCAAATGCCCTCCCCTGCAGGCCTGGGTCCCCCCCCCAACTGTCCTCCCCTGCAGGCCTGGTCCCCCCACAACTGCCCTCCCCTGCTAGCCTGGTCTCCCCCAATTGCCCTCCTCTGCTGGTCCGGTCACCCCTAACTGCCCTCCCTGCTGGCTTGATTGCCCACAACTGCCCTCCTCTGCTGGCCCGGTCTCCCCCAACTGCCCTCCTCTGCCGGCCCGATCACCCCTAACTGCCCTCCCTGCTGGCTTGATTGCCCACCACTGCCCTCCCCTACAGGCCTGGTCCCCCCCAACTGCCCTCCCCCCAACTGCCCTCCCCTGCAGGCCTGGGTCCCCCCCCCCCCCAACCTGTCCTCCACTGCAGGCCTGGCCCCCATACCAAGCTTCCCCCCCTGCTATCCTGGTCTCTCCAACTGCCCTCCTCTGCTGGCTCGGTCACCCCTAACTGTCCTCCCTGCTGGCCTGATTGCCCACAACTGCCCTCCCCTCAGGCCTGGTCCCCCCACCCCCAACTGCCTTCCCCTGCAGGCCTGGTCCCCCCAAAACTGCCCTCCCCTGCTAGCCTGGTCTCCCGCAACTGCCATCCTCTGCTGGCCCGGTCACCCCTAGCTACCCTCCTTGCTTGCCTGATCTCCCACAACTGCTCTGTCCTGCAGGCTTGGTCCCCCCAACTGCTCTCTCCTACAATCCTACAAGCCTGGGTCCCCCCCCCCCCAACTGTCCTTCCTTGCTGGCCTGGTCTCTCCCAACTGCCCTCCTCTGCCGGCCTGTTCATCCCCAACTGCTCACAACTGTCCTCCCCTGCCAGCCATCTTGTGGTGGCCATCTTGTGTCCACCTGGGGGCAGCCATCTTTGACCACATGGGGGCGGCCATCTGGTGTCTTGGAGTGATGGTCAATTTGCATATTACTCTTTTATTAGATAGGATCATATTGACACTAAATTTCTTGGGTGTGATCATGTTATTTTGATTACATAGAAGAATATCCTTATTCTTAGGAGATACAGGCTGTAATATTTAGGAGCAAACTGTTGTGGTATCTCTAATTTTCAAATGGAAGAGAGAAAGGGGTTGGGAAGGAGAAAATGATTGAGAGGGAGGTAGAGGAGAGAGAGAAAGAGAGCGAGCAAGGGTGTGTCCTTGATGTTAGCATCATTAACAATGGTGAAAGGGTACTGTATTTTTCTGTGTAGGCGACGCTATTTTTTCCTAAAATCCTTAGACTAAAAATCAAAGGGTGTTTTATACATGGAAGTCAGCTGAGGAAGGAGCCCTGGGGATGTGTAGCTGCCCATACCTTGTTAAACAGGCTTCCTCCAATCATGAGCCTTATTGTTACTGATGTCAGCCGCTGCCGTAACTGGAGGTGGAGGTGGAGGTGGAGAGTGTGCAGATGCAACATGGACCAGAGCATTCTGAGCCCGTCAATATGTCAATAAACAAAAAGATAAATATTGGTAAGTGATTGTCGTACTCTGCAAAATTCAAATTGAATGTAATCAGCTATGCAGAAAAGCATGGAAATAGAGCTGCAGAGAGACAATTTGGACCTCCTCCCACTGAGTGTATGATCAGAGAGTGGAGAAAACAGGAAGAACAACTCCTTAAGATGCCAAAAAAGAAGAAGGCCTTAAGAGGAAAACTAGCAAAATGTTTAAAATATTTATTTCTTAATTTTGTGTTGGAAAAGTGGGGGGCATCTTATACTGTACATGGGGGCATCTTCTACATGGGAAAAAATATGGTATATTGGTATTCATTAAGCAATTTTTTTTACCTTTTCTATAAGATTAAAATTTTCCAAATGAAAGTTGGAGGGTAGAAACTATACTCTTTTCTAAGATTTTTTTTTTTTTAATTTCTAAGAAAGACAGGGACCATGGCCAGAACAGGCCTGGGTCTGGAGACCCCAAGGAGCACCAATCTAACCGACTAAGAAAACCCCAGCCGAAGGGAGGGCACTGGCCAGCACCTGGTGAGGCCTTCCAGGAAATCCCCACAGGGAAGATCCCAGGGCTCCCATGGCCCTGTACTGGAGTGCTTTGTACCCACCCACACACTGTAGCTGCCAACCACTCCTGACTTCAAGAGAGGAGGAGAGGCCCCAGACACAACCATAGGGTCTTACCTCCAGACTATTGCTGATTTCATATGGGCCAAGAAACTACTGCTTACAATACTACATTTGCCTATTATGAGTAACTAGTAGCCCGTTTGCATGAAGATTCGTGCAATAGACCTTCATTCACCTGGCTGCCTGCACCAGTTTTCTGCCGGCACCAGGGACCCAGGCCTTGGCTGTGGCCACTGCCTTCTACCTTCTTTCAGGGTCCCAGTTTGGCCCTGGGCGGTGGCCTTGGGCTCAGCTGCACCCAGCGTCCCTGCGACCCGATTGCAGGAGCAGACCCCCAGGTCGGCTCGCTCCTGCCATCGGAGCAGGCACCCGGCTGGCGCCCAAGGCTTTCCGGTCCATGGGCTCCGCCGCACCCCAGCCGGGTCCTTGCTTCGATCACAGGCAGCCGGCTGGCGCCTAAGGCCCGGAAAGCCCCGGGCGGCTTTCCGGTCCTTGGGCTCCGCCGCACCGCACCCCAGCCGGGTCCTGTGATCGGAGCAGGCACCCGGCTGGCGCCCAAGGCCCGGAAAGCCCCGGGCGGCTTTCCGGTCCATGGGCTCCGCCGCACCCCAGCCGGGTCCTTGCTCGGATCGCAGGCACCTGGCTGGCGCCCAAGGCCCGGAAAGCCCCGGGCGGCTTTCCGGTCCTTGGGCTCCGCCGCACCGCACCCCAGCCGGGTCCCTGCTCCGATCGCAGGCACCCGGCTGGCGCCCAAGGCCCGGAAAGCCCCGGGCGGCTTTCCGGTCCTTGGGCTCCGCCGCACCCCAGCCGAGTCCCTGCTCCGATCCCAGGCACCCGGCTGGCGCCCAAGGCCCGGTAAGCCACTGGCCCCAGCGTCCCTGCAACGGTTTCCTGGTGGGCGTGGTTGATGGGCGTGGCTTGGTTGGTGGGCGTGCCTTGGGCGTAGCGAAGGTGCGGTCAATTTGCATATTTGTCTATTATAAGGTAAGATAGGGTTCTTCCTCCCCCACCTTTTTCCATCTTTTAATCATAAGTAAGGGATTATTCTAATTTAGGAGCTTCAAGTACTTCACATGAAATTAGTCATCACTCTCTCCTGGAGTTTTCTGATTTAGTTACCATGAAAGCTAAGAAGTCCTGGAAACCTTTGTTCAACAATGGTTCACCTCTGTTCTAATACTTGTGCAGAAATAACCTTTATCAGTTATTAATGATGTTACTTCTTTCTCTTTAGTACCTAGAAGCAAGAGTTGGAAAAATTTCTTTAGATAAGCCCATAGTTGGGGAATACCTAATGCCCTGCCCTGGATTAGGGAGCTTGAAATTCCCACTCGACAATGAGTCAAGACACTCCAGGCTCTGTGCTTCTGTGACTACTATTTCCTCCTATAGAAATCTGTTTCCTCACTTCTTCCCTTAGAGACCACTTGTTCACAGTTCAAATGTTTCTCAAACTCTGGCTCTCCTGTGATGGCCCCTGGGTCTTTCTGAGCATGAAGTCACATAATATTCCCAGATTTTAAACCCATTTATTTGTATACTAGTGGCCCGGTGCACGAAATTCATGCATGGGGGGAGGGGTGTTCCTCAGCCAGGCCTGCACCCTCTCCAATCTGGGACCCTTCGAAGGATGTCTTACTGCCGGTTTACAGGGATCGGGCCTAAACCGGCAGTCAGACATCCCTCTCACAATCTGGGACTGCTGGCTCCAGCTGCTCACCTGCCTACCTGCCTGCCTGATTGCCCCTAACCACTCTGCCTGCCAGCCTGCTCGCCATCAACTGCCCCCCACTGCTGGCCTGCTCGCCCCCAAATACTCCCCCCACGCCAGCCTGATCACCCCCAACTTCCCCCCTGCTGGCTTGCCCCCAACTCCCCTCCCCACTGGCCTGCTCACCCCCAATTGCCCCCCTGCTGGTCTGCTCACTCCAAACTGCCCCCCCCCCGCTGTGCTGATCACCTCCAACTGACCCCCACTGATGGCCTGCTCATCCCCAACTGGCCCCCCTGCCGGTCTGCTTACCCCCAATGACCCCTGCCATCCCATCCTGGCCTGATCACCCCCCAGCGACCCAAGGTCCCAGCCCCTCCTTTTTTTCTTTTTCTTTTTTTTGCTTTTTCAGCGCCTCCTTGAGTGGAGGCCAGGGCTGGCTGGAAGCAAGTATCTAGGATTTATTTATCTTCTATAATTGAAACTTTGTAGCCTTGAGCAGAGGCCAGGGCCAGCCAGGCGGGCGGGAAGCTTGGCTTTCTTCATTGCCGGGGCAACCCAAGCCTCCTGCTTGCTCCAGCTCCATGGCTGGCCTCCATCTTGTTTGGGTTAATTTGCATACTCACTCCTGATTAGCTTGTGGGCGTGGCTTGTGGGCATAGCAGAGTGATGGTTAATTCGCATGTTTCTCTTTTATTAGTGTAGATACCTGAACTCTGCTCCTCCAGAATCTTGTTCACTGCGTTGAAACTTTCTCTCAGAAGACAGTGAATCTCTCTGGCCAGAAGACTGACTAACAATGTTTGGCACATGGTCAGTACTCAATACTTACCAAATGAATGAAAAACCATCATCCAGAAGGACCCTGCAGAGTTGCAGGACTGGGACACAGAAAAGGAGAACTCATTAATCCAACAGCATCTACCACTCCTTCACAAGGATGAATTTATCACATTAGCTGGCTGTCACCTGGCACAGAGCAGAGGCCTGAAAAACTTGGCCTTAAGCAGAAGGAAAGGACTTTAGACCTGGTCTGAGATGGTTCAGAAGGCAGCCTTAGCAGAAACCCTGGATGGCCAGGGCCCAGAGCCAGCAAAGAGTGCCAAAGCACAGACAGCCCCCAGCCTCATCTTCTCAGCTAATTTTCAAACAGACCCCCTTTTTTAGAGCAATGCTACAATGCTATCCCATAGAAATACAATGCAAATATCATACATGATTTAAAATTTCCTAGTGTCTGCATTAAAAAGTCAAAAGAAACGTGTGAGTTCTTTACAAATTAAATTTATTGGGGTGACATTGATTATAACATTATAATATGTTTCAAGTGTACAATTCTATAATGCATCATTCCTATATTGCATTGTGTGCTCACTACCCAAAGTCTAGTTATTTCTAAAATATTATTTTAACATGTAATCAATGTAAACATAACTGAGATATTATATTTTTTATACTAAGTGTTTGAATCTCAGAGTGTCTCTGTACTTAGAGTGCATCTCACTTCAGGCTAACCACATTTCAAGGGCTCAGTAGACACATGTGGCCAATGGCTACTGTGCAAGGAGCTTGAGAGCAGAATCCATAGCAACATTGATTAGCTTTCAACGCCTGGTTGGCAAAAAATAAAAATAAAAAAGCGAGCTACAGGGCAGGACACGTCATTGTCCTGAAGTAATCAGTGGTCAGTAGGAAGAGCTTTTGGCTACGAGGACAGGTCCCAGCTCTCTCCTGATGAAAGAAGAAATGCTGGCTGCCTCTTAGTTCAGTCTAACAGATAATCATCATCACACATCTGTACTTGGGGCTTTTCCCTGGTTTCTATTCCTTGCATATGCTGTTTATTTTACCCTGCTGACATAGAAGCATAAGAAAATGACAGAAACTGAGGTCTGGGATAACTTAATAATGAATTCAATAATTTAAAACTACTGAAAATAGCTGCTCCTCTCTCCATATTCATACATAATCTCCAATCATTATGGAAGCAGAGAATTTCAAATTACAGAAAAGAAGGACCAAAGCTCAAATTCCAAATAATAATAATAATAATAATAATAATAATAATTTTTCAATTAAAATATGTCAGAGGTCCTGGCCAGTGTGTGTCAGTTGATTGGGTGTCATCCTGTGCACCAGGAGGTCACTGGTTCAATTCCTGATTGGGGCACATGCTGGGGTTTTGGCCCTGATAGGGGCATGCAGAGGCAGCCCATGGATGTTGCACTCTGACATTGATGTTTCTCTCTCCGTCACCCTTCCTCTCTTTCTAAAAGTCAGTAAAGTATTCTAAAAGTTAATAAATCAATAAATAATAAGGTATATGTCAGATCATGAAAATTCTTGCCATTTTTCTACTTGCCAACCTTCTTTTGAGTGAATTTACATTAAAACACCATCTTTCCTTGGCCAATGTATTCTCAGATTTTTTACAAGTCTGTTTATATTTTCTTCGACCTGCTTCATGTGGCTGTCCTGGCAAGCCTGAACACTTCGGACATTTATTCCAAAATGTATTTTGCTCCTGTTATTTGTTTAAGAAGTGGCCCCTGCCCTCTTAGAGCTGACAATTGACCAGGAACAACCAGACGTAAGGCAAGTAGGCACAATCAGGTTTTGCCTATCCCCTGGGTTCTTTTAGGGAGGCTGCAACAGCCTTGAAGAAATTTCAAGGGATTGAAAGTTGCTTACCCCCTCCACTTTATAATAAAAGCATGCCTTAGATAAAATTTTACTCCACATAGAGACATTTATTGAACAAATGTTTATTCCCATGCAGGCCCCAATACTAGTATATGAATATGTATGATATATATCATATGCAGTATATGAAGATGTATGATATATATATACAATATATATGATATGTAGATATCTTTCTATATATATTATACATCATCTTCATCCATTCATCCATCAATGGGCACCTAGGTTGTTTCCATATCTTAGCTATCATAAATAATGCTGTAATAACCAGATATTTCTTTGAGATACTGATTTCCTTTGGATAAATACCCATAAGTGCGATTGCTGGATCATATAGTAGTTCTATTTTTAATTTTTTTATGAATCACCATACTGTTTTGCATAGTGGTTGCACCAATTTATAATACCACCAACAATGCATGAGGGTTCCCTTTTCCACATCCTGACCAACACTTATCTCTTTTCTTTTTTCCCTTTTTTTTTTTTAAGAGAGAATGGAAGTGAGGGGGAGAGACAGAGAGAGAAACATCCATGTGAGAGAGGCACATTGATTGGTTGCCTTCTGCAGGCACCCTAACCGGGGTCGAGGACCAAGCCTGCAACTGAGGTAGGTGTCCATGACCAAATCAAACCCGAGACCCTTCAGTCTGTAGGCTGGCACTCTAATCACTGAGCAAAATTGGCTAGAGCTATCTCTTTTCTTTTGTTATGATAGCCATTCTAACAGGTTCAAGGTGATATCTCACTGTAGTTTTGATTATCAGTTCCCTGATGATTAGTGACGCTGAGTACTTTTCATGTACCTGTTGGTCATTTGTATGTCTTCTTTGGAAAAATGTCTGTTCAGGTCCTTTGCCCATTTTTAATTAGATTGTTTTCCATGTGTTAGATGATAATACCTGCTTAGGTGGCAACCTTGCAACTAACTGGCACAAATAATTTTACACTCTCACTGCTGATGATTTTGAAGTAAATTATAAATACCTCAATACACTCTGTATTAGGAAAAGGAGACAGGACACCATGGAGAAGCCGAGCAAAGGGGTAGAAATTTGTCTGGTGGTCACAGTGTTCCTCTGTGAGTTGCATATAAACTGAAACTTGAAGGATGGGTAGGACTTAGCCTCTCATATTGGGGTGAAGAGGCCTGGAGGTGCCCAGGGATAGGACAAGTAAATTAAAAGGCCACAGGCATGGGGCAGGTGGAGCCATGAGGGATCCGTGGTCTCAGAGGAATAGCCAGCCCTCCATGCCCAGGACATAGGAACAGATTTCTATCTGCAAAAGGAGGCCTTAATTATCCCTGGGGGCTCAGATTCATTTTAGAGCCCTGACAATCTCTCCCCAATACGTATGACGAATTTGGACTGCAATACCAAGGTGAAAATTCAGTGTGGAAATACATTTACATTGCCCCTTTGCCTTGAACCTCTGCATTGTTTTATGCAATTTAAGTGCTGAGCCATGTTTTAAACTCTTTCACTCACCACTAACCTCTAACTTACAAAAATGATGCCTTTGTTTATTGGAAAGAAATGTATTTTGAAATCAAATTTTTGTTTTGCACATGAAAATTGTTTCTTAATCTGATATTTTCTTCTTTAAAAAATTTAACCTGATGATTGTTTTCTCACCTCATGGGGTGAGGACTGTGTCGGGAGGAAGGTCTGTAATTATGTGGAGGGCAGAATTGTGTTTTATTTAAGCAAAGGGAGCTGGGTTCCTACAATGGACTGAAATCACTGCTCCACTTCTCAAATCAATGACCAGAGGTTTGAAATGCCCTCTGCTGTATTTTAATAACAAAGAACCAACAGCCTACATGAGCTATTATGATTTGCTATAATATCACATACTATATTATATTATAGCATAATTATAATATCATATATAATATTATTCACATATCTTTTATTTTATTTTCCAAATCAATAAACACATGGAGACAGATGGGAATCAATATAGCAATTGTGACACTTTAGGACAGCTGGTGACTCCCTTCATGTGCAATGGTTTGCCTTGCTAAATGACAGGCATCACATACAAAGCCCCTCTTGAATAGAAAGGAAAAAAATTTGCTTGTTGAAACTCAGGCTGCTGAACCCCAATCTAAAAGTTTCTAATTCAGTAGATCTGGGGTGGGGCCTGATAATTTGCATTTTAACAACTTACTAGGTGATGCTGATGCTGCTGGTTTAGAGACCACACTTAGAGAAATACTGAAGAAAAAAGAAGAGAGAGAGAGAGAGAGAGAGAGAGAGAGAGAGAGAGAGAGAGAGAGAAGAGAATTTAAAAGCCAGAAGCATCAAATAGCAGATCATTCTCTCCTGTGATGATTCTTGGCTTTTTTCTTGTCCTCTAACAGCTTGCCAATCATGTGGGTCTCAGGCGGATAGCCAGAAAACACTGACGGTGATGGGCTGGTGGCACATGATGGCCTCCAAGCTCTGCTGCTTTCCTTCACCGAATTGGGGATATATAAAGTCCATAGTTTACAATAAAGTCCATAGTTCACTCTTTGTAAATCCATACATTCTATAGATTTTGACAGGTGTATACTGACATGTATTCACTTCTATATTATCATACAGAACATCTTTCCTGCCTGAAAAATACTGTGTTCTGCCTATTCATTCCTCCCTCCACATTAACCCCTGGCTACTATTGATCTTATTACTTGCTATCTCCATAGATTTGCCTTTTCTAGAATGTGATCTCATTGGATTTATACAGTCTATAGCCTTTTCAGAATGGCTTCTTTCACTTAGCAATGTGCTTTTAAAGTTCCTTCATCTCTTTTACTGGCTTGATAGTTCATTTCTTTTTATTGCTTAATAATATTTCATTGTATGGAGGTAGCACTGTTTGTTGATCCATTCACCTATTGAAGGACATCTTAGTTGCTTCCAAGTTTTGGCAATTACAAATGTATTTACAAGTTTTGTATAGACATAAGTTTTCAACCTTTTTGGGGAAATAAGGACAGCATCTAGCTCACAACATATTTTGGCAACATCCTCCTTCCATAACCTAGGCTTCAAAATCCCCCCCAATAACCCAATAGACTATTTCTCTGGGGGTATAAGGTAGGAACATAACCCATGAGAATGGCCGTCCTGAGTCACTGTGAAGTTCTATCTTTCCTCATATTGCTTAACAGGTTTGTCTTTACCTGATGTTATCCATCTTTCAAGACAAAGCTAAAGTACCATAATCTCCTGCATTTCCCTAATCACTCTCTCTCTCTCTGTCCGTGGAGAGCTGACAGCCTCTCCCACCATATTTGTGGTACCCTGAGTATTTTAAAGGTTTTTTGTGGGTATCTATATTGTTAAGCTCCTTAACAACTTTCTCACAAGACGGTCTTGCACAAGTGAGTCAAATCTCAAGTATTAGATATTTCCACAAGTATGTCCAAAAGATAAATGTTTAAGTGAGAGTTATTATCTCTAATGCAGTTACTTTTATGGTCCTCTTTGGGGAATGCCTTCAGTATTAGTTTACACTTTCCAACCCCCAAGATTTCCAGGAAATTACAGCATTATTGGAGTAAATGCTTTTTCAGGACAACACTTATTTGATTGTACTGGTTAAGAATTTTATTTTTAAAATCAGTTTGCTCTTCTATTGCAGTATTCAATCAATATTTTCCTGATTAGAGGTAGAAAGAAGAAAGAAGTAAAAAAAAGAATTATTTGTTCTTTATGAGCAAAAAAATATTAGATAATGAAATAAGTGTACAGGAAGGGAAAACACTGAAGAAATTTAATACATTGAGATATTTCCTTAAAAAGTACATTCTAAGTAGCAATGTCATAAATTCCTACAATATATCCATATAAGTAAGAACTATTATCATTCCCATTGTCTAGGGTCTAGAGTTAAAACCACACCTCCAGATATCTCAGAGAGAATCAAGATAGAATCCAGGCTTCACTTCCAAACTCCATGACTTTGGGGCTTACAACCAGGAGTTTGATATATTAGCATAGATACTTGGAACAGGCTCTGATTGCGGTAGAGGACATAGCTCTAGTGGAGAGGGGTGGAGGGGAATTACACATGGAAGCTTGTTTTATACCCTCATGAGAAAGAGACTCCCACTGTGGCTCTCTGCTGATCCACAATTACTGAGTCTTTTTTGGGGGGTTGAGGGGAGGGGTTGAGGTTGGGGGATAGATCTCTTTTACTCATGAGAAAAGGTAAACACTCCTGGAGAACAAATATGCAATTTATCAGTTGTATAGAATTCATTATGGGTGAGTGTGTTAGAAACTTACTGCAGGGGCTTTCTAGAGGGAAAGGAGAGAGTTCCTTGTGGAGGGCATGAGACAAAGGGAAGGACTGCAGAGGAGGAGGCTAGGGAGGGAGGAGGCAAAGCTCCGAATTTGGAATTTTGCCAGCCCATCACTCTGCATGGGTGACTCTGTACGGACTGTCCTATGCTTTTTTCTGATCACAGACCACCTGGGGTTGGGGCTCTGATGTGGAGCTGGGGTGCAGTGAAGAAGCCCGTGTCTACAGAAATGTAAGAGAGACCTCGTGGTCCAGGCAGACTGTATCCCACAGCCAGGTTGACAGCCCTTGGAGCTACACTGAGTGGCCAGATTATTATGACCACCCCATCAGTACTTCTTTGGGCCACCTTTTGCCTTCAATACTGCGGCGATTCTTCTTGGCACTGACTCCACAAGATGTTGAAAGGTGATGCAAGGAATCTGACACCATGCCTGATGAATAGCACTGTCCAGTTCTGTGAGATTTGATGGTTGTGGAACCAGCTGCCTGATAGCTCTTTTAACTTCATCCCACAAATGCTCTATTGGATCGAGATTTGGTGATTGAGGGGGCCACCTAAGCAAGGTAAAGTCTCCCTCATGTTCTTGAAACCACTCCTGCACAATACGAGCACCGTGGCATGGCGCATTGTCTTGTTGGAAGAAGCCATCTCCACTGGGATACGCCATCAACATGATAGGATGAACTTGATCATCAATGATACTTAGGTATGTTGTGCTCTTCAGACATTGTTCCACACGAATTAAAGGGCCCAAATCATGCCAGGAAAACATGCCCCAAACCATAACACTGCCCCCACCAGCTTGAAGGGTTGTACTCATGCATGTGGGGCGCATGCTTTCATGCTGTTTCCCCAAAATTCTCACTCTGCCATCTGCATGATGCAACTGGAAACGTGATTCATCAGACCACATGACTTTTTTCCAATGCTCAACTGTCCAATCCTTTTGTTCCTGTGCGAATTGGAGAAGTTTTATCTTGGTAACTGCAGACAGAACAGGCCTTCGGCTTCCATATCCGATATGATGCAGTGTACGGCTAATTTGCCTACAAACGTCAGGTGGTCATAATAATCTGGCCACTCAGTGTATGTCTTTACTTCATACTGCATGGGTAACTAAGAGAAAGCAGTCTTTTAAAACACACCATTGAAAATATTACATTAGTAACACACACACACACACACATACACACACATATACTAGTATATATAGTAAAATATCATATGGCTTCTCTTTAAATGTATTCACATGTATTTGTGGGGATACATATACATTTTCTATTATCCTGATTTTTATAAGTGGGATCATTCTATACTTATAGTAACAGCTAACATTTTGGGGTGTTTGTTCAGCACCAGTACTGCTGTAAGCCCTTAACATGTAATAACTGGTTCTTGTTTCACAGGAACCCTATTAAGCACTATTTTTATCCCCATTATACAGATAGGAAACTAAGGAACACAGAAGTTAAATGGCCTGTCCAAGGTCATATAGCTGGGAAGTGGCAGAGACAGGGTTGAGCCCCAGTCCTCTGATTGTGGAACCCTTGCGTGTGACCAAGTCAGATTATCTCTCCCACTGGTTCTATAACTTCTTAATTTTTCATTTAAAGAATATCTTTTGTAGCTATAGTTTCATGCCAGCTCACTTCATCCTTTATAATGGCTGCATAATGCATAAAATTTCATTTGGTGCATGCTCTGATTTAATCACTCATCTCCTATTGACAGATTGTTGATTTTTTTCCTCTTATAATTTTCAATAAACATCATCGATTCTTGTTAAGAACCTGTGTATGCACATGTATAGACTCCTAGGATTGTAATTGCTGGATCAAAAAGGATTCGACTTAAAAGCTGTGATAGGTAACCACTAAACTGCCCTCCAATTTATACCCTTACCAGCTGTGCATAAGAGTGTCAATTTTCCCCAGGAAATAACTCTGGATATGATCAATTATAGAAATTTTGGTTAGCAGAACAGTTTTAAATCATCACCAACCTTTTTCCCTTCTCTCAAGGAAGTATTAGAAGTGGAGGTTGCATGCATAGTTTTAAAAAGACCAGATGCTTTAACTTCTAGATTCATGCTATCACCCCCAACTTTACACCCCTGCATCCCACATACCACTTATGTAAAGAACAAATTGGTGGATCTTTTATTAACCCTATGAATTTACTTAATAGAGGAACTCTTTACATTGAATAACTACATGCTTATAGTTAAACTAGAGGCCGGTGCATGAATATTCATGCACTGGAGGGGGGATCCCTCAGCCCGGCCTTCCCCCTCTCACAGCCTGGGAGCCCTCAGAGGCAGGAGGTGACCCAGCAATCAGGGGAAGGCGATGCCCCCATCACACCTCTGCTGCTGCCACTGCTGGCAGTGCAAGCCTCAGCCAGCTCAGGTTACCTGAGCCACGGGCAGCCCTGGGCAGCTGGGCAGCTGCCATCAGAGGCTTGCCTGTGTCTCAGGTGTTGGCTGGGTAGCTGCCATCCAAGGTTTGCCTGCGCCTCAGGCTAGCCCTGGACCGCTGGGGGGCTGAGGGCAGGTCCGGCCACACCTTGTGCCTGCCGCCACCCCACCCGCTGGCTTGGCTGAAAGGACTGTGGGACTCCAGCGGGGCTGAGGGGACTGGGTGCCGCCATCTTGTGGCTATGGGTGCCGCCACCTTTGTGATGGTGTAATGGTCAATTTGCATATTCCTTCTTTATTATATAGCATATGTAAAGTGTCTGTGCTTAAGAGCACAATTCATCATGTTTACTTACATAATTGCTCTGTAACCATTGCCAGATCTGGATACAGGACATTGCCAGCACCCTGAAGCCCTCCACACTGACCAGCCCTCTACCCAAAGTAGCCACCATCTTGACTTCTATCACTATAGATTAACTTTTCCTTCTTGATTTTTATCAACCTGAATTAACTATTTTTTAACTTTATGTAAATGGAATTGTAAAATATGTCCTCTTCGTGTCTGGTTTTTATCCGATAACTAGAGGCCCGGTGCACGAAATTTGTGCACTGGAAGGGTGTCCCTCAGCCCAGCCTGCACCCTCTCCAATCTGGGACCCCTTGGAGGATGTCCAACTGCCGGTTTAGGCCGGATCGGGCCTAAATTGGCAGTCAGACATCTCTCTCACAATCCGGGACTGCTGGCTCCTAACTGCTTGCCTGCCTGCCAGCCTGATTGCCCCCTAACCACTCCCCTGCAGGCCTGATTGATGCCTAACTGCTCCCCTGCTGGCCCAATTGCCCCCAACTGCCCTCCCCTGCCGGCCTGATCTCACCCCCAACTGCCCTCCCCTGCCAGCCTGGTCGCCCCTAACTGCCCTCCCCTGCAGGCCCAGTGACCTCCAAATGCCCTCCCCTGCTGGCCTGGTTGCCCCCCACTGTCCTCCCCTGCTGGTCTGATTATCCACAACTGCCCTCCCCTGCCAGCCATCTTGTGGCAGCCATCTTGTGATGACATGGGGGCGGCCATCTTTGTGATGACATGGGGTCAGCCATCTTGTGATGACGTGACCTAGGCTTTTATTAGTATAGATATTGTTTGTGAAATTTACTTGTGTTTTCACAGGACATAGATGCTTGATCATTTTCATTGCTGTGTATATTTCATTGCATGGATATACCATAATTTAATTATTCACTTGCGCTGTTTCTAATTTGGGGCTATTCTTATACATATCTTTTGATGATTATATTGAAAAAGACTGAAGAATGGAATTCTTGACCAGAAGTTCATGTATGCTCAGTTTTAATAGGTACTAGCCAGTGTTCAAAAGTGATTGCTCAAATTTCCACTACCTCAGGCAGTAGAGGCAGTTCCATTGCTCCACATCTCACCAATGCTTTATATTGTTAGCTTTCTAAAAAACTTGAACCACTCTGGGGTGTGTGTACAGATACTTCATTGTGGTTTTAATTTCTATTTCCTTGATGACTAATGAGATTGAATACCTTTTCATATGTTGATGGCCATTTGGATATATTTCTCTACTACATTTTCAAGACTTTTATAAGATTTCTTCTGTGCTATCTGCCTTTTTCTTATTGATTTTTAGGAGTTCTTAACATATTTTAGATCTGAGTCTTTTGTTGGGATATGTATTGCAAATATCTTTTCCCATATTGTGGCTTGCCTTTTTATTTTCTTACTGCTATCTATTAATTAGCAGAAATTCTTAATGAATACCAATTTATTTATTTTTAAGTCAGTTTTTATGTATGCTTAAAAACACTTGGCTGACCAAAATCAAAGAAGATATTCTCCTATGTTAGTCTGTAGAACATTATAATTTACCTGTCACAGTTAAATCTAAAATCCAACTGAAACTAACTTTGTTAACAGTGCAGGGAAGGGTAGGATTCACCTTTCTCTCACATGGATATCCAGTATCCCAGGCACCACTGATTGTAAAGAACATCTTTTCTCACTGCTGCATTGTGTCACAAATCAAGTGACCATTTATGCGGTGATCCATTTTCCACAAAAATGATTGATGTTTTAATGGAATCATATTGAACCTATAGATTTAATTTGGGGAGAATTTGGGAGAGAATTAAAATCTTAATGATATTTAATCTACCAAAACATGAACATGAGCTATGTCTCCATTATTTAGGTTTTCTTAAATTTCTCTGGATATTTTGTAGTTCTTGATATAGAATACTGAGCACCTTTAGTTCCTAGACATTTGACTTTTTAATGCTGTTGTAAATGACATTTTAAATTTAATCTTTGAATTGTTTGTTGCTCTAAAAATATTATGTTTTTAAAAAATTGATCTTCAATCCAATGACCTTGAGAAATTCACTAATAGTTTAATCTCTAGGTTCAAAATCATAGCACCTGGCAATAATAACAGTATAATTCTTATACATTCTATTATTTATTACCAATTACTTTTTCTTGCCTTATTGCACTAGCTAGGACCACTTATACTAGAATGAATTGAAGTTTCTTTTCTTCCTAATCTCAGAGGGAAAGCCTTCAATATTTGATCATTGAGTGGGATGTTTACTAGAGGTGTTGTAGAATTACACTTTAATATAATAAAAAAGTTCTCTCCTATTATTAATTTTTATTTATCACAAAAAAAAATTATCACAGGTGGGTGTTGAATTAAAGTACTATATATTTTATTTATTTGGTTTGTCTGTTTCCTTCTCTAGAACACAGCCCCTCTGAGGGCAGGGACCTTTGATCTGCTTTGTCCCCTGTCATTTCCCCAGTGCCTAGAATAGATAGCTAGTGTAAGGCTCAGGAGGAGGTGGGGTTTAATGAGATAATGTAAATAAAGCAGCAGGCAGTGCCCTAAGCACAAGAGACTCTCAGGAATGGTAGCTGTTTTGCCATCATTGTTCCGACCATGTAATGGTGGCAGGTGACTTGTCTGTGGCTCACATTCTGTGCAGGGGTATGCCTGGAGTAGTCCACCATCAAGGCACCCACAGAACTGTAAAATGATGTGCCCATTTTAGCTTTTCGGGCACTAAAGTTCTCTGAAGACTCCCTTCCTGCACTTACATCTGCCCCTGCCCTTTACCCCCAAGAACAGGTCCAGGAAAATGCCTCCAGATCAACCAGGTGCTATCCATTCACCTCTTTCCCAGGATGGTACAGGCCCACTGGAGGGGTCCAGAGAAGAACTACAACTGAGAGGCCATGTCACAAGGCGAGGCTGGAGGGAAGATCATTGAGAGCAGAAGTTGCCACCAGGAGAGTAAGTGTTTAATGTGGTGTCATAATGCTGGTACAAGATGGCTATTTCTTTTTCTTTTCTTTTTTTTTTTAAAGATATATTTTATTGATTTTTTTACAGAGAGGAAATGAGAGGGTTAGAGAGTTAGAAACATCGATGAGAGAGAAACATCAATCAGCTGCCTCCTGCACACCCCCCACTGGGGATGTGCCTGCAACCAAGGTACATGCCCCTAACCGGAATCAAACCTGGGACCCTTCAGTCCACAGGCCAACGCTCTATCCACTGAGCCAAACTGGTTATGGCTCTTTTCTTTATTGATTAAGGTATTACATATGTGTCCTTATGCCCCCATTGCCTCCCCCCCCGCCACACTCATGCCCTCACCCCCCTGTTGTCTGTGTCCGTTGATTAGGCTTGTATGCATGCATACAAGTCCTTTGGTTGATCTCTCCTTCTTACCCCCACCCTCCCTTACCTTCCCTCTGAGGTTTGATGATCTGATAGATGCTTCTCTGTCCCTGGATCTGTTTTTGTTCATCATTTATGTTGTTCATTATATTCCATAAATGAGTGAGATCATGTGATATTTATCTTTCTCTGACTGCCTTATTTCACTTAGCATAATGCTCTCCAGGTCCATCCATGCTGTTGCAAATGGTAAGAACTCCTTCATTTTTACTGCAGCGGTAGTATTCCATTGTGTAGATGTACCACGGTTTTTTAATCCACTCATCTGCTGATGGGCACTGAAGCTGTTTCCAAATCTTAGCTATTGTAAATTTTGCTGCTATGAACATACAGGTACATATATCCTTTTTGATTGGTGTTACTAGTTTCTTGGGATATATTCCTAGAAGTGGGATGACTGGGTCAAATGGGAGTTCCATTTTTATTTTTTGAGGAAACTCCATACTGTTCTCCACAGTGGCTGCACCAGTCTGCATTCCCACCAGCAGTGCATGAGGGTTCCTTTTTCTTCGCATCCTCACCAGCACTTGTCGTTTGTTGATTTGTTGACAATAGCCATTCTGACAGGTGTGAGATGGTACCACATTGTTGTTTTGATTTGCATCGCTCGGATAATTAGTGACTTTGAGCGTGTTTTCATATGTCTCTTAGCCTTCCTTCTGTCTTCTTTTGAAAAGTATCTATTTAGGTCCATTGCCCATTTTTTGACTGGGTTGTTTATCTTCCTTTTGTTAAGTTGTATGAGTTCCCTGTAAATGTTGGAGCTATTTCTTAAAACACCCCACGATAAAACTAAGAGAAGTTTTGCGCTTATTATAGAGTATCCTTGACAAAAAGCTACAGGTCAGAAGAGCTTTTATTCAACATGAGAGTAGGAACCTACATCTCTTAGAAAGCAAAAAACTAGAGATGATAAAGCACTGTTAATTGTTATTGATGAAAATTCCTAGCCCATAATTGACCCAAATAGTACATCTTTGGTCTCTAGGACACCAGAATGTTGCAGAATTGCCAAGGATCCATGATCTTGCTGTCTTTATCCTGTTTGGTTCCAAGGATCAACAAGAGCAGTATATGAAACTATCTCAAACTGAAATGAAAATAAACATGTGCAAGTCAGGGAAAGAGCTGGGGAGAGTTCTGGAAAGTGCATGTACAACAGCTTGCCCTGCCATTCCTCTCAATAAGCCCATGCCTTAGTGCAGGGTTTTGCAACCTCAGAAGTATTCACATTTGGGGCCAGATAATTCTGTTAGGGGCTGTCCTGTGCATTGTAGGATATTTAGTGGCTTTCCTGCCTCTACTCACCAGATGCTCATAACATAGTAACACCCGTCCCCAGTATTAATAGCCACAATGTCTCCAGACATTTCCCATGTCACCCTGGGGGGCAGAGAACATTCACCTCTGGTTAAGAACCAGTGCCCTAGAGTGAGCTTAGCACATGATAGTACTCTGCTCAATCCATCTCAAAACCCAAGCCTTTCTCATGTTCTGAGCATCTTGCCAGGCTGAACATGATTCAAATGCATGTCTTAAGGAAACAGTGACTCTAAAGGGCACACTGTATCAGATGGATTTAATTGACATTTATAGGCCATTTCACCCCAAAGCTGCAGAATATACATTCTTTTCAAGTGCACATGGGTCATTACAAAGAAAGACCACATGTTAGGACACAAAACAAGTCTCTACAAGTTCAAGAAGATTGAAATCATATCAAGCATCTTCTCAGATCATGTTAGAATGAAAATAGAAATCAACTACACTAAAAACACCCAAAAACATTCAAACTCATGGAAGCTAAATAGCATACTATTAAACAATGAATTGGTTATCAATGAGATCAAGAAAGAAATAAAAAACTTCCTAGAAACAAATGAAAATGAACACATACCAACCCAAATCTCTGGGACACAGCAAAAGCATTTCTGAGAGGGAAGTTCATAGCACTACAGGCCTACCTCAAAAAAACAAGAAAAATTAATAATAAACTATTTAACTCTACAACTTAAAGAATTAGAAAGAGAACAATAAGAAAAGCCCAGAATAAGTAGAAGGAAGAAAATAATAAAGATTAGAGCAGAAATAAATGACATAGAGACTACAAAAACATCATTGAAACCAAGAACTGGTTCTTCGAAAGGATAAACAAGATTGATGAACCAATAGCCAGACTCATCAAGAAACAAAGAGAGAGGACCCAAATAAATAAAGTCAGAAACGAAATTTGAGAAGTAACCACTAAAACCACAGAAATACAATGGATTGTAAGAAAATACTATGAACAACTATATGACAACAAAATGGACAATGTGGATGAAATGGACAAATTCCTAGAAAAATATAATCTCCCAAAACCGAGTCAGGAAAAATCAGAAAATCTGAATAGTCCAATAAAAAATGATGAAATAGAAGCAGTAATAAAAAAAAAAAAAACTCCCAGCAAACAAAAGCCCAAGTCCAGATGGCTTCACAGGGGAGTTTTACCAAACATTCAAAGAAGAACTAACACCTATCCTCCTCAAACTATTAAAAAAAAATCCAAGGTGTAGGAACACTTCCAAGCTCCTTTTATGAGGCCAGCATTATCCTAATTCCAAAACCAGATAAAGAGACTACAAAGAAAGAGAATTATAGACCATTATCTCTAATGAACATAGATGCTAAAATCCTCAACTAAATATTAGCAAATCGGATCTAGCAATATATTAAAAAGATCATACACCATGACCAAGTGGGACTTATTCCAGGGATGCAAAGATGGTACAATATTCGCAAATCAATAAATGTGATACATCACATAAACAAACTGAAAGACAAAAATTACATGATCATAACAATAGATGCAGAAAAAGCATTCGACAAAATCCAACACCTATTTTTGATAAAAACTCTTAGCAAAGTGGGAGTGGAGGGAGCATGTCTCAACATAATAAGGGCCATACATGACAAATCTACAGCGAACGTCATACTCAATGGGCAAAAACGAAACAGGAACAAGATAGGATGTCTGCTTTTACCACCCTTAGATGGTAAAATAAATAATTTTACCCCCTTAGATGGTAAAATAATACCCTTATTTAAGACATATGAAAAGATTCGTGCACAGGTGGGGTCCCTCAGCCTGTGCCCTCTGGCAAACTGGGACCCCTCGGGGGATGTTAGAGGCCTGGTGCACAGATTCAGCCCGATCCCCACAGATCAGGCCGAGGGAGGCCATTGGTGCATGAATCCATGCACTGGTCCTCTAGTATGCATATAAGATCTTTGGTTAATCTCTTCCCATCCTCCCCTCTCCCCCATTTCCTCTGAGATTCATCAATCTGTTCCATGCCTGTGCATTGACCACCTGCCCCCTGGTGGTCAGTGTGCATCATAGCTACCAGTTGAACAGTCAAAAGGTCAAATGGTCGAATGGTCAAACAGTCACTTAGGCTTTTATATATATAGACTAGTGGCCCGGTGCATGAAACTCATGCATAGGGGGAGGAGGGTTCCCTCAGCCCAGCCTGCACCCTCTCCAATCAGGGACGCCTTGGGGGATGTCTGACTGCTGGTTTAGGGACCACTGGCTCCTAACCGCTCACCTGCCTGCCTGCCTGCCTTATCATCCCTAACTGCCTCTGCTTGCCTTCCTGATTGCCCCTAAACCCTCTTCCTGCCTGCCTGATCACCCCTAACCTCTCTGCCTGCTTGCCTGATCGCCCCTAACTGCCTCTTCCTGCCTGCCTGATTGCCCCTAACTGCCCTCCCCTATTGGCCTGATTTCACGCCCAACTGCTTCTGCCTGCCTGATCACCCCTAACTGCCCTTCCTTGCCAGCCTGATCTCACCCCCAACTTCCCTCCCCTGCTGGCCTAATCTTGCCCCCAATGGTCCTCCCCTGCTGGCCTGATTTTGCCCCCAACTGCCCTCCCCTGCCAGCCTGGTTGCCCCAATAGCCCTCCCCTGCCGGCCTGATCATCCCTAACTGCCTCTGCCTGCCTGATTGCCTCCAACTGCCCTCCCCTGCTGGCCTGATCTCACCCTCAACTTCCCTCCCCTGCTGGCCTGATTGCCCCTAACTTAAGGTGACCAGATTTTAACATTGGTAAAGCGGGACACCATTGACCGGGGGTGGGGAGGTGGGGGGGGAGGGGGGGAGGGGTTCTTTTTAAAAAAATATATATTTTACTGATTTTTTACAAAGAGGAAGAGAGAGGGATTGAGAATTAGAAACATTGATGAGAGAGAAACATCAATCAGCTGCCTCTTGTACACTCCCTACTGGGGATGTGCCCGCAACCAAGGTACACGCCCTTGACTGGAATCGAACCTGGGACCCTTGAGTCTGCAGGCCGACGCTCTATCCACTGAGCCAAACAGGTTTCGGCCCGGGCGGGGGGAGGTTCTTGATTAAAAATTTGGTCTATATTTTAATCGTTTTGGGTTTTTTTAATAAAAAGAAATTCACTTCTTAGATCATCGTTGAATTTGCATCCTCTTTTCTTACTCATTATGTTAAAAATCTAAAAAAAATAATTTAAAATTATATTATAAATTATTATATACATATTTCTTAAAAACACAGTAAGTAGGTACATAACTACATGAACATATTTTATTGTTGGTTTATAAATTAAATTAATTTGATTGTTATAAAGTAACTATATTTTAAAAATTATTTTAATCCTATATTTCTTTCTAAATAATAACAATACTAACTTGTATTATTTTTCCTCTGAATTTGCCATAAGTCGTAAGTGTCACTTTCAAGGCTGGCACTAGACTTTTTGCTGCCACTATAAAATATAAATAATACAAGTAATGTCTGCTAAATTCAAGAAAATTTATGTATTTATGAAATAAGTAAATAAATTACTTACCTAAATTATCTGAATAGCTGATTTGTAATGACATCACTTGTTTAACTAGCTTACTAGCATGCAGTACGATGTGTATCGTCTGAGAGACAGTTACAAAATGTTTTCGTCGTTGCCAATCCCCAAAAATGCCATTGTTCATTAAGGCCAAACAATGGTGGTCAAATTCTAACAACTGATCAACAATGTGAACTTTGATAAGCAGTTCTCGATAATCAGTTCTCAACAATTATTTGTTATTATTAAAGTTTAACATTATAAAATAAACAAAAATAATATAACACTCATATCCTGGCTAAATAGCCACATGGCCGCCAAAAACAGTATATTCCCTTCCCGTTCTCTCGCCGTTCCCTAGCTTGTCATGCATTCTTTCCAAAAATCGGGACTTTTTTACAACGCCACGGGACGCGGGACAAATTGTTAAAAATCGGGACTGTCCCACCAAAAATGGGATGTCTGGTCACTTTACCCTAACTGCCTCTGCCTCAGACAATGGCTTTGTCCAGAAGGAAGTCAGATGTCTAGGAGATGGCCAGTCGACCCGGTATAATTAGCATATTACTCTTTTAGTAGTATAGATAGATTATATAGGATAGGATTGCTTAAATGGGGGGAAGCCTTTTTCATTAGGAGGAGATGCTCTTGGCATACAAAAATACATAATCCCTATATCTGGACTGATAGCCAGCCATATGCATTATACTGCCAAACCAGTCATTAAAAAATTGAACCACTTTTGTACACCTTACACCAAATAGCTGTTGCCCTTAAAACCCCTCCTCAGCTCCCACCTTAGGTTCTGCCTTCGCACTTCACCCAGATTAGGTTCTGATTGGTCGGTTTCTATGCCAGTCAGTGTCAAAAGCTCTGCCTCCTAGGCAGCCATTGGCTCCTCGCACTTTACCCAAATTTGGTTCTGATTGGTCGGTTTCTATGCCAGTCAGTGTCTCCAGGCCTATCAAGGGGCCTGATCAGAGAGGCGGGGCTGATCAGCAACCCCAGCAGAGGCACGAGAGAAAGAGAGGCATGGCTGCTGGCCAGTCCCAGAGTGAAAGAGAGAGGCAAGTGCTGATCAACAGCTGCCACGGAGGCTACAGATCAGACCTTGCTTTTCTCTCCAGGCTTCTCTTTGGGCCTGATCCGCAGCCCCCTCAGCAGTCAGTGCTGAGTTGGGGCATCCACAGTGGTGGCAGTCAGTGCTGGGTCACCATGGCAACCCAGCACTGACTTCCAGTCGGTGGAGCCTTTGGTCGTTTTGGATGTTACAGACCCTGGGTTTTTATATATTAGGATAGTACTTGAAGTCCTAGCCACAGTGATTAGACAAGAAGAAGAAATAAAAGGCATCCAAATTAGAAAGGAGGAAGTAAAACTCTCATTATTCACAGATGACATGATATTGTACATAGAAAATCCTAAAGACTCCACCAAAAAACTACTAGATTTAATAAATAAATTTGGCAATGTAGCAGGATACAAAATCAACACCCCAAAAATCGATGGCTTTTTTATACACCAATAATGAATTCTCAGAAAGAGAAACTAGAAAAAAAAATCCCATTTACCATTGCAACAAAAAAATTAAGATACTTAGGAATAAACTTAACCAATGAGGTAGAAGACTTATACTTGGAAAACTACAGGACATTGTAAAAAGAGAAAGAGGAAGATATAAACAAGTGGAAGAATATACCGTGTTCATGGATTGGTAGAATTAACATTAAAATGTCCATAATACCTAAGGCAATCTACAGATTTAATGCAACCCCTATTAAAATACCAACAGCACCCAGGACGAGTGTGGCTCCCACCAACCCACAGCAACTGCACGTCTTGGTGTCAGAGCTCTTCAGTGACACTTGGGTGGTGCAAAACTCTCACTGCACATGGCCCAGGCTCCTGCAACTCGACATTTCAACCTTCTGGTGATAGTCAGAATGGGGAGACAACGAAGAAATCCCCAGAGGAAAGAAAAGGAAGAATCACCAAGAAAGGAAATAAGTGAAACGGAAGCATGCAACATGACAGAAAAAGAATTCAGAGTAATGGTCATACAGTTCATACACCGGATGGATGAAAAAATAAAAAACCTATGCAAAAATCAGGAAGAAATGAAAAATGATATAACTACAATAAAAAACACCATGGAAGGCTTCAACAGTAGACTAGAAGAAGCAGAGGACTGAAATAGTGAGTTAGAAGATCAGGTACAGAAACAAGCCCAATCTGAACAGCAACTAGAGAAAAAAATTAAAAAGCAGGAGGAGAGCCTAAGGGAGCTTTGGGACAATGCAAAACGAAATAACATAGGTATAATAGGGCTGCCAGAAGGACAAGAAGAGCAGCAAGGATTAGAAAATTTATTTGAAGAAATAATGACAGAAAACTTCCCTGATATGGGAAAGAAAAATGTTACTCAAGTACAGAGAGTCCCAAGCAAGATGAATCCCAAAAGACCCACACCAAGACACGCCATAATTACAATGGCAAATGTTATTGACAAAGAGAGAATCTTAAAGGCTGCAAGAGAGAGACAGAAAGTTACCTACAAAGGATCCCTCATCAATCAACAGAAACACATCAAGCTAGAAGAGAATGGAAGGAGATATACAAAGTGATGCAAAGCAAGGGACTGAATCCAAGAATACTCTATCCAGCAAGACTATCAATCAACTTACACCATACACAAAAATAAACTCAAACTTACACCAACTTACACCATACACAAAAATAAACTCAAAATGGATAAAGGACCTAAACATAAGATGGGAAACCTTAAAAATACTAGAGGAATCCACAAGGCAGCAAAATCTCAGACATATGCTGAAGGAACTTCTTCACTGATACTGCTCCTAGGGCAATGGAAAATAAAGAGACTACATCAAAATAAAAAGCTTTTGCACAGCAAAAGAAACCATCAACAAAACAACAAGAAAGACCACTACATGGGAGAACATATTTGCCAATGTTATCACAGATAAGGGTTTAATCTCCAACATCTACAGGGAACTCATACAACTCAACAAAAGGAAGATAAACAATCCAATCAAGAAATGGGCAATGGACCTAAATAGAAACTTTTCGAAAGAAGACAGAAGGAAGGCCAAGAGACATATGAAAACATGCTCAAAGTCACTAATTATCCAAGAGATGCAAATCAAAATGACAATGCAGTACCATCTCACACCTGTCAGAATGGCTATCATCAACAAATCAATAAATGACAAATGTTGGAGAGGATGCGGAGAAAAAGGAACCCTCATGCACTGCTGGTGGGAATGCAGATTGGTGCAGCCACTGTGGAGAACAGTATGGAGTTTCCTCAAAAAACTATAAATGGAACTCCCATTTGACCCAGTGATCCCACTTCTAGGAATATATCCCAAGAAGCTAGAAACATCAATCAGAAAAGACATATGCACCCCTATGTTCATAGCAGCACAATTTACCATAACTAAGATTTGGAAACAGCCTCAGTGCCCATCAGCAAATGAGTGGATTAAAAAACCATGGTACATCTACACAATGGAATACTACGCTGCGCTAAAAAAGAAGGAATTCCTACCATTTGCAACAACATGAATGGAACTGGAGAGCATTATGTTAAGTGAAATAAGGCAGTCAGAGAAAGATAAATATCACATGATCTCACTCATCTATGGGAAATAATGAACAACATAAACTAATGATCAAAAACAGATCCAGAGACAGGGAAGCATCGATCAGACTGTCAAACCTCAGAGGGAAGGTAAGGGAGGGTGGAGGTAAGGGGAAGAGATCAACCAAAGTACTTGTATGCATGCATATAAGCCTAACCAGTGGACACAGACAACAGGGGGGTGAGGGCATGAGTAGGCAGGGGGGGGGGTGTTGGGAAGGTAATGGCGGGGGGTGAGGACAAATATGTAATACCTTAACCAATAAAGAAATTAAAATGCAAAAATAAAATACCAACAGCATATCTCACAGATCTAGAACAAATACTCCAAAAAATTATATAGAACCAAAAAAGACCCTGAATAGCTGCAGCAATCTTGAGAAGGAAGAACAAAACTGGAGGAATCACAATACCAGATATCAAGTTATTCTACAAAGCCACCATAATCAGAACAGCCAGATACTGGCACAAGAACAGGCATATAGATCAATGGAACAGAACAGAGAACCCAGAAATTGACCCAAGCCATTACATTCAATTAATATTTGACAAAGGAGGCAAGAGCATACAATGGAGTCAAGACAGTCTCTTCAATAAATGGCGCTGGGGAAAATGGACATATATATGCAAAAAAATGAAACTAAACCACCAATTTATACCATACACAAAAATAAACTCAAAATGGATAAAGGAGTTAAATGTAAGACAGGAAACCATAAAAATCCTAGAGGAAACCATAGGCAGTAAAATATCAGACATCTTTGATAGCAATACATTTACGGATACATCTCCTAGGACAAAGAAAACTAAGGAGAAAATAAACAAACGGGACTACATCAAAATAAAAAGCTTCTGCACAGCAAAAGAAACCATCAACAAAACAACAAGAAAGCCCACTGCATGGGAGAACATATTTGGCAGTGATTCATCTGATAAAAGGTTAATATCCAAATTATATAAGGAACTCATACAACTTAACAAAAGGAAGACAAACAATCCAATTAAAAAATTGACAAAGGAACTAAATAGACACTTCTCCAAAATGGACATACAGATGGCCAAGAGACATATGAAAATATGCTCAAAGTCACTGATCATCAGAGGGACACAAATTACAGGTAAAATGACAATGAAGTATCACCCCACACCTGTCAGGATGGTTACCAGCAACAATTCAACAAATGACAAGTGCTGGTGAGGATGTGGAAAAAAGGGAACCCTAGTACACTGCTGGTGGGAATGCAGACTGCTGCAGCCATTATGGAAAATACTATGGATTTTCCTCAAGAAAATTAAGTATGGAACTGCCATTTGACCCAGTGATCCCACTTCTAGAAATATATCCTACGAAACCAGAAACACCAGTCAGAAAGAATGTATTCACCCCTATGTTCCTAGCAGCACAATTTATAATAGCTAGGATCTGGAAACAGTCCAAGTGCTCATCAGTAGACTAGTGGATAAAAAAGCTGTGGTACATTTATACCAAGGAATACTATGCAGCAGTAAAAAAGAAGAATCTCTTACCCTTTGAGACATCATGGAGGGACCTGGAGAGTATCATGCTAAATGAAATAAGTCAGTCAGAGACAGACAAGTATCACATGATCTCACTCATATGTGGAATCTAATTAACAAAACAAACTGATGAAGTGAGTGGATCCAGAGACATGAAAGCATGGAACAGACTGTGGAATCTCAGAGGGAAGGAGGGGGTGGGTGGATGGGTGACTAGTGATCAATCAAAGAACTTGTATGCACATATGCATAACCCATGGACACAGACAATACGGTGGTGAAGGCCTGGGGTAGGGTCTGGGGGGGTGGAGGGGGAGTGGGAGGTGGGCAGGAAGGGAGTCAATTGGGGGGGGGGAGAAGACATATGTAATACTTTCAACAATAAAGATAAATAAACAAACAACAACAACAATAAAAAACAACCACCATAGAGACTTCCTAAAAGACTTTTTAAGGATCACCTTGGTTTTATAGGCTTTTCACCTTATGCTCTAACTTGAGACCAAAAACTGTAGGTAATGTGTTACTCCATCGTAATAATCCTCTGCCACTGGTGGGAAGAGTGATGGAAGTCAAGTTGTTTTCAAAATAGAGGCATACAAGTTGCATGTCTTGAGAAGAGAGGAGTTAATGGTCATGCAAGAACTGAAACCATGCTGTAGGGGTGAGGCTTCCACTGTGAGTGTAAAGGCTAAGCTATTGTAATGAAGAGACCAAAATTGGTGCCTGAAGCATGGCAGATATCTATTTTCCACTCATGTAACAGCCCTCACATTGGGACCAGTTTTGCTAAATAAAGTAAGTCTTTGACCCTTACTGGGCAAGGACCCAAATGTTGGTATTGTGACCTTGCCATTTCCTAGGGTGTTGTCCTGGGCTGCAAAGCTGAAGCCAGATCATGAGATGTCACTGAAGGGGAGAGAGAGGGAGAGTCCAGGGCAGCAAATTCCTTCTTGAGCCAGTGAGGTGGGATTGTCACATGCCTCTCTGTTCACATTTCATCAGCAAGAACTGGTTGTGTGGCACGTAGACCTTAGCCCCATGGTCTTGTACCCAGGAAGAAGGGGAGAGCAGGTGGGAGGTGGGGATGAGGAACAGCAGCTGGCATCTACCAGAAGAGGAATTCAAATTCTGAAGAAGTGAATCTCCCCACAGAAAAGGACTAATGTTGTTTTTTATAATCTCTTGTTTGTTCACCCCAAATTTTCCATATGTTCCTTGAATTTGAAACAAAGACTGTCTAAAAATCAGCATCTACCTTTCCCAAAACACACTCCAAGAGGAAGAAACGGTAAATCATTCCAGACTATGAGTTGCTTGAGGGGCAGCGTTTGTCATTGTTGGTAGGCGTAGGGGTCTCCCTAGACACACTGAACATTGCTGAAGGCTCCATGCAGCAAGAGTGGCAGGAATTCCAACAATAGGCAGTCTGACATTTGTTCTACTTCCCTGAAGAATTTCTATGCTGAGGGAATGATCTTCCCAACATCTCCCCCGTCCACCTCTCACAGTTGAAGCTAGCTGTGGGTAACCGAAAGGCCCACGGAAAATAATAAGAAAGAAAAGAAGGTCCTTCTCTTGCCTTGGGTTTTTAGTCCAGGCATGTGAGCAAAGTCCAGAGTCTAGGCTGGAAAAGCAGACAGAAATGAGCCCTCCCCTTACTTCCTGGGTCACTACAGGAGGAGTTACCAAAGGAAAGGGACTGTGAGGGATAAGAGGATGGATCAGAGGTAGGGCTAAGGGAGGGAATAGACCCTGAAAGCCCCGAGTAACCGAGGTCCTGGCCCTGTGGCTTGTATTTCTATGGGGAGAGTTGGTCCCATTTAAGCCCACAGCCAAGACTCCCTAAACCAGTGATGGACAACCTTTTGAGCTTGGTGTTTCAAACTTCGCCAAAAAACTGAGCATAACTCGAGTAGTGTGTCCCTTTGAGGAAAAAACATTATTTCGCAATATTTATAGTTTAAATAACATAAATGTTTCATGATGAAGAGCCTTGCACAGGAAGAGCCATCAGAAATGGCATTGACACGCGTGTCAGAGGTTCGCCATTACTGCCCTAAACCCACAGTAAAGTTAACCTGCTCATCAATTTCACAAAGCAGCCACTCTCCCCATCACCTGCCATTGGAAGTACTCAAGCGGACAGTAGAACAAGAGATAAGTCCCTCATGTGATGGACGCAAGCCTTGCACGACCTACACATCCCTGGGTCTAGAGTTTTGGGTCATTGGCAATTTCTAGCTGTGGAGAACCCGGTTGCCACATGCAAATGACATGCAGAATTTCTCATGCCTGGAGAGTTTGCCAAGTTCAAGGAGGGCTTCATGTGTAGTAGCTATGACCGCACAGCAGAATCACCTGGGAGAGTTGTAAAAACAGGGATGGCTAATGCAAACACCCGAAAGTTCTGATTAGTGGGTCTGGATGGGGACACAGACAGCAATGTTTCTAAACGTGCAGCCCAGGCTGAAGACCACGGATGTATAAGACCTCAAGCGATTGTCTCAGTCATCCCATTGAGAAAAGTGGAATGTATGAAGGAAAGCCATCTGAGTCCCAGGCCCCACCTGCGTTATCCCTGTTTCATACTCAGGTGAGCCCGCACGCTGCAGAGTAAGGGCTTTTAGTCACTGGTTTACATGTGTTTCCAAGGCGTGAAAATATTTGTGCCATGTTTTGGGGCTCTGCCAGAGCCTTGCACAGGACACCCTCCACTGTGGAGAACATGTGTCTCCCCTAGGAATGTCACTGTCACCTTCCCCAAGAAATGTCACCCCTGGGCGTGAAAGCAAGCTGTTTAGTGCAGAGCAGGGAACATCTGAACCACAAAACCGGCCTGAACTAGAATTTCTTACTTGAGACTTTTTGTGGCCCATAGGGGACACTGTGTACTATTATGGAAATAATTCTCTACTGAAGAAACAATATCCAACAAGGCAGCAAGATCCTAACTCATAAACATGGGACTCTTCCCACAACTGCCTGAGGGCATTTACTAGTAGACCTGGCAACCACAGGGAGGGGGAGAAGAGTTCAACTAAGGGACACGACCCCCTTTCCAGTGTTAAAGCAAGAGCAAGTATTGTACATATGTGTCATCACCTTTCACACATGCAAGACATACTCACTCACAACACACAGTGTACACATGCAATACTCAGTACATGCCCTTGCAGCACACACTCATGAAACACAGGCAGAATACATACACAAGTGACACATGCATGCACAACACATATCACATGTGCATGTGATACACACACAATACACAGCACATGCACATGCAACACACTCCTGCAACACACATAGTGTACACACATGCATTAGACACACACACACACACAACATACAACATGCACCCAAGCAGCTGCCAATAAGCAGCCAGCAGGAGACAGCATTGCAAGGCTTTGGAGGATGAGGACTTAGCTTCCACAGGCAATAAACATGAAAGATGAGTTAACTTTACAACCTGCACAGAGTGCCTACTATGTGCCAGGCATAGTCCTGGGTGCTTCATGGACCAGCAACAAGGAAAACAATAATGTATCTTCCTTTAAGACTCAGCTTCCTCTCAAACCCTCCAGGGTGGGCTTCACCCAGAGCCCATGTGTGGCCCCTGACCCTGAGGCCAGCGTGGGGAGGGGCTCTGCTGTTAGTCCTGGCCCTGCACTAAGTAGGCCTGTGATATTAGGCAAGCCACAAAGTCTCTGCCTCTTTTCTAGAACATAAAATGGCTGATAGAGCAGCAACATCAAATAGAAATAAACTGTGAGCCACAAATGGAAGCCTCATTGGTGACTAAATTATCTAGTAGCAGCCTTTAAAAAGTTAACTCAATACAATGGTAAAGTTAACTCAATAAAATGGAACCCCAGTTCTTGAACTGAATTCATTCCAGAAGGCTGTTCGAAAACTAAATCATTTTTTCCCATTAGAAATAATGCAAAATGGCCCTAGTCAGTTTTGCTCAGTGGGTAGGGCATCAGCCTGTGGACCAAAGGGTCCCGGGTTCGATTTCAATCAAGGACATGTACCTTGGTTGCAGGGTCCTCCCCAGACCAGGCCCTGGTCAGGGCATGTGCAGGAGGCAACCAATCAATGTGTTTCTCTCACATGGATGTTTCTCTCTGTCTTTCCCTCTCTCTTCCACTCTCCCTAAAAATCAATGAAAAAATATCCTCAGATGAGGATTAACAACAACAAAAAAGAAAGAATGCAAATTGAATTAATCCATTTCAGACCCTCAAAAGCAAAGAAACATGAAAATATTGACAGCATAAGTTCCTGAGATGTTAACAACTCGAGGTTTAGCAGTAAACTGACTCATACTTGTGCATTCTCTCCTTTGTCGCCTGAGAGTTGCATGACTGATCATATAGCTATCAGCATGAAGGGGCTGTGGGGTTGAGAACCAAAGTTTATTTGAGATGGGAGATGTCTTTCAAAAACTGAGGTCTGACTGTAATGTCTATTATTTGCCCCAAAATATTAAAACAGTATTTAAATGTGTAATATAAAAATACAGAACCATTTTACATTCATTTTTGTATGAAGTCTTCAAATCTAGGGTGTATTCTACACTCACAGCACTTCTCAGTTTAGACCGGCCACATTCCAGGGGATATTGTTAGTGGTCACCACACTGGACATTAGAACTAGGCCTAGATGTGGAATTGTCTCAAAAAATTAAAAATACAACTACCATATGATCCAGAAACTCCACTTCTCATTTATCTGAAAAAAACAAAAACAAAACCATTAATTCAAAAATATGCACCCCTTATGTCATTGCAGCATTATTCCCAATAGCCAAGATATGGAAACAACCTAAATGTCTATCAGTAGATGAATGAATAAAGAAAATATTATTCAGCCATAAAAAAGAAGGAAATTTGTGACAATATGGGTGAACCTTGATGGCATTGTGCTAAGTGAAATAAATCAGAGAGAGAAAGACAAATACCATATGATCTCACTTATATCTGGAAAGGGGTCAAAGGGTATAAATTTCTAGTTATAAAATAAGTCTTGGGGATATAATGTACAGCATGGAGACTATATTTAATAATACTGTATTATATATTTGAAAGTGACTAAAAAAGTAGTTCTTTTAAAAGCTTTTAAGTTCTCATCACAAGAAAAAAATTTAACTGCGTGTGGTGTTGGATGTTAACTTGTAGTGATCATTTCACAATATATACAAATATCAAAACATTTATGCTGTACACCTGAAATCAAGATAATGTTATATGTCAATTATGCCTCAAACAAACAAACATGTAACTCCTAGCTGCCCATCCGGCTTGGGAAGAGAAGAGAGGTTTGGAGGAAATGTTGTCTTTAATCACTTATTTTCTAGGTTTAAGGGTCTCCTCTGCCCTGATATTATCTGACTTTGGAAACATCCCTAAACTTCCTCACCTGGAAAATAGGAATGAAAATGCTTGCCATGCCTGGCTTGTTTTAGAGGGTTGTTGTGAAAACCGAATAAGAGCACTTTGGCTGAAACTTGTTCTGAACAGTGAAGGGTCTGAGATTGTTGCCCTCCTTGTAAGCTAACGAGTGAACTGACCTCAGTTTTATAGATGATGGGATAAGACACAGACTCTTGGGTCAGAGATGAAGGACTGTATTACTCCCAGCAAGAGCAGGAGGCAGGGTAGCAGCAGCTTCTTGCACCATATCCCCAAGCCCCCAACTCCACAGGATGATGTAAAGAGGGCCAGCGACACCTACACAACAGACAGGAGCCCTGTGCTTGGAAACCTAATTGTTTAGAATGGGTAGTAAGCCTGCCCAAGCTTTGCCCCAGTGGGGCACATTCTCCTTATTTTACTGGCCAGTCAACAAACCTGCCCTGTGCTCTGGAGACAGACACTGTTGCTGTCTCCCGCGGCTGTTCATTCTACAAACATCCTTGAAAAGCTGGTCCTGAACAAAGTCCAGAACAAAATCAGTCCGTGCCTCAGTGGGCACAATGACATACGAACGCGGGACCCTTGGAGAATTGTCTCCCCACCAAAGCACTATGTAATGTGTAAGTGCTATACATCCATCAAGTATTCCTGCTTCATTTATTCTGATAATTGTCCTGGGAGAAGGGAGGGGCAATAAAACATCATTATGCTGCTTATATGGTCAGGGAGCCTGGGGCAATAAGAGGTTAAGTATTTGCTCAAGCCACCAAGCTACTTGGTGAATCGCCACATCTAACACTGAGAAATCTAGACTCCGGGCCATTGGGAAAATTATCTCTAACGCCACTCAAGCCTCATTCATCCCCACTGCCATCTACACACTGGAATATCCAGGAGCACACAGCAGTCACTGATTCTAGGAACTTCTGAAGCTCCCATGGCCAAGCGCATTTGCAAACAGGTGGCATGGTGTGTGCCCTAAACAACAGGGCTTTGTTCAGAGTTGTCACAGTGCTTCCAGGAGCTGCTCCCACCTGCCAACTCGGGCATCAGAGGGAGCTCACAGACACCCAGGACTAATCGGGCCCCGCAGCCCATCTGCTGCTGCTGAGAGCTTCCTAAGCAGGGAGACCCGGAGTTGCCTAGGAGGAGGGGTGAGCAGGGCTGTGGGCAGAGGCGTTGGTGGTCAGCCAGCAGCCCTCACACAGGATCTGCCTGTTGTTGCTCTGCCTTCACCTGGATCCATACATGAGGGCTTCTTTCTGTTCAAAGAAGGTGTGTGGCCCGGGGACTGAGGGCTCTCTTGGTATTTCAACAAATGTCAATGAGGGTCTCTCTCCCTGGAGGCGCGTCTGGATCCTTGCGGGGACGGTGGGTTGTACGAGAGCCCCAGTGCCTGCAATGTCTCCTCACGGGGCCTCTTTTCCAGTCCACCAGTATGACTGAATTAACATGACTGCACAGGCACTTTGAATTAACATGACTGCACAGGCACTTTGCTAAGCTCTTCACAGGCATTATCTTATTTAATCCTCACAAGAACCCTTTCTATGGTGACACGCTTGTGTTCACAGTGACAAAACCTCAATTCATCAACGGCCCAACTGGCTCTCAGGCCCCTATGTGCTTGTTAGTTATCTGCACATTTTCACAAATAAAATAAGGGTCCAGGAACTGAATCCCTTAAAAGTCTTTCTTTCGTGCCAGCGCTGTTGAGCAAAGTACCCCAAACCAGATCTTTGGATAATCAGGGCTGTGCGTTCTGTCTGCAGGAAAAAATTGCAAGCCATTGATTGTCACAGCCCAGAGGGACTGTGGTGCATCCAAGCGGCTCCTCCCTGGCATGAGCGTGCGCCGCCCTCTAGTGTTCAAACATCAGCAGGACACTCTGCTCAGGATGAAAAGGTGTCTGTCTTCCCTGAGGGCTGAGCAGAGAGCCCTGACTTTAAATTTAACACTCTGAAGAATGGGCCATTTCACGGCACCCTCTCCTACTCAGACTGGAAGAGTCTCTGCGTGAAAATCCCTGTGTGGAGCTCCCGGTAAACTCCGCAGGCTTCAACCTATGAGAGGGTTTTTTTGTTGTTGTTTTTCTCTTACAGGGACATTTGTACATCATTAACTACAGTCTTCATCCCTGGGGGCATTTATTCCAGTGGCCAATGGCAAGTGCTGATTCGACTGGATTTTCAACTTGGATTCCACAAATCTCAATATATTTCCTGTTCTCTCCCATGTCACTATCCCTTTAGAAACCAAGTATATTTCCAAAGAAACAAATCTGTACACTAAGGAACACAGCCACTCCTCATGTCAGTATTTTAGAAAAATGTTTAAATGTACAAAAACAAAGGAGCCCTCTAGTGATTTTTAGCTCTTGAAGAAGAAGCCTAAGAGGAAAAGTCCAAGTTCAACTTGACTTTCAGGTATAAATGGGGTTGGGTGAGCAGAGCAGGGCAGGGTCAAAGGGCAGAGACACTCTTCAGCACACACCTTCTTTAAGAGACTCTCGATCTTCCTGAAGACTCTGACCCAAGGTATTTGCAAGACAACAATTCATAAATGTTTTGAGAGTGCACAATTCTCCTCCTAAGTGCAGTAGCAGATAAATAAAACTGCTAAGCCCATGTTTCAGTCAGCAGCTACTCTCACTGTGATTCCCAGCAACCACAAACATTTCAGGGACCTAGCACAATAGCATTTGTTTTGCTCATTTCTATGAGGCACCCCAGGTGTCAAGCTATGGCTCTTAGGGTAACTGGAGTGGCTCACCTCTGTGTGTCTACTATTTTTCCAGAATAATGGGAATGCTTGGGCATAGCCTCATGGTAATAGGAGAAGCACAAGAGGAAAAGTACAAGTGAGCACATCTCAAGCCTTTGCTCAGATCATATCTGCTAACATGTTATTGGCCATAGCTACCAAAATAACCCTCCCAGGCCTTACTCCTATATTTCTTCTTTTTCCAACAGAAATCACAAGATTCCCTTTTTCTTTTTAACTTCCTTTTTCAGTTCAAGGTCAAAAATAGTTTTCTATTTCTGCAAAATAAATCACCTCCAAACATAGCAGTTTAGAAGTATAATAAACATTTATCATTTCACATTGTTTCTGTCAGCATATAGGAGCAGCGAGCTTGGGCTAAAATGTTCACTTCCAAGGTGGCTCACTCCAATGGCTGGCAACCTGGTGCTGGCTATTAGTGGGAGGCCTCAGCTCCCCACCATGTGGACCTCCACAGGGCTGCTTGAGTGTCCTTCTGACATGGCAGCTGGCTTCCCTCAAAGTGAGGGATCCAAGTCAGCAAGTTAAAATCCAGTTTTTTTATGACCTAGTTTCAGAATTAACAAACCATTACTTTTGCAAAATGCTGATCTATTACAAAGTTCAGGCTTATTTAATGTGGGAGGAGATGCCACAAGGATATGAATATCTTAGAGCAAGGATTATGAGTTAATTTTGGAGGCTGGCTACCACATCTCCAGCTCACTTTCAGAGGCCTTTTTAAAAGAACCCCCATTCTGCCGAAACCAGTTTGGTTCAGTGGATAGAGCGTCGGCCTGCGGACTCAAGGGTCCCAGGTTCGATTCCGGTCAAGGGCATGTATCTTGGTTGCGGGCACATCCCCAGTAGGGGGTGTGCAAGAGGCAGCTGATCGATGTTTCTAACTCTCTATCCCTCTCTCTTCCTCTCTGTAAAAAATCAATAAAATATATTTTAAAAAGAAAAAAAAAAAAGAACCCCCATTCTCCTATTAAAAAGGAAAATAACCTGATATCAATAATTGAGTGATTGATATCAGAGTAAATTTCAGTCAAGAGTCACATCAAACAGTATTGGATTTTATCTTTAGTTGTAATAAAAGGCATTGTTCCATGTTGAAAGGATGGTAGGCATGAGCCAACAGGAATGGACCTCCGAAGTCACTTTGTGCTGACTTACATAAAGTCAGATTTGAGGGTAAAACTGGACTGGACCTTGTGAGTGAATGGGTTAGAAGAGGCTGTGTGTGTTCTGCTGGCTTTCTCCAGTGGTGGTGCCCTTTCTATGATGAGTCCCCACAGCCCACATGTCAAGCCAGTAAGGGCCCAGCTGAGGTTGTGTGAGGACCCCCGAGGGTGCATCCTGCTCTCCTCCTGCCCACACCTGCTCAAGCCCTCTGCCACCTTTCTTGAATGCCGGATGCTGGGCCCTCTCTGCTTTGGTAGGGCAACCCTGAGTCTCCCTCCCCATGTGTCCTTCGCCTAGTAGAACCCCAACTACCCCATCTTAACCCATGCAATTCCTATCCCATCCACCATCTCGGGATCCAGTTCAATTCACTATCCATTTTCTTCCCTTCTCTTTCTCTTTTAACCTTTCTCCTTTTTTCCTGCAATAGCTATTCCTTATGGAAAAATCCAAATAAACAATACATACATACTCACAATCCCAATTCCAGAGATAACGATTGTTAATACTTTGGTGTAAACACTTCCAGACTTGTAAATTTTTGTTGTGCTATGGTGTTCACTTCCTGCTCTACCAAAATAAAATAGAGGACCTGGTGGCCCCTACTTCCTCCTTTTGTTTAACATCTGAACGGCCGTGTTCTGGCTTTAAAAAAATGTTTGATAACCGATACTGTCTATCTGTGCCAGACTCTTAGGCTCCATGGATTCAGGTGATACATAGAATCCAAACCCTCAGGATGCTTGTTGCCTAGGAGGAGGGGACAGTGACACTCAACACTTTACATACACTGCATTACAGTCATAGTGCTGTGCAGGGGAAGAGCTTCTCAGAGCTAAAACTAAATGCCTTAGTCTGTTTGGGCTGCTGTAACGAAACACTACAGACTGGGTGCATTATAAATCACAGAAATTGATGTCTCAATCCTGGAGGCTGGAGGTCTGAGGTCAGGTGCCAGCATGGGAGGTGAGGGCCCTCTTCTGGGCCGAAGACTTCTCCTGTGTCCTCTGGTTGTGGTGGAAGGGCAAAGGACCTCACTGGAGTCTCTGTCTCTCTCTGTCTTTCTCTCTCTCTCTCTCTCCTCTCTCTGTCTCTCTCTCTCTCGCTCTCTTTCTCTCTCTCTGCCTAGGTCAGTGATGGAGAACCTATGACACGCGTGTCAGCACTGACACGCGTAGCCATTTCTGATGACACGCGGCCACTGAGGCGGCCGCATGCTGAGGATGAAACATTTGCTGCTCCTGAGAATGAAACATTTGCGACTAGAGTCTTGGAGTTAGAAAGACTCTAGTCGCAAATGTTTCATCCTCCCCTATTAGACACTCTGTGCCGGAGGTCTGTAGGCCAAAACAACAGAAGTCCGGCACAGAGAGTCTAGTTCAGGGACTTCCGGTTAAGCCGGGATCTTTGCCCTCACTTCCACCAGCAGAGCAGGGAGCAGCGGAACGCAGCGGGGACGCATCTCTGGGGGCCCTGCCATTACCAGTAACCAAATAACAGTTAACCACAGCAACCTTTATCTACTGTTCTGGGGTGTCATGGATTTCTAATCCTTCATTACTGAGATAAGTGAGGGGGAGGCTGGGAGAGGCGAGGGTTTGTGGCGTGCTATGGGTGCCGTTTCCCACCATTAGAAATATCGGCAGCCATTTTAATTCACATAAGGAACACCATCTTGCTCCATAGTGCAGACTCCATTTCACCACTATTACTGTTGTGCATCTTTATTAACCCCTATTTCTGCTTATTAACCCTGCCCTTTCCTAAAAGACAGTTATATGCACCATTTTGTGGTTAGTTAGGCTAGTTAACCCCTAATTGCCTGCAGGCCTAACAAGCTATCTATAATTCCATCTTCTGTCACTGCCCCCCTGATGGAGAACCCAAAAAATAAAAAACTAAGGTTAAGTAAAGGAAGTGGTAGTAGCAGTGGCGGACCCTTTCAAGAGACATGGACTGAGATGTATGGCTTTATAGAAAAAAAATGGCAGATCATTTTGCGTTCTATGTACTAAAACGGTAGTAAGCAGAATGTGGAATATAAATAGACATTTTGAAACTAATCATTCCCAGCTCTTGGAAAAAGTGAGGATGAAAGGAAGGAATACATTTCCAGGCAGCTACACCTTTATAAGAGCCAATCTAATTCCATCCTTAAATTTATGAAAGGCTCTACAAATTTAACATCTGCAAGTTTGAGCATTGCTCACTCTATAGCTCAGCATGGAAAAGTGCTCAGTGAGGGAGAATTTATTAAAGAAACTCTCCTAAGATGTGTACCAGTTCTATTTCACGATATGCAGAATAAAGATGCAATTATTAAGAGAATATCTGAATTACCACTCAGTAGAAATATCATAAAAGACTGAATAATGAGACTGAACACAAACATACAACATCAATTAAAGAAAGACATAAGGAAGTGTAAATATTTTTCGATCTCTCTTGATGAAACTACTGATGTCACATCACATGCTCAGTTGGCCATTATTGGTCGATATTCTGATGGTCTCACAATGAGAGAAGAGTTGATAAAGTTAGTATCAGTGTCAACAAGTAAATCAGGAAGCGAAATATGTAAGGTTGTTATGCAAACATTTCGTGACCTAAGCATTGATATTTCTAAAGTTGTGTCAGTGACGACAGATGGGGCACCAAATATGGTGGGGGAAAAAGTCGGATTTGTCAAATTGTTTACAGAAGCTATTGGACATCCGATTGTGCCTTTTCATTGTATTATCCATCAGGAGGCTTTATGTGCCAAGGCAGGATTCACCGACTTAACCCTTTGCACTTGCTTGCGTTTTTCTCGATTCCTTTATTCTACGCGGGATTTAATTTTTTAAATACCCCAGATTTTACAAAGCACAGCAGTAGAATAAAAAACTGGAGTTTCTTTTCATACAAACTTATTTCTTTGGATTTTTTTATATTTCAAATTATTGATACATTCAATAACCTTCACACTTGACATCCGAGTGCAAAAGGTTAAATGACTTAATGTCAGTTGTTACAAAAATAGTTCATTTAATAGCTGCTCGCCCCCTTCACAAGCAAGAATTTTTGGCACTTTTACTGGAGGTTGATTCCACCTACAGTGGATTGCTGATGTACAATAATGTAAGATGGCTGAGCCGAGGCAAAGTTCTTGAGCACTTTGTGGAGTGCTTTGAAGAAATTAAGGTATTTCTTGATGATAAGGATCTGGGAAACTTTCCTCAGCTTAATGATGATAAGTGGGTCAACACACTGATGTGTTTTACAGATCTCTCTGTTCATATTAATGAACTGAACTTAAAGTTACAAGGTTTTGGCAAAAGTATTGACGTTATGTTTGGATACATAAAAGCTTTTGAAAGTAAAGTTAAAATTTTCAAGCGAGATGTAGAAACTAAAACTTATAAGTATTTTCCTCGAGTAATGAAGTATTTTGAGAAGGCCAGTGCAGCTGTACAAAATGAAATGGAACTCTTGCATATGAAGTACCAGCATGTTTGAGACTCGTTACTTGACCAGTTTAGTGATAGATTTAGTCAATTTAGAAGTCTAGAACAGACCATGAAAATAATTAAGTATCCTGATGTAGTAGTCTACAGTAGTTTGGAATTAAATGGTTTCCAATGGATGCAAATTGATGATTTGGAGATGCAACTTGCAGAATTTCAAGACAGTATCTGGGCTCAGGTGTTTGTCGACTTGAGGTCAAAGCTTGAGAATCTGGAAAGGTGCCGCTTGGAGAATCAAGAGGAGTGCCACTATGAACAGGAAATTTGGAGTGCCTGGAACAGACTACCAGACACTTTTAGCACCCTGAAAAATATAGCAATGGCTTTACTCACAATTTTTCCCTCTACATACTTTTGTGAGGCCTTATTCTCAGCGTTAAATAATATCAAAACAAACAGATTGACAGATGAAGTTAGTAGCGCTTGCTTGGGCCTGAAGTGTACAAAATACCAACCTTCAATTGAAGATTTAGCCAATGAAATTCAGCAACAAAAAAGTCACTAATAGGCAGGTTAGTTAAAGAATTTCCCCCTCCCCCTCACTTATCTTAGTTCACGGCACCCCACACAAGCTAAATATCAAGACCAACAAAAGAAACCGACTGACGGATGAACAAAGAAGTCACTAAGCAGGTAAGTTAAATATTTAGTTTTTGGTTTATTAAATACAATTATATATAACAATTATACATTTATGTTATTTAAACTATAAATATCGCGAAATAATGTTTTTTCCTCAAAGTGACACACTACCCGAGTTATGCTCAGTTTTTTGGCGAAGTTTGACACACCAAGCTCAAAAGGTTGCCCATCACTGGCCTAGGTAGTGAGTTTTATTTATTTTTTCCCGTGTAATCCTCTTTTTAAGAATTTAATTTTTTCCATTACCATTTATCCCCTGTGCCCTCTTCCACGTGCACCCATCCCTCTCTACCCCCACAATCACCATACCATTGTCCATGTTCATGAGTTCTCTCTCTCTCTTTTTTTCCTTTTTTCTCAATTCCTCTGCCCGCCAAACCTCCTCTGTGAGCTGTCTGCCTGCTCTCTACCTATGAGTTGGTCTCTATTTTGCTTGTTAGTTCAATTTGTTCATTAAATTCCACATATGAGTAAAATCATATGGTTCTTATCTTTCTCTGACTAGCTTATTTCAATTAGCATAATACTTTCCAGGTCCATCTATCCCAGGGATTGAGCCCGCAACGCGAGCATATGCCCTGACTGGGAATTGAACCATGGTTTGTGGCTGGAGGCTCAACCACTAAGTAACACTGGCCCGGCCAGTTCTAGTTGCATTTTTGGTGGAATCTTTAGGGTTTTCTTTATACAGTATCATATCATCAGCAAATAATGACAGTTTTACTTCTTCCTTTCCAATTTGGATGCCTTTTATTTCTTTCTGTCTGATGGTTATGGCTAGGACTTCCACTACTGTGTTGAATAAGAGTGATAAAAGCAGACATCCCGGTCTTGTTCTCAATCTTAAAGGGAACGCTGTAGAATTTGCCCATTGAGTATGATGTTGGCTGTGGGTTTGTTATATATGGCCTTTATTATGTTGATGTATGTTGCCTCCATCCCCACTTTCCTGAATTTTTTTATCATAAATGGGTGCTGGATTTTATAAAATGTTTTTGTTTTGTTTGTTTGCATCTATTGATATGATCATTTGGTTTTTATCCTTCAATTTGTTTAGGTAGTGTCACATTTATTGTTTTTCAGATAATGTACCATCCTTGTATGCCTGGAATAAATCCCACTTGATCACATTTGATCTTTTTAATGTATTGCTGGATTCAGTTTGCCACTATTTTGTTGGGGATTCAAGCATCTATGTTCATCAGGAATATTGGCTTATGATTTTCTTTCTTTGTAGTGTCTTTACCTGGTTTTGGAATTAGGATAATGCTGGCCTTGTAAACTGAGCTTGGAAGTCTTCCCTCCTGAATTTTTATTTTTATTTTTTTGAATAGCTGAGAAGGATAGGCTAGTTCTTTGAATGTTTGATAAAATTCACCTGTAAAACCATCAAGTCCAGGGCTTTTGTTTGTTGGGAGACTTTTTAAAATTTTATTACTGTTTTAATTTCACTAGTTGTAATCTGTGTATTCAGATTCTCTGATTCTTTCTGATTTAGTTTTGGAGGTTATATGTTTCTAGGAATTTAACCATTTCTCCCAGATTGTCCAATTTGTTGGCATATAGTTGTTCATAATATTTTCTAACAATCCTTTGTATTTCTTAGGTGTCAGTTGTTATTTCTCCTCTCTTATTTTTGATTTTTTTTATGTGGGTCCTCTCATTTTATCTTGATGAGTCTGGTTAAAGGTTTGTCAATCTTGTTTATCTTTCAAATAACCAGCTCTTTGTTTCATTGATCTTTTGTATTGTTTTTTTTAGATTCTTTCATTTATTTCTGCTCTGATCTATATTATTTCCTTCTTTCTACTTACTCTGGGCTTTGTTGTTCTATTTCAAGTTCCTTTAAATGTAAAGTTAGATTATTTATTTGAGCTTTTGCTTGTTTCTTGAGATGCTAGAATTTCTCTCTTAGGATTGCTTTCCCTGTGTCCCATAGATTTTGGGTTGTTGTGTTCTCATTTTCATTAATTTCAACATTTCTGATTTCTTCTTGATCTCATTGTTAACCTAGTCATTGTTTAGTAATGTTATTTTGCATCCATATCTTTGTGTGTGTGTTTTTCGTTTTCTTCTTGTGAATGATTTCAAGTTTCTTAGCATTATGGTCAGAGAAGATGCTTGATATAATTTCAACCCTGTTAAAGTTTTTGAGACTTGTTTTATGTCCTAACATGTGGTCTATCCTAAAAAACACTCCATGTGCACTTGAAAAGAATGTATATTCTGCTGCCTTGGGGTGGAATGCTCTGAAGCTATCAATTAAATCCATTTAATCTAGTGTGTCACTTTAGGCTGTCATCTTCTTATTGATTTTCTGTCTGGAAGATATATCCATTGATGTCAATATGGTGTTAAAATCCCCTACTATTACTGTATTATTGTCCATCTCTCCCCTTATGTCCATCAAGATTTCCTTTACATATTTAGGTACCCCTATATTGGGTGCATACATGTTTACAAGGGTTATATTCTCTTGTTGGATTGATCCCTTTATCATTATGTAATACTAGAGGCACGGTGCACGAAATTCATGCATGGGTAGGGTCTCTAGGCCTGGCCGGCTATCAGGGCCTATCTGTGGGGCGACCAGCAGGGTGATAAGGGGGCCCCCGCTGGCACCCACCTTGGAGGCAACTAGTGGGGACAATCAGGGGGGTGGCACTGGCCCGCTCACTGGCCGGCCCTACCCCCGACCGCTGCTGCCGGTCATCTCCCTCTGTGGGGTGACTGGTGGGGTGACCGGGGGACCCCCACTGGCACCCGCCTTGGCTGGCCTGGGGCCTGCAGACTGGGGGCAGCTCCTGCATTGAGCATCTGCCCCATGGTGGTCAGTGCACATGATAGCAAATGGTTGTTCCACAGGTCATTCTGCCATTCAGTCAATTTGCATATTAGGCTTTTATAATATAGGATCATTCTTTGTCTCTTACTATATCCTTGGTTTTAAATTCTATTTTGTTAGATAAAAGTATTGCTGCCCCAGCTTTTTATTTCCTTTCCAGTTGTATGAAATATCTTTTTCCATCCCTTTACTTTTAGTCTGTGTGTATCTTTAATCTGAGGTGGGTCTCTCAAAGACAGCATATACATGAGTCTTGTTTTCTTACCCATTCATTTACCCTGTGTCTTTTGATTGGAGCATTAAGCTATTTACATTAAAAGTGATTATTTATAGGTACACATTTATTGCCATTTTGGTTTTTTAACAATGTTCATGTGTTTTGTTTTTCTTTTTCTTCTGCATCTTAAAGCAAGCCCTTTAACTTAATTTCTTTTAATGCTGGTTTGATGGTAACAAACTCCTTTAGCTATTTCTTGTCTGGGAAGCTCTTTATTTCTCCTTCAATTTTAAATGACAGTCTTTCTGGCTAAAGTAGCCTTGGTTGTAGGTCCTTGTTTTCATCACTTTGAATATTTCATGCCAATCCCTTCTGGCCTTAATTGTTTTTGTTGGGAAATTAGCTGACAGTCTTATGGAAGTTTCCTTGTAGGTAACTGCCTGCCTTTTCTCTTGTGAGTTTTATGATTCTCTCTTTTTCTTTAACTTTTGGCATTTTTTTTTCTTTTTTTTTTTTTAATCTTTATTGTTGAGAGTATTACAGATATCTCCCCACATTGTCCCCCTCTACCTGGTTCCCACCCGCCCCAGGCCTTTACCACCCTATTTTCTTTGTCAATAGGTAATGCATATATGCATATAAGATCTTTGTTTAATCTCTTTCTGTCCCCTTTACCCCTTTCCTCTGAGAGTCATCAGTCTGTTCCATGTTTCCATGCCTCTGGTTCTATTTTATTCATCAGTTTATTTTGTTTATTAGATTTCTTGTTTGTTTATTTTGATTTTTAGATTCAAATGTTGATAGATATGTATTTATTGCCAATTTAATATTCATTTCTTTTTCTTTTCTCCTTCTCCTTCTTCTTCTTCATCTTCTTCTTCTTCTTCAAAAATACCCTTTAATGTTTCATGTAATACTGGTTTGGTAGTGATAAACTCCTTCAGTTTTTCCTTGTCTGTGAAGCTCTTTATCTGACCTTCAATTCTAAATGATAGCTTTGGTGGGTAGAGTAATCTTGCTTGTATATCCTTGCTATTCATCACTTTGAATGTTTCTTGCCATCCCCTCTATCTTGCAAAGTTTCTGTTGAGAAATCAGCTGACAGTCGTATGGGCACTCCCTTGTAGGTAACTAACTGCTTTTCCCCTTCTGCTTTTAAGATTCTCTCTTTGTCTTTAACCTTTGGCATTTTAATTATGATGTGTCTTGGTGTGGGCCTCTTTGGCTTCCTCTTGTTTGGGGTTCTCTGCACTTCCTAGACTTGTAAGTCTATTTCTTTCACCAAGTAGGGGAAGTTTTCTGTCATTATTTTTTCAAATAGGCTTCAATCCCTTGGTCTCTCTTTTCTCCTTCTGGTACCTCTATCACATGGATGTTGATACTCATGTTGTCCCAAAGGTCCTTTAAACTGTCCTCATTTCTTTACATCTTTTTGCTGTTCTGATTGGGTGTTTTTTTCTACCTTATCTTCCAAATCACTGATTTGATCCTCTGCCTCATTGAGCCTGCTGTTTATTTCTTTCAGTGCATTCTTCATTTTTAGTAGTCTTTTTATGGTTTCTATATCCTTTCTCATGCTGTTGAGCATCCTTATAATCATTATTCTGAACTCTATATCTGATAAATTGCTTATCTCCACTTCATTTAATTCTTCTTCTGGAGAACTCCCTTGTTTCTTCATTTGGGGCCTTTGTCTCTCTATATTGGCTGCCTGTTTGACTTTGTTTCTATGAATTATGTAGATTTACTAAACTCCTTGTCTTTGTAGGGTGGCCTTATATAGTAGGTCGCCTGTGGTATCCAGTGGCACAGTCTCCCTGATCACCAGAACCGGGTGCTCTAAGAATGACCCTTTTTATGTTATGTGGGCCCTCCTTTTATAACTGAGTCTTGATTGCTACTGCCCATTCGTGTGTGGGCTCAACCTTCAGGCTGGCTGACAGTGAGGCTCAACCCCCAACACAGCATGCAGGCTGCTGTGCAGGTGCTGATCACATGAAACAGAATTCACTTCAGTAGGATTTGGTGCCTGCCAATATCTCCCTGTGGATATGCTGCTTGTGACACTTATTGGATCCTGCTCTGTTGTTGTCTGAAACTATCTACTGTGTTTACTGGTTATGGGCCTCTCTGAGGGACTCTGGTGCAGGCCAATGTCAGACACTGCCTTTACTTAGCCTTGAGCACCTGTTTGGAGCTATAAGTGATCCACAACTTATGGCTTCCTCTGCTGGGCCTTGGTGCATGTGGAAAGGACCAAGCTGTGCACCAAGATCTGCTTTTACTAGCCCCAGGCCCAGGAGCAGGTCAGGCAAAGACTCAAAGCACCCAGGGATCTGCCTCTGCCTGCAAGCTGTCTATTAGCCTCAGCCACTTAATGAACCTCTGGCTATAGTCAGGGCTAAGCTCCACAGGGTGGGGCAAGAAGGATTCCAAAGGGTGAGGCTATTTGTTCCCTCCAGGCTAATGTTGAATGGATGGGAAAGGTCTGCCTGAGAAAGATGGCTTCTGCCGTATGGGGGAATGACTCAGCACAGGGATCCAGGCAGCTGTCCTCACAGCTCTCTCCCCAGAGACACCAACCCTAGATTCTCCTCACGCAGCTCTAGTCTACTCTGCCCTTTCTCTGCTGGGGCCCTAGGTGAGTGGCTGCAAATGAAATTTTATGTGTTGGTCCTTTAAGAGGGTACCTGCATTTCTAGCCATCTATCCCTGGTAGACCAAAACCCCCACTACTTTTCACAACCAGATGTTATATGAGCACCTTTCCCAGTTACAGAGCTCTGGGCTGGGGTTCCAGGTTTGGGGTTTAGACTCCAGACTTCTCAGGGGGAACACCACCCCCCCCCGCCCCCGCAGATGAGATATCTATCTCTCCAGAATTTCTGCTGCTGCCTGTGGGAGTCTAGCTAGCTCTCTCACATCTCCACACTTCCTACCAGTCTTGATTTGGCCTCCTCTCTATGTCCTTGGTTATAAGGCTTCTCTCCAGCTAGTCTTCAGTTGGTTATTCAGGATGATTTTTCTATATTTTAGTTGGAATTCCAGTTTGGTACCAGGAGAAGGTCAGTGTAGCTTCCACCTAATCTGCCACCATCTTGGACTTTCTGGGAGTCTCTTTTATAAGGGTACTAATCCCGTTCATTAGGGTTTTACCTTCCTGACCTAATCACCTCCCAAGGGCCCTACCTCCCAACACTTTTACCTTGGGTGTTAGGTTTCAACATATAAATTTGGGGGGATCATATTTAGACCTAAGTACCAAGCTCACCTGGTTAGGTCAGAGAAGCTGCTGAAAAACCTGAGACTTAAGTGAGACCTGAAGGGTGAATGGGTGTTGTCAAAAGAAGAGAAGGCTAAGGCCAGCCAGTGAGAGGCATGAGCATGCAGGGGCACTCTGAGCCAGGAAGGACTGAGAGAAGCTCTGGTTTCTGGTCTATTGAAACACTTCTGAAGACTCCAGAGAATTTCCCTAAGTGTCTATGGGACTGAGTGCATTGAAATCATGTGATGTCCTAGTTAAAAAATAAGTGTTTTAGTTCCCTTGCCAGACATACTAAATCAGCCTCCTTTTCTCTTTTAACAAGTTCCAGGCATTGGAATACACACCCAAGTTTCAAAGCCACAGCCCAAAAGTCTCTGCTGCCTGTGCAGATGGTCAGGAACTCCTGGATCACAGGTCATTGCAGAACCAGCTGAGCAGCGCCCCCAGGGGAGAGGTGTGCCCCCAGGGGAGAGGTGTGTCTGTGGAACCCCAGAGAGTGAGTAATGAATGTTAGTTACTGTACTTCACCAGCTGTACAGGCACTTCTCTTTTTCACATCTTAACATCTCTGAAATTGGGATACACTTAAATCCAAGGCAAGAAATAATTTAATAGCATTTTCTTCCTTTTTAATGATGAAACAAATAATGACATGTCTTCAAGGTTTGTTGAAATTTAGTAGTTGTCTTTCCCCACTTTCCCGGCTTCCCCTCCAACTTAGCTTAGCACACTCACCCCGTCAGAAGTGAATTCTTTTGCTCCCTCTCAGAGAGAGATCCACCAGGGGGCATAGTATTTTATGCCATGCTAATTTATGGTGCATGAACATGCCATCCGTGGCAATGTTTCCCCACCTGACATCTTTAAATGTTTTCTTGTGGTTTCTGTTTCATTTTTTACTTTAGTCACAAAGTCTGACAAAAAATTAAAAAAGTGTTTCTGGGTTGTATTTTCTTCAACAAAAATAACTCTACAAATAAAAATCTCAACAAACCAGGAAAGAAAGTTCAGAACTCTTCCACTGCAACTGACATGAAAGAAAATAATTAGAAAAGCAGACTATTCAGTGGTAATACCTGCTATCTGAACTGCTCAGAGTTAGTTCTGGTTCCCTTGTGGTAAAATGCAGGGTGGCCAAGGTGGAAAGGGTCTAATCTCAGGCAGGAAGGGAGTGGCACAACCTTTCCAGTGAGGATGCAGGTACTTGTGCTGCTCCCTCCATTTCCGCGGTCGCTGGCCCTATCACCCTGAGATCTTCTCCTGAAGATTATTGGGACCCTTGATGTAAACAGCCCAGAATCCACATCTCTGCCTTGGAAGAAGGTGGAATGAGTGTCCATAGGAGAGCAGATAGGGGTGAACAAAGTCTGTTGTTCCCAGAAGCCAGAAACCAGAAACTTGGCATCTAAACTTCTGTTTGCCACTCACCTCACACTTTTTTGTTTACCATGGGCACCAATGTGGTAAAATCATTTTCTTCTGCTTAAGGTGATTCACCCAGGAAAACAAGGGTTTGCGATTGATAGACTCTAAGATTGGTCTGCTAAGGTGGCTCTTCATAGCTGGCCCTTTTGGCCTCGCGGTTGCTCCCTCTTGGGAAAGGAGGCACTATTAAAAACTCCCCATATGGGACAACATCCTTAATCTTTGGTGAGACAAAATCTTCATTGCTACCTGCAAGGCTCTCATCACAACGCCTTCCACAGAGACATAGGAGGCATTGCTGGTTGGTGAGCATCCATCCCCCCTGAAGCTAATGCCCTGACATAGTTTAAGTATGGCATTGACTGCTGGTTGCCAGTCAATAACTATCATCATCTCTCTTTATTAGTCATAGAATTTTGATTTTTATTCAGACCCACAATGGTGCCCACTTTAAAAGACTACATTTACCAGACTCCCTTGCAGCTAGTTTGACCAGTCAAGTTCCAGCAAATGGAATATAAGCAGAAAAGTATAGAATAGTCCTGGAAGTCTCTTTAAAGAAAGCTAAGAAGAATTGTTCCTCCTTTCTGCTACCTGGGAAGTATCTAAGATGGTTGGCACTCTAGAAGCTATCTTGGACCATGAGGTTACCTTGAGGATGGAAGGCACTATGTGAGAATGCTGGAACAGAAAGATACAATTGTCATGGCACTAATATATTGGACTGCCTGCCTCTGGATTCCTTTGAAGTGTGAGGGAAATAGCTTTCATCATGTTTAAGTCATGATTGTTTCCAATTTTCTGACATAAACAGCTGAACCCAATCTTAACAAATTCATTTAATATTATAAGCTGTTACCTTTGACTTTCCTGACTTACTGGAGGATCATTCTCTCATTCTCCTGGGGTACAGTAAGCTAAGATAAATAGCATGGACTTTGGGGCATTGAAATAGGTTTGAATCCCTGTTTTGCTGCTTGTTGCCTCTGTAAAGAATTATTCTTCTCTGTACCCATTGTCTTTTTGTCAAATGATGTTTATTAAATAAAATGCGTATAACATACTGGGTACATAGGAGGGACCCAACAATATTAGTGTCCTTGTCTTCCCCTCTTCCCTATGTTGATAACTGGTTTTAAATACCCCAAAGAAACTCTAGATAAATGCACATTTGGGTTTATTTCTCCACAAGCTGACCCTGCTATCATAATCTTGGAAATACAGCAGTGTGGTTGAGGAAGGTAAAAACATCCAGTTAATGCAGCAGGAAGCACAGAAGAGAGAAAGGCAACCAGGAGAAGAAACAGTAAATGGAGCCTCTGTGATCAGGTACAAACCTCCCATAGCTCAGAGAAGAACTGGGTTCTCCAGCTGAATCCACACCAGTGGCCAGTTGGGACTGAAAGGGCTGGCACTTAGTTTTCCATGGAGCTGTTGTCCCTAAAATTCTAAGCAATGGAGTGGCCGACAGCATTTCCAGCCTGTGAAATAAATACAAGTTGACAACCTGGAGGAAGATTTATGTGTGGGGTAGAAGCTTACCCGATGAGACTCAAACATCTCTGAAACTAAGTGCATTTAAAAGGATCCTAAGCAGGATCCGGTGTTCCAAAAGTGGGAAAATGGGGCCCGTGTCATGTTTGAGAAGATAGCAAAATACATCAGGGAGAATCTTCAGCTGCTGGACAATAGGCCCGATGGCACCTACTGTTTCAGGCTGCACTCCTACGGGGTGTACTGTGTGTGTGAGTGAAAAGATCCTGAAGTTGGCTGCCAACATCTCTGGTGACAAGCTGATGTTGCTGGGGACCTGCTTGGGAAAGACTCACAAATTCCAATTGCACATCACAGCTCTGGATTACCTCACACCCTATGGCAAGTACAAAGTGTGGATAAAGCTGGAGCAGAGCAGTCCTTCCTGTATGCGAATCTGGGTCGAATCACTGAAAATACTTCTCAGTATGGGGAGCGGTGGTGTACTCCATTGCAGACCTCCCTTTGGATTTTGGGGTGGCAGCAAAGTCTACACAAGACTACAGGAAAGTAGACCCCATGGCGATTGTGGTATTTCATCAAGCAGACATTGGGGAATATGTGTGACTTGAAGAAACATTAACTTAAAATGTAATCATCCCATGGACTTATGGCTGTGTGGAAGGGCCAAGCTTTGTTTCCTGTGTCTGTGAAGACTCCACCATCATGTTGAATTTTGTCAACACTGTGATCTCTCCAGGGACTTGTTAGTTTAATATTCTCTCTATTATGGACAAATGCAGGCTGGACTCAGAAATGGGTCAAAAATGGTGTTTTAGGTGTTTGTTACTAAATAGAATATTGTGTTTTATATTTCAATCAGAGGGCTTCTTATTTTCAGTAAAAGAAAATTGTCCTATTATTGAGGACGAGAATAGCTTATTATTGTTATCTGTGATAACACTGTTTTCAAAACTCATGGTAAGAACACAACCATTTTTCTTATTTATTAATACTATGAAAGATAGATATTGCTATATGAGAATACTAGGCCATGAAATGCAAGTTGGATAAAATACTAAGTGCAATTTATTCTGCTATTTTTCCTTGTAGTAGGTGTTGTGTGGTGTGGAAGAAAACGTGGATTCTAAATCTAGTTCTAATACCTACCAGCTTCTGTGATGCTTTAGATGAGTCATTAAACTTTAATGAGCTGCATTTTCTTCTGTTTAAAAAAACAGCTTTAACCATCTATTTAAGAACAGATTTTAGAATTAGAAATCATGATTGTAAAGTATCTAACAGTACCTGGCAAATGACAGGTGTTGAATAAATGGTAAGAATTTTAAAAAAAGAACCCCAAGCAGCCAAATTGTGAGCCTTGGGCTGATGTCCAGGCTCATAAACACCTCAGTGCCCTGCTCTCACCTAAGAATAATATATTGGGAGAATTCAAGATTGCCAGCCTCTTGGCTGCTCCATAGCTATGGCGTGGAGGAGAGAGCATGACAAATTAGTGGGATGGGGAAGTGGACCACCCTGGTAAAAAAAAGCAATGGCAGGGCTTCCTTCCCTGGCCATGACCCAGTCTGCAGTCATGTGCAGCCATAGTTTTGAAATCATTTTACTTCTGGACTTTTCAGGCAGGGCCAAAGACCCTATGGGACTTGCAATTTTTCTAAGAAATATTTATATAATCTTTTAAAATAATATTTATTGATTTCAGAGAGGAAGGGAGAGGAAAGATAGAAACATCAATGATGAGAGAATAATTGATTAGCTGCCTCTGCATACCCCACGACTGGGGATCAAGCCAGCAACCCAGGCATGTGCCCTGACCAGGAATCAAACTGTGACCTCCTAGTTCATAGGTTGACACTCAACCACTGAGCCATGTCAGCCAGGGCAGTTATATAATCTCAAAGTTGGAAAAAAACAGTTAGTTCAATCTCTCTTCTCCACTTCCAGAGAGTAGGAGAGGTGGTGGGTCACAGCTAGTTAACACAGAGCCAGGCCCAGGATTGGGTTCTCTGATTCCTAGGTTTGGTCAAGGTCTTTTTCAGTTAAATTTTAATATATGGATTCAATTATCAACCAACTGGGAATAGGTCTTATTTTAAAACCCACATCTCAACATGATCTGAAATTTCAGACTACTGCAAGGGCCCTGGTACACTCAAGTTTTGAGACCCACACACACAGAGCCAAGGAAGGGACAAGGACAACCATCTACAAAAGCTAATGGGAAAGACAAGGAGCTTAAGTTGGAAAGAAGGACCAAACTCAGAAACAACAGCTTCTATGTTTATTGAGCTGCTAGGAACCAATTTAAAACATGTGCTTCTGCTTCTAGAACCCCAGCACTAGAAATGAGATGGATCTTTGAATGAAGAGCAAGGCCGGCCTGGACTTAAAACTTACAAGCTGCCAGACACACATTTATTTACTCTGTTCCCCATAAAGTACAGGTCTACACGCACTTTCCATGCATGGAATGCCAGTGTGCCAGGGGCTTTTCTAGGTATTTGATTCTTATAGTCAAAGAGTAAGAGAGGTTAGATGGGAAAACAGAATTTGGGGTAGAGAAGGGTGCAAGGCCACATGGTTAGTGATGGACTCGAAATGCAAACCAAGCCCCCACGTCAGCAAGCCTTTGTGAAAATCGTGAAGAGGAGCTTCAACACCCCTCTGTTACTTACACCATCTGAGCTGTGTTCGGTACAGCCTGCTGCCCTCTGGGGACCAGCCTTTAAGGCTTACAGAGCAGCTCTGGCACCCACAGCCAAAGACAATGAACATAGGTACTTTCATGCAAAATCTTTATTTGAAACATGTGTGTCATTGAGCAGGTCAGTCATCCTGGAATAGCACGTCTTTACATTATGCAGAGAAATACAAGAGCTCCTTGAAGACATTCAGCTGCCCCTCTGGCTTCCACAGGGGAAAGGGACTACTAGTGGGGGAAGCGCTCCTCCTCACCCCAAATGAAGGCATTGGGACAAATAGCCAGACTTGCCTTTGGGTTCAAGTTTCAGTCAGAGGCCAAGCACAAGGCCCTTCTTGTCCCCTGTACTAAACACAACTGTGACAGGGGCTCTCAAAAGTCAACGCCAGCAATGCGCGCACGCAAGCACTCTGCCCACCTCACTGCACTGCCCATCTCGCGGCACTGCTGATGAACTTAAGGATTGTTTCCACGGGCAGTTTGCTAGACCATAGAGATCTTTCCAAAGGACTTTAATCTGAGTTGCAGTCTTAACCACTCCTTAACATGCAGGCTGGGGACCATTCTTTCTTTAATGTTATTTTATCATCTTCCTTGGTTGAGTCCACAGTGGACCAACCCAGAGTTCAGGAAAAGGACCTCCCACCATGCAGATTCTTAAAGGTCACTTGGAATGTGTCTCTTAAATCCTGTCCTGAGTAGCAGCTCTCCTCCCACAAACAGATGTACAGAATCTGCAGTGAAAAGCATACCAGAAAATGCATCTCCCCCATAAGCCTACTCTAACAGCTTCAGTTCAAGAAAGACACTCCCAGCCCTCACTCCATCCCTTACACTTCCTGCCCCCTGCAGATGATCTAGCAGAACAATGGCCCAAACACGAAAGTAACTGCCTACAAGAACTTGGAAAACTGGAAGCGTTTCTCTAAGCTCAGATATTTAGAGAGAATTCTGCTTCACTGGCCACTTTCCAAGAGATGCTAACCTGATACTTAACTGTGTATTATTTAACCATTTTAAACAAAACAAAACAACAAAATAGCCAAAACACATAACATAATCCTTGGGGACCAGATAAAATGTGAGTTAATCTTATCTCCCATCGGTCTCTTCTGCTCAGAGCTGGGAAGTAGTTGTGTCAATGGTGGATGGGGCTCATCATTTCCCCTCAGAAGCCCTTAAACCAAACTTGTATCAAAGTAAGTCCTTTTATTGTCACAAAAAATGGTCAGGATCTAGTTTTAGAATCATTGGAGTTTATGCTCTTGAACTTGCATTAACACCAACCCTTCACCAACAGTCAGATGAGTAGCAAAAGTTCTAATTAGATTTTCCACATGAATCAAAACCTCAACCTACACTTCTAGTATGGACACCAGAATCTCAGAGTAGACACATTTTTAAGTGACTTTAAAAAAAGAAACCCAAATAGTTAGAAACAACATGGAAAAGGATTCTGAAGCTGCAGTCAGGGGCTATACTTCTAAGAAGTTTTCTGTGGTTTGCAGAAAAGAAAGATTGAAAATGATAATAAAGATATTTGGTTTTCAATCATTCAGAAATTTCCTTCAAAGAGGTAATTAGAGCTTACCAATATTTTCCCTTACTTTTACAATTAAGAAATACAAATACATTTCATACATAATTCCTCATATAATTTTTAGTTCAAATAGTCAGAGTTAAAACTTTTAACTTAATTTTATAAGCCCCAAATTATTAAACACCAAAAGTTAGTCAAACATTGAGAAAAACAATGACAAACACAAAATAAAAAAAAATAAAAATTCAGCCACAACTAATAACAAAGAGGTATGTATGTATGAACAATAGAAGTAATAAAAGAATAACTATCATTAAATTCAAAACCTCTGGGAAAGCTATTTCTGATTAGACTGTATTATTTACCTTAGAATAAGCAAGTTTAAAAGTCAAATTTTCAAAGTTACTATATTCAAGCTGGAATCCAGAAATGAAAGTTAGAAGTATAAATATTGATAATTTCAACTAAATTCAGAGTGGTTTCAGAAAACTATAATAATTTAGAATAAAACAAAGTAAAAGTATCACACATAAGGTACATTAATTTTTTTCTCTTTAGGATTCTTCTCTTTCCCGTGAGGAATAAACTAAAATTTAATTATTTTCATTAAAAGAAGTCTTTATATGGGATCAACAAAATTTAGAAGGAAGTCAGAACACAGTTCAAATATATGTATATATGTATGTGGCTATATGTATATGTACATATATATCTGCATATGTTTATATGTATATGTAAACATATGCATATATATGCATTTCACTTGCATTTAAAGAGGGAAACATGTGACCACCCTCATTTAGTTCTACCAGATTACTTAAGTGATTCAGTGACCATGACAGAGTAATAAGCCTCTTATTCACTAAATTTTTCCTGGGAAAAACAATCCAAGCTATGCCTAGCAGACACTTGGCCCTTCTCTTTGTGTTGTGAAAACAAGAGCCTACTACAACTTTTCACAAGAGCCAAAAATCAGGAAAGAAGTGGCTATGAGTAATAGGTAGGAACCAAGACTACAGATAAGTGTATTCAAAACGATTTTTCAGAATTATTTAGATCCTGTATTGTTTATTACAGTCCAAATACATGAAGTTCTTATGAAATAAAATCATATGTTACAGATAAAAACAGGCCAGGAAAGCCCAGTCAGAATTGTTTTAGGGCCAAATTGCAGACCACCCAACAATTCACATTTTAGGAATCTGAAATGTCTAAAAATAGATCAGGTGGTTTCTCAAGAAAAAAAAAAAAAAGGAGAGAGAAAGAAGGAAAGAAGGAAGAAAAGCCCCATGCCCCTGTCTGGTGTGGCTTAACAGTTGAGCATCAACCCAGGAACCAAGAGATCGCTGGGTCACCAGTTCCATTCTGGTCAGGGCACATGCCCGGGGTTGTGGCCTTGATCCCCAGTAGGGGGTGTGCAGGAGGCAGCTAATTGATGATGTTTCTCTCTCATCGATGTTTCTCTCTATCTCTCTCTCTCTCTCTAATATATTATATTAGAGAAAAGGGAAGAAAAGGGAGAAAATGTTAGCTAACAAGAATACCTTACTTAGAAGGGACAAATGCATAAAAAATGCATTCACTTTGTGCAGGATAATGCAATAGTAAACACAGTAGAATACATAGGCCTCATAATACTTTTGTAATGGCATATATATGTCTCTAGCACATTTTTAAAATATGCAGAGATTAAGTAAGGATCATTCTAGATAAAAATACATATTTTTAAAGGGTGGGGGGAGGAAAGCATGGTCTCAGGGCAGACCCCCATAGATATACATAAATGAAACTACACTTTTTGGTAATTCTAGTGGATATGGCAGCAAAAACTGTGGACGTTGGCTGGTTTTGAGAGGATTATTTTTCACATATAACCTTTTAGTTATATTTGTAAAAAAAACTTTTGTGAAAAGTTTAGTTAATCCTGTAAAACGTCTATATTGAGATCTCTTTGTAAGATAAAATAAAAATAGCCGAGTTGTGAGTGGGTGAGGGATATGTGCTTTAGCGCAGATGTGAGCCCTCTGTGGGCCCTCTCACACAAAGGGATACAGATTCTTAAATAAAATAAAACTTCCTTAAAAATCTGCCACCTAACAACTGTTTACATCATAGAAAAATAGCATTTTTGTAAAAAGAAATATAGTTACTTTGTTAAAATGGTCTATTTTAAACCAGCAATCATTTTTCATATAAAGAATTTCTAAACGTCCATACAGAAAATAAAAATAGATAATACCGAGTGCAAAGCAGACATGGCATGTTTGCAAACGAGTAAAGCACTTCATTACTAGATAAATAATATTCTTAGTACGTTATAGTAAGTTTTAATCTTTTAGGAACTTAAAAAGATATTGCTTTTAGTCTCTGATGGCAAGTTACTTAAAAGTGAAGTTACTTCCAGCAGCAGAAGGCCAAATTGATTAAAAATGGATCAGATATAGTCATTCACATTTCCCCTAAACTCAAAGTGCAGAAACGCTGTCCCAAATTCCTTTACATGAGCATGGACCACAGGCCCTGGAGATGTGAAAGGGAATTTATGGCATTCACAGTCATTTCGAAAATCATTCACTCCATTCTCCATGTTCAAATTGTCACAGAAGCAGATTAACACCAAACATTTTACCAGTTTGGCTAAATCCATCATGCAGGAGAGTCCATGTGACTCTTCTAAATACAGGTATTAACTCTTCATTTATAAAAACAGATAGTTTCAATGGACTACTTCATTACTTCCACAAAGCGATTCTGAAGGCATGACGAGTCTCCTGGTGGCAGTGGGAGTGACACCACAGAGCACTAACAGCCAGCAGTTTCCAGGGCAAGCTGGCTGATAGACAAAATCACAGAACACTCAATTTGCAACTATGGTGGGTGCACTTCACTGGCATCTCATCACACCCGCTCCACTCTGCTAGGGTCATACGAATCTGTGAAAAAATAAAAAAAATAGGAAAAAAATTAGTGTAATATTCAACTAGTTTGTTTCCTGTTTAATCCTCAGACCATAGATAAATATGTTTAGGGAGCAAAATCCATTTCAACAATCTTGTTTTCACTGAGTGAAAAACTGTCATCAAAAAGCTGTTTTAAAGGGACATGTATGATCACCGATGGAAAAATGTGAGTTGCTTAATATTTTGATGGTCTCTTCCTGATGTTCATAATGAAATATAATTAACCTTAAATGTGATGCCTGTTAACCAGCAGCAGTGTGTTTGGCTGATACCAAGGATTGTTTAAATGTTTTGGTAAATTACAATTCTAATGGAAGTTTGCTTTGCTGTGTGCATCTCCATAACTGAATGCTGTCACCGGAAAGCTCGAGGACTCTGAAATCCTGACTGTTTGGCCTCCTGCCTCTGACTGCCACCAGCCAGCCCAGGGCTGGACATAGGCCTGTTAGCACAAATCTTCTGGGCCCTTCCACACATAGGTATGAGTCTGGGCCGCCCACGGATCCATTCTGTAGCCCACACTGGAAAACCCCAAACGGGGTCAGATGTCCTAGATTTCCCAGACGGGACACCCCACAAAACAAACAGCAAACAGCAGCCCTAACCTGCCCTCAGTGCTGCAGCCGGTGCTGCTGACTGTGGCCACTTGGGAGTCACAGATCTCTGGGTCCAGGCAAACCTGAAGCTCACACATCTGCCTCCTATGGTCAGAAATTCCTGCCACAGCAGCTCAAAGGTTTTCTAACTTTTTAGGAGAGAATACATGAGAACTCTGGAAGGATGGCACAATTTGATAGTTATAAAAAGTATTACAAACAATCGCTTCTCAAGTCATCTGGAGAACTGTATTATGAGCCTACACAGATTCCAGTGTCTCCAGCAGCACACCCTCCTCGCACCTGCTAACTTAACTACAATATATTGACTGCATGAAGCTACAACGGTGACAACTGAGACAGCATCTAGAGCACTCTGACTCTGACTCTATAAACCAACAGGGCAGTCTTTGCATTTGGGAAGAGGAGTTCGCTGTTCCTCAGTGGGTGATTCACTGTGCTAAGTGCCCATCAGACTAAAGCCAGCAGAGTCCCAAGAGCCAGTGCCTTCTGATTTCTTACCCAGAACACCACCCAGTGGGATGAAGGGATGGTAACAGCTGAGCACCACTTTTGCGCTGCACCAGCCTCCCCGTGAACTGACTCTGACAGGGACCGCCTGTGAGCAAAGAGGTCTTCTTCTCCACTGAGAATGAGGTGGGCTGTCTCGTATGGTGACTCTGGAAAGGGTGCACTGCAGCTGGGGAGAGGTGGGGACGAGGCTGAGCATCTGTGAGGCCTCACCTCACATAGGCATGGGCACTGATGGTCTCAGGGCCAGGTACTTGGGGACACCTCCACCGAACGTGCCTGCCCTCCAGGGCCCCACTGTAGAAGTTAGGGGCCAAAAGAAAGAGTGGGAAGAGAATTCTGAAGAACATGGGCTCCTTCCTCAGGTCATGGAGCATCTGGGTCCATTAAAAATGAGCCACATATATTATTTTACATTTTCTAGTAGCCACGTTAAACCAAATAAAAAGAAACAGGGGAAATTAATTTTAATGCTATATTTTATTTCACCAAATAGACCCAAGATACCATTTAAACAGTTAATTGATATAAAAACTGAGAAATTTTAGATTGTTTTTGTACTAAGCTTTGAGCTCTGGCGTGTATTTTGCACGTATGGCCCATGTCAGTTGGGATGAGCCACATTCAAGTGCTCAGAACCACATGTGACAGAGCTACCACACTGCCAGCCAGGCCTAGAGAACAGAGAAGTTCTCTGAGGAGCTGGAATCCTGGCTCTTGTGGGTAATATTTAGATGAAGAGAAGTCACTAAGCCTGCCCCAATGGATATTTCACATATGACCACCCCCTTAAAGATGTGCTACAGTCTAGCCTTCTAATATCATTATGTGGCATCACGAAACCTTCCCAAATTTTCCTCACTGCAGCCCTGAGGCAGTCTCTCCTCCACAAGCACATTAAGAGAATATATGGAAGTTAATGGAACACTATCAGTGCCTGGGATTACATTCTGAATTGGAACATAATCCATCCAGTGGAGATAGCATTCTGTTCCCTGATTTAGTTTTGAGCTGCTGATTTCTTAACCAGAGCCCGAAAAGCCCACTGAAAAGATGTTGGCTGAAATGCCCATCTTTAAACTGAGATAAAGACACTTTATGATGATAGGTACTACAATACCACATAGATAATAAAATTCTGAAAGGTGGTGTGTGTGCGGGGAGCACTTATAGATAAACATGATATATTCTTATTTTGAAATTCCATAACAAAATCTAAATTTGAGTGGGCTGTGCATTCAGGAACAGTGAAGTGGTTCTGATACATTGGGGTGATGGAGGCAGGGGTGGGGTGGGGATAGAGATGAGGAGTCTTGTATTCAAAATAAAACTTAGCAAGCCCTGGCCAATGTGGTTCAGTTGGTTGGAGCGTCAACCCATGCACTGAAAAGTTTTAGGTTCAATTCCCAGTCAGGGCACATACCTCGGTTTTAGGTTCAGTCCCAGTCAGGGTGTATACCAGATGCAGCCAATTGATGTTTCTCTTTCACAGTGATGTTTCTCTCTTGGTCTCTCTCTCCCTTTCCCTTTCTCTAGAATCAATTAATGAGCATGTCTCCACTGAAGATTAAAATAAATGAATAATAAAATAAAATTTAGCAAAAGTAAAACAAAGTCCAAGTTTACCAGCAACAAAGCTTTATTCTAATTTGTAAAGCAACACTGAAAATTTAACATTTGTGAAAAATGTTATTAACTCAGTCATATGATCTCTCCAAAGAACTAATTTGAATACTGAGGCCTGATGGCCATCACATGAAAGGCCGATGGAGTTTCACCTGGGCCACTGCACATGTAAGAAATCTTCCCTAGTAGTGTTCGATGTGCAATTACTTAAGAATGCCTGGGGTAGCTGTCTGTCATCATAAGTAGCTCTCTGCCTTCAGATTTTTGGTCATTTTATTATACATTAACAAATGCATCAGAAGAGAAGAAAAAAATACTTCTACTTATTAGTAACTATAGTTAAAAAAAAAGTAAGGCCACAGGGGAGGTGTTTTTAATGGCTGAATAAAATTAAAATTGGCATTATCTAAGTGTTTTCAGATACCTATCCCATCCCATTCACATGTCAAATGGTAAACTAAAATTGAGGGAGTGCTTTATTGAAACTAGAAATTTTATGTTATAAAATACTACCTGTAATATGTGGTCATGGACTGGGACATAGAAATCTTTACAAACTGGTGTTTTATTTTAATAGGATTTGTCTTATTTTAAAGTCCTTATAATTCTCAGGATGAGGTAGGACTGACAAAATCATCCTAACTTTATAGATAAAGAAACTCATCTTAAAAGGCTACAATGTATTTTTAACTAGCACTTAAACATGAGTGGGCATATTTTGGGGGGAACAGAAGAGGAGGAATTATGCTGAAGCCTAATAAATCCCCACAGCTCAAAAAATGGGTCATGTAACAATTTTCCACCATAGTGGCAAAGGTTCTTGTCCTCAGCAAAGACCAAATTTGTCAAATGAGATGGTTAAAGAAGGCCATGACAAATCAGTTATTTCAAAAATGTAGTATTTTGCATAAGGCACAGAGCAACATTGGCTAACACTCCTAAGAATCATACTGCATTTCTGGAAAAATTTTAAAAGTGCCAAGTAGATTTTTTGTTTGACAAAAATATTTGGATTCTTCTAACTGGAGGACAGCAGAGGTGAAGCGTTGCTGTCAACTCAGGGAAGCTTGATTACAGAGAGGTAATCTTTTCCATCTACTTTTAAATGGATCTTTTCCATCTACTTTTAAATTCTTGGATTTCATCCTTGCTTATATGGTTAATTAATCTATGACAAAGAAGGCAAGGATACACAGGGGGTAAGGACAGTCTTTTCAATAAGTTATGTTGAGAAAACTGGACAGAGACATGCAAAAATAAAGCTGGATCACTTTCTTACATTGTATACAAAAAGTAAAAATGATTTAAATACTTAAATATAAGATTTGAAATCATAAAACTCTTATAAGAAAACAGGCAGTAAACTCTGTGACATTTCTCTTAGTAATATTTTCTTCCTGACATATCTCCTTGGGCAAGGGTAACAAAAGAAAGAGTAAACACATTAAACTACATTAAACTAAAAAGCTTTTGCACAGCAAAGGAAACCATCACCAAGAGGAAAAGGCAACCTACTGAATGGGAGAACATATTCACAAATGATACATTTGACAGGGGGATAGTATCCAAAATATATAAGGAACTCAGACTACTGAACTCCAAAAAAATTAAAAATCTAATTAAATAATGTGCAGAGGATCTAAATAGACACTTTTCCAATGAGATCATATAGATAGCCAACAGACATATGAAAAGATGCTCAACATCACTAATCATTAAGGAAATGCAAATTAAAACCACAACAAGATATCATTTCACACCTGTTAGAATGGTTGTCCTTAAAAAAAAATCAACAAGCAACAAGTGTTGGCAAGGATGTGGAGAAAAGGGAATGCTTGTGCACTGTTGGTGGAATTGTAAATTGGTGTAGCCACTGTGGAAAACAGTATGGAGATTCTTAAAAAAGTTAAAATTAGAGCTGCCAAATGACCCAACAATTCCACTTCTGAGTATTTATCCAAAGAAAACAAAAACACTAATTAAAAAAGATAAGTGCAACCCTATGTTTACTGCAGTATTATTTATAGTAGCTAAGATATAGAAGCAACCAATGATAGATAAATGGATAAAAAAGTTGAGGTACATATATACAATGGAATATTACTCAACAATAAAAAAGAATGAAATATTGCCACTGTGACAGTATGGATGGACCTAGATGGTATTATGCTAAGTGAAATAAGTCAGAAAGAGAAAGACAAATACCATATAATTTCATTTACATGTGGAATCTAAAAACAACAACAGAAAAAAACAAATGAATACTGAAAACAAAACAGAAACAGTCCTACAGATATAGGGAACAAGCTGATGGTTGACAAAGGGGATGGGAGGTTGGGAAAATGGGTAAAATAAATAAATAAGAATTACCACAAAGTTCAAACCTATTTCAAAGCAAGTAAGAGGAAGCTGAAAGAAATATTGACATTTTGAAAAGGGAGATATTTAGATGACATCTCTCCTTATGAAAAAGTAAATAAACAAATAAATACACCCTTGGATTTCAAAATAGAAAACAGAGAAGCAGGGTGTGGAACCACCCCACTGGGGCAACCGGAAGGAGGAGGGGCCTGGCTCAGGAGGTCCGACTGGGCTCCTAGGGGAGTGGGGTAACACTTATCTCAGGGGGCACAGTTTCAGCTTACTGTGAAGAGGTCTGAATTAATGAGTTAAGGTTCCTCCAGTCTGTGGTTTATGATGTAGACCTTTGGATAACTACCTCAAGTCATCTGATCATTTTTAAATACATAATTGATAACCCCCAGCCCCTGAAGAAAGTGTCTGAAACAGAGATGCCAGGGGTTCTCCTGGCCTATTTGTGTCATAGTTGAGATGATGAAATTGTGTTTGAGGAAAGTCACCGTTACTGTCATAGGGGACCTGCCCTGGCTTTATGAAACAGAGAAGGCTCTAAAGACACCTTAAGGTGAAAGGATGGAGAGGCCCAAACGCCTGCAGGATGCTGTTGCCCAAACTGAGTCGCCTGGGATTTCAAAATCAGAACTTAGGGGCCTTTAAAGAAACAGAGTTAATGAGTGGACTTTTAGGGGTGGGTGTTGAGAAAGTGAAAACTGTTCATTTATGTGTACTAAAGTTTCATAAATGGTGTGGTAGTGAAAACAGATAAAAATGGGAAGAAGGGCAAGGAATTTGGAAGGTGAAATGTGGGGCAGTAGTTTATTTAATCAACCTGTATATCTTTTCTTATAAGGTTAATGAAGAGCAATGAGGATTATTTGGGTGAATGCCTATGCCTATTATTTTGGGAGAGAGTATAGAGCAAATATACTATGCTATGGTCTCTTACAAGATTTTTCAAGGTGTCTGCACCAAAGTTGGAATACTTTATTGACTCACCTCATCACAGTAAGGGGCCTAATATGCTGTTTATATGGATAATTTGATATAGTAGTTTATGTAATTTCTATAAAGACAATCATTTAAAATATACTATAAGATCTTGATTTTTCAGGAAACTTCTATATAATATTTTGTAAAATGAAACATCTTCTGGTATAATAATTTGCAGGGTCAATTTGATCTTTTATGAATATGCAAATTTTCATTATCCATCAACCTGGTATTTTTTCATGTTCTGAGGATACCAAATTAATACTGAATGCCTGCCCTGGCCGGGTGGCTCAATTGGGTGGAGTATCAGCCCGTGCACCAAAAGGATTGTGGGTTCTATCTCTGGTCAGGGCGTGTATAGGAGGCAACCAAGTGACACCTCCATCAGTGTTTCTCTCCCACATCATTGTTTCTCTCTCCCTTCCTCTCTCTAAACATATCCTCCTGTGAGAATTAAAAGACAAACAAACACCTGCCACTTGCCTGACTCCTCACCGGGGCACCAGAAGTCCCGATCCAAGTTCTTCTCTCTTCCTGGTGCCAGATGCCCATTTTCTTGCAGTGAGAGTGCGCCCTTGGAGACAGAGAATGCATGTCCCACCTTCCGGGCCAGGTCCCCAGTGGTCAGAGACACCAGGCCTCTTGGCTGAGCTCCTGGGCCCCTCTCAGCCTTCAGTTCCTCAGCATCCTCCACAGAGTCAGTGCTCCGGGAGCTCAGGAGCCTCATCCGAGACATGGAGCTCACCTCTTTCATCCTCATCAAGCGGTCAGGGTCGGCTCGCCTGGGGGGGGAAGCCAGTTTCTCTTGTAAACTTTCAATCACTTTGGAAGTACTTCTGAGCCTCTTTTCTGAGCCTGCCACACTTGGAGCCCTTTCTATGAAATGGAACAAAGTAGACCTGAAGGGTGGTTCTGTCCCCATGCCCTTGCGATTGAAGGACTCCAGGTCACTGGGCTGAGACTCTGGGTCAGTGGCCTTGCTGGGGACGACCCTGTCCACACCAGAGTGTTCAGAAGTCCTTGGAGCCTGCGGGGCACTGTCCCTTTCCCCTACGAACAGAGGGCTTTTGGTCCAGCCACACTTTCTCCTGCCATAAAAGGCATCATTGGAAACTGTGGGCTCATCCGGCTGTGCTGTACTGGACACTGGTTCCTCCCTTGGGGACACCAACCTTCGCGCACTGCCATCAGGCTCGGAAGGCTGGTTATGTCCTGTTCTCCTGGCGCCCGGCAACAGGGACTCCACGGCCACCTCGATGCCCAGTATCCTCGCAGCCCTCATTTGAAGGGACTCATTTGGGGGGATTTCTATTGCACTCTTGTCACCTGAAGACCCATCTAACTTACTGGCACTCCACTCTTGTGCTGGAGTCAGACCCACGGACCTCAAGTCTGGTACCGAGAGTCCGAAAGGTTTGCTGGCAAGAGAGAGGGGGCCCACCGTGCTCCTCTCCTCCCCACCACCGGGCGTGGGAGGGGCTGCTTGGCTGGGCTCCACAGACTTTAAAGCACTGGGGAGCTCCTGCCCATCCTGGGGCTCTCTCAGTTCAGCTGAAGCAGATGAGGACACAGTGTCACGTGACCTAGATGTTATTCTTTTCACAGGACTTGGGCTGACTGCTAGCTCCTTTATTCTTTTCCCGACCTCCTGGTTTCTCCTCTCTGTAATCAAGCTTCCCTGAGTTGACAGCAACGCTTCACCTCTGCTGTCCTCCACCTGCAAGGGGCCCAGGCACTGAGGACGAGCACCCTGGTGGCAGGTGGCAGGCTTCTGCTCCTCACTCCAACTCTCAGACTTACTCTTAACTCTTCCCGACCTAAACACAGGCTCCTCCGGCACCACCCCCCTTGGCGGTTCCTTCCCTCTCCTTTCCTGGCTCTCTCCACTGAAGCCCAGATTCCTGAGTGTGCAGCCAGCATGGCCTTCTGGCTGCCATCCTGTCTCACTGCTCTCACTGCCACTGCTGCTCTGACTGCTCTCTTCCTCTTCCTGAAGCTCCTTATTAAAACTTTCTAACTGACTTATCAAATCCCATGGACGACGGCTAACTGGCTTTAAAAGAAATTGACCAAACAGCTGTTGACTATTGCATGGACCTGTGGTTGCCCCCTTCACCACCTCGCCTCTGGGCACAGGACTGGGTCCACGTCCACGGTCATCCATGCAGGGCTGACTCTGGCCCACTTTTGGCATAGGGGCCTGCTTTATGAGTAGGGAAGTCCTTGAAAAAGCACTGTAGCTAGAAGGGTTGAGGGACACTTGACCTTTTAGATGATGAACATTTGGCTTCTGGTTCTGGTCACTGGAAGCTAATGTCATGTGCATCTGAGCTTCGGAGGCAGGAGGGTCCAGAAAATTTGGAGTCAGCACTGCATTAGGTGACCCTCCTGACTTAGCAGGGAGGGGCTGCGGGCTTTTGGATTCTTCCGTGAAAGTGGTTTGTGTTTGCTGATCTTTGTACTGGTGCCCTGGCCACGAGCCAGAATACTGGAGTACTCTGTGTTTCATGGGGTGAATGAATCTGAGGTCATCTGTTTGTTTGTCTTCTTCTGGTTCCCCCAGATCTTGTTTTTCAAACTCTGTTCTCCCAGCCATGCTTCCTGTGAGAGCTTGCAGCTCCAGGTCGGTGGAAGACATGCTCAGCAGACTTTGTTCTTGCAGAGCTGGGCTCTTATCAAGCCCATGCTTCTTATCAGCACTCTGTTTTAAGTCATTGTTGTTCGTATCTATATCTGGCAGATGTGATTCTGATTTCACTGGGATAGAAACCAAACAAAATATCGTCTCGTTCATTTTTTTCTTTGAACTTTTCTTGGTCTTAATCCCAGTTTCAAACTTTTTGAGCTTGGTTTGGGTTTCACAGGTACTCTCGCCCTGTGGGTTTGGGGAGGAGGCTTGGCTTTCTGCTTGTCCATGTTGGCTGTCTCTCACGTCAAGCCACTGTCCTCTCATAACACAGTGGTCTCTTTGGTCAGGAAAGCCACCATTTTCTCCATCCCTGGGGAGCTGGCCCCATAGCCACAGGGGGCTGGGATCGGCAAGGGCAGGGCCTCTCTCTCTCTCTGATGCAGGCATGATGCCCTGTGGGTTTAAAACAGCACCATCATGATGCATGCTTCCATGAGCTGGCTCTGGGGCAGAGACTGGACCAGAGTTGTACAATTTCTCATCCACCTTTGTTTTGTCACAGAAACCCTGGGGTTGGGCCAGTTTAATATGTCGGATCCGTGGATCGTCAAAGGGAATATACTGAACAGAGCCGTCGTAAGCAGTGATGGAATGGGGCTGTTTCAGGAACTCATTTCCAGTCCCAAGGGAACCAGAAGGAAACTGAAAGCTGGCAGCAGCTTCCACAATTGGATGATGGCGACCATCATACACATGCCTGGGGGCCACATCCTCCCCATAGGGGTTTGTGATGTGCTGGGGTGGCGACCTATATGATGGCGGAGGCACGTACACTGGAGGCTCCAAACCAGAGTCAGGCAGGCCGACCTCCTGCCTGTAGGAAACACTCAGGTCTGCCTGTTGGCTGTCCAGATGGTCGCTGTTTTCCACTCCCGCCCTGGAGTGTTGGTGGGAGTCATAGGAGGGAGGCTTGAGGGGTCTCCCAAATTTTGGCCACAGTAAGGGGACAGAGGAACCACCCTTCTCAGGGTTCCTTGTGGATTCCAAATTTGGTGCACAATCTGGAGGGTAAAAGGGCATTCTAGAAACATCTGGTAAATACCCGTCACTTAACGGAATTTCCATGCAACTCAGGCTCTTAGGGGAGAGAACTCTAGGCAATGACTGGGATTTCCTTTTACTTTGAGAATTCAACACCTGTTCTCCTTGCATGAATGGGTACAGATCTTGAAACAGTTTCTCCCCATCACCATCAGACATCTGTCTTCCTAATTTCCTTGTCTGATTCCAGCTTTCCAGGCTTACATTCTGCCACTTGTCAGGGCCTCCCATTCTCAGCTTTTCTTCCCAAACCACCTTCTTCATCACATTCTCTGTCCTTCCTCCAACTTCCCATGAACCCTCTCTCGTGTGGATGGGCAGACTATGGGCTTGGGTCACTCCTCTGACCTCCAGGTCTTCTCGGTCTCTCGGAGTCAGCAAGCCACCGACCTCCTGTCCTCTTCTCCAATAGGCATGGTTGTGACCACTTTGGTGCTGAGAGGACCACGCCAGCCTGGGTTGATGATAAAACCTATAAAATAAGAGGCACAGAAGTTACACCAAGGGAGGACACACACACTGCTTCTGTGACTGGTGATCCAAGTCAAATGTGGTAGAGAACTTTTGAAAAATAGATCCCCCACTAGGGTACTTGTCAACTTTAAAGAAAACACATCCCACTAATTATGGCTGGAAGGCAGTCACATGTTTTGCCATCCAAGGGCCTAGGAATGGCAGCAACAGGCTGCCCACAGACATTAGGACACTGGTTATACTTGAAAGATGTCAAGGCCCTTATAACTTTGAATGCCCAGGGGAACAAGGATAAACCTGAGGGCACTGATTCTCAAGTGTGGTCTTGGGCCCCTGGGAGTCCATTCCCTGCTCAGTCCAGACCACTGAGTTCTGGGTGAACAAGTCTGAGAATCTGCTTTTCACAGGCCCACCCTGTTGCTGTGGTTCTTAAACTTCAGTGTGTAACAGGAATCCGAGAGGGTTACTAAGGCCCAGGCTTCTGGGTCCCATCCCCAGTTTCTAATTCAGCAGGCCTGATGAGGCTCCATAAAGAACATTTTTAATTATTATTTAAGTTTCAGGTGTATAACATTATAAGTAAACATCTATATACACTACAAAGCTATCACTTCCAAAAGTTTAATCACTATCCATCGCCATATAATTGATTGATCCCCTTCCCACCTTTGGCTCACCCCCAACCCTCTTCTCTTCTGGTAACCACCTGTTCTCTGTATCTATGAGTTGGTTTTTGTTTTCTCTTGTTTGTATATAGAAACATTGGAATATTACTGAGCCATAAAAGAAAAAGAAAATATTTCATTTGGGACAACATGGATGAATCTTGAGGGTATAATGCTAAGTGAAATTAGTCAGAAAAAGGCAGACACCACATGCTCTCACTCATATGTGGACCATAGTGATCATTTCTAATGGGCCCCAGGTGATGCTGGTGCTGTTGGTCCCAGCACCTCACTCTGAGAATCATCACTGCCTGTGGTTGTCAACCATGACTGCGTGTTAGAATCTGGAGGGACTTCATTGCTCCTGATGCTCAGGCAGTATCCCAGCTCCACCACGTTAGAATGGGGGAGGCCTGAGGGGGACTAGGCATCAGCATTTTCCCAGGTCCCCCAGGGATTCCCAGTATGTGGCTGAGACAGAACCATGGCTCTAGCTCAGTTCCCACACTTCCCTCATATGGGCTCAGTAAAGACACACATTACCAAGTCTCTCCCCCTGGAAGTCAGTGGGTTAGGATTCAGGCAGCTGTGTGTGTGTTTTAAATCCTTATTGGAGGATATGTTTTCATTGAGTTTTAGAGAGAGAAGACAGGGGAGAGCAAAACATCAATGTAAAAAAGAAACAGCTATCAGTTGCCTCCCATATGTGCCCTGACCAGGGATTAAATCTGCAACCTAGGCATGTGCCCTGAACAGGAATTGAACCCGCAACCTTCTGGTGTACAGGGTGATGCTTCAACCAAATATTTTTAACAAGCACTTCAGGGGAATTTTCCCTTCAGACATGTGAGAAATACTTCCAGGGCTGACTCTGAGACTGAGAGGGGGCTCTGTTCATGGGCAGAACTATATACCAGGCAGGAAATGGTAGCACAGTCTGGTATAAATGCCAGCCTGGCTCCAGGTTGCTGTTCACCACCTGGCTGTACATTAGAATTTCCTTGTGAGCCTTTGAAAACTGTCAATGCCCAGGGCCCACTCCCTTATATTTGGATCTAATCAGTTTATTGAGGAGCCCAAGACCAGTATATTTTAATATCTCCTCAAATGAGTCTACCATGCATCCAAAGTTTAAAATCACTGTTCAACCCTAGCTGGTTTGGCTCAGTGGATAGAGTGTCAGCCTGCAGACCAAAGGGTCCCGGGTTGGATTCTGATCAAGGGCACGTACCTAGGTTGTAGGCTCCTCTCTGGTCCTGGCCCTGGTTGGGGCTCATGCAGGAGGCAACCAATCGATGTATTTCTCTCACATTGATATTTCTCTCTGTCTTTCCCTCTCTCTTCCACTCTCCCTAAAAATCAATGGGAAAATATCCTCGGGTGAGGATTAAAAAATAAATAAAATAAAATAAGATCACTGTTCAAATGCAGCTGAAGAAAAAATCTGAACACAATTATATTGTATAGAAATATTAAGTGACTGCCTACAAACCACCAGAAATTAGGACTTTAATACAGAAAAACCATTAACTGAAAGGAAGTTTGGGGCACTCAATTATTTTGATTAACCACAGGTCAAGCAGAAAAAGTTTCAACTCTAAAACTGTTGTTTGCTTTTAAAATTATAAAAGTAATATGTATTCATTGTTGAAATTTTGGAAAAATATGGGAAAGTAAATTACCAAACACTACTTAAAATGGTTCTATCAAGAGACAGTTATTTTGATATGACAGTTATTTTCTAGTCTGTGTGTGTGCAAGGATGTGGATTTTCAAATAGCCTTAGTATTCTAGTAGGCATCTGTTTTATGAGAACACTAGCGGCCCAGTGCACGAAATTCGTGCATGGAGGGGGGTTCTTCAGCATGGCCTGCAACCTCTCCAATCTGGGACATCCCTCTCACAATCCAGGATGACTGGCTCCTAACCACTCGCCTGCCTGCCTGCCTAATCACCCCTAACCCCTCTACCTGCCGATCTGATCACCCCTACCTTGCCCCCCTGCTGGCCCGATCACCCCTACCCTGTCCCCCTGCCAGCCTGATCACCCCTACCTTGCCCCCCTGCTGGCCTGATCACCCCTAACCTCTCTGCCTGCCTTCCTGATTGCCCCTGCCTCTGCCTGCCTGCCTGATCGCCCCTAACTGCCCTCCCCTGCCGGCCTGATCTCGTCCCTAACTGCCTCTTCCTGCCTGATCGCCACTAACTGCCCTCCCCTGCCAGCCTGATCTCGCCCCCAACTGCCCTCCCCTGCCAACCTGATTGCCCCTAACTGCCTCTGCCTCAGTCGCCACCACCATGGCTTTGTCTGGAAGGAAGTCAGACGTCTGGAAGATGGCTGGTCGACCCAGTATAATTAGCATATTACCCTTTTATTAGTATAGATTATATAGGATAGGATTGCTTAAATGGGGGGAAGCCTTTTTTCAGCAGGAGGAGATGCTCTTGGCAGACAAAAACACATAATCCCTATAGCTGGACTGATAGCCAGCCATATGCACTATACTGCCAAACTGATCATTAAAAAATTGAATCACTTTCTTACACCTTACACCAAACAGCTGTTGCCCTTAAAACCCCTCCTCAGCCCCCACCTTAGGTTCTGCCTTCGCAGTTCACCCAGAGTAGGTTCTGATTGGTTGGTTTCTATGCCAATCAGCGTCAAAAGCTCCGCCTCCGCTGAAACCGGTTTGGCTCAGTGGATAGAGCGTCAGCCTGCGGACTCAAGGGTCCCAGGTTCAATTCCGGTCAAGGGCATGTACCTTGGTTGCGGGCACATCCCCAGTAGGGGGTGTGCAAGAGGCAGCTGATCGATGTTTCTCTCTCATTGATGTTTCTAACTCTCTATCCCTCTCTTTTCCTCTCTGTAAAAAAATCAATAAAATATATTTAAAAAAAAAAAAGCTCCACCTCCTAGGCAGCCATTGGCTCCTTGCAGTTCATCCAGATTTGGTTCTGATTGGTCGTTTTCTATGCCAGTCAGCATCTCCAGGTCTATCTCTGGGCCTGATCATAGAGGTGAGGCTGATCAGCAGCTGCCCCAGGCTTCTGGCAAGCAGGCTGAACTGCTGACCTCTGGGAGAGAGAGAGAGAGAGAGGCTTGGCTGCTGGTGAGGCCAGGAGAGAGAAGCAGGGTCTGATCACCCTGCTTCTCTCTCTGGGCCTCGCTAGCAGCCACTGCCACTGCTGATCAGCCCCGCCTCTCTCTCTCTCCGAGAGGTCAGCAGTTCAGCCCTCTTGCCTGCTGTGTGAGCAGCCTGGCATTCGGTCGAGCCTTCGGTCATTTTGGATGTTACGACCCTGGCTCTTTATATATATAGATTTCTTACCACTTGTAGTACCAACAATTAAACATAGCTATTACTATGTGCTAGGTTCATACTAAGTGTGTTGTAGACATAAACTCACTTAAGCTTCACCAGCATTCCTTTGAGGTAGGACTACTCTCATTTGTATTTTACAAAGGAGAAAACTGAGGCACAAAAGTTAATTTGTTTAACATTGATTGGGCATTTATGCTGTATCAAGCACTCTGCAAAGCATGCCAAATGAATTCTTTCATTAACTCTATAACCACCATTATTTCTCCCTTTTATATATATATAAGGAAACTGAGGCACAGAGAGATTAAACAACTCTCCCAAATCACACAGCTTGTAAGTAGAGGGGAGAAAGAATTAAAACCCAAGAAGTGTGACCATAAAGCCCATTCAGTTAGCCACTGTTTTACTTCTTCCAATGTAATGAAAAATTCCTCAAGTGCATAATTTTAACCTTTTGCACTCGGATGTCGAGTGTGACTCGACACGATTAGCATCGGTAGCAGCTCGATGAAAAAAGCAAGCGAGTGCAAAGGGTTAATGGATTTGTATTCTACCATATGTCTATGATTTACTTAACCACTGTTGGACATCTATGTAGATTACATTCTAAAGCACTTTGAGAAAATTATTATTCACATACACTAAACATGTGTCAGATTATTACTTAGAATGAATCCTTAGAAAAGGGATGAGTAGCAGAGCAGGGACATTATGTTATTCACATTGTCAAATCCGACCTTAGATTAGCCACTCCCCTTTACCTTTCCTCAGGTGGTACAGAGGACAGCTGGCCTTGCTGAACCTTTCCCATCTCTGGTTATTACCATCTTTTCTTTTTTATTATTAAGTAAGTGAAAATAACTTCTCATTGGTGTTAATTTGCATTTCTTTGATCATTAGTAAGGCTCATGTTTTGTCATGTGTCTACATGTAATTTGTAGTTTCAAACAATTTCTACAACACAGTCCACTTTTCAGCTGATAGCACGGTAGAGTGAAGCTGACAGGGAATAGGGAGAAGCTCCTAGGCCACGAGTTCTGTGCAACCGCAGCATGTAAAGGCCCAGGAACGGGGCAGCTGAGGGGAGTGGGCTGTAGGAGGTCTATTCCCAGCAAATAAGCAGAAGGCTGCTGTTCTGCAGGAGCCTAAATGGTAAACGAATAGTAAAAATCTATTATTATTATTATTATTATTATTATTATCATTATTATTACTATTATGTTGGAATCACTTCTTTGCCTTAAAAAGTGAGGGAGTTCTTCAAATCCTATCTCCATTACCACCCCTGATAACTTGTTAAGCATCCATTTAAAGTAAGGCTGAATTATGGGTTGAAAAAGTAGAAAATATTTGAAATCAACTTGAAAGAAAGCATTTGCCACTGAGCAGCCTAAATGCTTCTGCATTTACTGTCATACACAGTGCAAGCTGTCTTAACACTGGGCTTGGCTAAAGGTCAATTTCTTTGTTGCTTTTGTTGTCATCAAAATTAGGTTTTGAACATTTAGGTTTTGGGTACTTAGCAGAACACTTCATGGGTCGGGTTCTATAAGGATTGGTCATTGCATCGCAGCAGGGAGAGGGGCTTGCACATTCCCCCCCCCCACACACACACACACACCCCTCCCCACTCAGGTGAGCCAGCAATCACAGTCCAAAGCTCTGGAAGCCATGGTCCCTTCCCTTAGGAAATCCTCTGTGACTCTCACCCATAGCCTGAGAAACACTGTAGAAGATGAACTATTTAAAAGTCCTCAGCACCTACTGGCTATAGGGTTTTAGACTCCATGAAAGTCCAAAGGCAAGACAAAAACTAGAACTTAATAAGTTTCAATTGTCACAGATCCAAATAAGTGAGAGTGAAATAAATCATTAGGGAGTATGTGGTTGACGCCCTCCATCAGAGTCTCCTTTCTTGCCTCTGTCCTTTAGCTGGCGGTGAGTGGGCTCTGTACACCACACAGCTTTAATGAGCACCATTCGTGCTCCTTACACTCTCACAAACATTTTCCTGGGATGCACAACTTTATAAAAGAAACCACATTGCGTGGCTTCTGCTCATTTTCTCAGTGGGTATTCTGGTTTCTCGGTAAACACGTGGTGGACCTAAATGCCAAGAGGTGGCTGAAATCCCAAGGTGGTACTTGTCTATCTATGTGCCATGAGCATAATCAGAAGACAAAGAGACATAAACAGGACAAGAATATAAACAGACTGCAACTACCAACACAAGTAATGTGGCAGTTTTCTTCCCCTCCCCCAAATCTTACATTGTCACCTTAACTTTGTCAAAATACCATATACAACTCATCAAAATGGCTAAGCATCTGGGTTAAACTTTTTCTATTTGCACAATGCACCTAAATCCCAATTTAAGGAAAACATAGGTTATCTGGGAAATTTTAAGTAATCTATTTAAAAAATAGTTCATATGACATAGAAAACTAACTATAAAGCATTTATTTGATAAATATCTATTTTGTACCTAGTATGACCCTGGCTTGGACAGGCACAAGAGAATCCCACATGGTGATAGTTCTGATAAATTTCTCCTTCAGACAAATTACCAAGGGTAGATATTTATTGGCTTTGATATATAATGTCTATTACCAGATAAAATGTGTGCTACCTGAGATGGCTTCAAAACCAAGATTTTTTTTTCTAATATCTTTGAGGAAATATGATCAAATAAAATTTTTCTTTTTAAAAAATGAGACTAATAATTTACATTTAAAAAATATTAACAATGGCACATTTTACAAAAACACAGTAATACAGGGTGGGAAAAAGATAAGGAAAGCAGAGTGGAATGCGATAGCCCAAATAAATTGTGTTGACAAGTTCAATGAGACAAACAAGGTCTTTATACAGAATTCCTGGGAGAACAGGACAGAGAGAGACAGAAGTTACACTTGCGAACAACTCAGTGCTTTATCACAGAAAAGAGGCATGATACCAACAAAACAACCGATAAAAACAGTTTGGAAAATATTTGAAATATAAACATGTGAAAAACAACATGTCTAAAGGAAAACAGGTAAACCTAGTCACTGAATATATAAAAGCTAATGATGAAAAAATTAAGAAACATTTCCGTTGGTTTACGTGACTCATTTCCAACCACAATATTGCCTTTCTTTTAAAAGTAAAAGCCTAGGGACCCAGGTAACAGAGACTTGGCCGACAGCAGATGCCCCCTCACTGCAACAAGACTTGATGGAGATGTCTTGCACCCATGATCCGGGGAACTGGGGTCTAGGATATCTAAATCCAGCCTAGCACCAGGAATGCTCAGGGCCTACTCAAGAAGGCAAATAATCCTCTCCACTAATAATTACAGGGTAAAACAAGATGGTTGTTAGAGTATTAAATTTGACAGTAAAATAGTAGTCAAGTTTTCAGACTAATTTAAATTGGCCAATCAAAATAAGCAAATACTCTAGAAAAATCAATTGTACTGGACAAAAAAGCTGTTACTAAAGTGTTAACTAAAATTTTTATTGGTAGTTCATCTCATGGTAAAATTGCATAACATATAATGAACCTAAAGCAGTCACATTTTAGTGAAAAAAAGTAAAATTTAAAAGCTATCAAGATTACAGCATAAAATTTCCAAAAGCCTCCCAATATTTAAACCAAAAAAGGGGGGATAGTAGAAGAATATCATGTAAGGAAAAATATCCTGCAAATAAATTACATCTAGAAAATTTTTACTTTAGAAAATTAACTTTCATTTGTAATGCTAACAGCAAGTCACCCAGGTAAAACATACATGGTGTCAAAACAAGCCAAAGGAAAATCATTTGGGCAAAAAAATGAAAAAGGATCGCAAGTCAAATTTATAGAAAATATTCCTTTATTAACTTTTGGTCGAGAATATGTTTGTATATTTTCAGAAAACAACTCCGAGACATGTGGATTCCTGCAACAGAGAGGAATTGACAGGAGTGCTCCAGCCATGAAGTCAGAAGAGAAACAGTCCAGAGATGGAATACGCTGACGATGCCTTGCCATACTAGCAGTCAGCAGATATGCGTCACTGCAGATTGCCCAGGACCAAACCAGAGAGGATCGGACCTGCAATACCACCATTTGTCCACCATCCAGAACTGAAATATCATTGCTGTTATGAACACATTAACAACTGCTGGACATAGAAACCGGGACTCAAAAGAACTGTTGGCCCAGAAGGAAACTCACTACAGACTGATTCATTTGCCTCTCAGCATAACCATTATTGCTTGTCTCATTCTCAGTCCCTATAAGTGTATTCCTAGTATCACATGAGCTCACTCATCTAGGGGAAATGATGAACAACATAGACTGAAGAACAAGAACAGCAATGATCAGACTGTCAGACCTCAGAGGGAAAGTAGGGGAGGGTGGGGACAAGGGAGATAGATCAACCAAAGGACTTGTGTGCTTGCATATGAGCCTAACCAATGATCACGGACAACAGGGGGAGGGGGGCTTGCGTGTGGGGGGGATTGGGAAGGGAACGGGGGGAGGGGGTTGATGACAAATATGTGATACCTTAATCAATAAAGTAATTTTAAAAAAATGGGGGTATATTAAAAAAAAAAAAAGTAAAAGCCTACTTAGAATGGCAATATTTGAATGACTTTAACCATGGTTTCACACACTCCAGCATTACCTTCTCAGTGGACTCCAAGATCCTTAGTTGCTGTACCAACTTGCTACATCTAGTTCTGTGCCCGATTGCCAGTGGGGATGGGATAGATGCCCTCCCTCCTCCATGAACAAAATCCTGAATCTAGTCCCCTTGGGCAGACCCCAGAGTCTAATCAGCTCTGCTTCCCTGTGAGGCCTGGGTGGAGTGTGGGAGGCCCCACTAAAGTGGTCCCAGGCCCAGTGACTTCTTCCAGTTGCAGGTCTGCCACCTAGCAAGATGCTGGCCCTGCCATCGCCTTCAAACTCTGGTATCACGTCCTGGACCAGGGTGGGCTGCAGCACCTCACTGCAGTCATTATTTCAGAAGGCGCTCCCCTCCAATGGGTCAGTCAGTATTACCCAGATGCACAATCTGAGCATAAAGGTAGCACGTGCCACCTAAAGAACCTCACACTCCTCAAAGAAGCTCTCTCCCTCTAGGCGGGCAGAGGTATTGAGACATCTCTTTAGAGTGAGTCATGTTCACCAGCCCCAGTGTTAGATGTCTGACATATTTCTGTGATAGGGTCAGCTACCTATTGCTACAGAACTTTCTCTTAATGCTCTTTGTGCCGGAAGCCTGCTATTTGATTGTTCAGCATGCCTTGGTATATTCAATATACTATACTGTGTAAATAACCCTCTATATAAAACATCATCTGTGTACCATCATGATGTAGAGGCCTCCTCGAGCCTGTGGAGAACTGAGGGTCATGTCAGACCAAGGGCACCCATCAGTGGAGACTACTGGACTTGCAGTTCACTGCAGGTAAAACGCAGGTGAAAGTCGGGGCAAATGCCTTTCTTCCCTCCTTCAAGATGTGGGCCTCCTCATTTGAGTGCTTGGTGGCTGCACCTGCATTTACCACAGGTTACTAATCACCTTCTGACAAATCTCCAAGCTTTAGGGAGGAAGGCCTTATAGATAAGAGTGGAATGAAAAGACGGTGCCTGCAGTCAGGCCTGGGAGATGGGAGGGGGGAAACCCGGTGAGCATGTAGCCAACCCTCAAAGCCAGTCAAGGCTGTGGCACTCGCACAAGGCCATGAGGCCATGGGGGACTTCAAGATTTCAATGCACCAGCAGGGAGCAGTGTGGCAATATTGCCGGGAAAGAGTGGGCATCTGCCCTGGGCACTGGCCAGACGTCGTGGGCTCAAATGCCAACACACCACGTCCTAACTGTATGCCTTCTGCAACAGACTCCACCTCTCTCGGCCTCTGATTCTTCATTTATATTAAAGAGATGGTAATAATTCCTTTATTTTGAAGTTTGTTGAGAAGATTAATGAAATAATACATTTAACTGTTTAGCAAAGTGTCTAATATAATAAACTCTTGTGTGTAGTTATTATTACTATTGTTAATCCAATGAAAATAAATTCTCAGTGGAGTACATAATTCTGAAACTCTTTTCCTCACATCATCCAAGGAAGAGGGTGAGGGGCACAGAGGAGAGAGGAGAACTGTTTGTCTCAACATGGTGATTATTTTAGATCTGTATTGTCTTTCACTAGGTTGTAATCTATAGGCCTTCACAATCACAGGAAACAATGATATAGCTGACTGTCATAACAGACTCTGTCCCTCCGGTGCTGCCTGGTCTCTGAGGAAGAGCTACACCCGTTTCCACAATGATGATGTAGAACAAACCAATATTTAGCTTATGACAACAAAGCAGGAAGAGCAAACTACGATTCACTGTCTCACATATATCCAATAGGTAAGGCAGATTATTTCAGTATTTTTCTATTTTTTCTTTAATAAGGATAGATTATATTTTACCAAGTTAAAATATCTTCACTAGTATAGTCCATACACTGTCACCATAGACAATAAAAAAAAAAATCACATCCTAGTTTCTCACTTCCCTTTCATGTTTCTATCACCACCCCTCATTTTTATATATTCATTCATTTATTCAATGAACATTTATGGAGTTTTCTCTGTGCCTCTGACCCTCTATTCTTTGGAAGGTAAGCTTAGAGCAGTGAAAAGCAGGGGAGGCAGCCACCAGAGATGAGTAAACCAGAAAGCCTGTAAAGAACCAGTCCACATTCTCTCCATAGACAGACAAGGACACTGCACCCAGGGGAGCTAACTAAAGTCCTGAGGTCCCACAGCTGGTACATGTCAGTGTGTCAGCTAGATTCTTGTCTAGGCTCCTTGTACTTTGTTAAGAACTCAGAGGGATGCAGTTGACTCTTGAACAACCCAGAGGTTGGGGGTGTCAATCCCTCTGTGCTCAAAAGTCTGAGTATATGTTTTACTTACCAGTCATCCCTTGGTATCTGCTGGGAATCATTTCCAGGACCCATGTGCATACCAAAGATGGTCAAATCCCTTCTATGCAATGGAGTAGAACAGGCATACCTTCAAACCTCTGCATCCACAAATACTGCTAATCAAAAATACTGTTTTCCATCCACAGTTGGTTGAGCCTGCATTCACATCCACGTTGTTCAATGGTCAGCTGCAGTCATCTTTGAAACAAAGTGACTGGAACTGAAGACCCACTCGGTTCGTTTTTAGACCCAGGTTTCATATTTTCACTATTCAGTGTCTCTCATTTGGGTATTTCCCAACTGGCTAACTAATCCAATGCCCCAGCTAAAGAATAAACTCAACACTAATAACTCTCCTCTTGGTGATGACACGGCTACCAATACAAATGAAGCTCTAGGCTGCGCTGCCGAAGTCTTCCCCTTCTGGAAGTGCTTCCTCATCACTGCTCTCCCAGGAGTCTCATGTTCCAAGGGCCCGACCTGCTTCCTGCTGGGAAAAACTGATGACTGTAAAGCAACATAAGAGTGTGTGCAGGAGAGAGAACTAGGGTCCCGGCACTTCCAGGGGTTCACACTGCTTATGAACAAAAACAACGCACCTCAGGAGAGGGCCTACAAAGAGACAATGGGAAAAACAGGAGGTCCGAACCTTCATGTGTGCTTATGAGCACAACAGCTCAAACAATTCTGACTTTTCTCTGTGAAGTGGTCAAAATAACAACACCTAACACTTAGGATATGAAGCAAGCAGCCTAAAGACAAGTAATGTTTGTGGAAGTATGGTTTTGTAAAGAGAAAGAGCTACATAGAAACAGATGTTAAACTTGCAGCATTCCTTTTTTGGAAAACCATTATAAGCAGGATATGATTTGAGAGAAGCTTAAAAAGCCTCTGAAAGTTAACTGTTTACTATATCCAGTAGCACTGGCTAGAATGGATGTTTACTGATCAAATATAAACCTCCCAAGATGAGACCCCAGGTCACTACCACATCAGAGACTCTCCTAGATTGCTCTGTCTCTAATTAGTTACAACTGCCGCTGATGGCAAGAGATAATTACAAGTCATTCTCATGGTTAACTAACAAAAATTTTTACCAGAATTCCTGGGGCTAAGCAGAGAAGAACCTATTATGGTGTCACTTTTAGATTCAAATCTCTGCTTTGTTACTTTATTTTACAGTTTCCTCTGATTATAATATTTCAAAGGAAACATGAAGGAAACCGTGAATGCCTGATAACAGTCTTTTATATAGTTTAATGGTAGTTGCGGCTACTTGGATTTTAAGCAGCAGTTTCCTCCACATACAGATAACAGCTAGCTTTTCTCCTTTGTCTCCTCTTTTCCTCCTTAGTCTGTGTGTGTGGGGGTGTGGGTGTTGGCAAGCAAGCCTTGGAACAAGATAGTATGTGCATAAATAGTTAAACTTAGTGCAAACTGATGGACTAAAAGAATACTTTTCATTATAATCTTTGAACACAGATGTAAATAGAAGCTTTCAGGAACGTCCTTTTTGTATTGCTGGAGAGAGGACAGAGATGCCACTTATAAGATGCACTCAATAAGTATCTGTTGTTGATTGTATGGCAAAAATTAGGACATAATAAAAGTCTAGCATTAAATGATTTGATCTATAGAATGCTGACTGGGTGCTGTTTTACAGACACTCCTGGTTTTCCAGCTATACACGCAGGATTACCATAGTGATGTCTGACATGGCCTGTGAGGTTTTTTCTGTAGCGTGTGAAGGACTTTCTTGCAAAGCCTTCAGGCAGTTTCAGCATCACAACCTGTTCATTGAGAAAACTTAGGCGTGGTTTAGCCTCTAGATGAGCTCTATGGAGTCAGTGATGCAAAGGGGAAATGCCAAGTCTTCAGAGCTACTAAATGAATGGTCTGTGAAGAGGACAGGGTTGAGGGTACATAGTTAGCACCCCACCCAGCCTGGAAACTGCCCTCATCTAGAGCCCCTTCACCCATAATGGATAAAGCTCAGACTCCCCTGTCCAACCTCTCTTCCCCTATCCAGCCCCTTCCCTGCTCCCAATGGCTGGCCATAGCATCCCCACACTGCCCAAAACTATGGATTCTTTCTCTCAAAATTCTAAGAGAAATGGGCAGTGATCATCAGGGGCTCTGGAGTTAAACCATGATGTAGAAGCAAAAGGAGAACAAAAGTCACCGATTGTGAGCCCAAGTTCCTGGGAAGAGTAACTGTCTGTGAAGGAAAGAGGCTGGTCAGCAGAGGAGGGAGAATGCAGGGAGATGCAGAAACAGCAGCATTGTGGGACAGAGACCCAAAGAGCCCCCCCAGGGGGCAACTCCAACCCAGAGAGACATCAATGGACCAACTGTGGCTCCCAGCTTCCTCATCCCCACATGGAATGAGGCCTGTGAGTCTATGTTTCCTCCCTGTGGATGGTCCATGAGAGTTCCTATTACATTCTCACAACAACTGCCTCCTGTCCACTCAGGTGGGCTCAGCTTCCTGCACCTGCAGACTTCACCGACAAAGGAGACTTTACCACCAGGGCTAGTGGGCCTGCGGGAGTTTTTCTGAGTCAGTTACTTCCTCATCCCTACATTTATCTGCTCATCCCCCAAGAGTTAGTGGGTCCAAACAAAGCCATCAGCACTGCTACCTCAACTGTCCAGCACAGAAAGCTGACACGCCTCCTTTCACAATGGAACCTCCCCAAACTAGGCTCACACAGCTCCTCTCCCTGGCAAAACCTTCTCCATCTCCCATCTCACGTAGCCAATGACCTGAAACACTCAGCACTTACACAACTGCCTTGCCATAAAAGGGCTAGGTTTCATCCAATGTATTTCTGAAAGATGTTTGAGTGTTTAATAAATGCAAAAGTCTTTAACAGGAATTAGCAAAATCAGAGATGAATGAGAATGGTGTCAGCCCTCAGGAAGCTGACGATCCTGTGGACTAAGAGAAAGTGTTGGAAGAACACAGGGGAGAGTAACTTCAACTGGAGGAAGCTGAAAAAGTCAAACTGGTAAGGTGGGTTTCCGGGGAAGATGGGGAGAGGGTTCTGGGGGCTTCTGGCCAGGGCTTAGAGAGTGGGGAGCATATGGTTCCCCGTGTGGCTGACACCCTGGAAATGGAAGAGGACATAGGAAAGACACGTGTGGCTCAGAGGAGGAGGCCTGCAGGGCGCATGAAAGAGCTGGGGGTTGGCAACGCAGGCAATGGGGCCAGGAAGGCGCCTGGGCAGGGAGTCGCACAATCAGGGTCAGAGTCCATCATTTGTGCTTTGCTTGTAAAGTTACCAGCCCTGAGACGGCCAGTGCAACACGCTGAATGTAGCTTTGGAAAACAATAGTTCTCTAGACATCAGTTTGGATAAACAACTGTGTAAAATAAGAATGGACTCTTGGTCCTGGCTCCACTGCTTGAGCGTAAGAGCTTTTTAGCAAGTTCAGTCAGTCCTTCACCTCTCCTCACAACAGAACTGTCATTCTCGGCCCATGTTGGGTGTTCGGTATCACGTGATCTAATGATCCTGGAAGCTCGAAGCATAGCCTCTTCACAAGTTAGGAAATACATATCCTGAATGTTTGGAAATCTGGGTAAGTCTCCATGTCTGCATTCTTTTTTTTTTTTTTTTTTAAGTTTTACTCAATATAACCAGCCCTTACATAAACTCTGTTCTAAGATGATGTTAAATATCAGGGGGAAGAACTAAATCCTGACCATTCTCACCGCACTCCAGATTATGGGCAATCCCAACTTCATTTATGTACCCCTGAGCACCGTACACAGAGAAGCAGAGTGATGTAGGTGTTTCTAACTTAGGGGTGACAGGATGTATTCCTTACACAGCTCCATACAGGAAAGGGGCATAGCTGGGCTCTGAGAACAGTTTCACATCCATTCGAGCTGTTGGGAGGGCAGAGGACAAGGAAGTGCGAAAGGACGGTCCAGCACTGAGCAACTGTGAAAGGCACGCAGAGGACTGAGTGCCCCTTCCAGACAGGGCAGGCCTCACTCGGCCCCATGCTGCTGCAGAGAAGCAGCTAGCAGCCGGCCTGGCAGCTCCCCTCCACTGCTTCCAGTGGCCCATGCCAAGTCACCGACATTCTCTGGGCTTCACGTTCTTTGGCTATAAAATAACAACATTGCCAGCATGCCTACATCACCATCCTGCCAGAATAAAACAAACCGACTCTGTCCAGCCCCTGGGTCTTCCAAATAACTATGATGGTCATCTTCCCCGGGAAGTCAGTGGGGTGCTAAGGACGGCTGCAGTGTGGGGACCCACTCTAGGGTGGGCCTCAACCCACCAGAGAAACTACAGGAAGGAGAGGCCCTTGTGACACTTCCCAGTCACCTTGATGGCTTGGAGTTGCACAGGGCCATTCTGAACCTCACCTTCCCCCCACAGACCCAGCAGGGTCCTATGGGACAGGCCAGGCTGCAAGGCCACCGCTGTACTCATCCAGTGACTCAAGGCTGGGACCTGGCCCGCTATCATTTATTTACCCAGATTCAGAATTTATGGAAGCCAAAGTATTATTGGTTTAATTTTCCTTTTCCTTGTTTTTAATTTTTAAGCTGTTAACTATTAGCACCTATTTATTTTCTCCCAAAGCACATTTTTTTTCTGATGAGAGACAATAATCCTCCTTCTGCCCACCTTCCTGTTCACCTCCTGTTTTCAGTTCTCTATTGACTACTTAAAAACAAGCCAACAAATAAAAGACATCATTTCATTACAACCCAACTCAGCTGGTCTCTGAGGCTTTAGGCACTGTCACAGATATCTGTAAGCATGTATTATGCATTTTCTCTCTCTCTCTTTTTTTTTTAATTTATCTTTATTGTTGAAAGTATTACAGATGTCCCCTTTGCTTTTTTCCCATTGACCCCCTCCACCCTCCACCTGCTCCTCCCAAGCCTCCACCACACTATTGTCTGTATCCATGGACTATGCATATATATGCATATAAGTTCCCCAGTTAATCTCTCCCTATGCATTTTCTCTTTCAACCCTATAAGGCAACCTTCAATCCCAAAGCTAGAATACACCTCCCAAGTTAATCAGTCAACCTCAGAATAGGGGGAAGAGGCCAGATCTGTCAAGATCTCTGTCATCTGTATGAATACATCCCAGAGTAACACGAGCCACTCATCTGGGCACTTCACTGATGTCAGAAGGAAAGACTTCTGGCAGAGCAGGTGATGCCCAGACACCTAGAGATCCCCAGGAGCCTGCTACCACAAAGGGGCTAGAAAGTCCTGAGCAAACTGTGGACAAGGTTGGGAGCCACACTGCCCACACAGAACTCTAAAGTGGATTCTATCACCTCCCACTCAGGGAACCCAATTCTCACCTCTGATCTAGACCTTCAAGACTGGGGGAGACTGCACACAGCCTACATGGCACATGCATTCCACAGCCATGCATTCCAGGGATTCCACAGCCACTGTCAGTACCTCGTTAGAAACTAAGCTTTCTGCTTCTCAACAGTTGTTACAATGGTGGGAAGAATGAACTGAATCCATGATTATACAATAAATGCCTCGTATGCCTAACACTGTAACAAGCTCTTTGGACCCTGAAATACAAGGCAGAATATACAGATAAGCAAATCTGTGTTGTAGTAACTAAGCTGGCCTAATTCTCAGCCAACGCATCCATAAGCACCCTCTTCCAAAGGTCAGGGAAATGGCTCAAAAGAGACTTAAGCTCAAGAGAGCAATGGACACAAGTGTGATTTGTGAAGGGCAAGGTTATATGAAAGTAGTTTCAAGTTCTTTTCCATTCTGGGTTCCCCCTGACCTGGTTCCATCAATGATAACTCTTCCCCTTAACCAGAGAAATGGTCTGACTTGTCCACACAAACCTACTTTTACTACACTGGGCATGAAGAGGGGTGATCACCTTCACTTTTACTTAATGACCAAGGTGTCAGATGCTCTGAACTATAAGAACAAAATTCCTCCCACTTTTTGCCTGAAAGCTGTCAAACAAAAAAGATTATTTCTGTAAAAAGGTGGCTTCTAACCATTAAAGGCTAGTTCAGCCCCTTTAGACTTATTCACTCCCCTTTCTGTGTGCTGGTTTGTTTCCCTTAAAGACAGGTCCATTTCTTGCCAGTTACATTACAATTTCATAAGATGCTCAATACAGGCAGAGCCCTCCTTCCCTGGTCTGAGCCTGGTCTCAACACAGCATTAAAGACAAACAGTTTTATGAAGTGATGACAAAGGTTTCCTCTAGGTCAAAACGGCTTGGATGAGATTGCAGGGCTCCTCTCCCATGCTGGCTCTGTGGCAAGCTGCCGAAATTCCCTCTTTTTTAACCCTCCTATTCCCCCAGCCAACCCGGCCTTTTCTGTTGGTGTAAGCAAACACCCATAGATGCAGCTATATTCAGATGGGACCCACACTGGGGCCAGTATGTGTGCAAGGGAAACATGGCTCGGGAGCCAGTGGAATTATATGGATACATAAGGAGAAAGGTGTTCTTCACAAACGGAGGGGAACACAAGCCTCTTTCAACTCTGTATACCAAATACTGAAACATCTTAGTGAGAAAGCCTAAAGTACTAGGAATGTGTGCCTGACATAAACTAGCTTTTCCAGAGTTTTTAAATGATTCCTAGCTCAGGCAATATCAAGAAATTACGAGAGAAGAGAAGCTGAGTACTGAAATGCAGTATTTAGCAGGACAGAATTTGTTTCCTCACCACTGCCTGTTGAAGGCCTACTATAGCCTGGCCCTGTGCTCAATGCTACTGGAACATCCCAGTACCTCAACAGACAGCAGCGTTCTTGTCCCTCAGCCTGTCCCCGCCTGACCCCAGCCAATTATAAGGAGTGGATGATTTTATTACATACCTACTGCCAAACCCCAAGTCAGAAGAACATGGTGGGTGCACACTTACCCCTCCTCAGACATCCTGGCAGCAGAGGCGCTCTGGGGCTCTCCTCGGGCTCTCAGTGCATGGTGCTCATTTTCAGAATCACTCACATGTCTTGTCCCCAGGGACGCCTTACTGTGTAGGAAGGCAGCAGGGGCATCCTCACATCCGTTCAGCAAGCCATGGCCCACTCTCTCCCTCGCCCTTGCTGGCGGGCGACCCTCATGTGGTGCCGGAAGATCTCTTGACAGCTGGTATCCATGAGAAATCAGGAGGTCTTCTACACTGTACATAATGCACTGGCCTCATCCAAGCTCAGCGACTGGAACGGTCGTCATGGCAGAACCCACACTGAGGGGACAACAGAAAGTGTTCATGAGGACTCACTAATTCTCCCTGCAGCCGCGTCTGATATCACCTCCTCCTTCACCCTGAACTAGACCCTGGTTATGAACGCAGTGCAGTTCCTGCACAGAAGGTGTAGGGATGGGGATTGCTGCCTGAAATGATTCTCTGTCTTATTCGAGTGGAGAGCATGGGTGAGCAGGGGCTCTGTAGGGTGTGGCGCTTATTCTGAGGACCCGTCGGATGACTGCCTCTTGTAGAGGAGTCCAGATTGGTGTCTGAGCAATGAAATGATTAACAGTGTCCACCATCCCTTGCCCCAGTCATCTGAAAACAACAGGCATAAGGAGAGAGGACAAAATAAATACAGACTCAGAAGCTGCAATTACTACTTGGTATTTCTAAAAAGAGCAACTACTAGTGTCCAGCTCAATCTTATTATACTTCCCTGCTTTCATTCTGTAGACATACCTTTCACTCTAAAAGGGCAGCACAGGACCTTTAATCAACATGGAGCCATGACATACTCGAGCATGATACACTGAGCAAGGGCAGCTGCCCCGGGGAGGTCAACCAGCTGCTGAAAACAGATCTTAAGTTGTGAGGCTCATAATAAGAAAACATGTGACACCCTTATCAAGCATACACACCCAACCCACTGTACCATCCAGTACTTCTCCTTTCCACATTAAACTTTTAAGAATCAAATTTCTCCCCAATAAATCATGGAGAAACATTCTACATCTCTGGGCCAGTGGTGTCCACATCTGAGTCCTGCTATGGTACATGAATTCATGGCAGCTACTTCCCAGGAATAAACTGTCCTCAGGCCACAGTTAAAAAAAAAAAAAAAATATATATATAAACAAAACAAAAAAAAATACAGGAACCTGCATGAAAGCATGTGTTTTTGAAAGCAGGTGGGGCTGCCATGTTTCTTTTTATACAAGAGAATCTTCTTTCCTAAGTCTTCTTGTTGTTAAGAGGGTGGAAGGTAGTTTGGTCAGATGAATCTGAATCGGGCTCCCCAGACGTGATGCTGGCCTGGGCAAGAAGCACACCAAGTCCAGGCCTGTAAGAGTTGGCCAGCTCCAGCCCCACTTCACTGGTGGACGGAAATAGCGCTGCAGCGGCCCCTGGAACAATGGCCAGGAAATGCCTGCTGCCCGTGTGCAGGTGAAAGGAGACACGTGTGCTTCCTGTCGGTGGGGATTCTTAGTGAGGCATATGATTCTTCTGACTACGCGTGTCCTTCCTCCTCACCACATGCTGGATTCCAGCAGCAGCAAAGGCTCGGTTATCAGCATGGAGTGTATGAGACTTTGGAAGGCTATACTTTTCTATGAGGTTCCTATATCTTATGTGAGGTTGACAAGCTCTGGCAGTTGCTGCACTAGTAGAAAAATCTCCATAGCAATTCTGCCATCCCTGACACTACTGCTGCATGTACTTTCGGGAGTTGTACAACTCGGGTCATTCACTTGGAGAGAAATGGAAGGACCAGAGAGGCAAGCACTTGCCCTTTCATTCAATTGAATAAGTCATTGGACTACAGGCTGCAAAGGAACGAGATTCCATTACAGACAGGACTATGGGGACACAGAGGCAAGGTTAGGAAGGTAGGGTCTTTGTTTTGTTTGATGCTACACCCTCAGAATCTGGCACATAATATGCTCTCAATAAATAATTGTTGAGTGAATTCACAAATGAGAGAAAGGGACATTTGAGGTAGGTTTTGAAGAATGATTAGGAGTTCACTAGATTAACTGCATGTGTATGTGTATGAGAGGGTGAATTGACATTTAAACTAGATTTGGGGTACAATTATTTCAGTTGTAAAGAACTAACATTAACAGAATCCCGGTAGCCTAGACCAGGGTCCCCAGACTCATTGGCTCAATGTCATGATCAAATCGGCACCACAGTTAAAGTTAGAGTTTACTAGTAGGTCTTGTGACACTCACCATTTCTTTCTCTTGCTATGTCAGGCTCTTTAAAAGCAAAGTGCACTGCACTTCAACTAGCCATCACATAGATTGAGGGACATGCCAGTGTCCACCAGAGTTGGTTGTTACAGTCCATTGTTAGAGTGGTAAGAAGTGAGTCTCACAAACATGTATGTCACTTATTTTCCTTCTGGGGTTAGGTAAGTTGGGCCATATGGCTATGTCTGTATGACAATCATACTTAGCAAACCCTTAAACGGCAAGATAGCCCAGATCAAGCCATAAACATCTTTTAAAGATTCAAACCCCTAAGAGCCATAACTTGACCAATAGGTCTGATAAAAAAAGCATATTGATTACTGGAAAGTCCTAACTTTTTCATTTCACAGAGGCCAGAGCTTGTGGGGAGCAGGAGTACAAAGTGTGCCAGCTTCATCATGCAGGACTTGGAGCCCCCGGGAGAGGAGAAGAGGGGAGGGGATGACCCATAGGCCCCATAACCCAAGTAAGTGCTCCCAGTCACCATCCAACCCTTTGCCTCACATTCTTTACTTTCTCAGTCCCAACTCAGAGCCTGGGCTTCTATCTCATCTTCATACCGACACTAAACAGCAGACACAGACTGCTGAACAGCCACCCTGTTCCTCTAACCTCTGTCATATTCAGCTTAATTTCTTCAGCATCCTTTTCTACTTAAGATGAGATGAGCCACCTCACTAACATGTCAATTATAGCGGCCACCAGGAGGGGACATTGGGGAGCTAAGGAGAAGCCAGGTATCCAATGAGTTGCTGGACTAAAAGATGGCCCCTTCTGAAGTTTCTTTCCAATCCTGAAATACCAGCACTCTACATCAACAGCATTTTATTTGATCACCCATCCACCACCTCAAAGGGTTGCTGGAAAGACACACTAAAAAGGATAAATGTCAGTTATTATAACAGCAGATTTCACAACTTGACAGGTATATGTGCAGCTCGAACAGTACTGTTTCAGGTGTGATCCTTTTGATGCCAGCACCAGCTACGATCCCTTAGCAAGCAAGTCATTAACCACACCAAAGCTCAGTTTTCTGGTCTGCAAAATGGTGATGCCACTATCTTCCTGTCTCACCAAATTGTTTTGGGGGCCAAATAAGAATATGTAAAAGTGGAAATCAGCACACAAATAGAAGATTGTGGGTTTATTATGTTACAATAGCTCTAGTTTGTCTCTCAAGGATTACTTGCCTTATGGAAATCTTATACATTAGTTATTAATTTTAATGATGTAGCTTGGACCATCTCCTAATTCATTTGGTACCCTTCGGATGTCACTCTTGATTTGCAAAGTCATGACTGCTTTCTAGCACCCATCTCTTGTCTTTTATGAACAGACTTCAATTTCCTTCCAAGTCACTTAAAACAGTAAAAGCTATTCCATATAGTCCAAAACATTAGCACATAATTCCTGAATGCCTATAATGCACCAAGCACTAAAACTATAATAATGAATAAGACATGATTTTTGCCCTTGAGAATCTTATTGTTTTGCTGTAGAGACGGTTGGAAAATTGGCAAACAAAACATGGCATATGCATGTATTAGTGGCAGAAGCTAGCCACCTCTCCAGTGTCATAGCACTGTGACAGAGATAAGAACGGGATGATGTAGAAGGGACCCTTACCCAGTCTCAAGGGGACAGGAAGGCTTCTGGAAGATTGTCTCTAGGCCAAAAAAATCCCCCACCTCAGGGTAGATCTGCACAGTAAGATCACCTGTAAGGATAATTTTCCAGCCACTTCATTTAAGACATTTTTCCTTTGCTACTTTTTTGCTGTTGCCTTGTACCAAATACTCATTGTGGAACATCTAGTAAGAGTGGTTAGGGCTGTGAATGCGCCTCATTACAGTCTCAGGAAAGGAACGGACTTCTAGCCTTGGCTGGGCCCGAACACAATGACAAGAGACAATGAGCACACTGTAAATGTCATGTTCATGCTGTGAATACCTAGAGACATTTAATGCAAGAGAAACATTTACCACAAGAACAAGCATGAAGGCACTGCTGCCTCTCAAAGTGGTGAGTTCCCAGCTGGGAGGTTCTTAAGCAGAGGTGAAGGGAATGGATTTAGAACCTGATTTCTTTCAACAGCCACCCATTGAAAGCATGTAGATGCACATCAATTGAAACATTAAAGAAGTATGCACCCTCACAGCTTAACACATTCTATAACACTTCCTATTCTATTACATTTTTAAAAATTATGGTCACCATCCACGAAATTTCATGGTGCTCTAGTGTGTCATAACCTACAGTGTGAAAAGCACTATTATGAAAATCATTCCTACACCGGTTGGGGGCTAGACTAGACGACCTCTATAATTTCAGCAAGTTCAAAGACCTTATCAACCTATGAGAAATTCCTTGATCTAATAAGTTCATCGCTCTGTTCTCAACAGCAAATACAGCTGTTCTATCATATCAGAAATGTTCTTCCCAAGAAAAAGCATAGCTACTAAGTGAAACTACTTTCCTATCCTTAAGAACAGAAAAAGAAAAGAAATGAATCTCCCGAAGGGAAAGTACTGTCCCCTGCTGACTCTACCTATGACCTACCAGCAGCTTGACACCTGAGGCCTGGGAACACCGCGTCACTGGCAGACAGAGCAACCAGCACTGCAGAAGCAGAGGGAAGTCACAGGTCCCTGGAGACAAATGGATATGCATTGCTGCCACCTTTATTCTTCTTTCGTTGGCTTAAGTCAAGACACAGCTTCTTGTTTCTTTTTATTTCACTTTTGGTCTTTTCATGTTTCCCTACTATAATCTTGCTTATATCCCTAAACTCCACCATTTCAAAGACAAAACTTATAAAGTGTTTAAAAACTCTAGCACTACAAGAAGAGCTGACAGCCTACTCAAAGGGACACTTATGCTAATGGATCTAGTTCTCTGGGTAGCGTGTGTTCAGCTGTTTCTTCTCATCTCGGTGGAAGGTGATTGCAGACTTTCTCCTACATCAGCGATTTTCAATCTTTTTCATGTCATGAAACACATAAACTAATTACTAAAATTCTGCGGCACACCAAAACATAAATTCTATTTTTTTGCCGATCTGATAATAAAAAAGTAGGTATAATTTTGATTCATTCATACCAGATGGCTATTGTTGTATTGGCTGTTTTCATTTGACAATCTAAGGGAAAAGAGTCAGGTACTGCATGTTTGAAAATTCCTAGTGGCACATCAGTGTGCCTGCCATGGTTCACCGGTTAAAAACTGCTGTCCTATACAAATGTAGAGAGGGTGGCAGAGCACAGTAAGAAAAAGCACGCACTTTGATGTCAAAATGACCTAGGTTTCCATCCTGCCTTTCATTTTATAAGTGGCCTTTGTCAAGTTACTTAACTTCCAAGCCTCGGTTTTCTCATGGGTAAAATAGATGGGCTGCCACTTATTCCAAGGAAACCTATGGGGCTTCTAGGAGCTTTAGGATATTAGGATAGTAATTTCTAATGGATTTTGTGGTATTACTTGATTTAACTAGAAATAAATCAGAGCTAGGCCCAGCCACCCACTCAGAAAATGTCTTGCCTGGTTGTACAACTTGAGTTGAGCAAAACAAACCATTAGATTGAAAAAAACTATTTAGGACCATACATTTGACCTGTGAACAACATGGGTTTGAACTGTGCAGGTCCACTTATATGTGTATTTTTTTCTAATAAGTACTGTAAATAGCCTTAGCCAGTTTGGCTCAGTGGATAGAGCGTAGGCCTGTGGACTGAAGGGTCCAGGTTCGATTCTGGCCAAGGGCACATGCCCGGGTTGCGGGCTCGATCCCCAGTGGGGGGACATGCAGGAGGCAGTTGATCAATAATTCTCTCTCATCATTGATGTTTCTATCTCTCTCTATGTCCTCCTTCCTCTCTGAAATCAATAAAGAAATATTTTTTAAAAAAGTACTATAAATATATTTTTATCTTCTTTATGACTTTCTTAATAACATTATCTTTTCTCTAGATTACTTTATTGTAAGAATACAATATATAATACATACTAGAGGCCCGATGCATGAAATTCATACAAGGGGCTAGGCCCTCGCAGCCCCAACTGCCACCACCCTCTGCGGGGTGATCGATTGCAGAGCCCCGTTCCCCAGCCCCCACATTGATCACCCTGCAGAGAGTGGTGCCCCGGCTGCCTTGCGGCCCCACCCACCAGACACTGGTCGTTCCAGAAGGTCGTTCCACCTTTTGGTCTAATTAGCATATTAACTCATTATTATATAGGATAACCTACCAACTATGTCTTAATTGACTATTTATGTTATCAGTAAAACTTCCAGTCAATAGTAGGCTATTAATAAAGTCTTTTGGGGATTCAAAGTTATATCTGGATTTTCTCTTTCTTTCTTTAAAAATATTTTTTATTGATTTCAGAGAGAAAGGGTGAGGGAGAGAGAGATAGAAACATCAACGATGAGAGAGAATCATTGATCAGCTGCCTCCTGCATGCCCCCTACTGGGGATCAAGCCTGCAACCTGGGCATGTGCTCTTGACCGGAATTGAACCTGAGACCTTCAGTCCACAGGCCAACGCTCTATCCACTAAGCCAAACCAGCTAAGGCTTATACCTGGATTTTCAACTGTATAGGGGGTAACACCCCTAACCCCCATAGTTTCAAGGGTCAACTGTTACAGAAAGAAGAAACACTGGATTTATAAAAATTCTCTTTTATGGAAGAAAGATTCTGTGCTGAGTGTACAATGCACAGACAAAGGGATAAGATAAATGCAAACACTTTTTTTCTATTCTGTTATTAAAATGCTACTTACAGAGAGAAACCAAGATGGCAGCATAGGTAAACACCTGAACTGATGCCTCGCACAACAATTTCAAAACTACAACTAAAAGACAAAACGGACATCATCCAGAACCACAGGAAGGCTGGCTGAGTGGAAATTCTACAACTAGAAGGAAAGAGAAAAGCACACTGAGACTCAGAGGAGCTGCGGAAATAAAGGCAGAGGTACGGAGGCGTGCACGCAGAGAGGGCTAGAAACTGAGTATGCAGCTGGCTTTCTCAATCGGGAGGGAGACAAAAGCTCCTGACTGCTCTGAACTCCAGTTCTGGGTGAGACTCTGGGGACCCAGACTCATACGGGGAGAAACTGGACTGTCTGGCAGTGGGTGAAACTCAAGGGCAGCTTTCTCTCAGAGGTGCTTTCAGTGATTACCAGATTACAGCAGGACACTGAGACCCAGGGGCCTCTTAGGGCAGGGCTGACGGGAAGCCATAGCTGTTTGCTCCGCACTGAGACCCCACCCCATCCAAACTGAGTGCAGAGGCTTTTGCATATGAATGGCCTGGTCCTTTGAATTCTAAACTTACCTAATAAACTACGGCTGAGTCAGTGAGACCCAGAACATCCAAAAGAAGGCCCAAGGCCCCACAGCAGCTTGGGCCTCATCTGGGCACCTCCAAAACCCAAACAAAGAAGAGGAATCTGCAGATCTCTCCATAGCTCCTGTTGGGTGGCCTCAGGCAGAGGCTAAATTAGCACCTCCTTAGAGATCCAAGAGCCAGTGTACCCAGGGGTCAGAGTAGGACCATCCAGATTACAACTCCTCAGATCCATAAGGGACACACTCAGGGGGCAGACTCAGTGAGCACCAAAGCCCCACTGAAGCAAATCTTGTCTCATAAGGGTGTCTCCAGCACAGAAGTTCTCCCATCATAGATACAGCTGATCCTCACAGTCAATTGGCCTGGAGGTCAAGTGCTCCCAGTGATACCAACAACAATCAAGGCTTAACTACAACAATACTGTGCACATAGCCCACAAAGGGGTACACCAAGAGTGTCCACCTCAGGTAACTGGGGAGGCTGAGCCACTGGGCCCTATAGGACACCTAGCACACAAAGCCACTCTATCAACACAGGGAAGCAGCCAAAATGCGGAGACAAAGAAACAGGTCACAAATGAAAGAAATGGAGGAAAGCAAACCACTGGATATAGAATTCAAAACCATGGTTATAATGTTTTTCAAGAATTTTCTAGAAAAGGCCGATAATTTTAGTGAGACCCTTGAGGATATGAAAAAAGGACCAACTAGAAATTAAGCATACACTGACTGAAATAAAGAATAATATACAGAGATCCAACAGCAGACTAGAGGATCGCAAGAATCAAGTTAAAGATTTGGAATACCAAGATGCAAAAAACACTCCTCTGGAAAAGCAAAAAGAAAAAAGAATCCAAAAAGTTGAAGATAGTGTATGAAGCCTCTGAGACAACTTCAAGCGTACCAACATCCGAATTATAGGGGTGCCAGAAGAAGAGAGAGAGCAAGATATTAAAAACCTACTTGAAGAAATAATGACAGAAAACTTCCCCCACATGGTGAAAGAAATAGACTTACAAGTCCAGGAAGCACAGAAAACCCTAAACAAAAGGAATCCAAAGAGAACCACACCAAGACACATTATAATTAAAATGCCAAGAGCAAAAGACAAAGAGAGAATATTAAAAGCAGCAAGAGAAAAACAGTTAGTTACCTACACGGGAGTACCCATATGACTGTCAGCTGATTTCTCAACAGAAGCTATGCAGGCCAGAAGGGAGTGGCAAGAAATATTCAAAGTGATGATTAGCAAGAACCTACAATCAAGATTACTCTACCCTGCAAAGCTATCATTCAGAATTGAAGGTCAGATAAAGAGCTTCACAGATAAGAAAAAGCTAAAGGAGTTCATCACCACCAAACCAGTATTATATTAAATGCTGAAAGGTATTCTTTAAGAAGAGGAAGAAGAAGAAAAAGGTAAAGATAAAAATTATGAACAACAAATACATATCTATCAACAAGTGAATCTAAAATTCAAGTGAATTAAAAAATCTGATGAACAGAATAAACTGGTGAATATAATAGAATCAGGGGCATAGAAAGGGAGTGGACTGACAATTCTCGGGGGGAAAGGGGTGTGGGGGGTGTGGAAAGAGACTGGACAAAAATTGTACACCTATGGATGAGGACAGTGGTGGAGGTGGGTAAGGGCAGAGGGTGGGGTGGGAACCAGGTGGAGGGGAGCTATGGGGGTAAGAAAGAGGAACAATTGCAATAATCTGAACAATAAAGATTTATTAAAAATAAATTAATTAATTAATTTTAAAAATGCTACTTACAAGCTTAGAAACTTATAACATAATTGAAGAAACAGTGAACAAAACAAAAAACAAGTAACACAGAGCTGAGACAGAGCTGAACCCACAATTCTCTTGTTTAACTCTATGAGACTGGTTTAATTAAATTAAATTCATGAGATGACACCCAAAGAAAAATGCTTATTACATGCAGTCTCTAATTCTGGTGGTTTGAAGGAGATGAGGTGGAGGAATAACAGTGCTAAACAGCCAAGTTTGCCTGTAGTAGATTTTCTGATTGATTTATAACATCAGTAGGTTTATATTCTATTACTTTTACCCCCCCTGAAGATACTTGTGATAGGTGGTAAAATACTCAAAATACTCTCTGGTCAATGCACAACAAATTCATCAAGAACATCTTCCAATTCATGGTTAATTTATCCTCCCCTGTACCAATAAACTCTCTACATACAAATAGAAAGTGACTGCTCTATAAGCTCAAAAGAGCAGCACACATGGAAGACAATAATATCAACCATCCATTGAACATCTGCAATGTGCTAGATACTCTGTTAGTTGCTTGGAACACTTTATTTCATTTTATACTCCAGCATACTTCTGGATGTATCTATGAAAGTCCCATAAGTGAGTCCAAGATTACACAGTTTATAAGTGCAGATACAAGATCAAACAAAGGTCAGCTAGCTTCAAAAACCATGCTACTATTTTAGGCTCATCCTTCTATATAGCAACAAAAGTTCCCACTTTACCAAATAATGCATAAATAAGAAAAGATAGAAAGCATGATGACATTAAATTGAAAAGCTGTATATTTAAAAAGAAGAAAAAATCTCCCTTATTCTCTGGGATTAGGATGGTTCTTCTAGCTGCTTCTTTCCTTACACACACCAAACACACACACACACATGTGCACGTGCACACATGCACAGGTTCAATGCCTCACTTGACTATAATGTCTTAGTGGCAATACTAGTATTAATTTCTGAATACACATAATTCACAAATATGCCATGCAATTGCTTCAGGACCTTCAGCAGACCTCTCCCATCATTTGAGTTTTCAGGGTCCTTGTCAGTAACATGTAGCCATCATAAAACCTATTATGTGAATCTGAAAAGCCAGACAAATGATATCTCTGCTAAATGGAAGAGGAGTAACTTTCAGGAGAAAAAAAAATGAATTCTAAAAGAAAAAAATTATCTATATAGAAATAGCCACTCTTATTTACATCATTAATAGAATTTGGACTTTATTGAGCAGATAATGGAAAACCACAAAGGTTTTGGGCAAGTAAGGGTAAGGCTGTTCCACAAAGAATGTAGCAAGAACGTGGACCGAAGTGGCCAGACCAAGAACAGATGTGTAGACAAGAAGTTACAAATCCCTTCTATAGTAATGTGTAGGGGTGGTAGGAGAGGGTTAAGAAATAAAGAAATAAGAAGAGTAATTATTAAGGGAAGAAGTAAAATGAATTTGAGTGTTGGTGACTAAGATAATGGTCTTTTCATTAGGAGAAGTAGAGAAGGCGGAAATAATTATTGGCCAGAGAAGATGACAAGTAATTTGATTTTGATTTAACCAACCAATTCCTACAAAATTTGCTTTACCAAAATCATTTTCAAATGGATCTTCATCAGATTACTTGTCCCTTCCAAAGACCTGAATGAGACAATTTAAAGCAATCTTATTGTGATAGATTTCTAAGTTCTTTAAATATTAGCCATATCATTTATATTCACATGGAAGGGATTTAGGAAAGTGTTAACAATCCATCAGCATTTAAGCATAGAGTTCAGTTGCCCACCCACTCACTGTAGGGATAAATTTCTATTTTCCCATGTTGCTCAATACATATCTGTTGTGTTGAATTGACCCCGAGACACTGCACAAGAGAAAAGGGAAGAACCTGTTTGAACTTCAGTCTCTTCCCCTGAAAAAAATAAAGTAAAATAAGAAGGTTGAATGAAAGGTTCTTCAGGGTCCTTCTAGCTCTAGAAATCTTCCCCCTTCTAGCCTGTTCTCCCTTGTGATGAACAGCATGCATTTCTATGTCAGCTGGCCACAGTGAAAAGAATACAGATTGTGGCCATGACACAAACAAAGCTAAATAGGTCATATGAAGATAGAACCTCTGACCTTGGCCTCGTTAGCTCCCGTACAGAGGCCAACCAAGAGAGCAGAGCTAAATGGCCACACACTGAGAAGAGGAGATGGGTATTGGGGGATGGGGAGAGGCCAGGGAGTACACACACCATCTAGCAATTCTCCATCCCAGAAGTTCCACAGCACAGGTGTTGCACTTATTCTTGTTCCACACTGAAAGTGCCAGTCACTGGGCTCTGTGCTGGAGAACATAAAAATACATCATAAGACCCGTCAGCACCCTTCCTGTGGATGTCATGGTCTAGGTGGTGTTATTTCAATTATGGGCATTCTTATCATTAGAGACTGAGACTTGTAAATGGTACCATTTCTTCCTCCCTTTCCATTTGCAAAAGTTAAAATATTTTATTCTCATATTTACAATTATAAGACTCCCCTTGACAGTGAAATGAAACAAAATATGAATAACCTTATTAAATCAACCAGAATTTGTCTTGCTTTTAAAAATTTGCCTAGACCACGAAATGAAAATTAATAAAGAAACAAATACCTCATTAAAAATATGAAACAAATGTTCACCCTCACCTATAATAAAAGATATGTAAATTAAACAAGAATGTCATTATTCACTAACCAATTATTATTTTTAAAAAACAGTATTTGTTGTTGGTGAGGGCATGGTGAGTTATGCGGGTTCTCCTTCTGTGGGTATATAAATGTGGAGGGTCATATGTAAATGGGAATTTCCTTTCTTAAAAGTGATTAATATGACCAATGGCATATTTCACAGACCTAGAACAAACTCTCCAAAAATTTATATGGAATAAAAAAAGACCCTGAAGAGCTGCAGCAATCCTAAGAAGAAGAAAACAATTTGGAAGGATCACAATGCCAGAGATCAAGCTATACTACAAAGCCACTATTCTCAAAATTGCCTGGTACTGGCACAAGAACAGACATATAGACCAATGGAACAGAACAGAGAACCCAGAAATCGACCCAAGCCATAATGCTCAATTAATATTTGACAAAGGAAGCAAGAGCATACAATGGAGGCAAGACAGTCTTTTCAATAAATGGTGTTGGGAAAACTGGACAGCTACATGCAAAAAATTAAACTACATCACCAACTTACACCATACACAAAAATAAACTCAAAACAGATAAAGGACTTAAACATAAGACGGAAACCATAAAAATCTTAGAAGAAGCCATAGGCAGCAAAATAGCAGACATGTCGTAGCAAATCTTTACTGACACATCTCCTAGGACAATGGAAACTAAAGAGAAAATAAACAAATGGGACTCATCAAAATAAAAAGCTTCTGCACAGCAAAATAAACCATCAACAAAACAATAAGAGAGCCCACTGCATGGGAGAACATATTTGCCCATGTTACATCCAAGAAAGGTTTAATCTCCAAAATTTATCGGGAACTCATACAACTTAACAAAAGGAAGATAAATAATCCAATCAAAAAATGGGCAAAAGACAACATACATACTTTTCGAAAGTGAACATACAGAAGGTCAAGAGACATATGAAAACATGCTCAAAGTCACTAATTATCCTAGAGATGCAAATCAAAACAACAATGTGGTATCATCTCACACCTGTCAGAATAGCTATCATCAACAAATAATAACAAGTGCTGGTGAGGATGTGGTGAAAAAGGAACCCTCGTACACTGCTGGTGGGAATGCAGCCTGGTGCAGCCACTGTGGAGAACAGTAGGGAGTTTCCTCAAAAAATTAAAAATGGAACTCCCATTTGACCCTGTAATTCCACTTTTAGGAATATATCCCAAGAACTAAGAAATACCAGTCAGAAAGAATATATGCACCCCTATGTTCATAGCAGCACAATTTACAATAGCTAAGATTTGGAAGCAGTCTAAGTTCCCATCAGCAGATGAATGGGTTAAAAAACTGTGGTACATCTATACAATGGAATACTATGCTGCTATAAAAAAGAAAGAACTCTTACTATTTGCAACAGCATGGATAAACCTGGAGAGCATTATACTAACCAAATAAGCCAGTCTGAGAAAGATAAATATCACATGATCTCACTCATTTGTGGAATATAATGAACAACATAAACTGATGAACTAAAACAGATCCAGAGACATAGAAGCATTGAACAGACTGTTGAGCCTCAGAGGAAAGGCAGGGGAGGGTGGAAGTGGGAGGTGGTTAAGAGATCAACCACAGTATTTGTATGCATCCATCTAAGCATAATCAAAGGACACAGACAGTACAGGGTGAAGACACGTGCTGGGGTGGGGAGCTGCCGGGGAGAGGTCAATGGGGGGAAAAGGAGATATATGTAATACTTTCAACAATAAAGAATTTAAATTTTTAAAAAAGTAATAAATATGTCATTAAATCTTTAAAAATTTGAAACACTATGGATGAATCTCACTACTTAGGATCCATCCTAATGAAATAATCAGAGATATACACAAAGTTGTATAAGGATATTTATCCAAGTGTTAATTATGATAATAAAATATTACACTAAATGTCTATTTAAGGGATGGATCAAAATTCTGGTACATCCACATGATAGACTATAATATGTATACACACATATAAAATTATGTTTTTAGATACATAATGGCACAGGGAATTGTCTATGGTACCAAGTTAAATAATAAAGACAGGATACAAACCCCTAGATTCAGTGTAATACAAATTTCATTTATATACATATGTAAAAGGGAGAAAAACACTGAAATGAAAAATACCAACAGTGGTATTGGATTGTGGTGTTTGTTTTTTTTTAATGTTCTTATTTATATTTTACTAGAGGCCCGGTGCATGAAATTCGTGCACTGGGGGGGATGTCCCTCAGCCCAGCCTGCACCCTCTCCAATCTGAGACCCCTAGGGGGATGTCCAACTGCTGGTTTAGGCCCGATCCCACAGACATTCCTCTCACAATCCGGGACTGCTGGCTCCTAACTGCTTGCCTGCCTGCCTGCCTGCCTGCCTGATTGCCCCTAACCGCTTCTGTCTGCCAGCCTGATCACCCCCTAACCACTCCCCTGCCAGCCTGATTAACACCTAACTACTCCCTGCTGGCCCAATCACTCCCAACTTCCCTCCCCTGCCAGCCTTATCTTGCCCCCAACTACCCTCCCCTACCAGCCTGATCTCACCCCCAACTGTCCTCCCCTACTGACTTGATCTCACCCCCAACTGCCCTCCCCTGGCCAATTTGGTTCTGATTGGTTGGTTTCTATGCCAGTCAGCGTCAGAAGCCCCGCCTCCTAGGCAGCCACTGGCTCCTCACAGCTCACCCAGATTTGGTTCTGATTGGTTGATTTCTATGCCAGTCAGTGTCAAAAGCTTCGCCTCCTAGGCAGCCATTGGCTCCTCACACTTCACCCAGATTTGGTTCTGATTGGTTGGTTTCTATGCCAGTCAGCGTCTCTGGGTCTATCAACGGGGCCTGATCAGAAAGGCAGGGCTGATCAGCAGCCCCAGTGGAGGCCTGGAGAGAAATGGAGGTGTGGCTGCTGTCCAGGCTGAGAAAGAGAGAGGCAAGTGCTGATCAACAGCTGCCACAGAGGCTATGGATCAGACCCTGCTCTCTCTTCAGGCCTCTCTCCAGGCCTGATTCGCAGCCCCCTCAGCAGTCAGTGCTGGGTCACCAGGCCTGCAGCCATAGCAGTCAGTGCTGAGTCGCCACAGCAACCCAGCACTGACTGCAGGACTGACTTCCGGTTGGTCGAGCCTCCGGTCATTGTGGATGTGACGGACCCAGAGTTTTTATATATTAGCATTGTATTTTATACTTTTTTAAAATAAGTTTCTGTCATAAAATGTATTTTATGAGGTTCTGCCATGAAATGAACCTTATGAAATACCATTTTTCAGGAGAAAATCGTCAAATGTTGGCACTTTCATATACTTTAACTTAATATTATATCATCAACAGAAAAAAAAATTAAAACAAGGTGTTGCTTGGGTAGATTAGGAAAATATCTTTGAAAGTACATTACATATTTGGATGACTCAGTGAGAATAAAACAAGAAAAGAATAAATGGTTAAATCACATAAGGTTCTAAGGGCCTAGTAAATGGTGCATTTGTCTTATTTGCTACAAAGATTCTTAACCTGTTTCCAGCAAGCCTAAAATTACATGTTTTGCTGATAAAATCTAATACAAAATTACAAATAGCACTCTAAAGGTCTTGATTAGACATTGTTGCTCCTCTAGAGAACCTAAAACTTAGCTGTATTCACTGACATTCCATACTTAAGATGTAATTAGTCCCTCAAATTGTTGACAGTTCACTGAAAATATTTCTTCAACTGAAAACTTTTTGGTCTATGTTATGATTAATATATAACAAAGTACTTTCTTTAAACAAGAGGTAAATAGTCAAGATATAAAATGTACTGGAATGGAGCCTGTTGCTTAACTGATACGTGAATTTTTAACGCTTTCTATAGCTTTTTTTTTAATGATAGAACTATGTACTTTATTATTAGCAATAGTATTGTCGTTTCCCCTTTCAGTCTTAAGAGATAAAGAACTCAACAGTCCCAGTTTAAGTTCTGGGAGAGTAAGTTCTCATACAATGTCATTACCAAACCACACAGTGTGATGGCCAGCTTTGCTAGAGCCCTCAAGTTGTTAAAAATCTCCTAAGACAAAAAAAGCATATTTAATCTGTGAAGTAATAATTATAATAAGGCAATCATCATTGACTTGTTTCTATATGGTGACAAAAAAAACAAAAGAAAGAAAAATCTTGGGTCTAAGATCAAAAAGCATCCTGGAACCCAATCTTGCTGGGTTGGGTCGGTGTTAAGGCAATGATAAAGAAAAGAAACTTTATTCACTTCATTTTTTTCCACAAATATTATCTTCTCTGACTTTTCTGTCTTTTCCCCCACAACTTGTGTGAACACACTCCTTCTCTTTCACCTTTAAATTCTGTCGCACTTTATGCTTTGGGGACCTCATCACATTTTCTTGAGACCTCCAAGTACCTCCATTAACATTTCTGAAAGATTAGCAGTCATTAAGAAACGAACTGAAATTATATAAGATTTTTTAAATCTTCTAAAATTTTTGGCTACTTGAAAAAATAACTGTGAAACTTAATAATAGGTTAGAATTTAATTCCAATATCATCAAATATGTCACACTCCACATATAAAGATTCCTAAAACAGTCTATTAAACTTATAATACACTAGTTTTGTTTCCAAATATCTTTAGGATAAAAGAGCCAAGGTTTTATAAAAATCTTAAAGTTTAAATGATTTTATATAACTCTTATATTTTTGTTGATTTTATAATTACAAGAGTCATTTAAAGTTATTCTAAAAGTAAACACTACAAAATTTAGAGTTTAAGCAAAAGTAAAAGTTTCCAATAACCCCAATGAGATAACCAGCAATAACTCGTTTCTACTTCTCCAATCTTCTACCTATACATACAGTTTCTTGCATGCTCTTTCTGTCTCTGGCTGTCTTTCTTTCTTCCTTTTTTTTTTTTTTTTAAGTATATTTGTATTGATTTCAGAGAGGAAGGGAGAGGGAGAGAGAGAAACATCAATGATGAGAGATAATCATTGATCAGCTGCCTCCTACATGCCCCTCTACTGGGGATCAAGCCCACAGCCCCTGCAGGTGCCCTTGACCAAAATCAAACATGGGACCCTTTAGTCTGCAGGCAGATGCTATATCCACTAAGTCAAACCAGCTAGGGCTCTGTCTTTCTTTTTCTTCCCCTCTTAGAAATACATCTTGGTGTCTTTTCATAATAGTATCTAAATTCTTTTATTTACATAGATAAGAAATTAGCTTAAGAGGTGATTTATCGAGAAATAACCAATAAGCAACAAACTACAAAGATATTTAATGGTTATCTTTGCCAGTGTGGACAGGCTGTTTCCAACTCTGTTATCTATACAAAATTTTTGAAAAATATATTTAAAGGAAGTAAAGGTAGTAATCCAAATTTTAAATAAGATACCACAAAATCAAACTAAGATAATGGAGGTTTTAGTATCGAAGCAGTTCCTATGTTTTTTAAATGACACTTAGTGTTTAAAGCATTGGAGACTGATCTAGCTTCCCTGGGCTGCTGTCCTTGGCAAGTGAGTGTCCCTCACCATTCCTCAAGTCAGCAGGCCCTTGAAACGAAGCACAATAACAAGGCTTTAATGAGTGATATAACCCTTCCCATTCAAAAGGTAAAAGACTTCTGTTAAAAAAAAAGCAAATAAACCACAGGAATGGGTTCAGCAATAGGCCTGGAGGATTTCAGAGATACACCCCTTGATTATCAAAATAAAAATCACAACAGAACAATTGTTTCAACTTTATGCTATGTGTTCTAAACGGTTCTACAGTCTCCAGATTAGCTGGCATGGAGTCCCACCAAGCTCATGAAAAGAGAAACTCTGGACTCCTGCAACACGGTTGGTGTTTGCTGTCCTCCCAAACTAGAGGGCTCTCTCAGCAAGGACAAGGAGAACTTGGCAGAACCACACACTCCTGGGCTTCCTTTACTGGTAGTATTTCTCGGACTTTTTAAAATTTTAAGTTGCATTTAAAAAATCAGACTCCAAGGATCTTTTCCTATTTGCTTTTGTTGTTGTTGTTGTTTTTACTGAAAAATTGGTCTTTATTTATTCTCTTTATGGTATCACCCCTACCCAGTTACATTTTATAGCTACCATCTTCCCCTGGAATCTGTGACCACTCAGATGGGTTATTAAATTACTTTGATTAGCTTGTCAAACTAATCATTGAACACTTAGACATTTTAAGTTATGTTCCAAGGAGGTGGGAAGACAAAATTCTTTCTTTTTTGGCACAGGCTTCTTCCACCCACTGAATCCCCCTAAATCTCTTGGGCTTGCCAAGGCCCTGACCTTCCAGTCTCTACCACAGAGGGTGATGTTTGGCGGGAGAAAGATGCAGCAGGTTAAGGCTTCTGTTCAACAAATATTTGCTCACCCACTCCAATCAGAGTGAAACAGTTTGCTACACGCTGCCTGCCCAGAGTACCATTTAGAGTCCTCTGGGAAGCTTGTTCAGTGGATGGCTAAGAATTAGACACCTCATATCAAGGTAAATAGAAAGCCCAAACGCATTGTGTACATCATGGAAAACTAAATGAATTTACTGAACTCCCAATTTCACATGAAAACCAGCACAAGTCCCATGAAATAGAAGCTGAGTGTGATTTGCCAAACAAACCAAAAACCAAAAACAACTTTACTCACACCCTAGCCAGTTTGCTCAGTGGTTAGAACATGCGCCCTCAGACTGAAGGATCTCAGGGTTCAATACCAGTCACGGGCACATACCTCAGTTGCAGGCTCCCTCCCTGGCCAGGATTGTGGCCCATGGGGGAGGCAATCAATCAATGGGTCTCTCTCACATCCTCACATCCTCACATCCATGTTTCTCTTTCTCTCCCCCTCCCTTTCCACTCTCTCTAAAAATCAATGAAAAAAGTATTCTTGGGTGAGGATTAACAAAACAAACAAACAAACAAAAACCTTTACTCACCCTTGTGCTGTTGGGTGTCCTTAATCTAGTCTCTTAAATTCAAAAACTATCTGGCATAAGGCATCATTTTCTTGTTTTACTTGCACAGCCTGTGACCATTGAGTTTAGAAGTTTAGACCATCGAGTCTGCCCTTTCTGTCAAGAAAATACCTGGCTGTCTTTTCCCATTTCCCAGTCCCTTTCCCTATCAAGAATCATCTTCCAACCCTCACCCCTAACCCTACGGTTATCTGCAAATCTGAAAAGACAAAAAACCAGGAAAAGGAAAACACAAAGCTGCGGGGAAAACGTCCAAATTATGTGGTCCACACTCCTTCGTCTTCCTCTCCCAAGACCGGGGGAGGGGAATATGGGCCTGGGGGTTAAGAGGAGGGGACGCGGGGGGTGGCAGGGTGTGTGGGTGGCAGGGTGTGTGTGTGGTGGGGAAGGGGGGTGGTGATCCGCCTAAGCTAATTCCCCAAAGTCCTCTGCTCCTGGAGAGGTTGGATGAGCAAGACTAGGGCATGTCCACGTTGCGCTAGCACAAAGTTCCCGTTGTTATTATTATTTTTTTTTTTTCAGTAGTGAAATCAGCTTCTTTTTCAAACCCCCAGAAGAATCCGAGGCGCCCGGCTGCTCTGGCCAGTGACAAGGAGCAAGAGCAGCGCTTTCAGCTGTACGTGCCCAGCCTCACTGCAGTCCAGTCACCCAGGGAAGCCCTGGCATTCTGGGGTGACTTGACAGCGATCTGGGGTGGGGAGCTGACGGTGCGGGGAGACCCGGGAGGGCGGGCAGCTCCAGATCCCACAGACCGGCGGATGACGAGATTTACAGCACTCTCCGGCGGTGCTCTTTCCTTTCTCCCCTCTCCCCACCCCTTTTTTTTCTTTTCTTTTTCGCTTGACTACCCGCAGCTGGGGCCGGGCCACCCGGGCACTTGCGGGGAGCAGCGGCGATTAGTGCCCTAATCCCTAGTCCTGATCCGAGGGGCGGGGGGTCCCCAGGCCGGGCGGGGTCCCGAGCAGGGAGTGGGGGACGCGGAGGCCAGCTCCCAACGTCCCGCGGGCAGGTCCGCCACGGCGGGTATCGTGGGAACCCGGGACCTCGGGACTCGGAGCAGCGGCTGTCAGTTCCCGGGCGGAGACTCCGCCAAACCGTGGCGCGCGGGAGAGGAAGGGGTGGGGGTGGCTGGACTAGGGCTGTGGCGGAGACGGAACAGCGACCCTCGCCCTCCCGCCCACCCCCCCCCCACCCCCCAGCGCCGAGGGGCGATGCGAACCCTAACGCCAGGCGCGGCCTTCGGCGACGCCGGGGAACCCCGTGCCCCGCGTCCGAGCTGGGCACCTGAGGGGCTGGGACCAGCCCTCCTGGCGAGCCGGGGCTGCGGGACTGGGCACCGCCGAGGGTCTCGAGGAGGGATGCAGATGTCCCCCAAGGCTGAGAGCGGTTCGGACCCGAGCGACGTCCGGCTGGAGAAGTTGCGGGGCGAGCGCTGGAGGCTGGGGGCGAGGCCCGTAAAGCGCCGTGGGAACGGGCCAAAGGCACGGTGGGAGTCAGGGGTGAGGAGTCGCCTGGACTTACCGAGTGTCTCCCTCATGCTGCCCCGCGCCGCCGCCGCCGCCGCCGCCGCTCCCGCTGGCTGGGGGAACAGCGCGACCAGCCGCCCGCCGCCTCCGCGGCCCAGCACTCCCGGAGCCACCGCCCGCCCGCCCCGCCCACGGCCCGGCCCGCCCCGCCCACGGCCCGCCCCCACGGCCCCGCCCACCGCCCGCCCCGCCGGGCGGGTCACCTCGAGGCTCTGGCTCTTTGGGTGGGAGGGCTGCACCCAGACACAGAACCCAGCATGGGCCTCTGTCCCCGCCTGGATGGGTCGTGCTGAAGGGACAGGTGGGCTGGCCACCCTCTCCTGTCTTTTCCTGATATTTGGGTTTGGGCTTCTTCAACCCTGTAAGAATGTACACATACACACACACAGTTATACACAAAACACAAAAATACTCACGTACAGTCACACAGAAATGCACACACTCATACAGTCACACACAAACTCACAGACATATACAAACTCACACATACACAAAGACATGAAGCAGACAGACGAACACCTCTGTATACAGCACACACAGAAACACGTTGAAGGCATGAAGAGCAAAGCACAGTGATGGTGACAACAGCTTAGTGCTTGTGGTTTCCTTCTTTAAAAAAAAAAAAAAAAAAAAGGAAAGTGTTAGCTGAAGGCTGGAAGAGACCTCAGAGGTCAGCTGTGACAGATGAGAAAACTGAAGCCAGGAGTAGGATTTACCTAAAGCCAAGAGTAGGAGGAGGTCAATGGGCACTCTGACCAGAATGAGCATTTACAATCTCCCAACCACTCCGAGTTTCTCTTGCAGCAGAAATTAGACTGGTGCCTGGTCTGTTAAGAGGCAAAAGCCCTTGCACTTTGGAGAGCAGATAAAAGACATAATACGTGCAACTTTGCTGACAAGTTGGGGGTAAGGACAGGATGTTGGCTAAGTCAAGTCCATGGAGTCAAAAATGGATAGCAAAGCAGACTGGAGACCCTACAGAGCAAAATTTTAGAAAAACATTTAACCACACCATGGCTTTAGGGCTGTGCTTGCTGCCATAACACCAATAACACCAATAATATCTAAAGTTGTTTTCACTGTCACCCTGTCTTAACCCCTCATATATGTTATTTTCTTTTCATCTTTACCACAGTTCTCTGAGGTGGGTGGAAACTGGGACTCAGGGAAGCACATAATTACCAAGTTGCAGAATCTGGCCCAACACCCTTGTTCTGAACCCTACTATGAAGAATGTACAGTCGAAGAGGGCAAACAAACCAAACACTCTAGAGCTGGGGAGAAAAAAAGAACTATAATCAGGTGCCATGCTGTGAATTAGCTAGTGTATCTGAGGACCCCAGGTGGGAAGAGGGTCGTGGACAGCATGCTCCCAATTTGAGGGCTTCTTCCAGATGTGTTGCTTTACTTGTGTTAGCCTCAGATTCCTCTGCAATAAAATGGGGATGATGATGATGCTAACCTCCTAGGAAAGCCATGAGAATTAAATGAGATAATGTCTTTTACGCCCTCAGCACAGTACAGCAATTGTAGGAATGAAGGAAATGTTAGCTGCTGCCACTAACACTAGTGCTAATAGTGCTCTGTAGACCGGAGCCACCAGGGAAGGCTTTGTGGGAAGCACCTTAAAGGGTTGTGGTTAGGCAGAGACAAAGGGTATCATCTCCAGGCTGGAGGATTAGGATGAGAAAAAAAAAGGAGGGGGAGGGGAATTCTACAGCTTTTCCAGGAAATCGCAGTTATTAACAATGGTGACATTACTTCTTTTCATAAAAACATCTTTCGGGGATAAATTGTTTCAATGACATACAATTCCCGTTTGTCCTCAGTGAAATAGCTTTTTGAGGAGCACCTATATGTTCCCAGCACAATGCAGACACATCTGGAGCCAAATGTTTCCGCAAGATCATTAATCAGCCAGCAAATTGCGATTAGGATGCGTGTTTTCCCCATAGAACAATGTTATATTGTTGGCTTTCTGGGTCACCTCACAGAAGTTTTATAATGTAACTGAAATGCTATATAGTTGCAGTTAGAAAACAACATTGAAGCAATGCTAGGAACAAGTGAAAGCACCAGAAATAAAGCTTAAGAAGAAACTGTGTTTTAGCAGAAAGTCTGGTAAGGAAGGTAAAGAGATTGAAATACCAGATTCTGAAAAAGACAACTTCACAATTTTAAAGATTTATGTGGTTTCCTGACACTGGCTTTTTATCATGGAGCCCTCATTTAAAAATGTTTAGTTTCTCTCTTTCTTCAGTACTGATATATCACTAGCCTTGCTCTAAGGTTCTCCAGCCATGATGGAGGCCATTTCAAGTGAACAGCAGAATGGGGGAAAAATGAGGATAGAAGGAGGTAGTGGTGCTGGGTAGGAAGTGGAAAGGTGGGAGATTTTCTGAAGATTTGGGAGTAGAATTATGAAGAGGAAGGGGGACAAGTTTGAAAAGATACATGAGTAAGAGTGGGTGATTGTCTGCATTATAATGTAAGAAGACAGAGGTGAAGGGGATTGTGGTGCTTCCCCAAAGGAAGATAAAAGTTGGTGAGGAAACCCATGGAGCCATTTCCCACACAAATCACCAGTGAATAGACATGAGATGGTGGACATGAGACGTGAGAAGCCAACTGTGTGTGTGTGTGTGTGTGTGTGTGTGTGTGTGTGTGTAAAATCTTATGTCTTTTATGTGTACACACATATACAAATATACATGTGTATATTCTTATTATGTGTTGTTGTTGTTTTGTTAATCCTCACCTGAGGATATTTTTCCCATTGCTTTTTTTAGAGAGAGTGGATGAAAAGGAGGGAGGGGGAAAGAGAGAGAGAGAGAAACATTGATGTAAAAGAGAAACATCAATTGGTTGCCTCCCAAATGCACCCAGATATAGTGGGGAATCAAACCTGCAACCCAGGTACATGCCCTTGACCAGGAATCGAACCCTGTATCCTTTGTTGCAAGGGCCGACACTCCAACCACGGAGTCACACCAACCAGGGCTCTTATTATGTTTTCAGATAAAAGGACATTTCTTCCTAAGTCAGGTCTTTGTAACTCAGAAAGCACATGCGTAGGTTTTATCTTGACCATTGGAAGATCACATTCCTTCTAATCACCACCCACTCCCACTTCCATGTCACTGCAGTCCCTTTCTCCCACCTACTTGACTGTGGGAGATTTAAACACAGGAAAACACATTGACTGTCTATGTGATTTAAAATAGACAATATGATTTAAAACAACTTTTTGTGTGATGCTGCTAGAAATCCAGTGTTGCCTGGGAGCGTGTGCTGGTATCCAGCCCGGCCGGAGTGGCCAAATGTCGCCGCCTCTCTCGGAGTCCTGGAGAAGGGATTTCACAGACTCAGGAAGGAACTTGGACTATTGAGTCATGGTGCAGATGTGCAATGACCAGAGAAAGAATGCTTAATGGCCTTCTTTTGAAAAAAGACAAAACCCTTGTTTCTTTAACTTGCTGTCTTTTCAAGGATCTGAGAATGACCCTCCTTCCTGCTACAGAGCCCTTCCGTGATGACCTACTAGGTTTCCTTTAGCTGACTTGGATACTCTTTGATATTTTTCTTTAGTCTGAAAAACACTACCAGTTCTCTCTTTTTTTTTTTTTTAAATTCAAGTTCTTGATAAAACCTTGAAGTCTCTCTGGTTGGCTTATTCTAGAAAGTCTAACAATAAGGATTATAGAAAAACCAGAGAGAGTTTTATGTCAACAGTTGATAGTAAAACTTGTTTTTAGATATGGACATGTTGTATATTAATTCAGAGGTGATACTGCATAATTATTTTTAGCCATGAAATCTGTTTATCAAAGTGTGTTCCATGGACCACCTACTTCAGGGCTAACTGTGTACTCCCGGCCGGGGCGGTGGGGAGAATTAGGGAGGGGGGTGAGAGAAGTAGGGAGGGTGGGGGGGGACCCTGGGCCTCATCAACAATGGACACAAGCAGAATTTAATTTCTAATTCCTACAGCCTACAGTTGAGACCCTAAACTCTGGACTTGAACTACAAGCCCTGATGAGAAGCAGGGATACAGCTCAAGAAATAGAAATATTGTGTCAAGAGTCTAACAAAATGATTGGTACATAATAAACATTTTTTTAAAAAAACCAGTAGCCATGGACATCACTGTGTGATGATGAAGAGTAACACAGCAATGTCCCTCTGGAATAAGTTCATGAGGTGTTTATTAACTGTTCCTTAGAAGATTTGACACTTCCCAAACAGAAAACTGTATACCCCTGGGGGTTAAGAAAAGAATAATAAACATTTTTCAATCATATACTTTCACTCTAAGGAGAATGAATCTGTAAGTATTTGCTGTCTCTTTGTCAGCTTTTTCCTCCATAAGGCTACACATTAATGGAAACCAGCCTCTCCTAAGCCCTATCTCAACTCATCCGAGGAAAGGGTTGCTGTTTACTTGTGGTTGACAGAACATTCCAAATATCCCCCTGCTTGCAATCTACAATTCTTTGCCAATTTCATAAGGAAAACCCTGTTTTCCTGTCCTCCAGGGAATGACAGTGGCTGGCTGGAATCCGATTGGTACAAAGGTGATGCAAATGTGGTTTCCAGAAGGCAGTGGGATGGCCAGATACGGGCACCCAGGGCTGCTGTCTGCCAGCCATCACACATCAGCTAATCAAGAATCAACCAAAATTAACTTGAGTATTTTCTTTAACCCTATGTGAGTTTTTATTTAAAAACTGGGAAATATGTGAACAACCACAAAACAAAGTCACCAACATTAATTGAAAAAAAAAAAAAAAGCTTTCATTTTGGGATAAAAGGGCATATCAGTGTGTTATTATATCAGTGATAACAAAATACTGCAACACAAAAATGACACCAGGTTGGGAGGAAGAGGTGAGAATTACCTTTCATTTAACATTTCTTATATGTTGGGCACTTGGGTAGGCCTTGACTCTTCCATGTTCTTCTATGTATTTATTGCCAGGGTTGCAGGATTTTGAAGTTATGATTCTAGTTGAGCACTGAAGAGAATGTAAATCTGCCATATGAGAAATTCGCTTTCCATATCTTTGCTTTTTTGCCTCCGTATAAGTCCACAGCCTTTTGTTTAAGCTGCTAACATAGCATTGATCATGGTATACCTTGGATCTGCTTTATTGGCACACATATTTACTTCAGATAACAGATTCTGAGTTCCTGGTGGAACTGTTCATCCCTGCCCTAACTTTGTTTTGTTAGGTTCTGTATCTGTCTACTTGCCACCCATTCATTACAGGACCAGACTAAAGGCCACAGTGGTTTACAGCACCCCTTCAATCCAGAGCCGTACTCTGAACCACCTCCTTATCTACTCCCCCACACTAAGCCAATTATTTCCCTGCCCTAACTCAGGCCCCTTTGCCTCAAAGCCCATCAGAGGTACTCAAACCAGCCAATCCTAAGCTGTTTTCCCAGCCCCACTTTGCCTTTTCCACAGAGACCCCCCAATGGAGGCTAAGTTTTATGCTTTCCCTTGTGCCTTCCTGTCTCCTGACACTGGTGCTTCCCTCTGTGGCCTGCATAGCACTCCACGCCTCTTGTTTCTAGGGGGACTGTGAGTTGAAACTTTTCTTTCAATAGCATTAAACCCTCCATGTTGTCACTTAGTCACCTTTATAAATCAAGACCCGGAAACAAGTCAATTCCTCTGTTTTTCACAACCCAGCACCATACTTGTATTGAGATAGATAAAACAACTGTCTGTTGAACTGCATTGTTGAGTATCTTCAAAGTAAAAAGTGGTCATTTAAACTCACACTGTGCAAATCCTGAATTATAAATCCTCACCATATGAATACAGTCAAAATGTTAGCTCAGGGCTGAGGGTTACCAAAGGACAAAATGGCCAGAACTTTTAAAAAATGTTTAGGTTTTCTTGAATTTTTGGTTTCTTTTAAAACTGTTTTTGAGTTTCACTTGTGCTTTTTTTCATGTTCTGTCTTAAACTCAGATTACTGTCCTCAAACTCTGTTTATGAGCCTTGTAAGTACCTGGGTGATACATATATACGGAACAGATTGGGTGCTATTTATTTGTTTGGTTTAATTCAACAAAAATTAAACTTTCTAAAGCAAATAACATTTTTAAAAAATCCATATAAGAGATGCCAAAGAGAATTATTAGTGGTTTATAGTAAGGCATAAGTCTGAGAAAAGAAAATAAACCATTCATGAAAGTCAGCTTTTCATCAGCAGTAGTTAAAAAATAACAGTAAATTCCAAGCCCAGTATCATTTGGCTGGAACAATTGGTTAGTAAGGTCCTGACAACTGCTGCAATGTTTCTTTGTCACCCACCTCCCCTGATAACTCAGTCCATTTTCCCAGCCGTCGCTGATAAGACCCCATAGGGCTCCCCGTTTCTGCACGTGCCATCACTACAACCTCTGCGCCTGCATGAGAACCCATGGTATACTTCCATCCTGAGACGACGAACTGAGGAGCCGTTTTCAAGCCAGCAGGAAACGGAATGTACTTTCTAGTCTTCTCGTACCAGTGAGTGTATTAGTTATTTGTCTAAATATTTTTACAGCCTTCCTATGGTTCTTGATGCCTGGAATGTGTATTAGAGCTTTTGCTGAAACCACCAAATACCTGAAAGTTGCCATACCTAACTAGTCACAGCTGTAGTATTAAATCCATCCCAATTTTTCCCCTTCTATATACAGCATTCACTGGAGCCATAATATTATACATTCTTGGAACAGATGCTACTCATAAATAGAATGAATATCTTTTCCAGAGAACCTTCCCTTATTTGTGGTCATGGGCCACCGGTTTATTTTATCAGGGACCACCTGTTTATCGGAAGGTAAATCTACATATGAGATCATGATAGATTTCGTATGCTGAAGGATTAATTTAAAATATAGAACATTTTCTAGCTACTAATTCTTTGCTGCTTGTTGTAATAATAACTGTTCCAATATTATCATCATTATTATTATTGCTTTTACTTTTCCCAGAGTTTCTGTGAACTGGGCACTAGCACAGGCAGAACAGAAAGGGTTGCAGACTGAGGAATGTGAGGACAAAATATTCTAATGTTGAAGCCATTTGATGTAACATGTTAAGGTTTTAATAACTATGTTTAAAGAATATACTTAAAATTTAAAAGACAGATTATATTAGATGTAGATTTGAAACACTAATATTAAAACAATAAGGAAGAACCCTACAGAAATCAATATATCAGTGTTTTGGAAAAACAAAATATTCTCCTATTCCTCATAAAGATAATGACCAGAGTTTAGTATCATAAAAACCTACCTGGCATTTAAATTAAAAGCCATGAAACATCTTTAGTTCACAGTTAACTCCCACTGCTACTCAGTAAAGTATATTTATTTACCATTCCCATTTTTCAGATTATGTGCTATATTTTGTGTTTTAAGCTACAGTAGACACTATTTCTACTAATATCTCAAAATAAGTGCAGGCCTTCCTAAAAGCACAAAGGCCTCAGTCATCATACTAGATTGTACATATCTCAATAACAGGCTGCCTGATGACAACCACCAATTCACAGCATCAACCATGCAGACTAGAAATGCCATTGTCTGATCTATTAAAGTATAAGTGGTAAATTTATGGACCATTTGAAAAAAAAAAAATAATAGTTAACTGTTATTGTCTAGGAACCTGGAGGTGGGGCTCAGAAATCTGTGTTTTAAACACCTTTCCTGAATCTGATGAGCAACGAAGTTTGAAAGCCACCTTTCCTAATATTAACTTGCTACTGACAGGCTCTCTTAGAAATACCCTTTCTGGGTCCAAATATCTCATTAACTACAAAGCAATTAGCTGCCCCCTTAGGGGAAGCCAAATGCATTCATTCACAGTAAAGTGCTTCCCAATTCCCCTGCTTGTCAGAAGGAACATAACCTGAGGAAGAAACACTGAGGCTCTGAAGTCAGGAGATTTGGGTGGATCTCCATGCTGCCATTTATCAATAGCGTATCTCTAGGCAAATCTCTTAAATTCTCTGAGCCTCCATTTCTTTACAAGATAACAAACCACAATCTGGTTATGAGGATTAAATGAGATATGTTGTGAAGGCATGTAGTACAGAGTCAACATTCCATAGAGGTTAGTTGTTCGGATGCTGCACCCTTCATGGGGCTCATGTGAGAATGCAGGAAAGAAATGCAAAGCACTTGGCACATCATCACACTCTGCAAACCACAGCCATTAGTATCCTCAATTTTGGGGACTAAATATAACCTCTGAGCACAGTTCCCTCATTTGTCGAGAACCAAAGGAGGAAACTATTTCTATATTCATTTGCTTTTCATAGGAAAAATGTTACAGAAATTCTAGATGATTACCAAATTTTAAGAAAGACTATTCCATTTAGCTTTTTAATCAGAAAACAAGATTGTAGTTTTCTCCTTCCCTTCCTCCCTCCTTCCCTCCCTCCCTCCCTCCTTCCCTTCTTCCCTCTCTCCTTTCCTTCCTTCCTTCCTTCCTTCCTTCCTTCCTTCCTTCCTTCCTTCCTTCCTTCCTTCCTTCCTTCCATACAAGAAAATGGAATTATAAAGAACATATGCATTTTCAGGTTAAAAGAAATTGCTAGAGCTCCTTAAAGCTATTAAAATATCATAAAGAGTTTAATTAAGATATTGTTTAAGGCAGGATATTTAAAGATACCTTTATTTTCCCATGGAGCCCAGATATCACAAGATTCTAAGAGAACACTTTAATGAGAAGACTCTTATTTAATGTGAGATGTGAAGTCTCAGAGCTTAATGTGAGCATATGGAACTCTCTCTCTCTCTCTCTCTCTCACACACACACACAGAGAGAGACAGAGAGAGAGAGAGAGAGAGAGAGAGAGAGAGAGAGAGAGAGAGAGAGAGGCAGTAATCCACCTTTCAGGATTTGGAAGAGTAGTTTTGGTCCAGCAACAAGAAGGTAAATAAGTGAGTTAGAAATCTTGACAAAAATACTATGGACAAAATAGTCATCTGATACTAAATCGAAGATATTTTTAAAACATTCATGAGCAGGATAAATTTGCAGGACTCTTTCCTTGGATACTTACAAATATTCAACCTGTGACTATGACATTACTTCACTGCCTTTCGCCTTTTTCTTCCAAAGTTAATGGGAGCACACAAAGCTAGGCAACTGGCCAAAGTAAAAGGAATGTGCCCATATTATAAAGTCACTGAAAGTTTCAGTGATTTCACATTATCTTGGGCCAGACTGGCCTGAACATTCGGAAGAGCCAGCCTGGCCACTGGGGCCTGGCTTCCAGGAGTTCCCAGGAAGATAGTGTCTCCCCAAAATATAAGCGGTCAGAGCTGGGCAGTGCTGATGTGCACGCTCTGCATCTACCCAAACACAAAAGGATTTCCTGGGAAAGACAACAGGCTCTGTGGCTGTGCTCACCTCCCGCTGCCAGGGGTCCCCACAGGGAAGAGGAATCTAAAATAAGGTGACCAGATTTGAACATTGGTAAAGCGGGACACCATTGACCCGGGGGGGGGGGTGAGGGGGGGGTGGAGGGGGGTGGTGGTTTCTTGATTAAAAATTTGGTCTATATGGAGCAACAAAACTTTTCATAGAACGCAAAAATAGTATTGTAATATATTTTTTAAATGTCAACGTAAGTACAATTTACAAATATAATAAATAAAAAATTATGTGTAGTATTATTTTATTCTTTGGCATATTTCTCATTTGAGTGAATTTTTTTTAGTAGATTTCTGTTGTTGTTTAAAAGGTCATGAATTTGCCGTAACGTAAGTCGTAAGTGTCACTTTCAAGGCCGGCACTAGAATTTTTGCTGCCACTATAAAATGTAAATAATACGAGTAATGTCTGCTAAATTCAAGAAAATTTATGTATTTATGAAATAAATAAATAAATTACTTACCTAAATTATCTGAATAGCTGATTTGTAATGACATCACTTGTTTAACTAGCTTACTAGCACGCAGTACGATGTGTATCGTCTGAGAGACAGTTACAAAATGTTTTCGTCGTTGCCAATCCCAAAAAATGCCATTGTTCATTAAGTCCAAACAATGGTGGTCGAATTCTAACAACTGATCAACAATGCGAACTTTGATAAGCAGTTCTCAATAATCAGTTCTCAACAATTATTCATTATTATTAAAGTTTAACATTATAAAATTAACAAAAATAATATAAAACTCATATCCTGGCTAAATAGCCACATGGCCGCTGAAAACCGTATATTCCCTTCCCGTTCTCCTGCTGTTCCCTAGCTTGTCATGCATTCTTTCAAAAAATCGGGACTTTTTTAAAACGCCAAGGGACGCGGGACAAATTGTTAAAAATCGGGACTGTCCCGCCAAAAGCGGGACGTCTGGTCACCTTAATCTAAAAGGGCAGAGAAGGAGGAGAAAATGGAGACCAAATAGGCAGACCTGCCGGGCACCCCATCCCAGGGCCAGGCTGGAAATACAACTAAATGGGAGAACATTCATCTGGAATTTCCAACTGTGGTCCAGCTGAGGAGGTGACCTATACCAAGGAAGGACAGAAAACACCTGGGGACGGGTAGAAAGGGCGAGATCTCGAGAGGTGGGGAGCCCCGCGAGGAGGGACCTGAGCTACGGGGAGAACTGCTCCGGGAGCAGAGGCAGGGCTCCACACACCAGCCGGAGGTGGCGGAGGGGAGCTGACCAGCAGCTCTTCCTGACCCACAGGGCATGACCTGCAGTGCCCCTACCATCCAAGCTGCTGCAAAAGGCAGGACTGCTGGGGGCAGCGGAGTCTAGACTCAGCAGACTAGAGCCGGTGGAGGAGAGAGTCCGTTGCGATTGCCTTTTTATTTTTATCTCTAAACCCAGAGCACAGGAGTTTTCATTTGCAACTACTCACCCAAGGCTTTGGCACAGGGAAAGACTTGTGTACTTGAGGTGCCTGAGGACAGGTTGGTTGGGAAGCATGGCAGGGAGACTTGGAAAAGCAGTAACCAGGAGTTCTGCACTGGATCATTCATATGCTTCCAAACCGAAATGGCCGTTTTCCCTGGGAGGAGCTACCTCCTCCCAACAGCTAGAGGACAGGTAAAGGGGGAAAAAACCCACCCTAGGTGATACAGCCTGCCACACGCTGCATTTTGAGCTTTACTGAGGAAACAAAGGCAGAGGCCAAGCTTAGGGATCTGAACAGTCTCAAGGAGCCCTCAGTGACAGGATTGAAGGAGAGGCCATCAGCCCCACTATTCTAGGAAACAGACTGACAAAAACTCCGGGTCCCAGCTGACCTCACTGGTCTCCATACAAGGATCTCTGTCCAGCCAAGGGCAGAGTAATATTTTGGGCCACTCATGGAGGAGTAGCTCTGGGACAGAAAAAAACACCCATCAGAGTTCCAGCACCTCCACAACCCCACCTACAGCCCTGTCAGAAACAGGGTGATGAAGATTGACAGCTGGCAGATAGGCAAAGAGGGCAGATTGGCCCCTCCTGCTTGCAGCCCAGGCCTGTGGAGACAGACACAAGCAGTGGACAGGTGGATCGCTTGCTTCAAGCAGGGTGCTAAAAGCCAAAAGACAGTGCCTGACAGTGATTAGCACCTATGTACCCAACAGGAAGCCCAGAATTGGCAGAAAGAACAGAAGAGTGGGGTCCCAAGCTAGCTGCCATGGTGCATTAAAACTCAGCTGAAGCGAACAACACTTCACTTTCTTATTTTTTTAAGTTTTACTTTTTGTACTTTTTCTTCCTCTTTTTTTTCCCTCCTGCTTTTCTTCTCCTTTCTCCTTTTTAGTTTTTCTCTTTCCTTTATTTTCCCCTCTTTTTAAAAATTGATCTTTTTTATCTATCTGCTTTATTGATATCCTATTATTCTAGTCTCTGTTGTTTTGTTCATATATATAACTAGCGTTCCCGTTGCAGGAAAAATCCTGCAATAGGGTTTCCTGCTGCACTCTACCCCGCCCTGCCTGCTCTCCTCCCTTGTCCCCCGCCCCGCCTTCTCTGCCAGCCCGCCTGCTTTTCCCTTCTCCCCCGCCCCGCCTTCTCTGCCAGCCTGCCTGCTCTCCTCCCTTCTCCCCTGCCCCACCTTCTCCGCCAGCCCGCCTGCTTTTCTCCCTTCTCCCCCGGCCCTACCTCTGCTCCTCCCTTCTCCTCCCCCTGACTTGCTTGCTTCTCCGCAGCTTTGCTCCCTTCTGCAGCTCTTGGCTTCTTTCTACGCTGTCTTGATATGCAAATTAGCCACCATCTTTGTTGGGGTAATTTGCATATTCATCCTGATTGGTTGGTGGGCGTGGCTTGGCTGGTGGGCACGGCTTAGGCATAGCGAAGGTGCTATCAATTTGCATATTTGTCTATTATTAGGTAGGATTCCCTTTTCCCTGTTCCTACTCAAATTCCCTTTCTGTTTTCTTTTATTCCACGACTCATTTTTAAATTTTTTTTCTTTTTTCTCTTTCTCTTTTCTTCTTTTCTTAATTTCTTAACTTGTTTCCCTTCCCAAATTTAGGTTTATCTGCCCTCTCCTCTATTCTACTTTTCAATTTTTTTTTCTTGTCCTCTCATTTCTTTTCTACCTCCTTTACTCTAAACATGGTCCTTCCCCTGCTCCTCTAATTCTTTAACCTTATTTTCTTTATTTAGGCTCTGTATCTACAGATTTTGCCCCCCTCCCTTTTCTGGGTGTTTTTTATTTGTGCCTTTTTGCTTATTTGTTTGTTTATTGTATTGTGTTTTCTCCCCATATTTTTTCTTTCATTTTTCTATTATTCTTGCTCTCTTTTCTCTTTCCTAATTCTATTTCTCTGGTGATCATTTTTGTTGGGACTATAGAAGTCTTGTTCTTGTTCTGTTCTTTCTGTGTTACATCTTCTCTTGTATTTTGTGCTATTCGGTCAGCACCTCCACAACAGCTGACACACATGGTAAGTAGTGAGCCACATAATTAGGCATGCTGACAGGAGAAATTCTATCCATTAATGGGACAATAACAGTCAAGACCAAACTACAACAGGAGTACCCGAATATCTCAAGTAGGGGGCCTTCTTAGAACACTCAGCCCAGGAGACCTGAGAGACTGCACCACTGGGTTCCACAAAATATCTACTACAAAAGATCAACCCAAAAAATCTGGCTGGCATAGCAGTGTGATCTACTGCATAGAAACAAATATAAAGGAACAGAAAAAATAGAGAGACAAAGAAACAATAGCCAAATGAAAGAAAAGGAGAAATCACCAGGAAAAGAACTAAGTGAAATGGAGGCAAGTAATTTGTCAGATAAATAATTCAGAGTAATGGTTATACGGATGCTCAAACATCTGAATGAGCATTGCAAGCAACTCAAGGAAAATTATAAGGAGCTGAATGAGAAATACACCAACATGAGTAAGAATCAAAGGGAATGAAGAATGACATAGCTGCAATAAAGAACACCATGAAAGGTTTCAACCATAGACTAGAAGAAGCTGAGGACTGAATCAGTGAGTTAGAAGACAAGGTAGAAAAAAAAACCAAGTAGAGCATCAAATGGGAAAAAAAAAATGTTAAAGGTAGGAGGAGAGATTAAGGGAGCTTTGGGACAACATGAAATGAAATAGCATCCACATAATAGGGATGCCAGAGGAAGAGGAAGCTGAACAAGGAATAGAAAACCTGTTTCAAGAAATAATGACAGAAAACTTACTGGACCTTGGGAAGAAAGAAGTCACACAAGTCCAGGAAGCACACAGAGTCCCAATCAAGATGACTCAAAAAGACTTACACCAAGACACATCATAATTAAATTGGAAACATAGAAGACAAAGAAAGAATCTTGAAGGCTACAAGAAAGATATACAAGGGATTTCCCATTGGAATGTCAAGTGATTTCTCAACAGAAACACATCAGGCCAGAAGGGAATGGCATGAAGTATGCAAAGTGATAAAAGCAAGGGACTAAATCCAAGAATACTCTATTCGGTAAGGCTATCATTCAAAATTGAAGGTGAAATGAGGAGCTTTGCAGAAAAAAAAAAAAAGTAAGGGAGTTTATTACCATCAAACCAGCAATGCAGGAAATGCTAATGGGACTGTTGTAAAAAGAAGAAATGAAAAGGGATGAAGAAACACAGGCATAAAGAATTAAAATGGCAACAAACAAGTACCTATCAATAATAACCTTAAACATAAATGAATTAAAGGCTCCAATCAAAAGACATAGAGTAGATGAATGGATAAAAAAAACATGACCCATATATATGCTGTCTATAAGAGACCCACCTCAGAACAAGAGACTCACAAAGACTGAAAGTGAAGGGATGGAAAAAAAATGTTTCAGGCAAATGAATATGAAAAAGAAAAAAAGCTGGGATAGCAATACTTATATCTGACCAAATAGACCTCAAAGTAAAGGCCATAACAAGAGATAATGAAGGCCACTTCATAATACTAAAGGGATTGATACAACAAGAGGCTGTAACTCTGGTAAACATATATGCACAAATACAGGAGCATCCAAATACATAAAAAAACTTCTAGAAGATATCAAGGGAGTGATTGACAGCAATACATAGTATGGGACTTTAATACTGGATATATCTTCTAGACAAAAAATCAACAAGAAAACAGCAATCTTAAATGACACACTAGATTAGATGGAACTAACCGACAACTTCAGAATATTTCACCCCAAAGCTACGGAATATAGATTCTTATAAAGTGCACGTGGGACATTTTCAAAGATAGACCACATGTTAGGACATAAGCTAAGTCTCTACAAATTTAAGAAGATTAAAATCATATCAAGCACCCTCTCAGACCACAATGGAATGAAATTAGAAATCAGCTACAATAAAAACACTCAAAAATAAACACATGGAGGCTAAAGAGCATGCTATTAAATAATGAATGGGTTACCAAAGAGATCAAAGAAGAAATAAAAATTATCCTGGAAACAAATGAAAATGAACACACAACAATCTCAAATCTATGGGGCACAGTGAAAGCAGTCCTGAGAGGGAAGTTCATAGCACTACAGGCTTACCTCAAAAACAAGAAAAACTTGTAATAAGTTATTTAACACTACAACTTAAAGGATTAAAAAGAGAACAACAAGAAAAGCACTGAGTAAGTAGAAGGGGGGGAAATAAAGACCAGAGTGGAAATAAATGACATAGAGACAAAAAAAAAAAAAAATACAAAAGATCAATAAAACCAAGAGCCTGTTCTTTGAAAGGATAAACATTAATGAACCACGAGCCAGACTCACCAAAAAACAGAGAGAGAGGACCCAAATAAACAAAATCATAAACTAAAGAGGTGAAGTAACAACTGACTCCACAAAAGTACAAAGGATCTTAAAAAAAAAAAAAAATACTATGAACGGCTTTATTCCAACAAATGGGAAAACATGGACAAAATGAAAAAATTCCTAGAAAAATACAACCTTCCAAAACTCAATCAGAAGAATCAGAAAACTGGAGTAGGCCAATAACTACTGATAAAATTGCAACAGTAATTAAAACAAAACAAAACAAAACAAAACAAAAAACTCCCAGCAAATAGAAGCCCTGTTCTGGACAGTTTCACAGGGCAGTTTTACCAAATATTCAAAGAAGAACTAATGCCAATCCTCCTCAAACTATTCCAACAAATTCAAGAGGAAGGAACACTTCCAAGCTCTTTCTATGAGGCTAGAATTACCCTAATTCCAAAATAGATAAAGACACGACAAAGAAAGAGAACTACAGGTCAATATCCCTGATGGACATAGACACTAAAACCTTCACAAAATTTTAGCAAATCGAATCCAGTAACTCATTAAAAAGGTCATACACCATGACCAAGTGGGATTCATTCCAGGGATGGAAGGCTGGTACAATATTTGCAAATCAATAAATGTGATACATCTCATAAACAGACTTCAAGACAAAAATCACATGATCATATCACTTGATGTAAAAAAAGCATTCAACAAAATCCAACCCCCTTTTTTTATAAAAACTCTTAGCAAAGTGGGAATAGAGGGAACATACCTCAACATAATAAAAGCCATGTATGATGAATGGGAACAAGACAGGGATGACCTCTTTCACCACTCTTGTTCAACATAGTACTTAAAGTTCTAGCCATAGTGATCAGACAAGAATAAGAAATAAAAGATATCCCAATTGGAAAGGAGGAAGTAAAACTCTCATTATTTGCAGTTCACATGATACTATACATAGAAAATCCTAAAGACTCCATAAAAAAACACTAGATCTAATCAATGAATTTGGTGACATAGCAGAATATAAAATTAACATCCCCAAATCCATGGCATTTTTTTATATTTTATTGATTTTTTTACAGAGAGAAAGGGAGAGGGATAGAGAGTTAGAAACATCAATGAGAGAGAAACAGATCAGCTGCCTCCTGCACACCTCCTACTGGGGATGTGCCTGCAACCAAGGTACATGCCCTTGACTGGAATCGAACCCAGGACCCTTCAGTCCGCAGGCCAACGCTCTATCCACTGAGCCAAACCGGTCAGGGCTCCATGGCATTTTTATACACCAACTAGAGGCCTGGTGCATGAAATTTGTGCACTGGAGGGGTGTCCCTCAGCCCAGCCTGCACCCTCTCACAATCTGGGACTGTTGGCTCCTATCCGCTCGCCTGCCTGCCTGCCTGATTGCCCCTAACTGCTTCTGCCTGGCAGCCTGATAGACACCTAACTGCTCCCCTGCCGGCCCGATCGCCCCCAACTGCCCTCCTCTGCTGGCTATCTTGTGGCGGCCATCTTATAACGACATGGGGACAGCCATCTTGTGATGATGTGGGGCGGCCATCTTGTGACAATGTGGGGTCAGCCATCTTGTGACGACATAGGGGCAGTCATCTTGTGGCAGCCATATTGTGATGATGTGTGGTGGCCATCTTGTGGTGGCCATCTTGTGGTGGCCATCTTGTGGTGGCCATCTTGTGATGGCATGGGGGTGGCCATCTTGTGATGACATGGGGGTGGCCATCTTGTGGTGGCCATATTGTGACGATGTGAGGCAGCCATTTTGTGACCACATGGGGGTGGCCATCTTGTGATGACATGGGGCAGCCATCTTGAAATGACACGAGGGCAAGATGCCACCTAGGCTTTTATTAGTATAGGTAATGAACTCTTATAAAGAGAAACAATCCCATTTACCATTGCAACAAAAAAAAATTAAGATACTTAGGAATCAACTTAATGAAGGAGATAAAATACCTGTACTCAGAAAACTATAGGATGTTGAAAAAAGAGATAGAGGAAGATATAAACAAATGGAAGAATATACTGTGTTCATGGATTGGTAGAATCAGTATCATTAAAATGTCTATAGTACCCAAAGTGATCTACAGATTCAATGTAATCCCTATTAAAATACTAATGAGATATATCACAGACATAGAACAAACACTCCAAAAGTTTATATGGGCCAAAACCAGTTTGGCTCAGTGGATAGAGCGTCGGCCTGAGGACTCAAGGGTCCCAGGTTCGATTCTGATCAAGGGCATGTACCTTCGTTGTGGACACATCCCCAGTAGGGTGTGTGCAAGAGGCAGCTGATCCATGTTGCTCTCTCATCGATGTTTCTAACTCTCTATCCCTCTCTCTTCCTCTCTGTAAAAAAATCAATAAAATGTATTTTTTTAAAAAAAGTTTATATGGAACCAAAAAAGACCCAAATAGTTGCAGCCATCTTGAGAAGGAAGAATAAAGTTGGAGGAATCACAAGACCAGATATCAAGTTATACTACAAAGCCACTATAATCAAAACAGCCTGGTACTGGCACAAGAACAGACATATAGATCAATGGAACAGAACATAAACCCCAGAAATCCACCCAAGCCATTACACACAAAGGAGGTAAGAGCATACAATGGAGCAGAGACAGTCTCTTCAATAAATGGTGTTGAGAAAATTGGACAGATACATGCAAAAAAAAAAAAAAAAAGAAACTAGACCACCAACTTACACCATACACAAAAATAAACTCAAAATGAATAAAACACTTAAATGTACCAGTAAGTCGGGAAACCATAAAAATCCTAGAAGAAACCCTAGGCAGCAAAATCTTAGATATCTCTCATAGCAGTATCTTTACCGATACATCTCCTAAGACAATGGGAACTAAGGAGAAAATAAACAAATGGACTACATCAAAATAAAAAGCTTCTGCACAGCAAAAGAAACCATCAACAAAATAACGAGAGCCCACTGTATGAGAGAACATATTTGCCAATAATGCATCCAATAAGGTGTTAATCTCCAAAATATAAAGGGAACTCATACAACTTAACAAAAGGAATACAAATAGACACTTCTCCAAAGTGGACATACAGAAAGCCAAGAGACATATGAAAACATGCTCAAAGTCACTAATTATTTAAGAGATCAAATCAAAACAACAATGAGATATCACCTCTCACCTGTCAGAATGGCTATCATCAACAAATCAACAAACAGCAAGTGTTGGAGAGGTTGTGGAGAAAAGCGAACCCTAGTACACTGCTGGTGGGAATGCAGACTGGTGAATCCATTATGGAAAACAGTAAAAAAATTAAAAATGGAACTCCCATTTGACCCAGTGATCCCACTTCTAGGAATATATCATAAGAAACCCAAAACACTTATCAGAAAGAATATATGCACCCCTATGTTCATAACACCGCATTTATAATAGCTAAGATTTGCAAAAAGCCTAAGTGTCCATCAGCAGAGAAGTGGATAAAAATACTGTGGTACATTTACACAATGGAATACTATGAGGCAATAAAAAAGAAAGAACTTTTACAATTTGCAACAGCATGGATGGACCTGGAGAGTATTGTGCTAAGCTAAATAAGCCAATCAGAGAAAGACAAGTATCACATGATCTCACTCATGTGGAATCTAATGAACCAAATAAACTGATGAACAAAAATAGAAGCATGAACAGACTTTTGAATCTTAAAGGGAAGGCTGGGGAGGGTGGTTGGGAAGAGATCAACCAATGAACTTGTATGCATATATGCATAACCCATGGACACAGACAATATGGTGGTGAGGGGCCTTGGTGGGGGAGGGCAGACGGGAATGGGCTGGAAGAGGTTAATGAGGGAAAAAGGGGAACCTATTTAATACTTTCAACAATAAAGATTTTTTTAAAAAAGAAAATATTTTTTAAAAAGTAAGTAAATAAATAAAAAGGTGAAGTCATGAGCACAATTCCCAGAGCTGGGCGGTGGCGGAAGGAGATCAGCAAGTGGATGTCACCTGTGGCAAACTCTCCGTTCCCCTTACTATACCCATTGCATCCAACATAGGATCTTTTCTCATGGAAGAAGCAATACTTGCTTTGTCTTAAATGGCAGTCTTCAGCTTCCCATTTACCACATCAACCTAATTTTAACCTCAAATTAGTTACTTAAATTCTGGTTTCACAAACAGAAAATTGATATGGTCTTGTAGGAAGCATGTTTTTCTTCCATGGGGAAAAGACCTTGGAAGCCAAGTGCAATGTGCCAGGGTTGTTCTAATCTGTGAAGGGAATAACCTGCTTTGGTAACAGAGGACCTGATGCCTTCATAGCTCCTCTCTGATACCAAGAAAACGCTTACATAACAGGTTCTGTTACACGTTGCTTTCAGTATGTATCTGATAGGATTCTTTAGAAACAACTTGCTCTTCTCATTAAACCTGTTAGTCTGGTGGCATTTCACACAGCTTTAGCCCAACTCTATGGAATGGCCTGATTGATTTAACATTCTGTCAGCACCAATAGCACTGGGTGATTGTTACATAAGTGAGCCAATGGCCGGCTGAGGATATAGAATGCCCAGGATTTGCTCTGTCTTTGCTGCATTTTGAGGTCTAAACCCACTCTAGGAACCTATGCTCATTCTGGCTAAAAATTCTTGCAGAAAATGAAGCTGATGTCACTTCAGAAATGGCAAACTCTGGCAATGCCAACCTGTCAGAATTATGCCACCAGATTACAAAGCAGCACAGTGGAAAAAATCTGGAAAGGGGAAAATGCATTCAAAATTAGGGCAGTTTCTCTTTGTTTTACTAATTTATCTGCTAAAGCAAGAAGAAGCCCCTCAATAGAATTAGGGTAAAAAGCAAAAGATCTGCCATGCCTCTGTGTGTGCAGCTTTCCACAGCCCGCCTCATTATATTACAACACTTATTTCCAAGCATTGTCATTTGTTCTGAATCTTCACGACTGAGATGACAAAAGGAATTAGCCTGATGCTTCCTGAGGCATTTTCACTTCTAATTTATATGGTTCAAACTGGGACTTTTTGAGCATTTGGTGTCTACCCAGAAACCTAATAGAACTATTTCTTTCTAGAGTTAGCCAGCCAATGTTTTTATTTTATCAAAATAGCTACACTGTACAGTTGATTGCAGAAACCACAGCTGGAACTGAGCTTCAAAGTCCTAGTCTTCCAAGACTGTAGGTGTCACTCAGCTAGATTTAGAAATTGGACTGCCTGTTTCAGCTCCCGGCACTATCCCATTATCTCTGTAATTTTGTGGTGAAATTGTAAAGGCCCATCTATGTGGAATTTAGACAACATAAGAATACACATACAATCCTGGGTAGCATGGCATTGCCAGTCATTAGAGTCTAAATCAAACTCTGGTGCGATGAGACCAACATACAGCCCGTTATCCTCAATGTTACAGGAATAAAAGTTGGCATGAGATCAAAGCCATCAGGTTTGTCAAGAGTAGAAGCAAACAAAAGACACACCATAAGCTGTGTCTGTGAGAACCCGCTGTGAAGACTGAATTGCTCAGACCTATGTTTTATTCACCTAAACTTTTAAAGGGTTTCTCAGGGAGAAGAGAAGGCACATTCCCCAGCAGAACTCACTTGCTCAGAATGTCAGGCAAAAAAACCGACATGCATTTGATTGAACTTGGAAAAATATAAGAAGGCATTTTGAATTGCAGAGAACATTAACAATACTACTGCAAGCCTGGTGGAACGGTCCAGTAAAACCTGCCTCCCAGAGTAGAGCTTCCAGTCTCCTCTGAGGCCAGTAACACACCGCATGTGGACTTCTTTTACAAACCCCGGGCAGAAGATGGTATATGGAATTGAACTGCCTATGCCCTTAGCAAGGAATTGAACAAAAGAAAAATACTTAAAAAAACATTTTAATCATTTTAAGTGTATAATTCAGTAGCATTAAATACATTTACAATGTTGTGCAACCATCACTATCCATTTCCAGAACTTTTTCATCATCCCTAATAGAAACTCTATTCCCATCTTACCTAATAAAAGAGAAACATGCAAATTAACCATCACTCCACTACACCCACAGCCAATCAGAGCGAGTATGCAAATTAACCAAACAAAGATGGAGGTTAATTTGCATATGCAGGCGGGACTGGTCAGGAGGGGTGTGACATCTGCTATGAGGGAAAGGGGGCAGAGGGAGCTACTGGAGCAGTGGTCCGGACAGAAGCAAGGACTTGCCGGCTCCTGGGCAGCCAGGGAGTGGGGACTTGCCGGCTCCCACAGACTTGCTGGCTCTGGCCGGGCTGGCAGCTGGGAGTGAAGCCAGGGGAAGGAAGGCCTATTCTTGCATGAATATCGTGCAACAGGTCTCTAGTCTCCCCATTCCCTGCTCTCTTCAGCCTCTAGTCACCTTTATTCTATTTTCTGTCTATAAATTTACTTACGTATTTCATAGAAGTGAAATTGTATATTTCTTATTTTGTTACTGACTTATTTCACTTAGCACAATGTCTTAAAGGTTCATCCATGTTCCAGCATGTATCAGAATGTCATTCCTCTTTAAGGCTGAACCATATCCCATTATATGTACACACCACATCTTGCTTATCCATTTGTCTATCAATGGACAGTTGGGGGTTATTTCCACCTTTTGGTATTTGTGAATAATGCAGCTATGAACATTGGTGCAGAAATATGTTTGAGTTTTTGCTTTCAATTCTTTGGAGTATATAACTATGAGTGGAATTGAAGATCATATGGTAATTGTACGTTTCAATCTTTCAGGAACTGCCAAAATGTTTTCCACAGTCACTGCACCATTTTATATTCCACTAGCAATAAAGGGGGTTTCTTATTTTTCCACATCATCACCAACACTTGTTATTTTTAATTTTCTTTTTCAAAACAGCCATCCTAATATGTGTGTAGTGGTATCTCATTAGAGTTTTAATTTAAATTCCATATTTTTAATTTTAAAAATCTTTATCATTGAGAGTATTACAAATATTCCCCTTTCTCCACCAATGCCCCCCTCCATCCAGTTCCTGGCACACCCCAGGTGTTTGCCACCCTATTGCTTGTGTCCATAGGTAATGCATATACGCATATACTAGTAGGTTCTTTGGTTAATCAATTCCCTCCTCCCCTCCCCGCTTCCCTTTGAGATTCATCTGTCTGATCCATGTTGCCATGCCTCTTTTTCTATTTTATTCATCAGTTTATTTTGTTCATTAGATTCCTTGTTTATTGATTTTTATTTTTAGATTTGATTATTGATAGCTATGTATTCATTGCCAATTTATTGTTCATATTTTTATACTTTTTCTCCTCCTCCCCCTTTCCCTCGCCCTCCCCTTCTCCTTTTCTCCTTCTTCTTCTTCTTCTTCTTCTTCTTCTTCTTCTTCTTCTTCTTCTTCTTCTTCTTCCTTTTCCTCTTCTTAAAGAATTCCCTTCAACATTTCATGTAATGCTGGTTTTATGGTGATAACTCCTTTAGCTTTTCTTTGTCTTTGAAACTCTATCTGACCTTCAATTCTAAATGATAGCTTTGCTGGGTAGAGTAATCTTGCTTGTAGGTCCTTGCTATCCATCACTTTAAATATTTCTTGCCACTCTCTTCTGGCTTGCAAAGTTTCTGCTGAGAAATCAGCTGACAGTCATATGGACACTCCCTTGTAATTAGTTATCTACAAAGGAGCTTTTCTCTTGCTACTTTTAAGTTTCTCTCTTTGTCTTTAACCTTTGGCATTTTAATTATGATGTGTCTTGGTGTGGGCCTCTTTTGGGTTCCTCTTGGTTGGGACTCTCTGTGCTTCCTGGACTTGTAAGTCTATTTCTTTCATCAGGTAGGGGAAGTTTTCTGTCATTATTTCTTCAAATGGGTTTTTAATATCTTGCTCTCTCTCTTCTCCTTCTGGCACCCCTATAATATGAATATTGGTATGCCTGAAATTGTCCAAAGGGCTTCTTATACTACCTTCATATTTTTGGATTCTTTTTTCTTTTTGCTTTTCTGATTGAATTTTTTGCTTCCTCATATTCCAAATCACTGATTTGGTTCATGGCATCCTCTACTCTACTGTTGATTCTCTACAAATTATTCTTTATTTCAATTAGTATATGCTTAATTTCTGACTGGTTCTTTTTCATGTCTTTGAAATTCTCACTAAAATCCTTGAAATTCTCACAAAGTCCCTTGAAGCTCTCATTAAGATTCTTGAGCATCCTTATATCCATTGTTTTGAACTCTGTATCTAATAGTTTTCTTGCTTCCATTTCATTTAGTTATATTTCTGGAGATTTCTTCTGTTCTTTCACTTCTGACATGTTTCTTTGTCTCTGCATTCTGGCTGTTTCCCTGTGATTGTTTATATATATTAGGTAGAGCTGCTATGTCTCCTAGAATTGGTCGAGTGGCCTTATGTAGTAGGTGTCCTGTAAGGCCCAGTGGTTTAAACTCCCCAATCAACTGAGCTGGGCACTCTAGGTATGCCCCTGTGTGGGCTGTGTGCACAGTCTTATTGTAGTTGAGCCTTATTTGCTGTTGGCATCACTGGGAGGAATTAACACTCAGGCCAATTGGCTGTGAGGATCATCTGTGACTACAGTGGAAAAGTTGCTATGCAAGAGACATCCCTATGGAGCAGGACTTGTTTCAGTGGGATTTGGTGCTCACTGAGTCTGCCCCTTGAGTGTGTTGCTCATGGATGTATTGAGTTGTAATCTGGTATGGTCTGAAGCTGTCCACCTTGTGTATTGGCTCTGGGGCCCTGCTGGAGTTGCAAAGTCAGCCACTGCCTGTGCCCTGTCTGGGGCCACCTGTCAGGAGCTACAGAGTGACCTGCAGATGGCTGATACTTGTGTTGAGCTTGGAAGTTTCCAGGAGAGGCCAAGCTTTAAAGTAAGGCAGGCTGCTGCCAGTACCATCCTTGGGTTTCTTATTGAGAGGTATAGGGCATGCTGACACCAGCTGCTGCTTGATTGAAAGATTTTAGGAAAGTCTTAAGCCTGAACCAGGACAGGTCAGTCATATGGAAAAGCCACTGCAAACAGCTGGGGTGGGGCTGCAAATTGGGTGGGGCAGGATCTCAGGGAATCACCATGGTGGAGTGAACAGTGTGAGACAGATTGATGGAGACTCAGATATGGAGCCTGCCAGTCAGCTCTGTGATGGGGGATGTCTTAGCATAGGAACAATGACCCTTGCGAGCACTTTTGTCTTGGAGAAAGCCACCCCCAAGTTCTTGCTCTGATGCCAGACAATTCAGTTTCTCCTAATACATCCCTGATTCCTCCCAACATACTGCCCCATAACTGGAGGGAACAAGTCAATAAGTCCATTTGCCACCCCTTTAAGGGAAACTTAATGAGGTTCTTCAGCAGCCTCCATGTCACTCAGCCACAATCCCTGCTCATTCTGATAGCCCAAAGTTATGGGGGCTTCTCTTCACAACACTGGACCTTGTGCTGAGGGCCTGATGTAGGACAGAGACCCCTTGCTCCTCACAGGAAGCCTCCACAGCCTAGATATACCTCCTGATTAAAAAATGGCACATGTGGGTGTCGGCCCCTTCTAACGCTCTCCATGTGCTTTCTTCTTTACTTCTCTAGTTGTAGGACTTCCATCCAGCCAGATTTCAGGCGATTCTGAATGATGGTTGTTCTGCATTTTTGTTATAATTTTGATGTGGTTGTGGGAGGCAGCAAGTACCAGAGTACTGTGTTTATCTATGCCTCTGTCTTGGTTAATAACCCATATTTTTAGCAATTTAGTCACTAAAACCAGATAAGCCTCTTTTTTGAAATTCCAGCTGCTCTGCCTGGTCAACCAAACAGTGTGTGTCACTGTGTAGCCTGTTTCCCAACAAATATCAGAGCCACTCCACAGGAATACCTTGTAACTGTCACAACCACATGCATAAAGAGGCTGATAGTTGTAGAAAGGCAAATATCTGAATCAAGAAGGTCACTTTCCATTCCCAGGGAGCTAGTTGAAGGGTTTTTCTTTTCTTTTTCCCCCCTTGTAATATAGCAGCATCAAAGCATTGTCATTTAGTGTAAATTGAGCAATTCACCCACCAAGCCTGTGAAGATGGTTGAAATAGATGCTCTAATGGCTGAAGGCTAGACAAAGGCAACCATTGCAGGGTTTGCTGTTTTGATGGAAAAGCTGATTGCTCTAACCTGACAGTAAGACTAGTAAGTTATACCTGTGATAATTGGAAAGAGCTGGATCTGGAATGATCTGTGAGAGAAGTCGCTTCTCCAATGACTGGCCTATGGTAGCAGGCCCTCCTACACAGAAAGGCCACAAGACAACAGTGTGTTCCCTTTATAACTAGATATAGCAGATCTGCCACAGGCATTTCTCCTTGATGACAGTTAGGAGGAGGCTATCCCTGATGTAGGTATTGATACTGGCAACATTGAGGACAGAAGAGGTGTGGCCAGAGTTCATAAATACATCTTGGTAATGGGTGATCAGATGTCATTGTCATCTTATTTTGCATGCCCTTAAAATAGAAAACTCAATTTGATGTCCTGGAGAGGAAGGTTAGGGCCCCACAAATCTGGGTGTAGGTAGGCTCTAGTGGTCAGACTCCAATGAGATTCTTCCAGTCAATATTAGTGGGACTCGCCTCTGCTGGTGATGCAGGTCTAGCAACCTGCCTTACTTTGTTCATGGGTCAAGAAGAGTAGTAATTATAGAAATTTCTGGCTAACTGGTACAGGGCACAGAAAGGTACAACTGGACTTCAGAGTTATATAGAGATTATTGTTTTAGATAGGTTCTTTGAGTTTCTAAGGTGCAAAATTTCCAAAAGAAAGAATCTAATTAGTGTACTTTATCATCATTATCTCCAGTGAAAGCTCTTTTGACAAACTTCCTCCTGATTTCTGGCCATGGATTGGCTATTCTTGGGTCAGCTTATGAACCAGGAGCCAATCAGCTGTGGCTGGAGGGCTAGGTCACATGATATACAACATGGCTGGTCCTATTCCAAGACCACAGAGCAGAGGGCAAAAGAGTTTCTGGAGTCAGAGACCAGGAATCACACCTGTGGTTGATGGGTTTCAAACATTCATTCTCATTTCTGCACTTATAAAAATCAGATACTAAAACTTCATGGTTGTGTCCCCTGCTTAAAACTTGAACAGTTTCTGCAGATTATGAGAGTAAGTTATAAAAAGAATTTAGCTCAGGCCTTACTTGCACAGTGATTCCTAATCAGTATTCATCATTTACTTAATTTTTCAAACAAGCCCTCCCAAATAAAAAACAAGAATGAAAAAAAATACCCATATTGAGGACAGAAGAGGTGTGGCTAGAAAAAAATCTATAAGAGGGTTTCTTTATTGAATTACCTGAGTTGAAACATTTAGATGTTACCTAAAATAAGCACAGATATAATTATTTTTCTCAGTGTCCAGTGGTTTTATCTAATATTCAACAAGTAAAAAAAAAAATTATTTTCTCTTTTTATAATTCTCATCTTAGAAGAACCACCAGATTTCCCTCCTTCCCTTTTCCCATCTTCCCTCCTTCCCACCTTCAAATAGCTGCATTAATGGCACTCTCCTTTTAGTTCCTGGTGTTACTGGAAAGGGGACCTGGCCCTGAACTGGTCTGCCTAGGGCCAGCTGATGGTTTATGGGTTCTTGATTTTGTGCAGGAAAAATTTCACAACACAAGTCCAGGTGAATTTTAGAGGACGTTTATAAAAGCTGGGGACAGTGAAACAAGGAAGAGCTGGGTAAATGAGTGTAGGCTGGTCTACTTTGGCTCACTAAGAAGTCAGAGAAAAGGGGCCTTGGGAACAGGCTTAGGGAGTCTGCCTGGGCTGAACTGCCATTGCCCATTGCTGCCCTGGTTGCAAACCTTGTGGGGTCCCTTAGAGTTTAGGAGATGCATGCCTGTGAGGAAAGAAGGAAGGAAGGCAAGAGGGTGTTCCTGAGAAGGAGGGAGGGAAGAAAGGAGGGGGGACGTGGGGTAAAAAGGGAAGGAGAAAGCTGGGACCTTTGTTTTGAGGAGTTTAAAGGCTGAGTGTTTAAGGGAAGATTTCAATAGACTATTCATCAGCTTTATGCTGATGAACCAAAATGGGATTTATTTTGTTAACTTCATCTGTCCTTGGGTGTGGTTGACAGATGGCATTAACTGTATTTCTGCTATCTGTCTCCCTGAACAGGATGATTTAATCTATTTACCCTTTGGATGGGGAGATGTGAAAACCACTTACTCTTAAGTGTCCATGGTTTAGGGAAGATAGGATTTACTAGATGGCTGCAAACTGCTGTTTAACTATTTATCTCAGTTTTCCTATTCTGGTTTTACTGGCTTACTGGCCTGTCTCACGGGGGTTGCACAGCTTTTAGTCAATTTATGTCCCTCTCTCCTGTTCTCTCTTTCCCCAACAGTAAGTCATCACTGAGTCCTGTCTTTGTGTCCTTTCAACCCACTCCTTCCAATATATCCCTGCAATTTTGGCAACAGTCTCCCATCTGGGGCTCTGCCACTGACCTTCCTCTAGCCCTCAGGTTTCCAGCACAAAGCCTGAAGAACAATCTGACATAAATCTCATTTGGATCACCCCACTCCTATTTTTGCAAAACTATAATAAAGCCTCTGTCAAATTCAAATCCTACATCACACACTTCCTACCTTAAAGTTCCTAATCACATGTGAACCACACGCGCACACACACACGTGTGTGCACACACACACACACTCCTGCCCCACCCTCACCCCTATGTCTTCTTATCCAAGCCTGGTGCCCAAATGGCTGGCTGCCTAAGCCCCTCTCACATGTAAGACTAGGAGTCCACCGGACTTGTCCTCAGTTTGCAGAAAGAGGAGAATAAAGTCTCTTTTCATCATGGCAGTCCTACCTTGGAGTTGTACTAGATATTGGTTGTATTCCAAATTCACCGAAGAATAGTGGTCTCCTACTGCTGACCACCACTGGTCCCCTAGGTAAAGGCAAATGTTGAGTTCAACACGCATCTATGTTACCTAAGAATGATAAGACATTATCGGCCTCTAGTAAACGCATATCATGTGCTAGTTTACCAGACTAGCTAGAATCTATCTATATATATATAAAAGCCCAGTGACCATTACGGCGAAACAACCAGAATGACCAGTTGCTATGACACACACTGACCACCAGGGGGCAGACGCTCAATGCAGGAGCTGCCCCCTGGTGGTCAGTGCACTCCCACAGTGGGAGTGCTGCTCAGCCAGAAGCTGGACTCACAGCTGGAGAGTGCAGTGGTGGTGGCGGGAGCCTCTCTCACCTCTGTGGCAGCACTAAGGAGTGGCAAGCCAAGTGGTAAAGAGCAAGCAGGCAGGCATTAAGGAGCAAGCAGGCGGGCGGTAAGGAGTGAGCAGGTAGGCAGTTAGGAGTGAGCAGGCAGGTGGTAAGGAGCGAGCAGGTGGGTGGTTAGGAGCAAGCAGGTGGGGAGCAGGCCTAAGCCAGCAGGCAGGCATCCCCCGAGGGGTCCTAGACTGCAAGATGGTGCAGGCCGGGCTGAGGAACCCCTCTCCCTCCAGTGCACGAATGTCATGCACCAGGCCTTTAGTAAATATATATATATTTATACATTTCACACACAATGGTGATGACTGAAACCTTTAAAAGTGCCTATAACAGATGGTAGTTTTAGAACAAAACAGACCCATTAGCTGTCAAAACCAGTTTTCCGTAGGATAAAAATTAGAGTCATTCTCAGGTAGTGCTAAGAAAAGCTCTCACTTATTCTAATACCTCAGGATATGAATTCTTTTGTAATTTTTTTTCCATGGGAACACTGTGGCAACTCACAATTAAGGAATGTCACTACAAAAATAAATAAATAAAGGCTTCTCTAATCAAATAATATGAAACCTAATTCAAAATGTATTTTTTCCCTATTTTCAAAACTTATTGATTTCAGTGAGGAAGGGAGAGGGAGAGAAAGAGAGAAAGATCAATGATAAGAGAGAATCATTGATTGGCTGCTTCCTCCATGCCCCACACAGGGGATGGAGCCTATCCGGACCGGGAATTGAATCATGACCTTGTTCATAGGTCAATGTTCAACCACTGAGCCACTGTGGCCAGGCTCAAAATGTATTTTAAAAGACAGTGCAAATTTTCAGGGTTTTCAGATATGCATTCTTTTCCTCTCTCCATTTGTAGAAATGTTTTATCTCTTCTATTAACCACAAGAAGGATGAAAAAAATAATATCCTATTTCATAAAAAGTAGAGTTTTCTAGAGTGGTAGAAACCCTTAGAAGTCATTACAATGAAGGAAATGACTTGCTCAAGGTCAGACAATGGTTTAGAGACAGAGCAGACACTGGAAATCGAGTCTCTTGGGTGTCCTTGTTACCACCTCCGTTGAATGCTAAGTAGTCATTTCTAAAACACTATTTCTGTAAATAGTCACTCACATCGGTTTTTCTGTATATGTATATTCATGTGAATCTAAGTGATTTGATTTAAAAAATTACACAATATTTTACTCCACCACAGGTTTCAAGATAAATGAACTTACGTGTGTCTTGCTCACTCAATAGAAAGAGCAGAGTTCTTTGTACTCCCAGAATACTGCGTTTACAGACAGATAGCAGAACTTTAATAGTTAAAGCTTAAATGTCTATTTACTAAGCCATCCAATCTGTGTTTAAATCACTCAATCCATAATTTTACATATAAATAAAAATGAAACTTCTACTATCAACCCTAACACAGTCAGTCATGAATCAGAACTGAAATATAGGCATTTAAGCCACAAGAAAGAAAACATGCAAATGAGCAAAACAGTTTCAAAGAACCTGAAAATGTCTCTTTTTGGTTATGTGGGAGAGTAAATTAAATTAATATAAAATATAGCAATTATTTGCACCCTGGAAATCATCACAGTCACCCAATCCGTGGTCATTCTGTTTTCTACTTTCATATAGTTGTCAAATTGGTTTGCCCTTCTATCCTCCCTGAACAAAATAAAGCAACAATCCTGATATTAGACCTAGCTGTATATTAGAACTCTGATTCTAGAATACTAGTAGAGATGCTACTTACTCACTGATGTCTTTTCTTCCAGTTATATAACCTTTTTTGTCTAAATCTTTTGGTTTCTATGAACTCAAATTCAGTTTTGACATTTTCACTATTTCAGAGGAGTAATTTGATTATCTTTTTCATATAACCTAAATACTTGATGTTAAAGAGTCAGACCCTCAAATTGTGAAATCAGTCACACAAAAAAAGGCTTAAATAAAATGATCTGCTATAGCCCAGCCAGTGTGGCTCAGTGGTTGAGCATTAACCTATGAACCAGAAGGTCACTGTTCAATTCCCGGTCAGGACACATGCCCAGGTTGTGGGCTCGATCCCCAGTGGAAGGCATGCAGGAGACAACCAATCAATGATTCTCTTTCATCATCAATGTTTCTCTCTCTCCCTCTCCCCTCTTCTCTGAAATCAAGAAAAATATTTTTAAAAAAATTTTTTAATGATCTGCCATAAAATTAGCACATATTGAGATCCTACTCCATGTGTACCATCTGCTCTGTTTGCCACAATTTTTATGTGACTTTGTATTGGTCTTTACATTTCAATAGTATTTCCATATTGGTCCATGAGTCTCTGAAATAATATTTTTCTAGCTTAAGAATTTTGTAATGAATAAAAGTCATGGTTCTTGCTTTCAATAATTTACTATCCAGTTAAAGAGAAGATGTGCTGGATTGTAATATAAGACATGGGTTTTGCAGAACTGAGAAGACAGAGTCCTGCACAATCACAAAAGGCTATTTGAAGGAAATGAAAGGTCCTTGCAAAATGGGGAGAAGAAAGGGCTTCCAAGTGAGGGACAATGTGACTTATGAGCCACAGAAGTGAGATCTAGTTGTAGGAACAAAAGAGCTATGGTAGAAACGGTATGTGTGCATGGGGAGTGATGGCCTGACCTTGAAGATGCTCTTTAGTCACTTGGCAACTAGAACAAGAGCTCTAATCTCTAGCATCACCAATGACTTGGGTACCTGTTCTACTTAAAAGTACCCATGGATGTTGGACAATTGGATGTTGTCCAATTTGTGGGACTGTAACTGCATACCCTGCTCATCTGCACAGCAGAATTCTGTGGCATCAGAGAGAATTTTGTTTAGCCAAATTCTAACACTAATATAATCCTCCCTCTAGAAATTCCATTTGTTTGGATGAACTCTTTTGAAATGTTAAAAATTTGAAATTAAATAGCAAATTGGATGAGATTTTATAGACAAAAGTCATAAAACTATATCTGTACTGACTCTTTCTAAGAATGAAAAAATTAGAATTTTTTCAACATTAAACTGTCACAAAAATAACTTGCATTAAATTATACATTCCAATTAAATTGTTTTTAAGAAAGAATTTTTTTCCTCAAGGAAAAAAGAATATGTACCAAGTGCACTAAAGACTGACTGCCCAGAAAAACAATGAGAAACAAAGTATATATCTTATTTGCCTCTTTTTGGACACTGAACTTTTCTCCTCCACAAAGGACTGCTTTGTCCTTTGGCAGACAAATTGGTATAAACTGTGTGTCAGTTGTGTAGGACATTAACTCAAATGTTGCATATTACTGACAGGGCAGAAAAGAGTCCACTACTGAGTGTGAAATGAGCTGCATTTGACAATTTGATTAAGAGCTCATTTCTTTTTGTTTGCCTGTGAGATGGTGTAAATAGGCCCACGGTAGAAAATTCTGTCTGTGTTTGGAATTTACCAGTTATCTTAGCTTCAGACTTTCAATACTGAATTCTGCATGCTGAGAACCATGTCCCAAATCCAAATCATTAAATTGCTACTTAGCCTGGGTGGAAATCCAATCCCATTATTGAAAAGAGTTGTTGAATGCTTTGCTCCGACTGACAAAAGACATCCTCAGTTTTATAACCATTGTATTTCCTGTGGCTCCTACACTGGAGGTGTGTCCACAGGAGGGATGTCCACCTAGCTTTTTCCAACCACTAGAGCTTAACTCTTTCCAATTTGAGGCATATGATTTGAAAACGTTAGTATACTTCTTATAACCAAAGAAATTAAATGGACCTGAGAAGTCAGAAACACTTTTTGAAAGGTATACTGATATATTTCTTTGTTTTTAAATATAGAGCAAATTTCTTAGTTCTGCAGATTTTTATTTCTTTTATAAAATATTTTTATTGATTTTAGAGAGGAAGGGAGAGGGAAAGAGAGAGATAGAAACATCAGTTTTAAGACAGAATCATTGATCGGTTGCCCCCTGCACACCCCACACTAGGGATTGAGTCTGCAACCCAGGCATGTGCCCTGGCTGGGAATTGAACCATGACCTCTTGGTTCATAGGTTGATGCCCAACCACTGAGCTATGCCGGCCCAGACAGATTTTTATTTCTCGCTGAAGAATTCCTGCTGCTATCTGTCAGAGAAACAGCAGGATAAGTATAGTGGAGTGAACCTCAGATTTGGGGTCTAGAGACTTGTGGGAGAATCTTGGCTCTTCTGAATTAAGAACACTTGTATGATGAAGGAAGCCCTGTACCTCATTGGTGTGTGGTGATATAGAGTCACCCCCCAGCCTTTCACACCTTCACACCCTCTACCTGGGGCAGGAGGCAAACTTGTATCTCTTTGTTGAGTTTGGAAGGAGCTGAACGCACTCAGATCAGCACTTCTTCCTTCCTCCCTCTGAATCTATCAGTGAGCACACTCAGTCCGTTCTCAGGGGGCGTTGGGGTGGTGGTAGGCTGTGTTTGTTCAGCAGTGACACTGTCCATGACTGAGAGAGCATACCTAACTTAGGGGCACAGTGTTAAGCCCACTTGGGTATTAAACCAAACAGACTGAAACCCCATTTTCCAATATCATTTTATCTGTAACACAATGACCTTACTCAACTGGTTATGAATGTGTGAAATAAAAAAAAAAGTGTGTGTGTGTGTGTGTGTGTGTGTGTGTGTGTGTGTGATTTATTCATCCTTATGCAAAAATACCTGGTGTGGTACCCAGAACCTCACTGGACTTCAGTAACTTTTTGTTTAAAATTAATGAAGGTGGAGAGAGTGGATCTGATGGGAAAAAAGCAAAGTAGGCTGAGTGTGAAAATTATAAATAGAAAGCAGTTTGAAGCAGTTGATCCAGCTTCAAATTCCCGAAGATGTTTCATTAGCATTAGAATAGAAAACAGCAGTGTTCCTCCCCAGGGGAAATTCAGGATAAAATGGTCAGACTTCAGAGTTCCAGAACATCCACCGAATCAGGAGGGATCCTCATTGCAGGCCTCCTGGTTCATTTGTTTGCTTATAGCAAGTGGAGGATCTGCCAGCTCCTTGTTCAGGTTTTAAGTTAGAGAGTTTGGGAGATAGGAAGATAAAGACCCTGATTCAATTTTAGTTTCTTTCTCTTTTAAAAATAATAAGGTTCTGAAGCACAATCATTCAAAAACAGGAATTGGATGAAGTCCATTTTGTTTCCAGGCCCTGCCATGGGAAGAGAAGAAGTCATACATAGCACAGTTAATGTCTACCCCAAGGAGGGAGGCGAGGTACAAAAACAATGCTCATTAACCAAAATGGAGAAGGTTGTTTTGTTTTGTTTTTCCCCTCTTCAGGGGAAATTTTAGAAGCCATTGGTGACAGAAGGACCTATGGTCCCTAAGCCCCCCATAAGATGCCACGATGAGATCGACCACTGGGCAAGGATTCAAGAGACTACATTCCATGTCATTGTAAGTCACCCTGCCACCTGTGAAATGAAGGGCTGGGTGCTTTCTTGCATGGTGGGGAAGGTGGGCCTCTGGCTCCAACTGCCTGTATCTGGCCAGAGGAGCTGAATGCGATGGCTGCCTGGAGGGTGCAGGGCTTGCACCATCTTGAACAGCCTCTTCTCCCCCTGCTTCGTCTGGCTGCCCTATTTGGCACCACTTACAGAATCACTCCTGTGCTTCCATCTGCCGAATCTCAGTGGGACATCAGGGACGGGGGTGTGAAATGTGGATGCTGCTTCCATATATTTTTTTTTTTAGTTGCTGCTAATGGCTATCTAGGGAAGCCCTTTTTGGAAGTGTCTTCTTAAATGTTAAAATACCCAGAGTTCGCTGGATAATTGTTTCATAGGAGATAGGATAGCCACCCCATCCTTGTGGCCAGTGATGCTGTCTCATTTATCCAAAGGGGTGAGAAGTCACTATAGATGAGTTAATCACTTGGAATAGAGCAGCAGATGCCAATTGTCTAGCAAACAGCAAGGCTTTCTGTATTTTGAGGCTTTTAAAGCAAGCGCGCGCACACACACACACACACACACACACACACACACACACACAACTCTATTGTATAAAAACTATTCACAGTACGTGAAAACACAATTGTTTCAAATTAAATTCAAAATGGCTGGTTTGTTTTGTTCCCAATTATGTTTATAAAATGGTCAAAAGAATGTCTGAGTCCCAGTGGTTAACATCAGTGATCTATAACCTGGTTACCTTTTACCAACAGCAAGAGACTATGTTGGCTTTGTCCTTCTCAACCTAATGGGTGCTTATTTAGTTTAGGAGTTATCACCAAAAAAAAGCTGCTGAGCCCAGCAATGTGACAAATGGTGTTCTCTATATTCCTTTGTTTCCAACGCTAATGACACTAAAAATACCCTAAGAGTACACCGAGGTCCAACACTCACTCATCGGGGACATTATCTGCTTACTTGCTGATTGCTCAGGAAACTTTGTAGGAGAAACATTTGCACAAGTGATGGGCAGCCAGAGAAGAAAATGTGGCCATTCTGGGTCTTATCCTTGTTTACTCCTAACCCCCTCCTATCCAGGCAAAGGCCCTCTCAGCCACGAGAAGCAGGACCCTAGATAGCGATTGTGCACCCAGGCTTCTGGGACACTGCTGTCCTCACGGCAGAAGGATGGGCTGCCATCAGCTCACTGGCTGGCTGTTAGCTTCTGCTCTAACTCACATGCCATTGATAAGTGAGATCGGGGTGTGAGAGAAGAACTGAAGCCAGCCCCCATGACAGGATTGGAAATGGCAGCCTGAGGCGGATGCAGCCTTAGATAACCAGGCCCGGAATTGCTCACACAGCCAGCAGGGGCCGCGCTCCTTAGTCTCCTTGCGGGCCACCACCGACTTATTCAGGCCACAGGTGCAGAGGCCTGTCTCCACCTTCATGGCTAAATGAGACTGAGAAAACTCTGGAGAAGTAACAGCATGGTGACTTAAAGACAACTAACCGGTACATCTGTGAGAAGCTCTACAATATAATTTCTGACAGTTATTTGGCATAATGAAAAGATCACTAAGCCGAGCTAAGAAAAAAACTTTTCAGAAATAGATATGATTCTGGATGAGATTCTAATAGCATGATGGGATTTCTCTCTAAATTTATCTTTAAAGGATGTTCCTGACAGAAGCATGGCTGAGACAGTTAAAGAAGTCAGTTCGAACATATGGTGACTGACGTCAGATTTTCTCAGATGGGTGCAGGAGTCAAGAAGGTGGAAAGATGTGAAAAGATGATTTTATCAACTATTTAAATTTCCTCATGATGTCAATAGCTGTATTTTAAACTCTATTCATGTTCTTTAATGTCAATCTAATTTAGGTCTAAAGTAAAAAAGTACATTTTCTATAACACACAGGGATCCTCTGAAATGAGAAAGTAGAGTGGAGAACAGAAATGAAGGCTTTGGGGGAGTTCTTCAGGGGGATCCCTGTAGGGCCATAGCAGCAGAGAGGGCCAAAGCCACGTGTTTGCATGGCAGTACCAAGCCGCAGATCCTGGCATGTGGTGGCAGACAAAACAGAGCAGCTGGGAGCTTCATAGTTGTCAAAACCATCATTCCCACCCTCACTCCACCATCCACCCCCAGGCCCAGCCAATAGGAGCTAGCAGGCCAGGGTGTTCTTAGCTTACCAGACCTGGGAAAGAAACACCTGAGAGCTCTCCATAGAGACACCTGCCCGGTGGACAATGTGCTGGGCAAGAGCTTCACCTCTGAGCACAAAGCTCAGCGCTGTGTGTCAAACTACCCCCTCAGTGAGTGGCTTCAAGGCTTCAAGAAAGAAGCATTTTCTTTCCTCAGGACAGAGTTAGTAGCAGCACCCACGTCAGTATGTTGGGTGCTGGGCATTTGCAGGCTGAATGTTCCTGGTTCTGACTATTTATGAACAAGCCCCAAAGCCTGTGACATGTAATAATTTGTTCTTCTGATGATATAAAAAGTAGAATGGTGAGAGCAATGTTGGGAATGACAGTGAGCCATTTAGCTAATGAGCTTGGTTTACTGCTTAGCAGCTGCATTTCAACTCAGGTTTTGCCATTTTTTGCTCAGCCACTCTTGGGAGGCGCTATCTATCTATCTATCTATCTATCTATCTATCTATATTGAGTGGCCAGATTATTATGATCTCTGAACACATAATAATCTGGCCACTCAGTGACATATATAATTCAGGCCCAGTGCATGAATTCGTGCATGGGTGGGGTCCGGCCAGCCTGGCCAGGGGGAAGGGACATGGGCGGATGGCCAGCCTGCCTGCTGGTCGAAATCCTGGTCGAGGGGACAATTTGCATATTAGCCTTTTATTATATAGGATATACACTGAGTGGCCAGATTATTTTGTGTTCAAAGATCATAATAATCTGGCCACTCAGTGTATATATATATAAGGCTAATATGCAAAGTGTCTACTAGGGAGTTCGACTGGGAGACCAGCACACATCAAACCAAGATCGCTTGCTATGATGTTTGCTGACCACCAGGGGGTGGTGCAGAATGAAGGAAGGCCCCGGCTGGCAGCCCGAAGGCCCCAATTGGCCCTGATCTCCAGCCAGGCCTAGGGACCCTACCCCTGCATGAATTTCATGCACTGGGCCTCTAGTCTCTATATATAAGAGCCTAAGTGACCATTATGACTGGATGACCAGACAACCAGCCAACTGGCCAGTAGCTATAATACACACTGACCACCAGGGGCAGACAAACCTTGGTGGTCAAAAGGAGCTTTCCCCTGGTGAACAGTGCGCTCCCACAGCCAACCTCCTGCAGCAGATCAACCTCCTGCAGTCCCTGCCCCAGGCTGGCCCCAATTGGGAGTGGGCGAGACGGCACCAATTGCCCGGGAGGGATTCCGCTCATGGACGAATTCATGCACCAGGCCTCTAGTTAAAAAATAAAATGTTTTGAGCTGCCAGAGAAACCAAGATGGCAGCATAGGTAAAAACCTGAACTTACTACCTCACACAACCACTTCTAAACTACAACTAAAAGACAAAATGGACATCATCCAGAACCACAGGAAGGCTGGCTGAGTGGAAATTCTACAACTAGAAGGAAAGAGAAAAGCACACTGAGACTCAGAGGAGCTGCGGAAGTAAAGGTAGAGGTATGGAGGCATGCGTGCGGAAAGGGCTGGCAACTGTGTATGCAGCTGTCTTTTTCAATCAAGAGGGAGACAAAAGCTCCCGACTGCTCTGAACTCCATTTCTGGGCAAGACTCTGGGGATCCAGACTCATATGGGGAGAAACTGAACTGTCTGGCATAGGGTGGAACTCGATGGCAGCTTTCTCTCAGAGGTGCTTGCAGTGATTACCGGATTACCACAGGACACTGAGACCCAGGGGCCTCTTAGGGCAGGGCTGATGGGAAGCCATTGCTGTTTGCTCTGCCCTGAGACTCCGCCCACCCAAGCTGTGTGCAGAGGCTTTTGCATATGAATGGCCTGGTCCTTTGAAATCTAAACTTACCTAACAAACTGCAGCTGAGTCAGAGAGACCCAGAACTTCCAAAAGAAGGCCGAAGGCCCTACAGTAGCTTGCATTGCTTCACAGCTGGGCCTCATCTGGGCACCTCCAAAACCCAAAAAAGAAGAGGAATCTGCAGATCTCTCTGTAGCTCCTGCTGGGTGGCCTCAGGCAGAGGCTAAATTAGCACCTCCTTGGAGATCCAAGAGCCAGTGTACCCAGTGGTCAGAGCAGGACCATCCAGATGACAACTCCTCAGATCCATAAGGGACACACTCAGGGGGCAGACTCAGTGAGCACCAAAGCCCCACTGAAGCAAGTCTTATCTCATAAGGGTGTCTCCAGCACAGAAGTTCTCCAATCATAGACACAGCTGATCCTCATAGCCAATTGGCCTGGAGGTCAATTCCTCCCAGTGATACCAACAACAATCAAGGCTTAACTACAATAAGACTGTGCACACAGCCCACAAAGGGGTGCACCAAGAGTGTCCACCTCAGGTAACTGGGGAGGCTGAGCCACTGGGCCCTATAGGACACCTAGCACACAAAGCCACTCTATCAACAGAGGGAAGCAGCCAAAATGCAGAGACAAAGAAACAGGTCACAAATGAAAGAAATGGAGGATATAGAGTTCAAAACCACGGTTATAAGGTTTTTCTTTTTTTTTAATGTAATAAATCTTTATTGTTCAGATTATTACAATTGTTTCTCCTTTTTATCCCCCCATATCTCCCCTCCACCTGGTTCCCTCCCCCCCTCTGCCCTTACCTCCCCAACCCCCCTGCTGTCCTGATCCATAGGTGTATGATTTGGTCCAGTCTCTTCCCGTACCCTCCACACAGACACCCCTTTCCCCCTGAGAATTATCAATCCACTCTGATTCTATGCCCCTGATTCTATTATATTCACCAGTTTATTCTGTTCTTCAGATTTTTAATTCACTTGACTTTTAGATTCACTTGTTGATAGGTATGTATTTGTTGTTCATAATTTTTATCTTTACTTTTTTCTTCTTTTACCTCTTTTTAAATAATACCCTTCAGCTTTTCATATAATACTGGTTTGGTGGTGATTAACTCCTTTAGTTTTTTCTTATCTTTGAAGCTCTTTATCTGACCTTCAATTCTGAATGATAACTTTGCTGGGTAGAGTAGTCTTGGTTGTAGGTTCTTGCTATTCATCACTTTGAATATTTCTTGCCACTCCCATCTGGCCTGCATAGTTTCTGTTGAGAAATCAGCTGATAATCGGATGGGTGCTCCCTTTTAAGTAACTAACTGTTTTTCTCTTGCTGCTTATAAGATTCTCTCTTTGTCTTTTGCCCTTGGCATTTTAATTATGATGTGTCTTGGTGTGGTCATCTTTGGATTCCTTTTATTTGGGGTTCTGTGTGCTTCCTGGACTTGTCAGTCTATTTCTTTCATCAGGTGGGGGAAGTTTTCGGTCATTATTTCTTCAAACAGGTTTTCAGTGTCTTGCTCTCTCTCTTCTTCTGACACCCCCATAATTCTGATGTTGGTACGCTTGAAGTTGTCCCAGAGGCTTCTTACACTATCTTCAACTTTCTGAATTCTCTTCTCTTCATGCTTTTCTGGAGGCGTGTCCTTTGCCTCTTCGTATTCCAAATCTTTGACTTGATTCTTGCATTCCTCTAATCTGCTGTTGGGTCTCTGTATAATATTTTTTATTTCAGTCAGTGTATGTTTCATTTCTAGTTGGTCCTTTTTCATATCCTTGAGGGTCTCATTAAATTTATTGGCCTTTTCCATGAAATTGTTGAAAAACCTTATAATCGTGGTTTTGAACTCTATGTCCATTCATTTGTTCTCCTCCATTTCTTTCGTTTGTGATCTGTTTCCTTGCCTCCTCATTTTCGCTGCTTCCCTGAGTTGGTTAGGGTAGCTTTGTGTACTAGGTGTCCTATTGTTTTAATGGCTCAGCCTCCCAGTTACCTGAGGTGGACGCTCTTGGTGCACCCCTTAGTGGACTGTGTGTACAGCCTTGTTGTAGTTAAGTCTTGATTGTTGTTGGTGTCACTGGGAGGAATTGACCTCCAGGCCAATTGGCTGTGAGGACCCGCTGTGTCTATAAAGGAAGAATTGCTATGCTGGAGACACGTTTATGGGGTGGGACTTGTTCCAGTAGGGCTTTGGTGCTCACTGAGTCTGCCTATTGAATGTGTCCCTTACGAGCGTGGTTGAAATCTGGTGTCATTTCACACCAACCACTAGATGCCCTAGATCCAGAGATCTACAATGGGGTGCAGGTCAGCTACTGTCTGAGGCCCCCCAGCAGGAGCTACAGCAAGAAGTAGTTTTCTCCTCTTTGCTTGGGGTTTGGCAGTTTTGGAGCAGTTTGACTGGAGCTGCAGTTTATTTGGTTAAGCTGCCACAAGGCAGGCCATTTATATGCAAAAGCTGCTGTGTGGAGCCTGGGTGGGTTTGTAGAATGTGAGGGGCGGGGTCTCAGGGCGGGGTGGGGTCACAGGGCATCACTAGGTTAGGGCATGGCAAATGGCGATGGCTGCCGTCAGCCATCTCTGCCTTTCCGCATTTCCAAGTCCCTGTGTCCCACGCTCCAGTGCAGTAAACACTGATTGCTGGGTGCACCTCTGCAAGAAAGTCACTCTCACTTTCCGACCTGATGGCTGAGAGTCCAGCTTCTCCCCGTAGGTGTCTGGGTCCCCGGCGTGTCCCCAGAAACTGGATTTCAGAGTGATTGGGAGCTTGTCTCCCTTCAGCTTGAAAAAAAGCTGCAGGTCCAGTTGCCTGCCACCAGCCCACTACGCGCGCCTCTGTACCTCAGCTTTTCTGCATTTGTTCTCCTTTTTTTTTCCTTCTTAGTTGTTAATCTACCATTCAGCCAGATTTCCCATGGTTCTGGGTGGTAGACGTTTTGTCTTTTAGTTGTATTTTTGAAATTGTTGTGTGAGGCGGCAGTTTAGTTGTCTAACTTTGCCACCATCTTGGTTCCTCTATCTGATTATAAGGTTTTTCAAGAATTTTCTAGAAACCACTGATAAATTTAATGAGACCCTTGAGGATATGAAAAAGGACCAACTAGAAATTAAGCATACACTGACTGAAATAAAGAATAATATACAGAGATCCAACAGCAGACTAGAGGATAGCAAGAATCAACTCAAAGATTTGGAATACAAAGAAGCAAAAAACACTCAACCAGAAAAGCAAAAAGAAAAAAGAATCCAAAAATATGAAGATAGTGTAAGGAGCTTCTGGGACAACTTCTAGTGTACCAACATCCAAATTATGGGTTGCCAGAAGAAGAGAGAGAGCAAGATATTGAAAACCTATTTGAAGAAATAATGACAGAAAACTTCCCCCACGTGGTGAAAGAAATAGACTTACAAGTCCAGGAAGCGCACAGAACCCCAAACAAAAGGAATCCAAAGATGACCACACCAAGACACATCATAATTAAAATGCCAAGGGCAAACGACAAAGAGAGAATCTTACAAGCAGCAAGAGAAAAACAGTTAGTTTCCTACAAGGGAGAACCCATATTATTGTCAGCTGATTTCTCAACAGAAACTATGCAGGCCAGATGGGAATGGCAAGAAATATTCAAAGTGATGAATAGCAAGAACCTACAACCAAGATTACTCTACCCAGCAAAGCTATCATTCAGAATTGAAGGTCAGATAAAGAGCTTCACAGACAAGAAAAAACTAAAGGAGTTCATCACCACCAAACCAGTATTATATGAAATGCTGAAAGGAATTCTTTAAGAAGAGGAAGAAGAAGAAAAAGGTAAAGATAAAAATTATGAACAAGAAATACATACCTATCAACAAGTGAATCTAAAAATCAAGTGAATAAAAAATCTGATGAACAGAATAAACTGGTGAATATAATAGAATCAGGGGTATAGAAAGGGAGTGGACTGACAATTCTTGGGGGGAAATGAGTGTAGGGGGTGCAGGAAGAGACTGGACAAAAATCATACACCTATGAATGAGGACAGTGGGAGGGGGGTGGGTAAGGGCATGGGCGGGGTGGGAACTGGGTGGAGGGGAGCTATGGGGGAGGGGGGAAGAGGAACAACTGTAATAATCTGAACAATAAAGATTTATTAAAAAAAAAAAAAATGTTTTGTTGTGAAAAATGTCCATAAAAAATGCCAGCCAAGCATGCTGATCTTGGAAGTTAAAAAAAAATGCAAAATTATCTTAATAAGCTATGAGTTTTAGCCATAAAATAGAAATTTTTGATGAATTAAAAAACAATGGTATACATTGTATCAGGGGTGTACTAGACTTATTGGGGGGATCACTTTGCAAGTTATATAAATCTCTAGCCACTATGTTGTACACCTGAAACTAATATAACATTGAATATCAACTGTAATTGAAAATATTTTAAATAAAAATAAAAATAATAATGGAAAGAATGTACTAGAGGATTAAAGAAGGATTAAAATCTATAGGTATGCCAAGGTCCTGGATATTGTGTCTACTGTGTCTTCCAATTTGAGATGTGAGAGTTGCTCTTAATGTAGGTACTACACCAAGTAATAAAAGGAATCTACCTTTAGCCAAAACTAAAGTATCATTCACATTGGATGTGGATTACATATTGATAAAAATCACAGATAGTCTTCTAGTTTTTCCATGTAGGTCTCAATCGCATACTGATTCTATGACAAATTTTTGTTGTCCATGTATTTGAGTTGCTTATATCCCATGTATTAGAGTTGCTTATATTTTTTCCACATTTGGCCACCCATGCCAGTTTGGATCATTTGCAATTGGCCTTTCAGTGAAACCATTGGTCCATTCAAGCTGCCTGTGAAGTGTGAGACAGGCATAGGGCTGCAACTGGCTCATTCAGGGCTGCCAAACAAGGGCTGGGAAGGTGATTGAGTTGATGAGTATGCGTGCACAACAGTGCTTGTTGTCTTGAGTTCTGTGAGACCCCCTGAATTCTGGTCCCATGCACGTGGCAATCTTGTATTCTTAGAGCCACACTCTGATATTCAGGTCTTAACTCTAGTGGGCAGCACAAAGCCAAGGGAGCCCCAAGAATAGAGTATAGTTGAGAGATTCAGCATGTATTTGAAGGTCAAGTTTCTTTAATAAGCATCTTCAAAATAAACTAACAACTCTTTGCTTGTGTCGAATATTGGTTTCTTGAGAATTCCTTGGGCATCTTGTCATCACATTGGACACTTCATTGGATCCCATCTTTCTTACACCACACTCTGCCAGGCTCATGAGGATTTCCTGTGCATGAGATGGTTACTGCCATGTGAAATGAAGGAAAGTGAGATTTCTTTTGGGGTTGCTATAGGAAGTCAACAGGAACTTGCCTTCCTGCTTTATCCTAATTGTATTGAAATCAAGATGAAAACTCATGACCTGTGTAGAGGGCTACCATGCAATAGGGGAGATACAAAGAAAAGCCAGATCCCAGATGTTGTCATTGTTGAATGATCACCTTTCTGTTGAAGGTGGAGGAGCTTTGCCATTGCCTGCATCTCCCGTACATGGTCTTGGGGGAGGTGGATGGGGTCTTATGGAAAGAAGTCGGTTCTCTTACTGTTCAAACTAAAGTGTCACTCCTGCCTTTGGAAAGCCCAGCCACCCAATCCCACTTTATTTCCTTCTTGCCCACACACCTCACAGGTTTAGCCTACCAGTTCTCTGTGGTTCTCATTCCCCACTACTTGCCTAAATTTCCCTCTCCCTGATCTCACTGAGGTGTGGGGTATTCTCCCATCTTTTCGTCCTCCCACATTCTCTCTAAAACAAGCGTACAAAATGCAAAGAACATCTAGTTCCCACCAGAGGTTAGTTCCATTAAAATTGGCTGAGTGGGATGTTGGACCGTGATTCAGATTTCCACCCAGGGTGGATTCAGGCCGGTGCACCATAACTATGGTGTAGATCTGAGCCCCTTTTATCCTTTTCCCTTATCTTCCCTGTGACCCTGGGACAAACTTTATGCCAATTCTCTGTGCCTTAGAACTCTGCTCCTCCTGTGGTTCATGGCCCCTTTTTTTCTCTCCTGCTTTGAAGGTCTCAATTTTGCCCCTGAAGAATAGTCTGGCTCTCATCTCTTAGTTATTTGCTGATCCCAGACCCATTTCTTCATGTCTAATTCAGTATTGCTGATAGATATTTACTAGTCAAATTAGTAAAGCTGATTCTATCCCTGGGTGAATCATGGCTTTTAAAACTATTGTTCTAAATTAAGTTTTGGGCCAGCCTTACCAGCAGTCCTGTGGCCTCGATAATGGGTGCCAGGGTCTCAGCTGCCTTGTCTGTATTGCCTCAGCTCTAAGCATAATCAATAGCCAGCTCCCCATATTATCCCATTTCAAGGTTGCATGCCCATCCAGCATGCTAAACTTGGAATTTTGGTTGGAAGTGTGCATTTAGTTCTCTGATCATTTGCACTTCATATGTCCTGGAATCATAACATTTATCCAGCTGTGTTTTAATTATTTGCTTACCTGTTGGTCCCCTGGGATAGACTACAAACTACTCTTGGGCAAGGACTGCATCTGACTCATCATTGGATCGTGAGTGCCTGACACATGATAGGAGCTCAGAAAATATTCATGAGATACTCAAGTTAATAGCTGAGGTTCTCTAGGGGAAACCTTACAGAATCCTAAACCCTCAGCCTGGCATGGACAGTCCTTTTTTCCAGAAATAGGGATAATAACAAATGACAAGCTGTTCCCATTCATCCTAGATAAAAATTTTTTTTGCAGTTTTGTTTTGTTTCTTTGTTTCTGCATACTTATTTGTTCATTTTTAAATAGAGTGGGACTTCTCTCTGGAATTCATGTCATGTTGAATCAGCTGACCACAACAGTCAGGGGGGTGGGGCGAAATGCTGTGTTCCACCTTTTTTTTCCCCATTGTCAGTAAAAGCTAAGCTTCTCTGCACACAAGCTACACCATCACCCGAGGAGCTTCTGTGCAGAGAACCTTCCGGAAAGATGCTATCAGCCTGAACCATAAAGGCCTCCTCATCACTTTGCCTTATGCCTTCCTAATCCACCTCCTGACCTTTCTATCACCAGAGGTGCCAGGAGACAGAAGTATGCGCCAAGCAGAGTGGGTAGTGAGGGGTTGACCCTGGGGACACACAAAGTCAGGTCAGCCTAGAGCTGGACTCATGCTCTGTCCACAAATCCCATCTTCCTGAGCCTCAGTTTCCTCATCTGTAAGATGTGGGAGATGTACCTACCTTTCAGAGTTGTTACAGAGAGTGGTGGTAACATATCCTATCTAATAAAAGAGTAATATGCAAATTTACCATCACTCCAACACACAAGATGGCTGCCCCCATGTGGACACAAGATGGCTGCCACAAGATGGCCAGCAGGGGAGGGCAGTTTGGAGGGACCGGGCCTGCAACGAAGGGCAGTTGTGGGTGATCAGGCCTGCAGGGGAGGGCAGTTAGGGGTGACCAGGCTGGCAGAGGAGGGAAGTTGGGGGTGATCAAGCCTGCAGGGGAGGGCAGTTGGGAGGGACTAGGCCTGCAAGGGAGGGCAGTTGTGGGCGATCAGGCCATCAGGGGAGGGCAGTTAGGAGGGACCAGGCCTGCAAGGGAAAGCAGTTGGGGGCGATCAAGCCTGCAGGGGAGGGTGGCAGAGGAGGAAAGTTGGGGGTGACCAGGCCTGTAGGAAAGGGCAGTTGGGAGGGACCCAGGCCTGCAGGGAAGAGCAGTTGGGGAGGACCAGGCCTGAAGGGGAAGGCAGTTGCGGGGGACCAGGCCTGCAGGAGAGGGAAGTTGGGGGTGACCAGGCCTGCAGGGGAGGGAAGTTGGGGTTGACCAGGCTGGCAGGGGAGGGCAGTTGGGGGGGGGGCAACCAGGCCTGCAGGGAAGGGCAGTTGGGGGCGATCAAGCCTTCAGGAGAGGGAAGTTGGGGGCGACTGGGACTTCAAGGAAGGGCAGTTGGGGGTACCAGGCCTGCAGGGTTGGGCAGTTTTGGGGGGACCCAGGCCTCTAGGGGAGGGCAGTTGGGGGGGGTGACCAGACCAGCAGGGGAGAGCAGTTAGGGGCAATGCAGCTAGCAGGGGAGGACAGTTAGGGGTGACCGGGTCGGCCGGGGAGGGCAGTTGGGGGGACCAGGCCAGCAGGGGAGGGCAGTTAGGGATAATCGGGCTGGCAGGGGAGCAGTTAGGCATCAATCAGGCTGACAGGGGAGTGGTTAGGGGATGAACAGGCTGGCAGGCAGAAGCGGTTGGGGGCAATCAGGAAGGCAGGCAGGTGAGCAGTTGGGAGTCAGCAGTCCAGATTGGAAAGGGTGCAGGCTGGGCTGAGGGACACACACCCCTCTCCCCGTGCACGAATTTCGTGCACCGGGCCTCTAGTAAATTAATATTGTGATTATTATGGAAATCTCCAGGCACAGATCACATTCTCAAGCTGGCAAATAATGAAAGGCAAGGAATGTCAAATGCATTATTCATCACACCTTGACATGGCTTTTATGTAACAGTCAGCCAGAATATCTTCTCCATTTGCTATTCTGAACTCAGAACATAGGATAACTAGCTCATCAGTTCATTGAGCTGATTTTTCTCTTTTAATGAGCATCTGTTTGTGCCAAGGTCTCAGGTTCCTGAATATTTCTGATGTTAAGGTATGAGCTAAGATAGCTCAGGTGGTAGCATGGAATTTCTCAAATAGATTATTAAGGCTGCATATCATGTATGCAACGTGTTTCTATTTGGAGACGCTGTGGGAAGGTGACTCAAGCAAGAGCTCAGATTTTTCTAGTGAGAAACTGTGGAATTTAAATTAGCTTTGAGTCCATTTCTCTGCTGAAAATAGTAGATCTCTAAGCATTTCTTCAATAACATTACAGTAACTATAAAAATTCTGAAAGGAATAATTCACAGGATGTATATTTATAAGCTTAGAGAAATAAGAAAAGCAACATCCAATTTTGCATTTGGTACATGCCTGGAGTTACTGTGAGGTAGATGTTTAAAAATATTAATGACAATAATGTAGTTTGGTTGGTTCATGCTCTCCACCAATGCTCTTAAACAGTACCATCCAGCTGACCTTCCTGCAATAATAGAATGTTCAGATTTGTGCTGTCTCACACAGTGGCTACTGTCCACATTCAGCCATCATGTGATTGAAATGTGGCTAATTTGACTAAGGACTGAATTTTATTTAATACTAGAGGCCCAGTGCACGAAATTCGTGCACGGGGGGGCGTGTCCCTCAGCCCAGCCTGCACCCTTTCCAATCTGGGACCCCCTCGAGGGATGTTCGACTGCCCGTTTAGGCCCGATCCTCCTGGGATTGGGCCTAAACTGGCAGTCAGACATCCCTCTCACAATCCAGGACTGCTGGTTCCCAACTGCCACCTGCCTGCCTTCCTGATTCCCCCTAACTGCTTCTGCCTGCCAGCCTGATCACCCCCTAACCACTCCCCTGCCAGCCTGATTGCCCCTAACTGCTTCTGCCTGCCAGCCTGATCACCCCCTAACCACTCCCCTGCCAGCCTGATTAATGCCTAACTGCTCCCCTGCCAGCCTGTTTGTCCCTAACTACCCTCTCCTGCAGGCCTGGTCACCCCTAACTGCTCTCCCCTGCAGGCCTGGGTCCCCCCAACTGCCCTTCCCTGCAGGCCTGTTGCCCCCAACTTCTCTCCTCTGCCGGCCTGGTCACCCCTAACTGCCCTCCTCTGCAGGCTTGATCACCCCCAACTGCCCTCCCTTACAGGCCTGGTCCTTCCCAACTGCCATCCCCTGCTGGCCATCTTGTGGTGCCCATCTTGTGTCCACATGGGGACAGTCATCTTTGACCACATGGGGGCAGCCAACTTGTAGTGTTGGAGTTACGGTGAATTTGCATATTATTCTTTTATTAGATAGGATTAGCTACGATAGAGGCCTGGTGCATGGGTGGGGACTGGCTGGTTTGCCCTGAAGGGTGTCCTGGATCAGGGTGGGGGTTCCCTTGGGGCATGGGGCGGCCTGGGTGAGGGGCCTGTGGTGGTTTGCAGGCTGGCCACGGCCCCTGGCGACCCAAGCAGAGGCCCTGGTATCTGGGATTTATTTATCTTCTATAATTGAAACTTTGTAGCCTTAAGTGGAGGCCAAGGCAGGCCAGGGCTGTGGAAACTTGGCTTCCTCCATCGCCGGGGGCAACTCAAGCCTCCTGCTCTCTCCATCTCAGTGGCTGCTGCCATTTTTGTTGGGATTTATTTATCTTCTATAATTGAAACTTTGTAGCCTTAAGCGGAGGCCAAGGCAGGCCAGGGCAGGCAGAAAGCTTGGCTTCCTCCATTGCCAGGAAAACCCAAGCCTCCTACTCTCTCCATGGCCACAGCCATCTTGGTTGGGGTTAATTTGCATACTCGCTCCTGATTGGCTGGTGGCCGTGGCTTGTGGGTGTAGCATATTGTGGGAGGTATGGTCAATTTGCATATTACTCTTTTATTAGATAGGACTAGAGGCCCATTGCACAAAGAGATTTGTGCCATAGGCCTTCCTTCCCTTGGCTTTTAGCACCAGTTTTCCTCCAGCACCCGGGACCCAGGCCTTCACTTTGGCCAGAGTCTGCCTTCTTTATCTTTGCTGCAGAGTCAGGCCAGAGTCTGCCATCTTCATCTTCACTGCTTTGCTGCAGACGTCTTCGCTGCAGACTCTGGAGTCTGCAGTCTTGTCTTCACTGCGGCACTCTGCTCCTGTAGATCCCTTCGCCCCCGCCCTCCCTCTCATAGCAGGTGTCCTGCCCCGCCTGGCCACTCCGTGCCTGGAGCAGCTGGGAGGCCACCATCTTTGGCCTTCTAATTTGCATACTCACACTGATTGGCTGTGGGCGTAGCGGAGGTATGGTCAATTTACATGTTTGTCTATTATTAGGTAAGACTAGAGGCCCAGTGCACAAATTTGTGCACAGGTGGGTTCCCTCGGCGTGGCCTGTGGAAATTGGGCCAAAACTGGCAGTCCAATGCCGCCTGCCACTCCTGCCTGTCGCTCCCGCTCATCCTGGCCCCACTGCGCCTGCCACAGGCTTGTGCCCAGTCAGTCCTGATCAGGAGACCTGCATCTGGCGCCCATCCCAAGGGCAGTGGGGGGAAGGATGTGATCAGCCCTCCAGGTGGGCGGTGGGACGCCCTTGCCAACCTGGGATCTGGATCCATCCCGCTGACATTCACGCTGGTTGTTTGGAGCCACCTGGCGGCTGCTTTTATATCATTTCTTCCTTGAGGAACATCTAGAGAGGAGAAGCGGCCACAGTGCCCAAAGCCAACTTCCAGGAGGCCAGAGGCACTGTCGGGATCATGCTGGTGGTGCCGGTCCATTGGTGCCTGGCCTGTTCTCTGGAGACTGGACCTGCAGGACTACTGAGGGAGTGAGTGGCTGCCGCCAGGCTGGTGGGCCACCAGGACGGGTCAGTCAGCTGAGCAGCACTCTTGCTGTGGAGTGCACTGACCACCAGGGGCAGCTCCTGCATTGAACATCTGTCTCCTGGTGGTCAGTGCGTGTCATAGTGACCAGTCGACTGGTCGTTCGGTTGTTCAGTTGCTTAGGCTTATATATATATAAAATTCGTGCACTGGGATGTGTGTCCCTCAGCCCAACCTGCACCCTCTCCAATCTGGGGCCCCTCAAGGGATGTCCGACTGCCCGTTTAAGCCCGATCCCAGTAGGATCGGGCCTAAACGGGCAGTCGGACATCCCTCTCACAATCCAGGACTGCTAGCTCCCAACTGCTCGCCTGCCTGCCTTCCTGATCGTCCCTAACCACTTCTGCCTGCCAGCCTGATCACCCCCTAACCACTCCCCTGCCAGCCTGATTGATGCCTAACTGCTCTCCTGCCAGCCCAATTGCCCCTAACTGCCCTCCCCTGCCGTCCTGGTCCCCCCCGCAACCACCCTCCCCTGCAGGCCTGCCCCCCCCCCAACTGCCCTTCCCTGCAGGCTTGATCGCCCCCAACTGCCATCCCTTGCAGGCCTGGTCCCTCCCAACTGCCCTCCTCTGCTGGCCATCTTGTGGCAGTCATCTTATGTCCACATGGGGGCAGTCATCTTTGACCACACGGGGGCAGCCATCTTGTGTGTTGGAGTGACAGTCAATTTGAATTTTACTCTTTTATTAGATAGGATTAACTAATGAAATTTAAATAGCCACATGTGGCTACTGGCTAGTGTATTGGACTGCACAGATCTAAGGTACCAACTGGAAACCCACTCCAGCCACCCTACCATTTGGAGCCCCAATGAGGCATAGGAGAATGCCCAAAAGGCACCCAGAGAAACACAAACCCACATACTAGAGCTCAACTGAAGCCTCTTGATTTTGTTCTCTAATTTTTCATTTGACAGTAGATTGGGAACATCTAGTTAAAGAGAAGTAAGACAATGACAGCAAAGTGAAATGAAAAAGTTTGAATATAGGCCAGGACTCAAAAGAAACACAGTCTAAGATTATTGAACTCAAGGCTTTTACTCCTCAAAAGTATAGTATTTGATCCTTTGAGAAAATGTTGAGTTCTGGGATGAAGGCTTTAGAAAGGATAGAAAGAAAATGAGCAAGACTCTTTGTCTATCAAAGGTCATAAAAAATATAGATAATTTTGGCATACAAATGGGTGAGTTTTGGTCATCTGGAGAATCTTCCCATAAATAAGAAATTGTATGATACCTAACCGCTGTTGGGCTGAAACCTCAAATAATCACCATGCTCTGACCTGCCTTATATAGCTTTGTCCACCACTCCTGCCTCAGTTCACCCACTTCTCCAGACTCTTTGTTCTCCAGCTATGCCTGGTCTTCCTTTTGGTTCCTAAAGGTACCTTGATCCTTCCTCCATAGGGTTTGCATGTGCTGTTCCTACTATCATCCATCCCTCTCCAGCTCCAGATCCCAGTTCAAAGACCACATTCCTTAGAAAGTCTGTTTATACCTCCACCCCTCCCCGCCCTATCCAGGCCTGGCTCCTCTGTTACTCACTCCTCCAACTGAACCCCTACTGGAACATAGATATTCATCAGTGAGATGATCTGATTTAGTCATTTGTAAACTCTAAAAAAGCAGGGATTGTGTACGCCTGATTCATTCACCTTTGTATCCCCACCAGCTGGTTGATGCTCAATAAATGCTAAATGAAAGAATAATTGGTTAGTTTTGAGATTTTTTAGTATAACAAGTGTCCTCCAATTTCTAATACTTTCACATATTCTCATAAAGTCTCCTTTAGTCTCTGTGATGACTTATTTCTCTAAGTGCCATTCCAAAGTTCTTACTGTCTAATAACTTTTTGTCCTGAAATCTTCAAACTTAAAATTCCACCCACCTCCTCCTTGTGTGCTCTACTTACTACATTTGCCCCAAAACTTCCAGATTCCTTTAAATTGTTGGATCTCATGTTGACAAGCTGAAATACATCTGTGGTTCTTTTCTTAACAAAGCAATTTTATTCTTTTTTTTAGTTTATCCTCCACCCAGTCTTTTTCTATTATCTTTTTCATAGACTTCTAAATTTACAATTTTCCTATTTCTTATACTTTTCATTAAAAGAAGTATTAAAAAGTGGGGGAAATTAAACTTAATTTTTTGCTCAGCAACTCTTGTGAGGCGATATATATATATATATATATATACTAGAGGCCCGGTGCACAAAATTCATGCACGGAGGGGGGTTGTCCCTCAGCCCAGCCTGTACACTCTCCAGCCCAGCCTGTACACTCTCCAATATGGGACTCCTTTAAACGGGCAGTCGGACATCCCTCTCACAATCAAGGACTGCTGGCTCCCAACTGCTTGCCTGCCTGCCTTCCTGATTGCCCCTAACCGCTTCTGCCTGCCAGCCTAATCACCCCCTAACCACTCTGCTGCTAGCCTGTTTGCCCCCAACTTCCCTCTCTGCCGGCCTGGTCACCCCTAACTGCCCTCTCCTGCAGGGTTGATCACCTCCAACTTCCCTCCCTTGCAGGCTTGGTCCCTCTCAACTGCACTCCCTTGCAGGCTGTGTGCCTCCCAACTGCCCTCTCCTGCTGGCCATCTTGTGGTGGCCATCTTGTGTCCACATGGGGGCAGGATCTTTGACCACATTGGGGCAGCTATATTGTGTGTTGCAGTGATGATCAATCTGCATATTACTCTTTTATTAGATAGGATAGAGGCCTGGTACAGGGGTGGGGGCCAGCTGGTTTGCCCTAAAGGGCATCCCGGATCAGGTGGGGGTTCCCTTGGGGTGTGGGGCGGCCTGAGCGAGGGGCCTGTGGTGGTTTGCAGGCCGGCCATGACCCCTGGCAACCCAAGCGGAGGCCCTGGTATCTGGGATTTATTTTTCTTCTACAATTGAAACTTTGTAGCCTGGAGCGGAGCCAAGCCTGGGGCTCCCTCCGAGGCAGGCAGCCATTTGTGTTGGGGTTATAATTGAAACTTTGTTGCCTTAAGCGGGTGGGCCCGGCCAGGGTGTGAGGAAAGCTTTGCTTCCCCTGTTGCCGGCGGCAACCATAGCCTGCTCTCTCAAGCTCCATTCTGCCGCCATTTGTTTGAATTTGTTTACCTTCTATAATTGAAACTTTGTAGCTTGAGTGGAGGCTTAGGCCTGGCAAGGGCAGGCAGAAAGCTTGGCTTCCTCTGTTACCTAGGAAACCTTGCTGTCTGTGGCTGTAGCCATCTTGGTTTGGGTTAATTTGCATACTCGCTCTGATTGGAAGGTGGGCGTGGCTTGTGGGCATGGCTTGTGGGTGTGTCAGAGGTATGGTCAATTTGCATATTTGTCTATTATTAGATAGGATTATTATATAGGATATATATATATATATATATATATATATATATGCGCAAAGTGTCCCCTTTAATCCCTTCCTTCATTCCGCACCACCAAGTGATCTAACTCCCTTTGATTCCTTACCTTTGAAACATAAATCAGCATAATAAAGGAAAGTTGTCAATTAATCCTTTCCAGAACCTTCAGGGGATTCCCAACTTCCCACTTTCCATCTCATTATATTTTTTTCTAAACAAATGAGGGGTAAAAACTACCATAAGTTCATCCCCACTCCCTAAGCCCAATCAAGCAGTTATGCCTCAGGCTTAATTTTCTTTAATTAGAATTAACTTTCTTCATTAGTTAAATTATTTCCCTTTATAATAGACCTTATTTAGTTTGCGTGTAATATCTCAAATTCTTGAATATAAATTACTAGCGGCCCGGTGCACAAAATTTGTGCATGGGGGGTAGTCCCCTCAGCCCAGCCTGCACCCTCTCCAATTCAGGTCCCCTCGGGGGATGTCCGACTGCCTGTGGGATCAGGCCTAAACTGGCAGTTGGACATCCCTCTCACAATCTGGGACCACTGGCTTCTAACTACTCACCTGCCTACCTGCCTGATCACCCCTAACTGCCCCCCCCTGATAGTTAGTCACCTCCAGCTGCCCCCCTGCCAGCCTGGTCACTCCCAACTGCCCCCCCCACTGGCCTGGTCTCCCCTCATCACCACCCCTTGCAGGCCTGGTCTCCCCTAACTGCTCCCCCCCCACGTCAGCCTGGTCACCCCATGCAGCCTGCTGCTCAGTCATTTGGTCGACCCTCACTAACCCCCCTGCCAGCTTGGTCACCCCACACAGACTGTTCAGTTGTCCATTTGGTTGTTTTGGTTGTGATGGTCGCTTAGGTTTTTATATCTACACTAATAAAAGAGAAACATGCAAATTGACCATCACTCTGCTACACCCACCAGCCAATCAGGAGTGAGTATGCAAATTAACCCAACAAAGATGGCAGTGGCCACAGAGCTGGAGCGAGCAGGAGGCTTGGGCTGCCCCTGGTGATAGAGGAAGCCAAGCTTCCTGCCCTCCCTGGCTGGCCCTGGCTTCCACTCAAGGCTACAAAGTTTCAATTATAGAAGATAAATAAATCCCAGATACCTGCTTCCAGCTAGCCCTGGCCTCCACTCAAGGAGGCACTGAAAAAAAAAAGAAAAAAAGAAAGGGCTGGGAGCTTGGGTCGCTGGGGGTTGTGGCCAGCCTGCAAACAGCCCTTAGCCCCTCACCCAGGCTGGCCAGGCACCCCAGCAGCACCCCCCCACGCTGAAGGGGCTGTGGCCAGCCTGCAAACAGCCATCAGCCCCTCAGCCAGGCTGGCCACACCCCCATGGCCCAATCCCTGTAAACAGGCAGTTGAACATCCCTTGAAGGGTCCCAGATTGGAGAGGGTGCAGGCTGGGCTGAGTGACACCCCCCCATGCACAAATTTCATGCACTGGGCCTCTAGTATATAGATAATTCCCTTTAGCAAGTATTTATTAGGCACCTACTATGTGCCAGGCACTGTACTAGGGAAACAGCAATGAATAAGATTTTAAAATTTTTCTTCCTCATGGAAATTACATTTTATGTGGAGAGTATAATACTAGTAAATATATGAACATATATAATATAATTTTAGATAGTGATAAGCTCTACAAGTAATGTTATATGATAAATGCTATGTACAATAAAAAATCTGAATTTATAGCTCCTAGCCCACAGGAATTTTGTGAAAATTAATGAGAATAATGTATGCATAATGTATAGAGGAGGGCTCATGATTCTTGGTGGAAATTGTGACGTATTTTAAGCACAGAGTCCTGTCATAAATGTATTAAGAATTAGTTATTATTTTATTTTTTTAAAGAAAGGAAAGATTACCCACGCATTAATTCAATAGATATTTATGGGGTGTCTACTGTGGGCAAGTTTTACAATGAAGAATAGAAAACCTGTAACGTTCTAACTTAAAAAGCAGGACAAATGGGTCTGGGAGAGGCCAAGCGTCCCTGGATCCAGGTGAGACCATGTGTCCCTGGATCCGGGTGAGGCCTCGTGCACCTAGGCCCGGGTGAGCCCAAGTGGCCCTGGGTCTGGGAGAGGCCAAGCGTCCCTGGGTCCGGGTGCGACCATGTGTCCCTGGAGCCGGATGAGGCCTCGTGCACCTAGGCCCGGGTGAGGCCACGTGCCCCTGGGTCTGGGAGAGGCTAAGCGTCCCTGGGTCCGGGTGAGACCATGTGTCCCTGGATCCGGATGAGGCCTCGTGCACCTAGGCCCGGGTGAGCCCAAGTGGCCCTGGGTCTGGGAGAGGCCAAGCGTTCCTGGGTCCGGGTGAGACCATGTGTCCCTGGATCCGGGTGAGGCCTCGTGCACCCAGGCCCGGTGAGCCCAAGTGCCCCTGGGTCTGGGAGAGGCCAAGCGTCCCTGGGTCCAGGTGAGACCATGCGTCCCTGGATCCGGATGAGGCCTCGTGCACCTAGGCCCGGGTGAGGCCACGTGCCCCTGGGTCTGGGAGAGGCCAAGCGTCCCTGGGTCCAGGTGAGACCATGCGTCCCTGGATCCGGATGAGGCCTCGTGCACCTAGGCCCGGGTGAGCCCAAGTGGCCCTGGGTCTGGGAGAGGCCAAGCGTCCCTGGGTCCGGGAGAGACCATGTGTCCCTGGATCCAGGTGAGGCCTTGTGCAACTAAGCCCGGGTGAGGCCACGTGCCCCTGGGTCTGGGAGAGGCCAAGCGTCCCTGGGTACGGGTGAAGCCAGATCCTGGGTCCGGGTGAGGCCGTGCGCCCCTGGATCCATCCGGGTGAGCTTGGGTCCCAGGCCCGGGTGAGACCACGCGCCCCTTGGGTATGGGTGAGGCCACGTGCCCCTTAGTCCGGGTGACGCCGTGCCCCTGGGTTCGGCCGAGACCAAACCAGAGGGAGTCGGACCTCCATTACCACCATTTGTCCACCATCCAGAGCTGAGGGGTCAGTGCTGACATGTACACATAAGGAACTACTGGACATTGAAATTGGGTCTCAAAAGAACTGTTGGTCCAGGGGGAAGCTCGCTACAGATTGATTCATTTGCCTGTCAGCATAACTATTATTGCTCGTCTCACATTCAGTTCTTATTAGTATATATCTAGTGACATATGATCTCGCTCATCTAGGGGAAATGATGAACAACATAGACTGAGGAACAAGAACAGAACCAGAAGCAAGGAGGCATCGATCGGACTATCGGGCCTCAGAGGGAGGATAGGGGAGGGTAGGGGGAGGGTGGGGGGGAGGGGGAGAGTTCAACCAAAGGACCTGTATGCATGCATATAAGCCTATCCAACGGTTAAGTTCAACAGTGGATTGGGGCATGCGTGGGGAGAGGGGTGGGATGGGAATGGGGGGATGAGGACAAATATGTGACACCTTAATCAATAAAGAAATTTAAAAAAAAATAAATAAAATAAAAAATAAAAATAAAAAAAAATAAAAAAATAAAAAAAGCAGGACAAAAATCATGAGCCACCTCCACTGAGCCAGGAGGCGAGCTGGTACACTTCCCTCAGACCACTCTTGGTGACTCACCTGTCACCTAGTCAATTCCCCATAGCTCTAGATGGCAGAGCCCTGGTTGTTCTTTTGCCATAAAATTTAAAGGTATCCTATTTAATAACAGAGTAACATGTAAATTACCATCACTCTGCTACGCCCACGATTGGGCGGCGGGAGGCTGGGGGGCGGGACTCGGGGTGGCCTATCCGGCCAATGAGAGGCACGGATCCGCTGCCACTGAGGGGGGCTACCCTGCTGTTGAGAGTTGCAGGGGCGGGACTCCCGCCCCCGCGCCTCTCAACAGCCAGATCCGAGGCCGCTGTGGGGGCCTGCTGCAGACACCCAGCTGCGCCTCTCAATGGCAGGGTAGCCTGGTGTCCACCTGCAGCCCCCCTCAGCGGCCGTTGAGAGGTGCAGGGGGCGGGAGTCCTGCCCCCTGTGCCTCTCAACAGCAGGGTAGCCCCCCTCAGAGGCCGCGGACCATCAAAAGTGGGGGAGCTGGGTGCCTGTCTGCTCCGGCACCAGGCCTTTCAGAAGCCTCCCGAGCCGGAAGCTTCTGAAAGGCCTGGTGCACCAGCAGACAGGCACCCAGCTCCACCTCAAAAAGCGAAAGCATGTAGGGGACCCTACACGTGCATGATTCAATCATGCACTGGGCCTCTAGTCCTATATAATAAAGAGCTAATATGCAAATGGTCATTGCGCCCTCATGCCCTCGCGCTCTCGCGCCCTCGAGCCGGGGCTGGGGGACCTGAGACCGGGCTGGGGGAACTGAGGTCCCACCCCCCCGCCCCAGCACTAGGGCTGGGAGAACTGAGGCAGGGCCAGGGGACCTGAGGCCATGCCCCCCGCCCTGCAGGGCTTGACGGGAGTGGGCCTGGCTGGGTCTGGGTCTTGCGTGATTTCAAGGCACATGTGGGTGGGTGGGGACTTGACTCTGGGTCCCATTGTGTGCCCCAGACTCTGACGGGAGGGGGATTTTCATATACATTTTTACTAATTTTCTTTCATCTCTGACACTTCTATTATAGAGAAAGGGCAAATAGCAATACTAAAATATTTTCTCTAATTAATTCCCTTTTAATGTGCATGAATTTTGTGCACCAGGCCACTAGTATTATAATAATAGAAAGGCCAGTAACTCAGATTCATAGACTTGGAGTTGAAAAGAAATTCATATGTCTATTTTGCATATGCGGAAACATATACAGTAATGCACTGAATAATGACTTTTGGGTCAATGAGGAACTGCATATACGACAGTGGTCCCATCCTATAGAATAAAAGGGTAATGTGCAAATAGACCGAATGGCAGAACAACCGAACAACCAATCAAAGCATAATATGCTAATGATATGCTAAGGCTACTCAACTGCTTGTTATGACGTGCACTGACCACCAGAGGGCAGATGCTCTGACTGGTAGGTTAGCTTGCTGCTGGGGTCCGGCCCATAGGGACTGAGCGAGATGGGCCAGACATGCCCTGGAGCCCTCCTGCAGTCCCTTTCCGGCCTGATTGTGCACCAGTGGGGTCCCTCAGTCTGGCCTGTGCCCTCTCACAATCCGGGACCTCTTGGGGGATGTCAGAGAGCCGGTTTCAGCCCATTCCTACAGGCCATTCCCCTTGGGAGGGCGCCAGATGCAGGGCTCATGGTTGGTGAGCACTGCTGCGGCAGTGCGAGCCTCTCCCGATTGGGACTGATTGGGCACGAGCCCCTGGCAAGCACAGTGGGGCCGGGATGAGTGGAAGCAGCAGATAGGAGCTGCAGGCAGTGTTGGACTGCAGGTTTCAGCCATATCCCTGCAGGCCACCCAGAGGGACCCCCAACCGAGCACAAATTTGTGCACCAGGCCTCTAGTAAGATCATAATGGAGCTAGAGAATTCCTATGGCCTAGTGACATCACAATGTCATAGCACTAGGCGTTACTCCTGTGTTTGTGGTGATGTTGCCAGTCATATGTCACTGGTTTATGTATTTACTATACTATGATTTTTAAAAATATATGTTTTTATTGATTTCAGAGAGAGGAAGGGAAAGGAAAAGAGAGATAAATCATCAATGATGAGAGAATCGTTGATAGGCTTCCTTCTGCATGCCCAGTACTGGGGATAGAGCCTGCAACTGGGCATGTGCTCTGACCAGGAATCGAACTGTGACCTCCCGATTCATAGGTAAATACCCAACCACTGAGCCACACCAGCTGGGCTACTATACTATACTTTTTATTATTTTTTAAGAGTGTATTCTTTGTACTTATTTTTTAAAGTTTTGTGTAAAATAGTTTGCATGTTACACCACCAGCAGCCTCATGTCTCATATTTACTGTATCTCTTGATTACATTGTTTTCTCTTGTCCTTGATTTAATCTCATGTCTTTTTATACAGTAATATTCTATATAGACTTATAGCCTAGGAGCAATAGGCTATACCATACAGCCTAAGTGTGTCGTAGACTATACCACCAAGGTTTGTGTACATGCACTCTGTCATACTTGCACAATGACAAAATCATGTAATGACACATTTCTCAGAACAACGTATCTCCGTAATTAAGTGGGGCATGACTGTATTTATATTACATATATATATGCACACACATATACACATTTACATATACATGCCATAAAATTTAAAGGTGTATTATAATAATAGAAAGGCCAGTAACTATTTATATATATGTAAATAGCTTATTCTTTTGACCCAAACAAGCCTTTCCTTATCCTATATAATAAAAGCCCAGTGACCAAATGGCGGAGAGACCAGAACAATGGTTAGACCAGATGCTCAACGCAGGAGCTTGCCCCCTGGTGGTCAGTGTGCAGGGCTCCCACAGCGGGAGCAGCCGCTCAGCTGACCGGGATGAGCAGTGCTCCCACAACAGGCTGATCCCCGCAGGCTGGCCCCCACCAGTGCAGGAATCACAGCACTAAAAGCTGGCAGTTAGAAAGCACCATCCTTGTGGTGGGCGAAGGCCATGTATTCTCCACAGAATTTCAGATAATCCCAAAACCCACCTCAGGGTTAATCAAAGGGTTTCTATTCATAGCTTTAAGAAGGAATAAGATCATCAGCTTTTAAGTAGTTGAGGGAAAACACACACTGCTCCTTTTTCATTCTCTTCCTCCCACCTTCTTGCAAGAAAAGAAACTGGCTCCCACGCCCACCCTAAGCACTATGCTGAGAGCTCACCGGCCCTCGGCTCCAAGTGAGTCTGCCTTCCAATGGCTTTTACAACTAACACAGTTGCCTTAGCATCTTACTCAACCCGTATCACTGACTGAGCACCCGCTGTGTCCTAGGCATGCCTGGTTGTTCAAAGAGCAGCAGGGAGCCAGCCACCCTGTCCTACTGAGTGTGTGTTCCACCAGGAGAGGAAGGGGGGCGGGGAGGAAACACTCTCAGAGGTGCAGCTGTTAGAGGGCACGGGCACCATGGAAACATGGGAATGAAGCCACATAGGAGCTCCCAGAAGGAGGGGCAAAGGGAGGCTCACTGAGGGCAAGTGGATGGATGGAGGAGAGCCAGGCAGACACCTGGAGAAGGGCATCCGGTAGAGGGGACAGCCCATGGAGGGGCAGGAGGACAAGCAAGAGGCCGAGTGGAAGGGGGTCACGGCTGGGTCAGGGGGTACATCCTGCGGGGATCGAGGGACCGTGAGAACCCCTGAGTGCGGGGGGGCACCGGGGCTATAGGTGAGGACCCGCTGGGCTGATGCATTGGGGACAAAACCTCTGGCTTCTGTGTCAGGAGCAGACTGAGGGGGAAGAGGAAGCAGGGAGACAGCAGGAGGTGACGGCACTCTCCCCGAGGGGCAATGAGGAGACAGTGGAAACTGTGGCAGCTGAGGTGGTGGCTTTGGGGTGTGCTGGAGGGAATCCAGAGGGTAAGGAATGATGTGGGGGGGGTGAAGCCTGAGGCAGGGTCTCTGGCAGCTGCTGGCAGGCGGGCATTTGTTTTGATAGTCTGACTGTAAAACTTAGTTTGAGACCTTAGTTTGAGCTCCACACGAGGGATGTGGAATGTTCATGATCAGCCTCCCACCCTGATGTCCAGGAGGGGAGTCATTCCCGGCAGGCTGCCTTAACCCTCCATGGCCCCACCCCCCAAGCTCTCTTCAGTGATGACAAGTACTTATTGGAAACAAGCAAATGGTTTTATTTTTGGTACAAAAAACAACAAAACAATGGATAGTATTATGGAAAGCAAACATTGAAAACTACGAAAATGAAGCCGCCTTGTGGATACACAGATCAGCTGTGCCAGGAACCGGGTCATGCGTGACACAAAAGGGCTCAGGGTCCAATGCAAAGGGCTTCTCCAGGTGGTCCGACTCCAATCCTGACTCCAGTTTCCAGGACAGAGAGGATCCCGCACCACAGAACAAAACAGCCAAGACCAGCACCAAGTCCTGCGGCCTAAGGCAATGCTTGCAGTGCTTCTGGAGAAAGAAACTCTCCTGAGACACTGGGACAGGGCGATCAGCATCCAGATCGCTGCCTCTAACTCCCACCTGGGGTCTGTGGTGCTCCCAGCTCTGCCCCTCCCTCCCCCTCTCATGTCCTCTCCCAGGTGAACCGCAGATGGCCCTTCCCATCCTTCACCCGCCTCAGCTCCCACGGCAGGTAGGGAGGGTGGGGGGTCATGCAGGGAATCTGAGGGCCTCAAGGAAGTGCTGCTTGAAGAGCCAGAGACAGTGTCTGTCCACCTGCCCCCTGGCTGAACCCATTAACACAGAGGCCTCATGAGTGCGTGTTTAGAACCGGTCCCCTTCCCTCCCTCTGACTCTGCCACTGCGTAACTTGGCTTTTTTGGACAAGTCGACCTCTGGAGTATTAATTCTCTCTCCTTTAAAATAAGAACAAGAGCCCAGCAGGCATGGCTAAGTGGTTGAATGTTGACCTATGATTCAGGAGGTCAAGGTTTGACTCCCTGTCAGGGCACACGCCCATGTTGTGGTCTCTATCTCCAGTGTGAGGTGTGCAGGAGACAGCCAATCCATGATTCTCTCTCATCATTGGTGTTTCTATCTCTCTCTCCCTCTCCCTTCCTCTCTGAAATCAATGGAAGATATTCTATATAATAAAAGCCTAATATGCAAATTGTCCCCTCAACCAAGAGTTCGACTGGGAGTTTGACCGCTCACTATGACATGCGCTGACCACCAGGGGGTGGTGCGGAACATGGTGGGCATTGGCAACGAGACATTGGCAGTGAGTGGCAGTGGAGGTGTTGCCGGCCCCAATGGGCTTCCGGGTGAGCAGGGCCGCAGCTGCCAGGACCGCAGGGGCTGGTCAGGCTCACTGTGGGTTCACGCAGGAGCCAGTCTGCCGAGGTCAGCTGGGAGAGAGTGCGATGCCCACCCGGCTTTCATGCGATGCCACTGGGTGGCCCAGAGGCTCACACTGCTCCCTGTCCCGTGGCATCCAGCTGCACTTATCGCATCTCTACGTGGGGACTTGGGCACTGTGACCCAGGTGGAGGGGGGTGCACGGGGGCCCAGGGGCCCAGATGCTGCCCAGGGCCCAGAGGTCAGCTGGGACCTGCCTTTCTATGCCAGATGCTCGTGCTTCGATCACCAGCCAAGCCTAGGGACCGCACCCATGCACGATTTCATGCACCAGGCCTCTAGTCTATAATAATAAAAGCATAATATGCAAATTGACTGAACCACCAAACAGCGAAACCACCTTTCAGGCGAACTGGATGACCTTCAGAACAAAGCCAGGGCTGCGAAGGCCTACTCTTGCACGAATTTCATGCATCGGGCCTCTACTTGTTACTATAATAACCCTACTGACAATAAACAAAGTCAACTTTTCAACTCAGTTCAACCAACTTTTCCTGCTATTTATGTGCAAAAGAGCTTACAAAGTACTCTAGGAGGTATAAAAAAATGAACAAAATTTTTTTCCAGTTTTCAAGGAGTTTTCTATATAACACAGAAGATATAATTTTAAGTGTAATGGCACAATTATGGAAATGCACCCAAAGCAATTGACTCCAGCTTGACTAGTCTGACTGGAACTGGACAGCAGGCAGAGATGGGAGGAAAGGGCATTAGGGATCAGGGAATCAGAAGCTAACTCAGAGGCCTTGGGGCATAGGGCTTCCTCAGTAAACAGGAAATGATGTTACAGGTTCTGGAGTGTAGGGCTCACAAAGGCTGGAGAGGGATGGAGGTGGGAATGCCACTCCCTAATGGGCTTCACAGAACATAGGAATTCAGACTTGATTAGTCCCTGGTTTTGAACAGAAGAGCAACTTCATTAGAACTGTGTTTTATGACTAAACTCACTGAAAGAAGAGAGGAAGGTTGGCAGTTGCCTGAAAAGTGACAGCTCAGTTCTGTTATTCACATGTTACCTAGGATAATAAGAGTTAACAATGATTGAATATGCTAAGAGTTTTGCATACATTAGCTCACTTAATTGTCATCACATTCTTATGGACTAGGAGCTTTTGTTGTTTTTATTTTTTAATTATATTTTTTATTGATTTCAGAGAGGAAGGGAGAGGGAGAGAGAGAAACATCAATGATGAGAGAGAATCATTGATCAGCTGCCTCCTGCATGCCCCTAATGGGGATCAAGCCCACAATCCCGGACATGTGCCCTGATGTGGAATTGATCTGTGACCTCCTGATTCATAAGTCAAAGCTCAACCACTGAGCTTTGTCAGACAGGCGGAGCTTTTATTGTTTTGATTTCACAGATCTGGAAACTGAAGCTTAGAGAAGTTGTGTGCTAGAAAGAATCAGATCAGAGAACCAACCAGGTCAGTTTTAGTTCAAAATCTACCCTCTTATCTGTGGTGCGATATTGCCCTCAATTCTAAATCTGGTTGGCAGTGATTTTGTTAAGGGAGTACACATGGGAGAGGTGAGAAGGATTTTTAGACACCCTTATTTTGGCTGATATTAAAAAAAAAAAATGATAAGAAGACAAAAGCTGAGCTTGATTGTGCTTGTCACCAGCCCTACGTTGTGGGTGACATTTAACCCCTGAGGGGCTCCTTCTGCTAATTTTCTGGCCCAATTAATTCCTTACCTTCACTTTGTATGTGCTAAAATCACACAAGATGACTTTAATATTGATTTAAGAAAATTAAGAATCAGGAAGGTAAGGCTATTATACAGTAATCTTGTTCTATTTTAATTATCTGTCATTGTAAATTTTCTTTGGCATTAATTGACATTAATGCTTTTGATAAAAATCAAAGATCAAAGATCGAAGGCTGATTTTACAATTAAAGAGCAAAAATTCAGAATGGTGATTTTACATCCTATATCCAGACCCAGAATTACCCTAACTATGCTAACCCTCCTCATCACTTATTTCCTAGGCAACATTGAGGAAGAAACACACCACTCTCTTCAGGACAAAATGTCCTATGGCACTAAGACCCCAACAGAACTTCTGTTCCAACACAATTCTAGAGCAATAGAACAACTATTATAGATGATGCTTTAAACATCATCTATCATTTTAAAGAGACATTTCACAACAGGGAAGGTGCATCAAGAAGAAGCATACTCTACAGGATTTTGTCACTGCAAAGCCTACACAGGGTTAATTTGGATGAACACGGTGTGCTTCTAGTATATATATTTGAGTTTGAATGCTTATGAGGTGCCCCCATTTGACTTCTCAGTGATTATCCTCCACCCCCCTGGCTGCACATGCTCAGATGATCACCTGCTCAAATATAGGGAGGCCACAGCTGTGTGCAACAAGCCCCACATGCCTGCCCTCACAGCACCTGGTTGCTGTGCATTTCTCTTCTGTGGTCACTTTTTATTTCCAGGGCAGTCCTGAGTCTTTATTAACACCAGGGACTAAAGACAGGGTCTGTTTCTCCCTCTCAGTGGGACTCTCAATGAGCTTACACAAATATTTGTTAGATGAATAAGTATCCTATCTAATAAAAGAGAAACATGCAAATTGACCATACCTCTGCTACATCCACCAGCCAATCAGGAATGAGTATGCAAATTAACCCAACCAAGATGGTGGTTAATTTGCATATACAGGCGCAGAGCGAAGACTGAAGACAGCGTAGAAGGAAGCCAAGTGCTGCAGAAGGGAGTGAAGCTGCAGAGAAGCAAGCTGGGAAGCGGAGAAGGGAGGGAAGCAGGCGGGGCGACAGATGGCTGCAGGAAGCCTTATTCTTGCAGGAATCTTCCTGCAACGGGCCTCTAGTATAAGATAATTAATGATAGAATGAAATCAGAAAACACATTGTCTAAGGAAGTCAGTCCTAAGGCCCCATCATTTCATAATGAAGCCAAAACTCTTACTTGCTTTTAAATTGCATAGGGGAAAACTTCCTGAAAACTTAAAAAAAATGTTGGCCATACCATTTAATAAAATATGTACCCTATCCTGGTATGTCCTTCTTCTGCCTAAGGACACCTTAGGCATTAGGTTATATCCCAGAAAAATGTCAAGAGCCCAAATTGTGATAAGCATGACTAACGCCGGGGGTCTTGATCCAGCAACTAGAAGGGTTCTGCAATCTGGAGAAGGGGCTGTGCATAAATTAAATAAGAGTCCAGAGACAAAACATATTTTTGAAAGGCATTTGGCGGGGGGTGGTCAGGGGAGCTTGGCTGAAGAAACCAAGTTCTCCTCATTTCAGGACCCCTTGCTTTTTATTAACACAATTTGTCCTAAGGCAAGGTGGAGATATACACATCAAAGGGTAAGGTTAGGTACAGAATCCATTGTCAGATTGGGGAATTACCTCGGCCATTCAGGTGTTTGGCCAGGAGGAGGCAATAACAAGTAGATTAAGATGTCCTGAGCTGTCTGGCAGCAAGCAATCGTCCTTTTCAGGTTTGGGGAAATGCCTTTAGCCATTCCAGCAGGCGATAACATATGTGACTCAGCCCTTGTTGAGTCCCCAAGTTCCATCAACATTTTGATGAAACTCTTGCAATTATGACATGCTGGAATTGGCTTCTGGCACATGGCCATACCAGGGTGACTGCCATTGAGTGCCAGTGCAGTGTGCTTGGGCCTCATAACTTTTCTCTTTATTCAGGCTCAGAGCTGGAGAAGTACAGGAATCCAGCCTTACGATTGGTGAGCACTGATTTGCAATAAAGAGATGAAAATTTTATCAGAGAGAAAGACTTCAAGCATGGAACAACATTAAACACTCTATGTGAGAGGCTCCTGGGGAGAAGGTGACCATCATCCCCAGCATTCAGTTCCCCACGGATGTGCACCCTACTTGGTGCCCTCAGCCAGAGGCTAAGGACAAGGGTGGCAGCCAGCAGCCCCTCACCAGAGCTTTCGTGGAGTCTGTGGGAGGAGATTTCTGCTACTTAATGCTCTACTGCAAGTCCAAGTGTTTCACCCTAGGTAATAAGCACCTTCTTCATAAATACATGTCATCCTACATTTCAATGAAAGAGAAATTCCCAGTGCAGTATAAGGGCCCCATGCACTCAACATTAAAATAATGATAATAACTCTCACATGCTTTCGGCAAGTTCCCATAAGTATGTCCCTCACTGAACATTTTGGAAGTACGTTAGTACCTCTTCTCTGCGGGGGATCATGTTCAAAGACCCCCAGTGAATGCCTGAAACTGCAAATAGTACCAAACCCTACATATACTGCATTTTTCTTATACATATGTACCTATAATAAAGTTTAACTTATAACTTAGGTACAGTAAGAAATTAATAACACTAATTAACAAAAATTTAATTGTAAGAATCCCTTTCCATGTCCCGCGTGGTCCAGGGTTCCGGTTCAGGGTTCGAGTTCTGGAGAAGGGCCGCACACAAATGAATGGAGACTGAAGAAATTCAATTTGGCGAAATGGGGGGGCCAGGCAGTAGTCCACCTCTAGTGGGAGAACTACTCACTGCTCTGGCCCTGCCATCCCTTTTATTGAGGCTTTGGGGAAAACATCTTAGGCAAGATAAACAGAAACTTACATGTAGCCCTTAGGCAGGAAATAACAGAAACTTACATGGGACAAACAAAGGTGGAGGCTGCTTCAGCTAACAATATCTCAACTAAAGGGTGAGTGGTAAGAGCAATTAAGGTTGTTGACCAGCCTTCCTGGCTTCCTGTCAACATCTCTCTTTTAGTGAAACTGATTTGTTTCTGGCATTTAATCACTTATAACAATAACTGTAATGAAAGTTATATGAATGTTGTCTGTCTCTGTCTCTCTCAAAATATCATATTTTCCTGTACTCCCCCCTTCTTTTTGTGATGATGTGAGATGGTACATTGCCTACACAATTTAAAATATGAATAGTTTATTGCTGGAATTTTTCATCTAGTATTTTCAGACTGTGGTTGACCATGGATTACTGAAACTGTGGAGAACAAAACCACTAGGCACTAGGCACTAGGAAGGGGGACTATTATTGATTTTTTCCATCCTGATCTTGATGTGGCAGAGCTTGAAATTCTTGGCCCAACTTGCCCAGTTGAAACACATTAGCTGGCGCTATAGACATCTGCATTCTTCCTCAGGCTGCCGCTCTCACAGGTCCCTGTGCTCAGTTATCTTTGCTTCCCATTCATGCTCATTGAGGTCATTCTCCACCATAGCTGCATGAGTGGATGGAGTACCAATGGCAGACATCATTCAGGGGACAAATATGCTATGTGAGGCTCAAAGGCTGCCTGTATCAGGAGCATCACCTCAGACTCTCCAAAATGAAAGTCTAGACTTGATTCATTAATGGCCTTTTACTTGGAAGGTCCTAGGCAGCAAGCAGTCAGGGAAAGGCTAGTTTTATGGTGCTTTAGGGGGCAGAAAGCATAGAGAGAGAAGGTAGACCAGCAAGTCAATTACCAAATTTCTCTCTCTCTCTCTCTCTCTCTCTCTCTCTCTCTCTCTCTCTCTCTCTCCCCCACCCTTCTCTCAGTCTTGCTACTGAGAAGGTGGGCAGTATTCTGGAATACCAACTCCTCCCTGCTTTCTTGCCTTCCTAACCCCCTCTCTCCCTCTTCTTGCTCTCTTTTTTCCTTCTTCATTCCCCTCTCTTGTCTGTGTCATACCTCACCTCCATTCCTCCTTTGTGCTCCAACACCTCCCTATTCTGGCTGTGTATATTCCGATCTCTTGTCGTTTTTTTCAAACTGAATATAAAACAGGCCTCTCCTTTCTCCTACTCCCAGATAGACTCTTTCTCCCAACTTCCTAATATGGTTAATGGTGCCACATTTTCCCCACCTTCCAAGTTCCAAATTTGAAGTTACCTTGATTGACACCTCAGCTAGTCACCTAGTCTTGCTGATTTTTACCTAAATATCTCCTTCATATCTGTTCCTCCCACGCTGCTCTTATTGCTGCTGCCTTAGTTCCAGCTCTCATTATCTTAAACCTTGATTATCTCTATAAGTACTTTGCTCTTCAACCTCTCTCCCCACAATCCAAGGGGTGGGTGGATAGCAGAGGGCACTACAATCCATTTGTCTTAGCACCAGCGGCTGGGGGTGTGGAGGGTGGGGAATGTGGTCAGGGACTGATGAATGGGTCAGCTGTGGCTCTTCCCTCACAGCACTATCCCTCTGCTCCCCCGCCTGTAGGGAGGGGAGACCCTAGGCCCAGAACTGGGAAGATAACCATAATTTGATTTTCAACTATTCTGCAAGCATATATTGAGACCTTATACTACCAAACCCTGTCCTAGATATTGAGATGCAATAATGAACAAAGCAAAATCCCTGTCCTCATGAAGCTTACTTAGTCACAGGAGCCATAGATTGTCAACAAAGATGCAATGTGACAGGGAGTGATAAATCATAAAACTTATGTATAAAGAAAAATAGAGCCACATAAAGGAAACAAAAAGTGAATGGTACAAATGGCCAACAAACACAGAAAACAATGCTCAATGTCATTAGGGAAATGCAAATCAAAACCACAAAGACACACCACTTCACACCCACTAGTTTGGTTATAATTTAAAAACAAAACAAATGTTGCCAAGGATGTGGAGAAATGGACACTCTCAGTGCTGAGGGAATGTCAAATGGTGCAGCTGCTGTGGAAAGCAGTTTGGCAGCTCCTCAAACAGTTAAACACAGAGTTACCATGTGACCCAGCAATCCCACTCCCACATACTCACCCAAGAGACTGAAAACATGTTCACACAAAAACTCATACATAAGTGTTCATAGCAGCATTATCACAATAGTGAAAAGGTGGAAACAACTCAATATCCATCAAATGATGAATGGATAAACAAAGCATGGTGTATAAATGCAATAGAATATCATTCAGCCATAAAAAGGAATGAAGTACATTGTGAATGAACTTTAGAAATATTGTGCTATGTGCAATAAGCCAGATACAAAAGGCCATACATTGTATGATTCCATGTATATGAAATGTCCAGAAGAGGCAAATCCATAAAGGCAGAAAGCAGGGCAGTAGTTGTCAGGGCTGGGGACTGGGGAATGAGGAATGACTGCTTAATGGGATGATGAAAATGTTCTGGAACCAATGATGATTGCACAGCATTGTAAATGTACTTAATTGTACACTTTTAAAATGTTTAAAAAGGAAATTTTTATGTTGTGTGCTTTTTACCACAATAAAAATAAAAGGTGAATGGGGTGTCAGGGGTTGCTCCTTGAATAGGAGAGTCAAGGAAGCCTCTGCCATGAGGTGAGACTTGGGCAGAGACCTAAAGCAGGAGGGGTTGAGCCTTGCAGTTACCCAGGCAGAAAGCTTCTCAGGCAGGGGAAGCAAAGCTCACAGCTGGATCTGAGCAGCAACTATCATGCTCTGACTCAACTTTTCTCATTTCACCCCTCAGTCCAGATGCACAAATGGCTCCTCAGTGCCCAAACCACCTGCCTCTCTTGACCCAGCCCTTCCCTTCCTGCTATTTACCATGGTATGCATTGCTGTACTGTCCCCCAGATACACTGGCCCCTTCCACCTGTCCATCACCCACATGACTGATCCTTCCAGCCATTTGGATGTCAACAACCCTTCAGGTCCCAGACCAGCGACCACTTCATCTGGGGCACTTTTCTGACACCTGCCAGAGCATGAGCACTAGGCCAGACTGGGGGTTTGAGTGTTGAGTCTACCAATCACCAGCTGTGCGACACTGGGCACTTAGCCTCTCTCTAAGCTTCTATCCCCTCACATGTAAAATGAGTGCTGTTGAGAGAACAAAACGAGATGATTGCAAAGTGATTAGTTTAGTGCCTGATGCACAGTGAGCTCTCAGAAATGGTAGTTGTATTTTTATTTCAACCTGACCTATTAACGGAAGTTTGAAACTTAGCACTCATTTTGTTCTATCTGATAATATTTGGTAATTATTTCATAAATGTAGATAGGGGTAAAAACACATGATAAACACCAATGAAGTTATTTATATTCTTTGAGACAGCCCTAGCGACTATTCCAATACAGAGTTTCTAGAATGCACTTGAATAAATGTTGGACTGGCCAATGATTGATCAATTTGGTTCTATCATCAAATAAAAATGGAATTTTCTTCAAATTAAAACTTTAGAGGAAACATGATATTTTGGGGGGATGGGAGAGAGGAAGGGAGGAAGAGAAAGAGAGAGAGAAAAGAGAATTGGTGAGTAAACACTTGGTCCCACCAGGGTGAGATACATTGAAACATTGCATAGGCACAAGTCTTTACAAAACAAATCCCTGGAGGAATGAAGGCAAGACTTTCAGAAAAATTCACTCTACAAATGAACTGTTCTTTTATTTCAAGAGGCTATAGCTATGGGTGTTCAAAGATAATGTTAACACATTTTACAAATAGATGTAAGACAAATCTTAAATGTTCTATCACTGGAGAATGGCATGTATTAAAAATATGAAAATAGGAGATAGTAGAGAGAGATATTTCAAAAATTTAAAAGTGGAAAGAGAGAGAGAAAGGGAGAGGGAGAGAGAGAGACCCAACTAGTTGAAGAAAAGCTGCTGCAAGGAAAAGGGTACCAGTTTAATTTTATTCAATAAGAAGGTATGATGCCAAGATAGGGTTGGAACCACTCCTGTGTGAGCTGGTCACGGGACCACCCCCCAAGCAGCTGCACCAGAGGGTAATTGGACCAACCTGATTGTCCAATCTCTGAGACCTGTACACACCCTAAAGAGGATTGCTCCACCACACATACCTATTCCTCCAGCATCCAGCCCTTTCTCCCCATGAGACTCTCGTTTCATCACCTCTTTCAGAGAATCAGACACAAGTGCTGTTCAACAGGAAAAAAAGCTAGAAAGCAGCTGGCTTCTTCCAACACTGACTGACACAATTTTCTTAACCATCTTTTCAAATAAAACCACTAAAAAGAAAACATTTACCTGGTGAGATCCCCAATTTCTTCCGAAACTAAAATGGAATATTTAAGAAGCAGCTAAAAATGCATCTTCTGAGAACTCCTTAAATGAAAAGTCTGCCTCCGATAGCAGCTCTCAGTTTGAGCTCTGAATAGAGGCTGTGTTATTTTAACCACAAAGTTTCTAGTCAGTAGGGAGGAGAGATGGAAATGAGGTACATTGTTGGCAAGCAGAGGTGCCATTCACCTCAAGTGCAGCAAGCTCACAGACCTGCTGTACCAGCTCAGGGACATTTGAAGAACCCGCAAACCAACTTTTCCTAAACTAGAGGTTAAAGAACTGTGGAAAATTCCAAAGGAGTAAGATAAGACACTTAGGGTCTTTTCTAAAAAAAGACACGTTGGTATGCCCTGTCTGATACCGTCTGAAGGGAAGCCCAGCACAAAGCTGGCCTCTGGAGTCCTGGGCCTCGGACAGGAGAAAGTGACACTTGTCAATAGCTTTGCTCCATAATGAAAGTAGCCCTTCTGGGGGTTAAAAATACAGAATGACAAAGGAATGAAACAAGGTCAAAAACAAAACCGGTGTAATGAGAATTCATAGAAAGTTACCAAGTAAGGGGATAGATATTCTGGAATGTGTTATTATGGAAGAATAGGTGTGTGTGAGTATGTGAGTGGGTGTGTGTGAACATGAAGTGTGTGTGTAAATGTGTGTGAATGTGTGTGTTCTCTTTACTTCCCCAACAACTTAAAAAGCAAAGATCCAGCCTCAGCTTGGACCAGTTGGAGATCCTGCTCCTTAGTGTTTTGGCAAATACAAAGGCTGCCTTTGGACTTGGAGAAGAATGATTTATGGCACACAGAATCCACAGCAAAGATTAGAGCTGCTGAAATGGCCAATGGTCCTTTACAGCCAGCCCTTCACAGATGCCAAAGGGGTTTAACTCCACTTTTGGAAAACCTCTGCAGTGCTCCTATTAAGCAAGGTCATAACTCAGTTTTATATAGGGTCTTTCATCTCAAAGGAGCTTGAGGTGCATTTACACCAAAATATAAATTATCCTTTGCACAGTCACCTTGGGGACAAAACACAGCTCCTACCTAGCAGCAGCTGGCCAGGACACTGCCAGGCAGTTCGGAGCCACAATCATAGAGCAGGACCATGGCCAAGATGCACTCTTCGAGGAAGAATGAGTGGAATCTGCTTTTCCAATGTCACCCTTTCTTCCCAGGAGCTACAAGGGACCTCTCTGATCTGCCCCTCACTTTCCTTCCTGAGTCCCCTGTACCTCCCTCTAGTGATCCCCCCTCAGTCCTGCCTACACATGCAATCTCACAAACTAGGAGTAAGCAATGGCTGCATTTTAAAAGTTGAGTCTGTTGACTGGGGGTTGAAAAACCATGGCCCTTGGGCCAAATCCAGGATGCTGCCTGTTTTTGTAAATAAAGTTTTATTGGTACACAGCCACACTCATCTGTGGACTGTCTATGGCTGCAAAAGCAGAATGGAGTAGATGTGGCAGAGATTGTATGTAGAGTGTTTCTTTATTTTTTAGAGGTATAAGAAAGGAAAAAGAAGGCTCTTTCAATAATCTCTAAAGATCAGACTATGGAAGAAACATCATATTCAGATCCTGAGTCCTCCATCAGAGAGATTCTTTTACGCAGATACCCCTTCTCCCTGCCTAGCCACACTGCCCCAACGTACCTAACTTCATCCCCAAGAAATTACCCATGACTGTGCCCAACTGGTCTCACAAATAGAAGCATTGGAAGCACCCTCAAGGCCCCACCATGTCACCCACAAAGCACCTTGTCTTTGAACCCTCTCTGGTTCTCTCCAGGCAGAGTTAGTTGCTCCTTCCTCCATGCTCTCATATTTTTGTTTATTCTTATAATTCTTGTAGTTATCTCCCAATTATCTCTTTCTATGTTTTCCTTTCTTATTAGATTATGAATTTCCTGAGAGTAACAATGACATTGTATTCAACTTTTTATACCAAAACCTAATACGGTGAAAGACATATAAGGGGATGCTCCATTAAGCATTATTACAAAAATAACTCAATCTAACTCCACTGGAACATAACCTCAAAGGAAATGAATAAAAGAGTTGTCTGATATTCTCTGAAGATGAGGCGTGCTTAAAATAGTCTGCCCTGGGGATAACCCGGCTCTGTCCTTCTAACCCTTGCCCCTAAGTGGGGCTGACTTGTATACATTCTTCGTTGTTGGTCATGGAGTTTTGAATTTATGGAAGAAGAGCCTCATTACAGTAATATATATTAATAGCTATTAGAAAAAGACAATCTTTGTAACAACTAGAGCTGTCAGAAGACTTGGAAGGGTCTGACATTGGATGGAAAATAGGCTGAGCATTCTTGCTCTAAGGTTTGGAAACAGCCTAGTGTCTCTGGTGTGGATCCATGTGGACAAAAAAAAAAACACACAAAAAAACAAAAACAAAAAAACCATTCTATGAAAAGTAACCTCACAGGGTGACTTGATCATAAATTCCTAACTGGGCAAGTCATGGTGGGCAGTCATGCCCTAAGCATACAATTTCTTTACTAAAAGGCTTATTTTTGCCTTAAGCATACCCTGTCCATTGGCTCTGTGCAATTAGATTAGTGCACCTTGGAAATAAGCTGTAACCACCCTGAAGAGAGTATATACTCTTGTTAAGGATCCTAGAACCCAATCACCAAGTTGCTTCCTCCTACCTTCATGTAATCTTCTTAACTTCCTTTCTTAATTTCAAATGCATGACAAGAAACTGAAGACTGTTATTCTCCAAAGCATTTATCTCAGTCTGTTGGGATCTTCCTCCCAGGTGTATACTCTTTTTGGCTCAAATAAATTTTATAAAAATTCTCTACAGGTTTGGATGTTCTTATGTTGACACCCATCAGAAGACAGAGCTATCACATGGCCCTGGGATGCATATTTGCCCTCATCAGAACAGGAGCAAAAAAGGAATGAGGCCTGTCATGTGGCAAGTGGCATTAGCATTGTATCATTTCAGCAGCAGGGCCACCACTCCCCTTACTCGTATCCTTTCTAATGGTCACAAGTGTGGCAAGACCAGATAACATTTTGTAGTGAACAAAGTTGGTAACGCGGTGTCCTGGGCATTTATCACATGCATGGCCATTCAACAGCTTATGAGCTGTCTTTCTTTGGTCAACTTGATCTTCCCACATTGAGGCCTTGCCTTTGTCGGTTCAGGCAGCCATGGCAAAATCCCATAGGCTGGAGAGCTTAAACTACAGAAATGTATTTTCCTACCATTTGGGAGGATTGAAATCTAAGATCAAAGGGCCAGCAAGACAGGTTCTGGTGAGAGCTGTCTTTCTGGCCCATAGACTGCCCAGCCCCCTTCTCACTTTCTCCCTCTGTGCTCACATAGCCTTGCCTTGGCGCCTGTATGGAGAAAGATCTCTCTCTCTCTCTCTCTCTCTCTCTCTCTCTCTCTCTCTCTCTCTCTCTCTCTCTCTCTCTCTCCCTCTCCCCTCTCTTCCCTCTCTCCCTCTTCTTATAAGCCCACCAATTCTATCAGATTAGGATCTCATCCTTATGACCTCATTAAACTTAATTACCTCTTAAAAGCCCTACCTTTAAATACACTTACATTGGGAGTTAGAGCTTTAACATATGAATTGCCATGGAGGGGAGAGGTGCGAGGCACACAATTTAGTCCAGAACAGTCACCCTTCTCTAAAACAGAAGCCAGATGGATTCTTCCAGCCTCCTTTGCAGCTGGGGTGCAGGCATATGTCACGGGCTGGGCAGTCAGGTGTCTTCAACTCAATAAAGTCCAGGAGGAGGCAGGAAAGGGGTTGAATCCACTCTATAGGAGATTGGTCCCACTTGGCAGGGAGTTATGGGCTCTCAGAATCAGTCCCAGAGGGTGTCCAATTCAGATTATCTGCTAGGTGAGTCTAGGGCCCTGGCCCTTGCTCTATACCGACAATCACCCCTCATCCTCACCCTCACCTTCACCACTTGTAACTTGTGTTCCTGGTTGTACAGCTTCTGCAGCTGACCCTGCAATTAAGAAGGCCAATGTTATAACTGATACTAGAGGCCCAGAGCACAGCATTCGTGCACTGGGGGTAGGGGAGTCCCTCAGCCTGGCCTGCGCCCTCTCGCAGTCCAGGAACCCCTCAGGAGATGTCCACCTGCAGGATTAGGCCCACTTCCCACTTCTGGCTGAGGCACACTGACCACCAGGGGGCAGTTCCTGCATTGAGCACCTGCCCCCTGGTGGTAAGTGCGTGTCATAGCAACCGGTTGTTCTGCAGTTCGGTCGATTTGCATATTAGCCTTTTATTATATAGGATATGGGTGCTGAAAACTAAACCATGCAGTTTCCTTCTGCTTTCTTTGCCAGCTCTTCTGGAGGATTTTTCTTTCTTTCCTTGGTGCTATTTTGAATGGATATTTGACAATGTAATTTTGTACCAATTCTTGGCTTGTTTTCCTTGGGCTCATGCCTCATCTTTTCCCCACTTTATTTTGTGTCAAAAAGGTAGCAGGGGAGGAGGGTTATCCCTGGAAGTTGTGTATTGCAGTCTCCCATGACACCTGGTTTCCAGGTGGTTTCAACCAAGGAGAGGCACCAGAGGGAGATGGAGGGAAAAGCAGGGTATTTCTCCCCCTCTTTCCACCCTGGGTAGCTCTCCAGCAGGGTCATCTCCTGCTCCATGACTTCAGCTAAGCTGGACAAGCCCCTGGAGCCAGCTTCTGCCAGATGCCCCTGGCTCTGTGCTTCAGCCTACGAGCAGTGGCTTCCTGCAGCTGCTTGCCTCTCAATGGCCTCACCACCCCCGTTTGGCTTCTCATTTTTCCCACCATCTATGCTACCACCTCACTGTACTACATGCCCTGTGTTTAAACACTTAGAGTGGTTCTCATTTTCCTGGTTGAATCCTGAATGGTACACTATGAAGACATCACTTCTGTTTCATGTCAAAGAACCACCACATGCCAGTGGGCTTGAGTGGGACTCTGTGCGGTGCCTTCATCCTGTTGTGTAGAATTTCTCTTACTGTTTCAGACAAGATCATGTCTCCAGAGTTAATGACCATGAGGTAAGTCTTATCAGGCCATCTCCACAACTCTTCTGGTCTTTCTAGAGAACAAGAAACAGTGTTCAAAGAGACTTATGATGGGAAAAGTAATGATTAGAAGCAGCAACTAAATCTTTGCCTCACTGACCAGAAGATCCCATGAGGATAAAGCGAGATAAAGCAGAGATAGGTCAGGGAAGGCTGATACATAAATAAGGAATTTATTTAAATGTGCCTGGCTTTTAGAAAAACAATTATAAACACTTTCTTTCTAGTTCAAAGGGGCAGGGGAATATATATGCAAAGTATTAATTATGGTATTATCTATTAAAATAAGTCTTCATGTCCAACAGTAATAAAATTATGTTTCATCATGAGATGTTTTATCTCATGGAATAGTTTACAACCAATAGCAAAATAATGATGAAGGTGATGTAGCAACTTGAGGAATGTTTACAGAAGTGTTAAATAAATCAAACTAACAGGACCAGATAAGGTGTCCGCTCTGTGATCACAGCCATGTGAAAATCACAGATGCATATGGACAAACCAGAAATTGTGTGGAACAATGAATTGGTATGTTAAGGTAGTACAATGATAGGTGGATTTTTTTTTTTTTTACAAAATTGCCTTTTTAAAAATAAAGATGTTTGTACAACAATAAAAATTTCCCTTCCCTTCCCTTTCCTATCTAGGGTCATGTACTACTAAGTGATGACAGGAAGAGGACAGGCAGGGCTGAGAGGCAGCCAGCTACCAGCACCTGGGGCACATTGAAGGGCACATGGGAGTAATAAAGCATATTTAAAGGAATAAAATGATAAATACTGGAGAACCAGGTAATATGAAATTTTAATGATTCTTAGGACCTATATAGAAGCAAGAACAAGTAGGACTTTAAATTTGGGCTGAATAATATATGGTATTTACAATAAGTTATATCCAATACTTTACACATACTACCACATACATTATCATGGAAATGGAGCTCCTTTCCTGACACTATTAACAGATAGAGAAACGAACTGAGAGAGGTGAAGTGGCCTGCTCACAGTTACACCACTGGGAAAGTCTTCTTTGACTCCAATTCATTGGCCTCCACACCATGGTTGCTTCTAAACAACTAAGACGGTGGTTGATCAACACCAGTGTCCCTAATAACTGGAGATGGTCTTCCTTTGTTCACTCTTGATACCTCTTCCTGAGTCTCTTTGAGCTGCTTGGCAGAACACAGCCCTGGGTGACTGCTTCTCTCTCTAGATCAAAGTTTTCCCGAAGCGGAATCTTATCTATGATCAGAGGCTTCCTGTCAGCTGCAGTCTGCTCATCCTCTCCATGTTGACTCCAATGGGAAGACTGCTCAGGAGAGCATCAGCTGCTTTTAGGAAGGGTGCACATAAAAAAAAAGGCTGTCTGCAAGAGGGGGCGGATTTTAGGACCTTCTCACAGGGCCGTTGAAGGAATAAATTTCAAAAATGTGTGTATGGGATTTAGCACTGTGCCTACCACATAAAAAGTTGGCTAGCTAGCTACTAGTAAGAGTCCCATTAGTAGTAACATTGGAATAGCATCAATTAACTAAGAGGTTGGGATTAGAAATAGCACCATGGAAAAATTTCCTTCAGAAATTCTGAGCAAGGAGAAAGGTTTCTTCTTTCATCTCCCATAAAGTTATTTAATTCCTGATCCTAGGTAATTCATGTGCTTTATTTTTAGCCCAACTGCAAGGAGACTCAATTAGGCAATCTTATTTTAGTTTTTTCCTCCCCCATTCTTCATCCTCTTTACATCTTGCTTCCTATCTTAGGTATTATAAATCTGTTTTGAAAGAAGGCAGAATACAAATTAGTTGATTACCAAATAAATCAAGTAGTTATTGTCCACAGCTCAGCTGATTGAATAGGCATGTCACTTGTCCCCCAGTTATATTGTGAATCAAAGTATTTTCATGGTGTGTTTAATCTGTATACTTAGTGTCATTAATTTAGTTACTGCTCAATATAGGATTACCATCAGTAACATAAAGATTAACAAGAAGGTATGTTTTCCTATATTTCTCACTCATGCTATTTCCTGATAAAACAGGTTCATAGTTTATTGGTGAAAAATCTGTGTGTGTGTGTGTGTGTGTGTGTGTGTGTGTGTGTGTATGTTTCTTCTATTGAGTATGCTCTAGCTATCTACACTAATAAAAGAGAAATATTCAAATTGACCATACCTCCATGATGCCCATCAGCCAATCAGGAGTGAGTATGCAAATTAACCCAACAAAATGGAGGGTTAATTTGCATATGCAGATGCAGAGCATCAGGGGGTGGAGGGAGCTACAGGAGCAGTACTCCGGCCAGGAGCGAAGACTACAGGCTCCCAGGTGGCCAGGGGCAAGGACTTGCAGGCTCCTAGGCGGCCGGAGTGAAACCAAGGGAAGGAAGGCCTATTCTTGCATGAATCTTCATGCAACGGGCCTCTAGTATTACAATAGGTACAATTTATAATTTTACCATCACGCAGTCATTCATTTATTCATTTAGCAGGTATTTATCTCTACTATAGGCCAGGTTCTATGTTATAATGGAACCTCCCATGAACTTTTCAAGTTCTCCATGGTCAAGCCTTCCTCCAAAGCCTGAGAGTGGTGAGTGGTGAGTGCCCAGGCCATTCATTTGATACTTGGTATCTGTTCTCTGGCTTTGTAAATTGCTTTTTTATTAATGGTATTCTGTATTTCCCATAAGAATATACTCCTCTCTAGATCAAAGACCTTATCTTACTAATCTTTGAAGCGCTAGTACCTACCTAGTACATTGTCCTATACATACTAGGTTCTCAACAAATGGTTTTATTAATACTTATATTATGACATTCTGGTAATTCAAAATAAAATAAGTGGATATTACATGGGAAGTGAAATTTGATGCCTCTGGATTCATAAAATTCTATCATATTGACATATTGAAGTATATCCAAGGCCCAAGATTAGAGACTGATGGGACAGTCTAAACTAGATTAGTAAGGCTGTAGGCAAGTATCTGAGCAGAGCTGGCTGAGTAAATCTAAAGGTTGGAACCTGTAGCCTAGACTATGTCCAAATAAATGGATGGACTCCCAACCCAACACTATATTTAAACTGACATAGCCAAGAAAAGTATGAGTGTAATAATAATGGGAGTTGGGGTTGTACCTTCTGAAAATGGACAGGCATGTCATGAGCAAAACCATTCCTAAACATTAAGATGAATAGAATTTATCCTGTATATTGGCCCAAAAAAAGAGCCATTTTTCAAGTAGGAGAGATGGAAAATGATTACTTGCCAAGCAAAGCCTTGTTTATCTCAAGGCATAATTGATGAACTAGTAAGAACAGTGGTGTTTAGTTTGGAGGTGGGTGTAATGAAAGATATAAAAATAAATAAATACAAAAAGATCTCTAGGGAATGAAAAGCCAGTCTTTCTACATATTCAGTGTCACAGCTGAATGCTCCCTCCCATGGTCTCCAATGCTAAGGACCCACAGAATACCTCTTAGAAGAAAGCCTTTTTTGCTTTGTGGGCCACGCCCAAGTCGAAGCATCTATACCCATTTAAGTACCAAGAACTTGACACAAATTCCTCTTACATCATAGTAATTCTCAAACTTAAGCTATCATCACTTGGAACTTGATTTTGTTTTGTTTGTTTTTTAAGCATATTCGTGGGCCTCACCTCCAGAGATTTTGATTCAGTAGATCTTTTTTAAAAGTTTCCAGGTGATTCTGATTCTGGAAACTGGCCAGGTTCTGTGTCCAGTGATCCAGATCGCTCTCATTCTTCTGTACCACACTCTGCTGGGGGCTTAGGGTTGGAAAGAGGTGGTTCACCTTCAATGATGAGTTATTGGGAAGAAAAAACTTGCACAAATGAACAAGGAGAGAATAACAGTGATAAAGGAAAGCTTAGGGTAGAGTTAAGATGTCCCTAGACTGGAAAAGGGGCGGGACATCCCTAGCAAGAAAATAGCCTTAGCAAAGCCACAGAAATGAGACTAAGCAGGGAGCAGGGCCAGCTGACTGGGGTGGAGGAGACACATATTGGTGTAGATGGAAATAAGTCTGACTTATGGATATTTAACAAGTGACTATGTAATTCTTGTTAAAGAATGCTACTCATACACAGTAACCCAGTGGAAAGTGTGACTTGAATCAATAATTCCCACCAAGTTGGAGTTATAAGACACTGCAATTGCTGGTGTGATTTCACAGTGTCCCACTTTTCCCCTCCATATCTCTCCAAAGACCTCATTAGCATGGCATCCAGGCCCTAAGCACGTCAAGTTTTCCCTTTGTGAGGCTTTAAAAATGCTTCTCAAGAATTTCCAACTCTAATATAAAATAACACTTGAGTTAAAAATCTATGAATCACATTTCCATGTCAGCACATTTCCCAGCCATGTCCATGTAGGAATATGGGAAAGAGGAAGCCTATCAGAGAATGTTACAGAGCCCATCTTAATCAGAACAAGACCTATCACCTCATATTGTTAGTGCTAACTGGGAAACTTATCTAACAATGTATGCTGAAGATTTACTCTGAGCCAGGTGTCATAAGTACAGGATCTAGAGTCAACTGGTCTTCCTTAAGGAGCTCACCTGTTCATTAGATTGAAAGGTAAGTCCAAATTTGGATGTGCACCCAGCACAAAAAGATCATAAGATCCAAAAATGGTGAATGGCAAATAGAAGAAAGTGATGATACACTGAAAAAGGTTAAGAAGGGTCTGCTAAGTTAAAGAGTGGGAGTTTTTTATTCATACCTGTGATTGTAGCCATGAACACAAGTACAATACCAGGACTAAACAGGATCAGAATGATGAAGTAGTAATCTCTTACTTGCCTGTGGCATCAGCAAGAATTGCTGTAATTGGCTCACTTTCATTGTAGTTTTGTTGTTTTTCTTTAAACATATGTTTTTATTGATTTCCAGAGAGGCCAGGGAGTAGCTTTGATTTTTAAGAGTGATACACAGAAAATAAGAAGGCAAGAAGAACAATTCAGGTAGGTAATAGAAGTGAGCCCTAGAGAAAAGTGCAATGATTCTAATTCCTTCCAGGAGAAGAAAAGCCAGAAAGGGGACTTAATACAACATTTAACTAGAGGAGAGTTATTTTATGGGGGGGAAAAAAGCACTTATCTGTCTTAAAGTGGCTTCACTGACAGGAAATGGCTTTAATTTCAACAAGAGAGGTTAATTTACGTATAAAGATAACTTTTTGACTAGAAGCATTATTACAGAGAAGATAACTGGGGACTTGGTGGACTCTCCTTTCTTAGAGACCTTAAAGATGAGGAGAAACTGACTTTTGTCTGAAATGGTAGAATTATGGCGGGGGAAGAAGAGGTGGGGTACATTGCACCCAGCAATTCAGACTCTGCCATCCTATAGAACAAAGAAGGTGATTTTTATAATAACAACAACCACAGTCAGAGCTGTCCTTTATCTAGTGCTTACCAAGAGCACAACAACCCCATAAGGCAAGTTATTATATGCATAGTACACATAAGGACACCGAGGCACACAGAGATTTAGTTATTGTTCAGAGTCGCACATCTACAAGGAGCAGACCAGGTGTATGGCCCAGGGTGGGTTTCTGAATGTCTTATGCTTACCCACTGTGAGGACCTATATCTCCACCTCTAACTTACATCTTCTGGGAGGCAAGATAAGAAGGGCTATATTTAAACTTACATTCTTCACAAAATATTGTGGCTGAGGGGTGGAACTCTTTTAAGTCCAGGTCTTTTCTCAGAAGCTTTCTCTTCTGTCCACACAGTGAATGGGCAATAGTGGTGTTACCCAAGACATTTGGCTCACCTCCTGACCCCAGCTCAGGACCCACTTCCAGTTATGAAGCAAGGCACAGATCCTTTATTAATTTACCTCCGCATGCCTTATTCCAAAAATGATTTAAGGCAGCTCAAACCTAAAACAATTCTTAGTTTCAAGCAAATCAATACCCCTGCTTCTCCAGTCTACCAAAGAGCTTCCATTCATATGTACCTGTCCTTAAGCGGATGCAGTGAAACACTCCACTCTCATACAGTTTCAGGTATAATCAGGCCAGTTAAGCAAAAGAACAAAATGTTTACTTGGTGTGAGAGATGGTCTTAATCCACCAAAGGAAGGCTGTTCTCAGGTTGGGAATGGGATGAGAAAAAAGAAAAAAATTAAAAAAAAAAAAAACACCTGTTCCCCAACTATTAAGACCGATTTTTCTCAACCAGAGATAAACAGAAAAACTGACACTGTGTTTCATGGCTTTCTGGATAGTTCCAGAAAAGACCTTAGGAAATAAAATGTGCAGATTTTCATCACAGCTTCTCTTAACTTGGATGCAATAATTTGGGTCCAGTGTGAGTGTGGTTGTCTATAATCCAGAAGAAAACAATTTATCATTTTGGAACATTCAATGTTTGGGGTTTTCATCTCTATACCCCTCATCCTGCCTGAAGTGCCATTGCTTAGGTTTGCTCCATGTGAGAATTCATCTTACAGCTCTTACTTCATGAAAATTAGTCAGAAAGACCAGGGCCCCGTCTTCCTCTGACCTCTGCCACTTTCTGTCTGCTCAACAGGAAAGTATTGGTCTTGTCATTGGGGAGGGTCCCCTCAAGTTCAAGACCTGCCTAAAGGGTAGGCAAAACCACTTGTGATCCCAAATGAAGCTTCTGGTGAGAGTCCAGCCGAGGAAGGCAGGGACCCCTGGCTCAGTGAACATGTGGGCCCACCACCCTTCACACCAATAAACCAGACCTTCACACCCTATTGTCAATCACTTGAACGAGCCAGTCGAGAGCCTTCTCAGGTCTGTGCCCAGTGTCTCCACCCAGAGACAGTCTGGAATCCACTGAGTTTGGGTCACACGTCAGAAAGAACGCACAGGTGGGCAGGTCTCCTCGCACTGCGAGAGTCAGGGTGATTGTCTTGGTGGTCCATTCACCTCCCATTACCATCAAATAAGCCCTGGATTGAATTACTAATAATTTAACAAAATAGGGGGGTTGGGCAGCAGGGGTGGGGAAGGGGCAAGAAAGCCTAGAAGAGAAGCAGACTATGTAGTAGAGTGATGTGACCCAATGTCACAATGTCAGGGATTCTTAACATTTTGAGGGGCATGAACCATTTGTGAATCACTGAAAGTACGCGCCCATTCTTCGGAGAATAATGTCACACAGCACAACGTCTTACATGCAGTTTTAGGTGGGTTTCAAGGACACCCTGCAGCCCAGCTATGGACACAGACAAGAGCCTCAGCAAAGAATCTTTGGGGCAATTTTACATCCCTGAGAAACACAAGCCACACAAAACTCAGCTCTATGACAAGAACAAATACTGATGTGGTAGAAATACCTGCGAACCTCTCTGAAGCCCCACATTGCAATCTGCCAGAAGAGCAAATGAAGAGGGAAAATGTGTAATGAGATTCTTCTCAGAATCTTGGCAGCTGCACCCAGTGAGTCCCACACTGCTGCAGCTCCAAAGGGACCATCAGGGAACCTTAGGCAACTAGGAAATTTCAGTTCAAGTGATTAAGGCCTTTTCCACAGGCATAACCCATCAAGTTCCATTTTTAAACATATCCTTGACAGCATCCATCAAACCAAGTCACGTTTCTCCCACTCTCTTTGTTTTTAAGACAGTCACACGTCAGGGCGTTAAGGGAACAGGGAGGAGGGAAGGCGGAAGGCAAAGGGCCTCCCAGTTGGCAGTCTGTGTGAATTTTCACTTTCTAGGGGTAGGAGGTCCTTATGATTTTGTACCTGTGGTTTTCTAGGTGCACATTAGTAGCGATACCCTCTGACTATCAGTACCTGTAAAACAATGACCAACGTCACCTACCTTATAGTGCGTGAAATTAGTCCTCGCTGTCAGTGGGAAGGGGATCCGCTGAGCCCTGGCTGGTGCCAATGTCTAGGCTTGGAAAGGCGCCTCCATCTGGTGGCATACACGCAGGTCACGCGTAGGGAGAGCATAAAGCACATGGCTCAGAAATGGTGGAGCAGCAAACATGCATTTGGTTCTGGAGTCTTTGCTCTAAGTGTGCTCTGTGCAATCTACGGTCCTACCTTGAAAACAACCATGGGACAAATCAGCCCCGGGAGGGAGAAAAGAGGCATCTCATAGCCGTGGGAGTCTAACCACAGACCTTGTCCTCATGTTGACAATTAATTCACAGGATTGGCATGCTGGGTCCCCAACTGGAGAAAATTTGACTCTGAATATTCCAGCTGTTGGTCTGTAGGGCCCTCCCACACTGCGAATTACACTCTGGGGATAAACCATTTACGAGCAGCTCTACTAATCCGGAGCAGATGTGGGAGGGTTAATCTGGAGACCCTTCGGGGCAGCAGGTGAGAAACGAGCCAAGTCTGTCTGCAGGCTCCACCTCACTCTGCACCGACCCACCAGGCAGAAGAGCCACAGATCTCCATGCTGCCTCAAACCGGGCCGCTGTGGAGAGGTGGAAGTGGGGACGGCTCAGCTGAGGTCCCTGGACACTTGAGAGAAAGGAGTAAACACTCAGGCCAGGAAAAGGTGGGGCTTCAAACTGTGGAGCTCAGGAAAGGCTGGTTTGCTTTGAAGTGAGGCATGCAGCTGGCATCTTCCCATCGTGGGGCAAAGTCTTACTTCTCTCCAAGATGCTGGTCTATAATCCAGAAGGCACAGGTGCCGAGGGCTGAAGCACTTAAGCAAGGCTGGCTGGATGCCTACATGGGGTGACTGTTGTGTACAGGCCCAATGGAAAACTCAGGAAGGGCCCGCCTACAAAGCAAAGGACATCACACATACACGTACATAAACAGTCACATACCACACACATCACATGTACACATATCACAGATGCACACACTACATGCGCATCACACATACATAAACATGCCATACCACACACACACACACACACATGCAGTCCGATGCCTACTTTGGGCAGGCAAGGTTCTCTAAGTGGAAGTTCCTAGGGCAGGCCCTGCTCTACCTGTCCCCGCAGGCCCTAGTCAGGTGAACAACAACTCCGACGCTCCAGAGAGGGCACATTGCACAGGAGACCCACCAGGTTCCCAGTCTCCTGTCAGCCCCAGTGATGTGCTCTGACAAAGCCCTAAGGGGCAGCTGAAAGGAGAGCCCTGCAATGTGGAAGCAAGCAGGGTTGCGATGGAGAGGGTGGGGGGTGGGGGGGGGGAGTTGGGCAGGCAGTGAGCACAGCTCCTGGACACCTTGTCTGTCACCTGGTCTGATGAGAAACAGACATTTTAAAGTACAAGTACCCTAGGAGATTGAAGGAATTTATTGGTGATATAAGTTAATACTTATTTTTAAAAGTAGCTTTTATTATTTGTTGAGCCTTGTCGTGGGCCAAGCACTTCGTTGGGTGCATGGCATAGATTGCCACTATGGTGAGATGAAGGCACAGAGTGCCTAAGATAGGGCACAACAGCAAAAGCAGGACTTGAACAGGTCTGCCAACTCCAGGGCCCAAGTTCTTTACCTCTGAACTATGTTTCTACCGTGTTGGGAAATTTTGATTGCCCTTCAGAAAAAGACATATGACAAAATGTACCAGGGGAGTCTAGGAAGTGAGATCAAGCAGATCAATCTAGTATAAAATTTGTTTCTAATTAAACCGGATACAAAATTTTAAAATATGTCATCATATACTGTTGCCAAACAAAAAGTGTTCCCAAATGCTAGCCACAACCACTGACTTCTCAGAGAGTTACAACGTCAAGAGGCCTTGGTAGACACTTGAACAGTAGAAACCTGACTACAGACTGAATTAGCCCGGAGCGCCGCCCTGCTGCTTTTGCTGGGAGCAGGGAGCTCCGCCTCCCTAGCGGAGGCCACAGGTCTGAGAAGTATCTATTTGTTGGAGGAGCAACTGAATGATTTTTAAGTCAGTTTGAAACCAGTGGGTGTTAGAAAGCTGCCCATAAAACTGGCCCTAAACTGATACTCTGCGTATCAATGTGGTTGTGTTACAGGATTCCAGGACAGAGGAATAGGGAAACTGAGACAGGAAAGTGAAAACAAAGCCAAACAGTGCTGGCAATTTGTACCCAGTTTGTAACTAACAAGCCATTATCTTCTCAGCCAAGGACACAGAGCAAATGGTTTAAAACCTCCCTAAGGAGAGAATGCCGAAAGGGAGGGGGAAAGGAGAAAGGACAAAAAGGTGGTTTTACTCCCTAAGCAGGGAAGCCAGCAGTCTCAAAGCTTGGCAAGATAGTTGCCAGGTGCTTCTCATGCATTCTGGGAAGGCCACAACACAGCAAAAAAAAAAAAAAAAAAAAAAAAAAGGGGGGGGGGGGGGGACCTTGAGAATGAGTCTGTACCAAAATATTCAGCAGATATTTTAAACCTACAGACAGGAGGGTATATGACACCTCGGACCCCCACCCAACTTGCTCTTCAGATTAGCTGAGAGCCCTTCTATGCTTCATAAGCCAGATGTATAGGTTTGCTTGCTTTGCTCTTTCAATAAAGGTGCATGCTTTAATTGCTTTAATAAATTGGCTTTTCACAATGCAGTCAAGGTCTCTCCTATAAAGTCGTTTATATGAGAAGATAAGGATCGGATCGAAGTTGGGGACGGCCCTCTCCCGCTGGCTCAGGCAACACCTCTCTGGTGTCGGTAGGAGGTGCCTGTGACAGTTGCCCAACAATATCGATATCAACAACGCTTCCAAAGTGATCGTGGGCATCAGCTCTAGTCACTTGGGTGGCTCCACCCCCATCCGGAGGCTGGTGATCTAGTGGGAACAACCCTGTGGCTTACTGCAATCAGCTGTTAGAGGCAGACTCAGGTTAATACATGTGCATGTTTTCTAGACACTGCCTCCTACAGGTCCTCATACAGGTCATGCTAAGCTATAGGAAGTAACAAGCTCAAGTTGGTCAACTATAGCATGACAAGGCAAAACACTGACTTTTAAAAAATTAAGTCAAGGTGGAAGAGGGCATTAGAGTGGACAAATGGCATTGGGAAAAAAATTAAAAATATATATAAAAAATAAAAAAATTAAGTCAATAAATTAAGGATCTCCAAAGAGGGACAGCTGGGTCCTTATAATCCTGATGCCTGTCTCCCTGGAAACCATCTCTCTTTTAGGGCTATTTTAGGCCAGCCTACAAGGACCTGCTCTTTAAAGCTTTGATGAGAGTGTACTGCCACTCAAATGTGGACATAAACTCCTTCCATTTATTGCCTGCAATGCAGTTGTGATATCACTGGAATATTAAACTGAAGGTTTAGGGATAACAAAGGAGAAATAAACAAAGAAACTAACATTCAACTAAACCATCTTGCATCAAAATACTGTCATCTCATCCTTCTTTGTCCTGCTCCCTACCTGCCTCCAAGAGGCCAAGACCATCCTCATTGCCTGGAAGCATTATCAGTCATGTTTACACACCTCAAAATCCAAAGTCGTGGGTAGAAGATCTGGAGTCAGAAGTTCCCTCCCTCATGCCCAAGGCCTCCTTGTTCTTGCTCAGAAGGTCTATTAATTTGTCCCTTTACTCATCAGATCGTTATTGAGCACTTCCTGTGTGCTGGACATTTGGATGGCTCTGATGATGCAGTAGTGGAAAAACTGCCACCATAGATAGAGCTCCTTCGGGTGGTTTCTGGGGTTCTTTCACAAGCCCCTGGAGGTCCATGTGCTGTCATAAATAATTTTTATGTTTCCATATAACTTTCCTTTGACTATTGACTCACTAGCTTCTGGGACAGTTCAGTCTTTGTGTGAAGGGTTAAACTCTGAGTTTAACCTTTAGAAAGAATCCACAATGGCCACTTCTGTTTTGATACAAATGGGGTTGATGGGCTACTAATGGTCTGGGGGTTTCTGGTTCTAGGTATCAACAGCACAGATAGTGCTAAGACTCTGAGAGGACTTCATTTTTTAAATATGTTTTTAAGCCCTCATTTCAATGCATTAAGCATCACAACCATGCCTACATCACAAACATGACCTCAGGATATCTTGAAGCTCCAAAGAAATCCTTTTGACCCTAGAAATTTGTTGTTCATTGTACTGTGCCTGTGATTTTGACAGGACATCTGTACTAAAACACTGCACAGTCTTGGAAGACTGGTCAGAACCAAGACCAAGGAAGCACTGAAACCTAATTCAAATCTGAGAGCAGGGACTAAGCTTATGTGAGGAGAAGGGTGAGACAAGAGTTAGAGGCCAAAAAGAGCTGAGCCAAGTCTGGTGAATACTTCGTACAGAACCATATAGTCAAGGGCAAGCTGGAGGTCTGTGGAACAAGGTGTCAAGTCAAGGAATTTCAAGCCTCTGTGTCAGCAGAAGACAAAGATCTAGAATGATGTAGGATGTTGAGCCAAAGTGGTTGCAACCTCGAACTTGCAGGAGTAAGTATGACACTCAAAGGCTAGACTCTGGGGCTAGCTCTGATCTCTCAAAAGCTGGAGTGCTGAGGTCCAGTTCAGCAGGTGGCTGGAGGGGAGCACAGCACACAGGGGATGGCTAGGTCAAGTCAGAGCTTCTTATGTTCAAGCCATCTTCACACTCACCACTTTCCTAGAGATTCTCCTAAACCCTGGCCCTGCACTTGGTTCCCTCCCCCACCTCAGCTCTCCAGCACCAAGAGATTTTCAGAGGCCCCGATCATGCCCATTACTTCCACAGAAAAGAAATAAAAACTTAATCATGGATACTATTGCATTCCATCTTTCTAAAAGTTTCTCAAGATAATTCATATAAATTTATAGCATGTTAAAGCCCATATATTTTGTTTGTATTCTAGAGTGCTGTATTTCATTATTTGACTGCCAGGAGAATAATTCCCCATTTGGTTACTAATTACTATTTTTATTACATTCAAGAGACTGATTTTCTTTTTTTTGGTGATGTTTTTGCCCTGTAATTAGATGTGATGAAAAAAATTAGAAGATTTTTAAAGTGATCTTGGGGTTTTCTTTAACAATCACACTGAGAGATGAAAGGATCAAAGAGCCAAAGCACTAAAAACAGAGGACATAGTTGTCACTTACTGTCCTAGGACAATGGTTCTCCAGTTTGGCCCATGAATGTATTGGAGTCACTTTCTGTGTAATCCATGGAGCCAATACTATTGTCCTAATGATACTAACAAGTTATTTACCATTTACTTTCTCTTGACACTTGCACAGAAGCAATGGTGGGTAAACTGCTGATGACTTAGGACAGCGGTCGGCAAACTCATTAGTCAACAGAGCCAAATATCAACAGTGCAATGATTGAAATTTCTTTTGAGAGCCAAATTTTTTAAACTTAAACTTATTCTAACGCCACCTCTTCAAAATAGACTCGCCCAGGCTGTGGTATTTTGTGGAAGAGCCACACTCAAGAGGCCAAAGAGCCGCATGTGGCTCACGAGCCACAGTTTGCCGACCACTGACTTAGGACAACCAAGGCAATACACCAAACTCTACTAGTATCATTTTATTCGTCACCACTACAAACTCAGAGAGAAAAAAATGTCTCAATTGAGGACACCCTAGAATCTAGGGCCTAGATGAAGCAATTAATATTATTAGTTTTATTATATCTCCAACATGCAATATAAGGACAGATCCATGCATGGAAGATCAATGGACTTGAATGTAACAGAGCATGACTAGTGCAAGGATATGGTTTTTTATTCTACATTGCAACTGACTTTTAAACAAAACTACCATTTGTTGAGTTTCACTCTAGTAACAAAAAGAATATCCACAATTATCTGAAAAGGTTGGTAAAATACTCCTCTCTTTTCAAGCTACCATAGCAAACATGAGAATCTAGATGTCTTATGTTAAACCAGACATTAAAGAGGTTTGCAAAAATGTAAATAAATGCCATTTTTCTTCTGTTTATTTGGGGGGGAAATGTGTACACATCCCTCCATTCTTATCAGACCAAAAAAAAATCTTGCCTGACTCATTAAGAAGCAGAAGCATTTGAATTGTTTATAACAAGAAGAATCCATCTATAATAATAAAAGCCAAAATGACACCCATACACCCTGCCCTAACCCCTTCCCCGCCCCCCCCCCCCTGCCCCCCGCCAACAACAGTTACCAGCAGTCTGTCAGGACAGCCTGAAGCCCATATCAGAAAACATGAGTTTGATACTCAAAGGATGGATGTTGCCAGCTTCTCGACAATATCAAGATTGCTCCAAATTAACTGTTCTACCATCTCTGTTATTAGAGTCACATGTTCTCATTTTTACATAGTGCCAAGGACAACCGGGCCTGGCCTTTCTCCTTATGTGTTACTCTTTAGTTTCCAAGAGAAAAGTTCTACTAACATCTTCTATGTGTATAAATATTCCATAAGTCAGAAATAAGTTCTAGAGCATTCTAAGGAGTCAAGAAAGATACTTGACTTTCTTCCAAGATTTACCCCCTGAGACTATAACTGTGCCTGTGGAGTCTGGGTTCAAGTGCATACTTAAGTAGGTTTGTAAACCAGGGACTAAGAGAGCCATGGGTGTTAGCAAACCAAAGGTATCTTGAGGCTGCCTGTTCTGCCTCACACTCACCTTAACCAACACAGGACTCTGGACCAGTGGTTCTCCAAGTATGGTCTCCAGACCAGCAGCATCAGCTTCACCAAGGAAGTTGTTACAAAAGCAAATTATCAGGCCTCAGACCAGACCTCAGAAACTCTGAGGGTGAATCGCAGAGTTACAAGTCCCCAGATAACGCATGCACATGAAATTGGAGGACCACGGCTCTAGATAACAGGTGAAAGAGGTTAGGTTTGTCTCAGACACCTCCTACCCCATCATTTCAGAGTAATTTACCCTTTCCCAATTGGGTTTCTCAACGCCCTGCCATCTCTCTTACTTCACACTGTGACAGGACCTCATTCTCATCTTCCTGCCAATGCTTCCCAAAATTGAAATATGTGCAAATAAGGCTTAAGGTATCAATCTTCATTTTTTTAAAAATCCCTATGTGTGGAACTAAGAAGGCTGCCCAGAGGCTACCTTAATCTTGTTCTTGGTCTGTAATGCTTACCAATAAGTTCTAGTTTTCCTATGGTTTTATATAATTTTGGAAGTATTAATCTTTAATCTCTCTTTAGCTTATGCGTAATTAATAGAAACATTTGTGACTGGGCAAGTGAGCCTTGCACCTTTGTTCTAAATTCTCGTGGCAATGTTAGAGCAAGATTTCCTGGAAAGACCCTATTGCTTTCCTTTCTTCTAACACTGAGGCAAAGGAGGAGGACCTTAATGGCCAGTATATTGGACCCTCTTGGCCAGGACCACATTGTCAACACCTGCTGAGTGCTTCTGAGGCTAATTTAGCATTCAAACTAGAACTGCTAAACCTGGCCAGTTGCATGAAAAATATGCTCAGCCAGTCCAATGTATTACCTTCTCTGGGAGAATAATTTACATTTTGGGTTCTCCTGTCATGGATTCCGAAGTCTAATTCCCAGGAAAAGCACAGCATGGATTTGAAGAGCCAAATGGATTGGGACTTAAGAATCCCTGGCACTAGCCCCCCATCCCATCCTGCAGCACCTGAGAGAAGAGAAGGGCAGTACTGTGAGTGCCTCCCCACCACCTTCAGATATGGGCGATTCTGAATCTTCCTGTGTTGGTGAATGTCATTGGAACAGTTCCCCAAGAGTATCAAGCAAGATTCAACTTTGGCGACTGGCATATACAAATATTTCCTCTAAAATGTGCCTTTGATTGGCACTTCTGTTTTGTCATTTTCTATTCAGTATGTAACAAAATAACTTTACCAACAAAGAAACCACTTTTGAATGCCAATTAAGTGAATACACCCCCCCACACACACCTTCTTCCAGGATGCATGTCTGCCTGTTCCCAATATTGCTGCCAAAAACAACCCCAAACATTGGTACACATTATTTTGTCGAGGGTGGGAGTTCTCCATCTGGCAAGGTCAAGATATGTGCAAAATCTTGAAAGAAACTTAAATTTTAAAATATTTTTATTGAATTTATTGGGGTGACATTGGTTAATAGGATCATATCGATTTCAGGTGTGGATTTCTATGTTACAGGATCTGTATAATACACTGTGTGCCCACCACCTAAAGTCAGATCGTCTTCCATCACTATATAGTAGGCCCCCTTCACCTCCCACTGCCCCACCCCCTTCAACTTAAAATATTAAACAAATATAGCTTTCTCTCTTTTATCAACTCAGGGAAGAAAAGATAGGCTGAAGATTACTTGGCACAGGGATTTCTGTATTCTTAGCCTACATTCTCTTGCTAACTTCAGTAGCACACACGGGTCACTTAATATTGGGGAGAGAAAAATCACAAAAGATCACACCTATTATCCTTTTGGTAGGACTACGCTGTGTCAGGTGCAACATCATCATGTTCTTAAAGATCTCCAGGGGAAGAGTTCATTCTTTCATCTCTTTTCTCTAATGACATACAATAGGACACTGGAGAAAATTTTGTAGATTCTCCTCTCCTTTGTGGTGCCACTTATCCCATATGAGATGCTAATGAAGTAATAGAAAGTAAGTAATAGAAACTGGCTCTGGCTCTTGGAAGCAATTTTACCTAATAATAGACAAATATGCAAATTGACCGTACCTTCGCTATGCCCGCGATTGGCCAGGAGGCGCGGGGGAGCGGGACTCGGGGTGGCTGGGGTGGCCGATTGGGCCAGCAGGATGCTGAGCTCACGTCGCCAGTGGCAGTTCGAACTCAGCATCTGTGCCATGGCTGTGCTGCGGCACAGAAGGGGCCTCTGGGACAGTGAGCTCACGTCCCACCGCGGACCATCAAAAGCAGGGGAGCTGGGTGCCTGTCCACTCAGGCACCAGGCCTTTCAGAAGCCTTCGCCACACCGGAGGCTTCTGAAAGGCCTGGTGCACCAGCGGACAGATACCCATCTCCCCTGCAATCGAAAGCAAAAGCATGGGAGCTGGGTGCCTGTCCACTCAGGCACCAGGCCTTTCAGAAGCCTTTGCCGCGGCAGAGGCTTCTGAAAGGCCTGGTGCACCAGCGGACAGATACCCAGCTCCCCCATGATTGAGAGCAAAAGTGTGTAGGGGACCCTACACGTGCATGATTCAATCATGCACTGGGCCTCTAGTCCTACCTAATAATAGACAAATATGCAAATTGACTGTACCTTCACTATGCCCAAGATTGGCCAGGAGGCACGGGGGGGCAGGACTCGGGGTGGCCGGGGTGGCCAATTGGGCTGGTGAGACGCTGAGCTTGCGTCGTCAGCGGTGGCTCGAGCTCAGCGTCTGCACCATGGCTGTGTTGCAGCACAGAAGGGGCCTCTGGGGCAGCAAGCTCACGTCCCACCGCGGACCATCAAAAGCGGGGGAGCTGGGTGCCTGTCCACTGGTGCACCAGGCACCCAGCTCCCCCGTGATGGAAAGCAAAAGTGTGGGAGCTGGGTGCCTGTCCACTCAGGCACCAGGCCTTTCAGAAGCCTTCGCTGAGCCAGAGGCTTCTGAAAGGCCTGGTGCAACAGTGGACAGGCACCCAGATCCCCCGCGATCGAAAGCAAAAGCATGGGAGCTGGGTGCCTGTCCACTCAGGCACCAGCAGACAGGCACCCAGCTCCCCCGTGATCGAAAGCGTGTAGGGGACCCTACACGTGCATGATTCAATCATGCACTGGGCCTCTAGTATATAAATAAGAGGATATGATTTGGAGCTCTCGGAATTGATAGAAAGCTGAAAGAACAGGGTTGAGAGAGCAAGAAGCATGAAAGATCTGGAGAGAAGGGTCACAATGAATAAAACAAGCAACAGCCTTTTGTAGGTACAGTTTAATCAAGACATCATTTTGACAAGGGCTGGAATGTTGTGATGAATCTAATCTCTGAAATTCCTCTCCTTCCTTATGTCACATACACAGAATTGAAAGTCCCCAAGAGCAAGCACCAGATTGGTGAAGCTTAGATCACTGACCCAACCTGGCTTGGAGGAAATATTTTGCCCCCTTGGCCTCCATAGTGGGGACAGACAGAGAGAGGGAGGCAGAAACTAGGATGGCTTTCTGGCCAATAACATGCTGAAGAGGATTAATTCCCAATAAAGAAACTGGGTCACCATTGGGAAGGAAAATCCTATCTGATAAAGAGCGAATATGCAAACTAACCATCACACCATCACAAATATGGTGGTACCCGCAGCGGACACGGGGTTTCCATAACACAAGATGGCTGCACACACAGTGGAGGCCGAGTTCCCGTAACAAGCCTTAAGGAGCAATCAGCAGGGACCTGAGGCTGCATGGCACTGGGCTAGGGCAGGGAAACTGAGCCTGCACCCCCCACCCAGCAGGACTTGACGGGGATCTCAGGCCATGTCCCCCACCTGGCAGGGCTTGACAGGGGACCTTAAGGCACACACCCCACCCTGGCCCAGCCTGGGGGGCCTCAGGCCATGCCCCCTGCCCCAGCACTGGGCCGGGGGACCTCAGGCCACATCTCCCGCTAACAGGGCTTGATGGGGGACCTCAGGCTGTGCCGCCCGCCCCATCGCCAGGCCAGGTGACCTGAGGGTGTGCTGGGGGACCTGAGGCTGCACCCCCCACCCAGGGCTGGACCAGGGGACCTGAGGCTGCGTCCTCCGCCCTGCAGGGCTTGATGGGGGTGGGGCCGGCTGGGTCTGGATCTTGCCCAATGGGGGTGGGGCTGGCTGGGTCTGGGTCTCATGCGATTTTGAGGTGCTGCGGATAAACAGGGACTTAACTCTGGGTCCTGAGGAGCACCCCAGACTCTGACAGGAGGAAGATTTTCATTTACATTTTACTAATTTTCTTTCATCTCTGACACTTCTATTATAGAGAAAGGGCAAATAGCAATATTAAAATATTTCCTCTAATTAATCCCCTTTTAATATTTCCTCTAATTAATCCCCTTTTTAATGTGCACAAATTTTGTGCACCAGGCCACTAGTAGATATATAATAGCCCATAAGAATAAGATATTAGTCTTTCTCCAAAAGAGATTTAGGTATTGAATATTATGGTTAAAATCAAATACTGACACCTGGCTAGTGTGGCTCAGTTGGTTGAGCATCATAGAATGCTCCAAAAGGTCACTGGCTGATTCCCAGTCAGGGCACATGCCTGTTTCAAACTGGATTCCCAGTAGGAGGCATGCAGAAGGCAAGCGATTGATGTTTCACTCACATCGATGTTTCTCTCTATCCCTGCCTTTCTCTCTAAAATCAATAAAAACATGTTTTTAAAAAATATTACCACAGTGTACAACATTTCCTCATAACACACTTTCCTTACATTTCTCAAGGCTCCTGGCCCAGCAATGAACTGCTTGCTGGTCTTCATCTGCATTGCAACAATGGCAGATGTTTTGTATTTTGATGTATGTTTCACTATTGCATCTCTAAGCTTGGGTTCTTACAAGGTACATTGATTTTAAAAACATTTATCAACCTACATCTTTTTTAAAAATATATTTTTATATTTTTAGTGATTTCAGAGAGGAATGGAGAGGGAGAGAGAGATGTCTTCTGCATGACCCCTTCTGGGGATCGAGCCCACAACCCTGGCTTGTGCCCTGACTGGGAATTGAACCGTGACCTCCTGGTTCATAGGCTGATGCTCAACCACTGAGCCACACCAACTGGGCTATCAACCTAGATCTTGATGTAGATGGTTACTGTATCTCAAAACAGAGAAGTAAGGAATGTTCTGTGGCCACAGCTAAATCAATCCACCAGAAACAAACTGATATATCCCCACTGAGTCCTACAAACTCAGAATCCATGTCATGTCAAAAAGAGGTCCAGTGGGCCACAGTACTTCTCAATGACCAAATGGCACACACATATTTCATGACCAAGGTGCACCTCTCTCTAAGGTGTACCATTTCTAAGAAAGAGTAAACACTACCAAATGTAAGACAATATTTTCTTATTATGAGGAATTTCTATCTTATGCATATTAAAAGAGTTATTTTATTCCAGCTGGCATAGCTCAGTGGTTGAGCATTGACCTATGAACTAGGAGGTCACAGTTCAATTCCCTGATAGGGCACATGTCTGGGCTGCAAGCTCTATCCCCAGTGTGGGATGTGCAGGAGGCAGCCAATCAATGATTCTCTCTCATCATTGATGTTTCTCTCTCTCTCTCCCTCTCCCTTCCTCTCTGAAATCAATAAAAAATATATTTTAAAAAGTTATGTTAGTATTTAGACATAGGTTTTAAAGTCTGAATGTCTATTTAAAAAGGAAAACACAAGAAAAATAAATTAGACATATCTTCACATTCATTGTCTAACTCTCCCAAATTGTTCCTTGACTCAGCTGAAAGCTCTGTCGTTTTATATGAATTGTCCTCTGGGCCAACCACTTCTTCAAAGAATTAATCAAAGAGCTAAAAGCCAATGGTGCTGATCTCCTCAGCTGGCTCTACAATTATTTAGAGTCTGCCTTCTGATGACTTCCTCTTAAGAACTGCCATCTGATTCACCATCTTTCCCTCCCTTCCTCCCCACCAAAGAATTTGGTCCCTCGGTGTTACAAGATGATTGTCCCTGGGACTTTTCCAGGAAGCTGCCACCCCTGGTGCAGCCTTTGATGTTGGCATTTTTAAAGCTTAGGTAATGATAATGAAGTAACAACTGACACCTGGATTACAGTGAATATAAACACTAATTTTAAGATGCATCTATGTTTCAGAAATGTTTAAATATATATTTTAAAATGTATCTTATAAATTTAGGATCAATTAAGTGTGAGGTTTAAAGGTGCTCTTTAAACTTGGAAATGTTATAAAATGAGAGTTATTAATGTTGCCTTGTAACAGTTATTATCATGTAAAACATGGGCAGCAGGAGGGCATATTTTTATGGTACCATTTTGATGAGTTTACATTGACATCTTACTTATTTTATAGTCCTAATCACACCATTGAATGTTCAGCTTTGTACATTACCAAGAAATGTAGGCAACAGACATATTCTTCACCTCACCCATCCCTGAGCTGGAGCTTCATTCTAAGGAAAGGTGGGGTGGAGTTAATGATGGGAAAAGGGTGCCTTGTGAAAACCCAACAACATGAGCAGGTGGGTTTTGGGGGTCAGTGGGTACTGAACCTGGGAGAAGACCAGGGTCTGGGCTCTAAAAAGGAGAGTTCAGGATTAATAAGGGTGTGACAACCAAAGATCAAACTGGGCTAGAGCATAGATGGTTGAACCAAGATCTAGAGTAGCAGAGGACAGGTAAACCAGATTATAGGTGGTTGAATCAAAATCAAGGATGAAGTGATGGGCACTGGCCAAGACCATATGGGGATCCCAGAGAGCTAAGCAAATTAAGCCACAGGCATTACCAATTATCTGAGTACATTGAATCAGCCAGTCTTGGTTAAAGACTTTATATATACTTCCTGCCAGAACAGATGCTGGGTAGGGCATAGATCAGCCCAGGTCTAGAGAAATAAATAGTAGATGAACCATAGCTGGATGAGGTAAAGAGAACTGGGCCTGTGGTAGAGTCTGATTATTCCCCAGGCATATGTCGGGTTGACACAGGGGCTAATATTTGAGCATTGTGGTACAATGAAGAGTTCTTTCTCTGGCTCTGAGAATAATTTCCTGATTGTTTTCCATGGTTATTCCCTGTAGTCACCCTGACTATTCTCAGTGGGACAGCTAAGTTCCTGATGTAGAAACACCCCTGGATGTGTTTTCATCTAATGTTGTTAAACTCAATAAAAGATTATGACAACTTGAAACAAAAATAAAACTTTCTTTAAAGCATGGCCACCCCACCTCCATACACGCAGCTGGAGTTTCCTGATAATGTGATCCTTGAGTATCTGGAGGTCCTGGCCAACTGACAAAACAATTTGCTCATGACGGTGACTTAATGACAAAGAGGAAATCTCTTATGAACTGCTGGGGCAGCAAGAAGTGTCCAAAGAACACAGCATTGTGTTATTGTAGCTGCAGGGACCAATAGAGCTAGGAGTACCTTTTATTTCCACTGAGAATGTTCCAAAGATGACAAGCTCTGCAGGAAATCCCAGGTCCTATATACATATTTCTACTGCTGCTTCTACTCAGTCCTAATTAAGTCCTAGATTATTAATAGAAAAGAAGCTTATCCATATGGAAAAGAAAAAAAAAAGCAAAGCCCAGGTTGCAAAAACCTGCACACAACTTGCTTTTGACAGCATTTCCCAGTGCTCTCCGGGAGATAGGAAGTCATAGAAATGTTTGTACCTGCAGCAGCAGGGCAGAGAGCTAGCAGGAAGCTGAGTGTTCCAAGGATTGATTTTTCATAGCTTAGTTTAGTTCATTTGGTTATCACTTTGGTCTGATCAAAAGGTAAAGTTTTTGGTCAATAAGTCAATAATTTTTAGAAGTTGAAGATAAAGGACACAGTGTACTGATACCACACAGTTGAGTTTTTCTACTCTCTATGATATAAACTAAATTCACAAGCAAAAAATCACCAAAGGCTTATTTACTTTAGACAAGACTAGAAGAATTTCCAAGACTTTATTGGTAATTTCTTGATATTTTCTATCTTTGCCTGGTGGAATGGATGGTCACTCCCTTGGCTACATTGAATGCATAACATATGACTTCATCTTAGTAGGTCGTCCTAAAAAGAGAGATTCTCCTGCTGGCCTTGAAGAAGTACTGAGTATACTGCTATATGAGGGGGCCATATAGCAGGAGGCTGTGGCAGCTTATAGAACTGAGAGCAGCTCTCAGCTGACAGCCAACAGAGAAATGGGAACCTCAATCCTATAGCCTCAAGGAATTGATTCTGAATAAGCTTCTAAGAGGACCCAGAGCTTCAGGGGAAAAAAAAAAAAAAAGCTGTCCAGCTCATGCCTTTGGCTGTATTTCTCTATTACAAACTCAGCAATGAACCGCCTTCTACACACATGCAAGTATTTCTGATGGATGTACTATACAAAATGGATTTTGCTAGTAAATATTGCCGAATTGCCCTCCACGGCTGTGCCAATTTACACTCCCACCATAACCAACCATGTTTGAAAATGTCTAGTGCCCAGGACCCTACAAGCACTTAGGAACATGTCTCTGGTTATTAATGAAGTTGAGCATCTTTCATCTATTTATTTGCCACTTGGTTTTCCTCTTCTGCAAATTCCTTTTTGTATCTCTTGCCCATTTTTCTATTGGGTGATTTATCCTTTTTTCTTAATTCACAGAAATTATTTATAAATTTAGAATATTAATTTGTTTTCTATTGTATAATTACAAATATATAATATTTGCACATCAAAATAGTTGGTTCATTTTTTTCTAAAATTTGTGTATAATTTTTTTAATCATATGGAAGTTTTAAAAAATTACTGATATGTAGTTAAATTTATTAATTTGAATGTGTTTTGATTTTGAATTTCTTTTAAAGCCTTTCTACACCCAAGATTATAAAATATATTCTCCTATGTTTTCTTACAATATTTTTTTAAATATATTTAATTGATTTTTTACAGAGAGGAAGAGAGAGGGATAGAGAGCTAGAAACATCGATGAGAGAGAAACATCGATCAGCTGCCTCTTGCACACCCCCTACTGGGGATGTGCCCACAACCAAGGTACATGCCCTTGACCGGAATCGAACCTGGGACCTTTCAGTCCGCAGGCCGACGCTCTATCCACTGAGCCAAACTGGTTTCGGCTTCTTACAATATTTTTGAGTTTTATTCTTATGCTTTCACTTTTATTGCACCTGGAATTTGTTCTGCATTGTCTACTCTGCCACCCACCCCAACATGGTGTGTACCTCACCATTCACCTGATACTGCTTTGGATAAGCTTTCTAATGAGGTCTATGTTGCTGAATCAAAAAGAAAAAAAGAAATAGTTGTGTGGCCTTGTTTTATTTGATTTCTCAGCAGCATTTCTCAGAGTTGAGCATACTTTTATTTTCAGATACTACCCTTCCTTGCCCAGCTGGCATGGCTCAGTGGTTGAGTGTCAAGCTATGAACCTGGACATCACGGTTTGATTCCTGGTCAGGACACATGCCCAGGTTGCAGGCTCGTCCCCAGTGTGGGGCATGCAGGAGGCAGCCTATCAATGATTCTATCTCATCATTGATGTTCCTATTTCTCTCTCCCTCTCCCTTCCTCTCTGAAATCAATATATATATATATATATTTTAAATACTACCCTCCCTTGGCATCTGAGACAGCATACTTTCCTCAATTTTCCTTCACCTCATCTCAAGTTCCCTTATCGAATTATCTTCCTCTTCCCAATCTCTAAATGTTGGTATTTCTCAAGATTTTGTTTCAGACTATCTTCTCGGTCTCTCCCTTTACATAAACTCTATAATTATTCTTTAATTATATCTCTAGCCTAGATGTCCTTCCTAAGCTTTCCTTTCTTTTGTATGTTCAGATACTTGCCTGGCATTTCTCTCTGGATAATCCATAGCCAAATCAAACTGTGCATGTTCAAAAGACAAAGCTCTTGATTCTCATCTCCTTTTCCAAATCTCCTTTCTCTCTAGGCTTCCTCACGATCCACTCAAACCAGACACCTAGGCACCATCCTTAGTTTTTTTCTTTCTTCTATCACCATATTCAGTCTATCAGCAAGTTCTGTCGACTTTATCTACCAAATATACATATCTTGATTTGAGCTGCTACCTTTTATCTCCACTTCCACCACCCTCATCCAGGCCACTATTATCACTCACTCTTGTTTCTACATTGGCTTCCCTGTTTCCATTCTCTCTCCACACAGAATGTTCTCCTTGTAAAATGCAGGTCATAGTTCCTGCTTCAAACTTTTCAGTGGCTTCAAATTGTACTTTAAGCAATCCAAACCTTTTTCCAGGTTCTCTATGACGCAGTGTGGCCTGGGTCCCGACTCTCCACCATCATCTCAACCTCGTCCATGGGCCCTCCTCCAGATCTTTGAACAAATTCAGATCTTTACTTCAGGGCTGTATGAGTTTCCTAAGGCTGCTGTAACAAACTACCACACAAGAACCATTTCCTGTTTGTTGCCTTCAGAATTAAATATCCATAGGTTTGTGTTTTTGTTTTTGTTTTTTATAATAGCGAATCACTTTATAAAGACCAGAGAAAATATTTGTCATGTAGAGTCATTCAGTGAAGCAACTAGACTATCCTAGATCAAAAAGGCTCTGTTACTGTGTGAATCAAGTTATGGCATTAACTGTAATGCAGTGTCTGTGGATTTGTTACATGCATGTTTGTTAAATGGGGAATTTGAGATCTAGAAGATAGGGCTGACCCATATGTACTGCCTTGCATGAGGAGGATTTCCTTAAACATGTTTAAACATCCAGTTCTGGTTTCACTCTGTTTTGTCTGTCCCTGAGACTTTTAAATTAACCAAAGAGAGGGATTATAACTATTTATGACTCTGCCTATAAAACACCGCAGGGCCTGACCTTCCTGAAGGCGGAGTGCTGGCCACATTTGCACTTCACTCTCCCTGCGGCTGCTTTGAAAGCATCTGCTTTTCTTCTCAGAGGCTTTTTGGGATCTGGACAGACACACACTCTGGAGTTATCTCCTCTTAAGCAGATAATTCAGGGGTTGATTTATCTTGGTAAACATGAAGATCCTAGAAGGAGAATTGGAAAGTCTCAATGAAGAAAGAGAAGCTATTCCAGACCTCCCCCATCCAGTACATAGCACAACACTGGAGCCCCCTGGGGAGGTTCCAAGTCACCTGCATCCACCATTGTGCCTACGGTGGGGTTAAGCAGGGCGGGCTCTTCAGGAGCCATATCTGCTTCCCCTTTCAGCCCAACAGAGAGCTGGTGATAAGTTCACCATGTGTGCCTGGAGAACATGAGCTCCCACCCACCCCTCCCCCACTTACCATTCTAGGGGAAAAGTGACTCAACCAGCCGTGGCTGCCATTGCTGGGAGCTGGGCAAAGGTTTCTGTCCCACGCTAGCCTTCCCAATGCTTTATGAGCAGCTGGTGGACAACATTTTCATCTGCTTTTTAGATATTTAATCTTTAAACCTCCGTCTTCTCCCACCTTTTGCCCAGCCTTTGACTCTAAGAACTAGATCCAGAATTCCCGACTGGTTCAGATGCTTTGCACACAGTAAAGGAGTCCAGTGAGCCCTAACCAGTTTGGCTCAGTGGATAGAGCATCAGCCTGGGAACTGAAGGGTCCCAGGTTCGATTTCAGTCAAGGGCATGTACCTTGGTTGGGGGCACATCCCCAATAGGTGGTGTGCAGGAAGCAGCTGATCAATGTTTCTCTTTTATCAATGTTTCTAACTCTCTTATCCTTCTTCCTTCCTCTCTGTAAAAAAATCAATAAAATATATTTTTTAAAAAAGAGTTCAGTGAGTGTGAGGAATTTTAATTACACAAAATCAAACTTTTCTTTACTGCAGGGTTTCTCCAAGCCTCCAACAGACTAACTTATATTGTAACTCTCCAAGGAAAGGGTACGGTGCATAGGATTTCCCCAACATGTGTATTTACAACATACACATCTTGCAGTCTATCAGTGACCATAGAACATAATTTGGGACACCCTGCACTGGGCCATATACTGTCTCTGTGCTCAGGAGTGCGGGAAGAGAGGAAGTGTAGTATTTACTGTGGGTCTGTATGTGCCACAAGCTGTGCATGCCTTTGGCAGGCATTGCCACTTGTATCTATAGTCTCTCAACAACTTTTCAAGGTGGGTATTGTCAACGACACTCCTTAAATGTGAGATGATGTCATTTACAGCCATAGTAAGTTTCAAACACCAGGAGCATCCAAACAATTAGACTGCCCCAAAAGAATGTTTTTATGATCATCTATTTAAAAAATCAGGCTATTGTACTGAGCGAGGAACAATTAGCCATGGTGTGTGGTACAGGCAGTGGTGTGCTCTGCTTGCTAGTCTGTCAATCACTGGTCAGTGAGGTCATGGTGGACTTGGGTATAAGATAAAGACAGGGTGGGGGTGGGATACCCAGGCATGTATCACAAATGACTCAGTTAGAAGACACTTTGTGTTGTGGAAATCTCAGAAAAAAACATGGGGGAAAAAAGGTCATTTACAAGTGTCTTAGAAGCTACTGCAAATTCACAGGCTGAAGGAAAAATTCTGAAAATAAAGGAGTGGCTCAAAGTACTCTAAAGGGCCCATGAACCTGTTGGCAATGTTAAATGAAAGGAGTGAGCAGAATTTTTGGATTGTGGAAAGAGAATTGATAAAACATATTATTGCTTTAAACACACACACACACACACACACACACACACACACACACACACACACAAGCTTTTCATCTTATACTACAGTAGTTTTAGATTTCCAGAACATTTGCAAAGATAGTACACAGCTCCAAATGTCCACACCCATTTTACCTAATTTCTAACATTTGTCACAATTAATGAACCAGTATTGTTATGTCATTAACTAAAGTTCATATTTTATTCAGCTTTCTTTAGTTTTTACCTAATGTCCTCTTTCTGTTCTAGGATCCCATCCAGGAGACGATATCACATTTAGTCACCATATCTCCTTCGATTCCTCTTGACTGTGATAGTTTCACAGATTTCCCTTATTTTTGGTGATCTTGACGTTTTGAGGCCAGCAATCCAAACCATTCTTTAAGTATTTTAAAGAATGTTCTTCTATTTGAGTTGACTTGTGTTTTTCTTGAGATTAGACTGAAGTTACGGGTTTTGAGAGGAAGACCACAGAGTTAAGGTGCCTTTCTCATGCCATCATATTGGGACACATACTATCAATGTGATTTAGGTTGATGTTAACCTTGATCACCTGGCTGAGGTAGAGTTTGTCATGTTTCTCCAGTGCAAAATTACTCTTGCTATCTCTCCCGTATACTGTATTCTTGGAATGGAGTCGCTGTGCACAACCCACACTTAAAGGATGGGAGTTATGCTCCACCTCCTTGAAAAGGGAATAGCTACATGAGTTTTTTGGAATTCTAATGGAAGATGTGTCTATTTTCCATTTCAAAAAAAATGTATTCAATCATTAATTTATATCAGGGTGGACTCATGGATATTTATATTATATCTTGTATAACTATCTATAATAATAAAAGCATAATATGCTAATTAGACTGGACATCCTTCCAGACGTCCTTCTGGATGACCTTTCAGATGAAGCCATGGTGGTAGGGACCAAGGCAGAGGCCCCCGGCCACTGCACTGAGGCAGAGGCAGCTGCCGCGGCAGTGGAGGCTGAGCCCCTTGCACGAATTTCGTACATCAGGCCTCTAGTTTATATTTAATACCATATTGTTGCTCCAGCTTTGACCATTGGGAGCTCTTTCAGTTGGCTTCCTTAGACATGCCCCTATTTTGCGTGTGTGTGTGTGTGTGTGTGTGTGTGTGTGTATGTACCTTCCTTGTGTTTGTTTGTTTTGGGGGTGTTTGTTTTGCTTTATGTTGTTTTTTTTTTTTAATTCTTGCTATTTAATACTTAAAAATGCATTAGGTTCATCTTGGATATTCCTTGCCCCAGCCCTTTCTAGAAACAGCTATTTCTCCAAGAAATCCTATTCCCTTCTTTTGGAGAATGATATTAGAAGCCAAGACCAGATCTTGGCTGAATGTGTTTATTGTTATTAAGGAGTCATTTCCTCTATGCCCCCTGGGCAAACAGAGCAAAGAAATATATGTGTATGTAACACATATATATGTGTAAGAAATAACCCATTTATGTAGCCGTCTTTAAATAAATTAAACTAAACCAGAGTTCATACTGATGTCTCCAAGTCTAATCCAGTATAACATGGATCTTTCTAGCTCTCTCTCCTCTAGTCTGTAACCTTACAATCTAACAGTGAGAAACCCAGCTTCCTCCATCTGTAATACATTTACTTCATTGTTCAATTTCCAGTAGTCATGTTTATTGATTTGAGAATTCTTACTCCATATCCCCATGGGAGACAACTTTAGCAATTACAGGACAATGTTCATGAACAATTCCTTTGCCTTTAGTCCTACAGTCTCATTTCTAAAGTTAGTTGATCAGCACCTTTTCTCCCCTCTCTTCCAGAGAGGTGTGTGATACATTTATAGTACAGTTAGATCCTTTTGTCACAGTCTGCATTTTACTCTGGGATTCTCTGGCCTCCTAAATAATTTCTTTTTAATTTTGCTTATATTAAGGTTAACTCCATGCTGTGATGTTCTGTGGGTTTTGACAAATGCATAGTGTAATGTATCTACCATTACAGGGTAATTTCAGCATTCTAAAATGTCAAGACATAAAAGCAACCTAGGTGATCATTGACAGTTGAATGAATAAAGAGGTTGAGGTATAATGTGTATATATGTGTGTGTGTGTGTGTGTGTGTGTGTGTGTGTGTGTGTGTGTGTGTATATATATATATATAATGGAATATTATTCAGCCATAAAAAATGAGGGGATCCTGCCACTTTTGACAACTTATATGAACCTTGAGGGCATTATGCTGAGTGAAATAAGCCAGACAGAGGAAGACAAATACTGTATGATTCACTTATATGTTGAATCTTAAAAAACAAATAAACAAACTTGCAGAAGGAGATCAACTTTCTGGTTCCAGATGTGGGGGTGGAGGTATGGAGGAGTGGAAATTGGATGAAGATGGTTATAAGGCACAAACTTCCAATCCTATATAATAAAAGGCTAATATGCAGATTGTCCCCTAGGGAGTTTGGCCAACTGGAAGTTTGTCCGCTCACTATGATGTGCACTGACCACCAGGGAGCAGCACAGAATGAAGAAAGGCCCTGGCCTAGGGACCCTACCTGTGCACGTATTTCATGCACCGGGCCTCTAGTTATAAGATTAAATAAGAACTAGGGATATAATGTATAACATTATTATAGCTAACGCTACTGCATGATATATAGGAAAGTTGTTAAGACAGTAAATTCTAAGGGTTCTCATCACAGGGAAATATTTATATTATTTATATTTACCTTTATATTATTTATATTTATATAAGAAAATGGATGTTAACTAATTTATTGTTAGTTATGATTTCACAATATGTATGTCAAACCATTAAGCTGAATACCTTAAACTTATACAATGCTGTATTTTATTTATATCTCAATAAAACTGGGAAACTAATACCTTTACCAGGTGCAGAATATTATGCTGTGTGTAAACATTTGTGTTAAAAATAAGAGTGAGGGGGAAAAAATATCCCTGTGTTTCACCTATTCCACTCTCCTGCATTTTTGTGTGTTTTTTCCTTTCAAGTAAGCAGATACCAGTATTTTAGATGAATAACAAATAATGGCATATATACATATATATATATATATATATATATATATAATGCAATTTTTAATTGTTTTCATAATGTAGTTATAATAAATAAAAGTTTTTAAAGAATAATGTTATATAAAATCTGTGTATTTTGTACCATACTTATATAGCATTTTAGGTACAATAAATTGCAGGCTAAAACTTTATTTTAAATCATTGGTCTCTTTCATAGTAGGGAAAGTTAAATTCCACAATTTCACTACTCTGGAAGAGGCCAGGGCCTGCATGCCTGGTTCACAATCTATACTATAGGCAGTGTCAGAGCCAGCATTGAAAGATCCAAGTAGTCTTTCAGAATTTTCTTTTTTTTAAATATACTTTTATTGATTTCAGAGAGGAAGAGAGAGGGAGAGAGAGATAGAACATCAATGATGAGAGAGAGTCATTAACTGGCTGCCCCCTTCTCGCCCCCCACTGGGGATTGAGCCCACAACTCTGGGCATGTGCACTTGACTGGAATCAAACCTGGGACCATTTGGTCCACAGGCCAAAGCTCTATCCACTGAGCCAAACCAGCTAGGGCCAGAATTTTCATAAACCTGAGGGCTTAAAAACTTAGCAAAAAACTTTTTTTTTCCCCTTGCAACCAATTCTTGCCCTACCCCATTTTTAAAGTCTAAATTATATTTATTTACAAACTCAAAGATTCACAACAAAGGCATCAGTATGCCCACTCTACAGCCAAAATTAGAATGAATGCAAAGGATAATTTATTTACCTCATGCTTGTAGTCGCTGCCATGTTTCATTGACAACAACTTTATGATTTCAAGAGCAAATTTCATGGAGGTAAAACTTTTATGACTAACGTTAATTCAGTGCTCTTGGCTGTCATGTTCCTCAACTTGCTATCAAGCCACAGAAGTATATTTTTAGGATATTTCTAAGACAAGTAGTGTGAGGACTTATAAGACAATATTTATAGCAAGACTTCCTGAGAAATGAAAGCAGGTGGATTCTGCTACACACACATTCACATACACACACACACACACACACACATGCACACAGGCACACAGGGAGTGCTACACTGCCTGGTATGTAAGAAGAATAGGAGATAAGTTCTTTGGAAATGTGGCCACATCATGAGAACATCCTTTTCTATGTATTTTCTGATTCCCTGGTCTGACTTATCTTTTGGTGTCACTACAGGTTCCATGATGCAAGGAAAAACATGATATATCAGTAGGGAAGGAAGGAAACCCAGAGAGAGGAAAGGAGAAATGAGTGAGAAGAAGGGTAGGTAATGAGGCAAGGAAGTGAAAGGAAAGGAAGCCAGGCAAGAAGAGAGAAAGGGTGAGGGAGACAGGGAGAGAGGAAGGCTATTTCTTAGATACGGAAGTTTCATGGAATGGACCTGTTGTTTCACTACATTCTCTCACTTATTCATCATGACAACATGACTGAGAGGATGACTTAAATGACATCAGTGATACCAAAACAGGGTGGTGAAAATTTGATGGAGAAATCAAAGAAAAAAATTTCCCTTAAAGCAAGACCCTCAGCAGGTGTCAAATTGTTTCTCCCAGTGTGGCCTTCTTTTATTAACCTGATTAAAGTTTCTGCTTCACACATATCCTCTACAAATGTGTAACTTGATTATTGCATTATTTAATCACTAACCCTGAACATATCCAGAGCCTTGGTCTCTTTTGCCTTCATAGGCCTTTCCTTCATGAAAAAAAAGTATGTATTTTTTATAACTATGCTGGCATAAAGATGAATAAATTAATATTATCTATTGAAACATCTTAATTGGCTTAAAAGTTATTTTTTTTTCTGGTTTTAAAAGAAATTAAAACATTTTTTCCAGGTCCCTGAAGGTATCATGGGAACTTGGCACTGGCCTCACTGTGCCAAATGATTAAGTTGGCCCTGACAATAGTCTTTGTCAATTGATTGGCATAGCTCCCATATGTTGCCCATGGTTCCTGAGTCCTGATGCAGGATCAGTGCTATGTGTGGACAGAGTGTGATTTTGCATTGCTAAATGGCAGTGGGCAAATTCAACTAACCTACATTCACCAGATCTTTTCTTTTTCTTTTTCTTTTCTTTCTTTATGTTTATTGTTGAGAGCATTACAGATGTCTCTCCTTCCCCTTCTCTCCCATTGCCCTTCCACCCAGTTCCCACCCCACCCCAGGTCTTTGCCACCATATTGTTTGTGTCCATAGGTAATGCATATCTATAATAATAAAAGCATAATATGCTAATTAGACCAGACGTCCTTCCAGATGATCTTCTGAATGAAGCCGGAGCTGCGAGGGAAGCCCAGGGTCCCGGGTGCCAGAGGAAAGCCAGTGCCGGCAGCCAGGAGAAGGAAAGCCTACTCTTGCACAAATTTTGTGCATCGGGCCTCTAGTATGCATATAAGATCTTTGGTTAATCTCTTCCCACCTCCTTTTTCCTCTGGACTTATCATCTGTCTGTTCCATGTTTCCATGCCTCTCATTTTATTTTATTCATCAGTTTATTTTGTTCATTAGATTCCTTATTTATTTATTTTGATTCTTAGATTCAATTGTTGATAAATATGTATTTATTACCATTTTATTGGTTTTTTTTTAATTTCTTCTTCTTCTTCTTCTTCTTCTTCTTCTTCTTCTTCTTCTTCTTCCTCCTCCTCCTCCTCCTCTTCCTTCTTCTCCTCCTCTTCCTCCTCCTCTTCTTCTTAAAGAATATCCTTCAACATTTCATGTAATACTGGTTTGGTGGAGGTGAACTCCTTTAGATTTTTTTTTTTGTCTGTGAAGCTCTTTATCTGACCTTTAATTATAAATGATAGCTTTGCTGGGTAGAGTAATCTTGCTTGTAGGTTCTTGTTCTTCATCACTTTGAATATTTCTTGCCACTCCCCTCTGTTGAGAAACGTTTCTGTTGAGAAATTAGCTGACTGTTGTATGGGCACTCCCTTATAGGTAACTAACTGCTTTTCTCTTGCAATTTCTAAGATTCTCTCTTTGTCTTTAACCTTTGCCATTTTAATTATGATGTGTCTTGATATGGGCTTCTTTGGGTTCCTCTTGTTTGGGACTCTGCACTTCCTGGTCTTGTAACTATTTCTTTCACCAGGTAGGGGAAGTTTTCTTTCATTATTTCTTCAAATAAGTTTTCAATATCTTTCTCTCTCTTCTCCTTCTGGCATCCCCATAATGTGAATGTTGGTATGCTTGAAATTGTCCCAGAGGCTCCTTACACTATCTTCATATTTTTGGATTTGTTTTTCTTTTTTGCTCTTCTGACTGGGTGTCTTTTGCTTCCTTATATTTTAAATCGCTCATTTGATTCTCAGAATCTCTACTCTACTGTTGATTCCCTGTAAATTATTCTTCATTTCAGTTAGTTTATGTTAATTTCTGACTGGTCCTTTTTCATGTCTTTGATGTTCTCACTAATTTCCTTGAAATTCTCACTAAAATCCTTGAAATTCTCACTAAGTCCCTTGAAGCTCTCATTAAGATCCTTGGGTATCCTTCTAACCATTGTTTTGAACTCTGTATCTAGTAGTTTTCTTTGCTTCCATTTCATTTAGTTCTTTTTCTGGAGATTTCTTCTGTTCTTTCATTTGTGACAGGTTTCATTTTCTCCACATTTTGGCTGCTTCCCTGTGTTTATTTCTATGTATTAGGTAGAGCTGCTATGTCTCCTAGAATTGGTAAAGTGGCCTTGTGTAGAAGGTGTCCTGTAGGGCCCAGTGGCTCAGCCATCCCATTCACCTGAGCTGGGCACAGTAGGTGCACCCCTGTGTGGGCTGTGTGTGCTATCTTGTTGTAGTTGAGCCTTGATTGTTGTTGGTATCACTGGGAGGAATTGACCTCCAGTCCAATTGACTGTGAGGACCAGCTGGGACTACAGTGGAAGAGCTGCTGTGCAGGAAACACACCTATGGAGCAGGACTTGCTTCAGTGGGGTTTTGGTGCTCACTGAGTCTGCCTCTTGAGTTTGTTGCTACTGGATGTGTAGAGTTAAAATCTGATGTGGTCTGAAGCTGTCTACTGGTTACACTGGCTCTGGGGCCCTGCTGGAAGTGCAAAGTCAGCCACTGCCTGTGCCCTGTCAGGGGCCTCCTCATCAGGAGTTACAGAGCAATCTGCAGATGGCTGCTACTTTTGTTGGGCTTGGAAATGCCCAGACAAGGCCAAGCTATGAAGCAAGGCAGGCTGCTCCTAGTGCCAGGCCTGCAGCCTCTTATTGAGTAGCATGGGGTATGCTGATGCTAGCTTGTTTGAGAGACTTTAGGAACATCTGAAGACTGATCTAGGACAGGCCTTTCATATGGAGAAGCCAGGCTATTGCAAACAATGTGGGTGGGGCTGCAAATTGGGTGGGGGGAGTCTTAGGGAATCAGCATGGCAGAGGAAACAGTGTGAGCCAGGTTTATGGAGACTCAGATATGGCCCCTGCCAGTCAGCTTGTGGCAGGGAAGGTCTCAGCATAGGAACAATGACTGCTGTGTGCACCCTTGTCTGGGAGAAAGCCTCCCCTGAGTTCTTACCTCAATGCCAGATAATCTAGTTCCTTCCCATATGTCCCTGGATCCTTTCATGCTGGAGCTCAGAGGGATCAAGTCTTAAAGGGCCATGTGCTGGCCCTTTAAGAGGAACACCTGGGTCTCCAGCAGCCTCTGTTAGCCACAATCCCCACTGGTTTTTATAGCCCAAAGTTATGGGGGCTTCTCTTCCCAGCACTGGAACCCTGGGCTGAGGGGTCTAGTGTGGGGCTGGGACCCCTTGCTCCTCATGGGAGGCCTCCCCAGCCAAGATATCCCTCCCAATTTAAAAAAACACCACACATGGGTGTCAGACCAGCCTGTTCCATGCCTTCATACCTCCTACAAGTTTCAATGTGCTTTCTTCTTTACTTCTCTAGTTTTAGGACTTCCATTCAGTCATATTTCAGGCAGTTCTGAATGATGGTTGTTCTATATTTTATCTGTAGTTTTGATATATATATATTTTATTGATTTTTTACAGAGAGGAAGAGAGAGGGATAGAGATAGAAACACCGATGAGAGAGAAGCATCGATCAGCTGCCTCCTGCACACCCCCTACTGGGGATGTACCTGCAACCAAGGTACATGCCCTTGATGGAATCGAACCTGGGACCCTTGAGTCCGCAGGCCAATGCTCTATCCACTGAGCCAAACCGTTTTCGGCTTATTTGTAGTTTTGATGTGGTTGTGGGAGGCGGCGAGTACAGGTATTTACCTACACTGCCATCTTGGTTCTTCCCTCCAAATCTTTTCTTAAATATCTGCTGAAAATATGTTCACATCTATATTGTAAAGTGTACAAAAGCAGCACTGTATGACTGAAAATGGACTACATTTACTCAAAAAGACAAGTTTTACACATGGTGGAAGCTCAATTTCATCTGTGCACATTTCTGCCCCTCAAAAGCAACTCTCTGGAACAGAGCTAAGTGATCTGGAGAAGATAAGATATTAGTAGCAGAGACTTGTCATTCTTTCTTGGTGAAGATTCTAAGGGCATAGAAAGAGAAATAAGGCAAGATAAGATTTTTAAAAAGCAAATTCCAAAGACTTCCATTTTTTTTCCCTTGAGAACTAGATACTATTCCTAGAGTCTTTCACAATTTTTAGTAATTGTTATTATGACATTCTTCAGAATAAAGAAAGGCATTTGTTTATCAAATTGATATATCATCCAAATATATTGTTTACATTTTTGTAAATAAAATTACTAGAGAAGTTCAGAGAGGAACTTTAAAGGAGTCATTTTTAAAGCAATAAACATCTTCTAATGTAGCCCTTCGGTAGGCTGTGGGAGTGGATTGGAGAGTATACAATACAACGAATTTCCTTAAAAGCAGAAACACCAGAGAAGGATAGAAGAAAAGTCACTTCTTTTGCATTTGAATTGCATTTTTCTAGACCACTTCTCCCAGGTCTCTGCATGACTCATGCCTTTTCTTTGAGATCTCAACTCAATTATCCCCACCACAAAGAGAACTTTCCTGCCCACCCTATTGCTCTTTATGCCTCTTTCATGTTTTATTTTCCTGATAGGACATGTGGCCATCAGAACATTTAGATACCTATTGATTAGTGGTTGCTTCACTTATTTGTTGTTTATCTTCCACTACTAGAATTTAAGCTCCATGAGAACAGACAACTTACATGTTTTGCTCACTGCTGAATGTCCACTACCTAGAGTAGTGTCAGGCACATGTTAGTAGTATGAATACTTGAATGAATGAATGAATGAATGAATGAATGAATTCAAAGTGTCTCTTCCACAGCCCGTTGGAAATATGCTTCTGAATAGTCTGGGAAGTAACAAGGAATAGCACACCAAGTTAGAGCCAGAGGACATGGGCCCTCCCCTTACCCCGGCCACTCACTTTACAGATGAAGATAATTGGTGGCCTAGAGAGGTAAGAACAGCCCGTGGCAGAACCACACAGAGGTTGGGTCTCAGATGTTTCCAATTTCTGAGGCAGGCCTCAAACCACAGTTTTAAAATAAAGGCACATGAAAACCAGACTGAGTACCAACCAGAGTCGTCTTCTCTAAGATAAATAACAGTCTGTCTACTCTCACACAGCTGATATTTATCAAGGCAAGCCCATCAGTGCCCCCAGAACCGTGGTCGGCAAACTGCGGCTCGCGAGCCACATGCAGCTCTTTGGCCCCTTGAGTGTGGCTCTTCCACAAAATACCACGGCCTGGGTGAGTCTATTTTAAAGAAGTGGCATTAGAAGAAGTTTAAGTTTAAAAAATTTGGCTCTCAAAAGAAATTTCAATCATTGTACTATTGATATTTGGCTCTGTTGACTAATGAGTTTGCCGACCACTGCCCCAGAACAAACAATCTTCTCTCTTTTTGAGCTTTCAGCCCAAACCAGTGATCACTCTCTCATAACCTCCCTTGGTGCCCCACAATCTCTCACTTTATTTTGGATAAAAATGAAAGGAACTAAAACTTATTCAGAATTTACCATGTCTTGGGCCATATACTGCTTTTCATTCTTCATCTTCAAGAGGGAAATAGTATTCTTTCCATTTTATAGAAGGGAATTTAGGGTTAAAGATGTTAGATCATTTGCTTGAAGTCAGACAGCTGATATTAATGGAACTTGGGTACCATCTCAGGCTATCTGGCACCAAAACCTGGATATAAAGATTACTTAACTTATTTTTTAATAGATAATATATTCACAATGTCCAAAAATTTAAAACTACATATAAATGTACTAACACAAACTCTCTCCTACCCATTGTCACCCCATGACAATATAATAAGCTTTTTAAGGGTCTTTTTAGAGATATATTATGCATATACAAGTCAATAAAGGTGTGTGTGCATATGTATGTGCATAAGTTAATATTCTTTTGTAACCTTTTTTCTGTGGAAAATGTTGACTATATACAAAAGTGAACAGATTCTATATTGGAGCCTCCATGTCCCTATCCTGCTTCAAGTACTATCAACGTAAGAAAAATCTTGTTTCAACCACATGCTACCTGTCTCCTCCCACACATCAGAGCATTTCATCTATAAATATTTCATGTGTGTATATCTAAAAGAGAAGACTTTTAAAACATAACCACAATACAACACCTTAAAATTAACAATAATTTGTTAATATTATAAAATATTCAATCAATATTCAAATTTCCAATTGCTTCATAAATGTAATAGTTTTTAAAGTTGGTTTATTTTAATCAGAATCCAGATAAGATCCATGCACCGCACTTGTTAATGGTTCTTTAAAGTTTCTTTTAATCTACAGTTCTTCCCCTACTTTTCTTCTTTTATACTCTTTGCAATTTGCTTGTTAACAAAATCATTTGTTTGTTCTATAATATTTCCAACAGTTTGGATTTTGCAAAAGGAGATAAAAATCCCTTTTACATAAATGGTAGTGTAAAATTCATATATGTTATACTTTCTTCACTTAACAGGCTTCATAAATCCATTCAACAAATATTGATTGAGCACCTAACACTTTTCTATGTCCTGAAAATAGAACAGTAAACAAAACAAACACACAAAGAAAGCATCTCTCACCTCATGGAGTTTACATTCTAATGGATAGAGACAGGCAAACATAAGTAAATAAATATACATTGGACAACTGTGTTATCAGAAGAATAAAGAAGGAGGGAAATGGAGCCTGTATGAGAACTACAATACATATAATAAAAGCCTAATATGCAAATTGTCCCTTGGGTGGTTGTTTGACCACTCGCCATGACATGCACTGATCACCAGGGGGCAGCACGGACCATGGTGGGCATTGGCGATGCAGTGCTGGCAGTGGGCACTGCAGGCCCCAATGGGCCCCAACGAGAGTGGGACCTTGGAGGGATGGTGGAGCAGGTGAGCAGGAGGCACCAGGCCAAGGCAGGTACGAGTGGGGGCCTGATCACCCCACAGAAGGCAGGGCCACTGCCCAGCTCCCAGGCACTGAGGGAGCCAGGCGGGGGGGGCCCTGGCCCTGTTCAGTTGCCTCGCAGGTGGGATGATGGAGCAGGTGAGGGGTGGCACCAGGCCAGGGCAGGATACCAGGCGAGGCTGCGGGGCAGCGAGGCTGGGGGCGCGAGCTGGGGCCCACTCTTCACAGGCCACCCTGAGGGACCCCACCCATGCACTAATTCATGCACCGGGCTTCTAGTTTTAAATAATGTGATCAAGGAAAGTCTCTCTGAGAAGACAGCACTTGAGCAAATTATTAGAGCAGGGGAGCAATGGAACCATGAGGCTCTCTGGGGAAAGAGCAGTTTCTAAGTAGAGGAAGAACAAGGGCAAAGTCTGTGGACACATCAGGGAAGCAAGCCCTGAGCCCAGGAGTTGCAAATATTTTCCCCTCAGTTTGTATTTTACCTTTTTGCTTTGTGTATGATAATTCTTACTTTAAAAAATGTAGTCATATTTAAATCTTCTCTCTCGTGGTTCCTAGGTTTTGTGTCCAAGTTAGAGAAAACTTGGATATTTTTTAGTCACCAGGTTATTTCACTAGCCAAGATTGCCTGGGTTTAAGGACAGATATAAATAACCTGTAAATTACCGCAGAATCTCAATGGTTTAACATAACAAAGCTAATTTCTTGCTCACACCATGTGTCTAGTGCTGGCCCTCTCAGCCCACTTTCACTCAGAGACTCAAGCTTCAGGGACCACCTTAATAGGTGCAGCAGTCCTTGTGTCAGAAGGAGTTTTGGCAAACCACACACTGGGAGTTGCAGGCTTTTACTCACATTTCATTGGCCAAAGCTAGTCATGTGGCCTGAGCTCAAGGTGGCAGGGGCGGAGTGGGGGGCGGGGGGAGGGGAGTGTGATTCCAATTGTGCCTGGAAGAAGACAGAATGCGAATGCGTGTGAATCACCACAGGCTCCTTCCACCTTGCTTGAGTCAAGGTGAAGACTTGCTTTTCTGCTAACCCCAGTTCTATGACCTACACTACACAGTCATAAGCAAAGTAATGTAATACAGACATACCACAGCAGGTCCTCGTTAAATGTCATTTTGTGATAACGCCGATGAGACACTAGGAACCTAACTGTTGTTTCTATCAATTAGCCTACAGTAAAAGTGATTTTGTAACACATCGTTTCATCAAAGTCCCAGAACCTATGGACAACATTAAGTGAGGAGTTACTGTACTAAATCTAGCTGATAGGCTTGAGTGACCAGTTTGAGAATCTGTGTAGGAGAGCTATTCAGAGAGGCAGCACTTACTCACACGGAGCTCCACGGCCTCCATTGTTCTCTACCCTTCTCATTTCAGGAGCCAAGATGACACTGTTGTCCACTGGCCAGTTTAGCTTTTTTGGGTGCAACATCTGGAACAAATGCATAAATGAATGCTGGTCACTTGCAGATAAAGATAAATAGTCTGTCTCCTACAGACCCAGAAAAAGGTGTTGTTTGTTTAGATAAGGGATTTTTTGCAGATTTAGCAAAGCCAATGGATCTTGGAACTTTTGACATAAACAGTGAAGAAACTAAAATAAACCCTTACAGAGCAGAAGAGATAGGAACATTTTCTTCAGCATGAATCATGAGCTAATTATTGTTTCTAAAAATGTAAACTAAATTAATTTATGCTCAGTCAGCAGCTAGAGAACAGCGTGGATCCAGTACCTGCCTTGTGTTCAAATACAGAATATATGGAGACAAGAGCTGTGTTCGATTTTTCTGCTTGCTAGAATATAATCTCTCTCAAGTCACCTCAAGTAATGGGAGCTTCTTTGTAGGAGGCACATGAGTAATAAGAGAAAGTGGGATCTCATGGGAACCTAAGACTGAAAGCACCCAGACTTTGCTGGAAATGAAATCACATCCAGAACATCCCAGGATATTGTCCAGTAGCAGGAGTGAGATTCTACATACAAGAACCTCGGGAAGAGAGAGGCTCTGAGCTAGTGCTGGTGCTTGGCTGGGATGGGGAGCAGTGGGAACCTCCTTCTTATCTTGGGATCACGAGCCAACCGCTCGTGGCACATGTGCAGTGGTAAAGGAGCTAATCAAAGTGCCTGCTGCCTTGTGGGGACCCAGGACATGTGCCCACTAAAGAAATAGGGACCTTAAGAGCAGAGACATTAGATGACAACTTTTTACCTTATTAGGACATTATAGCATTAAAAAAAAAGAGAGAGAGACAAATCTCAGTTCTGGATTAGTCAGTTTAAAGATGTAAAAATAAATAGATAAATAATCGTGGCAGATTGTATTATTTATTCTAAATATCCATTGTTCCTCCCTATAGGTTCACCCCTAGAGGGTCCCTCCCAGGGGTGCCTTCTGCTGGGAAGAGTATACATGTTGCTCATTGAGGTCAAGGTTCACCATGTGACTTTCTTTGTCTGATGGAATTTATACCATTTCTGAACAGATGTTTTAAGGGTCCTTGCTCTGTTCTTTCTGCCACAAGACTAGGACAGCAGAACAAAAAATAGAGCGAAAGCCAATGCACTGCCAATATGTACGTGAGCAAGAAATAAATAGCTGATGTCGTAAGGCACCAGGATTTGGGAAGCCATTTATTACTGCAACATAATTTAGCTTAAGCTGATGGATACAGATATCAGAACCAGAAATGTGGTGCTGATCTAGCAAAAACCCTGAAATGCATAGCATGTTGTCTGAAACAAATTGTTGCCTACAAAGAAAAATGGGCTAATTGAACTTCTGGTTTTAGTTAAGAAGTAAGAAAGCAAAACATTGGTACCAGGAGTTTGCTTTTAGTGCCTGCATTTGACAAGGAACTACAAGAAAGCGATAAGCTCCAAAAAGACTTCCAGTTTGAAAGCAGAACTGAGAGGAAAATATGGGAAATCCAGATATCCCAAAGCTAACAGAGCCAGGGCTGGGGCAAAGGGCATGAGACACAGAAAGCTGGGTGAAAGCTGATTCAGAAGTAATCACCTCTAAATCCTCCTTCACTCTCTGCCTCTGGGCCACTTCTTCCTTGCCTTGGTGGAAAGGTCATGGATGGATGTCAGTCACAGTTGCAGATATACACTGAGTGGCCAGATTATTATGATCTCTGAATGCATAACAATCTGGCCACTCAATATATATAGAAGCCAGGTGCATGAATTCATGCATGGGTGGGGTCCAGCCAGCCTGGCCAGGGGGAGGGGACATGGGTGGTTGGCCAGCCTGCCTGCTGGTCGAACTCCTGGTCGAGGGGACAATTTGCATATTAGCCTTTTATTATATAGGATATACACTGAGTGGCCAGATTATTATGCATTCAGAGATCATAATAATCAGGCCACTCAGTGTAGGTATGGTATGTAGATTGAATGCTTAATGCAGAGACACTCCAGCTCATTCAATTCCCAGAACTCTGGCAACCAGACCCTTCCTCTCCAGTCAGATTAAAAGGCTCTCTATGGAGAATCTTACCAGCCCAAGAAGAAATATTTTAAGATATTGACATTAGGGAATCCCCCCCAAAATGGTCCACCAAGGTCACATAGATGAATAGTGAATACTGAACTAAAATGGGTGCCTGGGAACTAGAGACAACGAATTCTCACATTCTATCTCATCAGAGTTTTGACATTTGAAGTACTTGAAAGTTTTCCTTATTCAAAAACCTTTGTAACTTATTTTAAAAATCTGACAGTATCAAACCAAATGTTATTGAGTTTATGAAAGCATATACTGTTGGTGAGAGAGCAAATCAGTAAACCTTGGAAAGCAATTTGGAAATATCTCATAACATTTGGGCCTGCAATGACACTCTTAGAAAAACTTTTCCACATGTGCTCAGGAAACATACAGGAATATTCAAAACAGCTTTGTGTATAATGATTTTAAAAGAAAGAAAGAAAGAAAGAAAGAAAGAAAGAAAGAAAAAAGAAAGAAAGAAAGAAAGAAAGAAAGGAAGAAAAGAAGGAAGGAAGGAAGAAAGAAGAAAGAAAGAAAGAAAGAAAGAAAGAAAGAAAGAAAGAGAAAGAAAGAAAGAAAAGAGTTCTCCAAGAGAAAATGTACTTAAAGAAATTGTGATTGATTCATACAATGGACTATCATGAGGCAGTAGAAATGACTCAACACCAATAAAGATCACAAAATGTGGAAAGGAAACAAGAAACAGAATAAAATACCCTATACGGTGCTGTTTATGTGACATTCACGCAGGAACAGATTCTATATATGCATGCATACAGTAAAGCCTGATGTGGATGAGGATGACAGGTGAAATTCCACACAGCAGTTTCCTCTGGAGGAGAGTGGGAAATAAACTAGGGGGAAAATATATAAAGACTTCAGTTTTGTGGGTCATGGCACATGTGCTCCGTTACGTTACTCACTCTAACTTCTTGATTATCTGCTGTATAGTATTCCTCCCTCATCCACAGTTTTTCTGTTTGCAGTTTCAGTTACCCATGCTCAACCAAAGTCCAAAAATATTAAGTGGAAAATTCAGGAGTAAACCATTCATAAGTTTTAAACTGAGTGACATTCTGAGTAGCATGATGAAATTTGGTTTCATCCCACATCATTCTGCCCAGGAGGTGGTTTATCCCCTTGCCCAGCATCTCCACACTGTAGCTACTCCCCGCCCGACAGTCACTACGTAGCCTCTTGATCGTGCTTCCTTTAAGTGAAAAGGTGAGAGAGGGAGACCTGTCATATATCTTTATGTTATTATTAGTTATTGTTGTTAATCTCTTACTGAATTAAACTTTATCATATCATGTGTGTATGTATAGGAAAAAAATAGCATATATAGGGTTTGGTACTATCTGCAATTTTAGGCATCCGCTGGGTGTCTTGGAACACATTTCCCACACATAGTGGGGACAACTGTACTTCATCTTAATGAATAAAAACTATTACCAAAACCATCTAGAATACAGTATCTCCACCACTACAAATTAATTATAATAACAAAAGACTAACAGAGACGATTGATTCCAACAAGTCTGACCTTGTATTTTCTATCATTTTATATTCCGGATCTCAGGGGGTATTTTTACTCTGTTGTGTCTAGCTTGATTCACTTGAACAGAAAAAAAAAGGGGGGAATAAAAATGTCCTGGAGTTTTGTAATTAAATCATTAAATGTTTAGAGTTGTGAGGAATTTAACCAATGGCATCGTTCAAGCCCCTCCATGTTATAGGAGAAATTGAGGCCCAGAGAAGTAAGAAACCTGCCCAAGGATACCAGCCAAAGAAAGGTCTGGCCTCCCAGCCCTTGGCCCAGGCCTCTGTCCTAGACATGGCTTTCTTATCAGAGAAGGAGCAGTGATTTCCCAAGAAGGCCTTTAGTTCCTGGACTAGGCTCTAGCTGGACAGCACACCAGTGAGCCTGTGCCTACCAAACCATGAGAACAGGATTTCCTAGACAGACAAGCCCAACAGTGGAGTGTGTGAGTCAGACTGACTTTCAATACGCATGCAGAGTATGCGCTTGGTTAAACGCCCTGCTGGCCCACCCAACCCAGCAATGGAAGGCTCTGAGAGTCCACGAGAGGCAGGAAGCACAGTGAGTACACTCATGGCTCCCATCCGGTCTCTGAGGCTTCACCAGCAGAACACCCGCATGGCTCTCAGAGCATTGGTCTTCAAGCCCGCAGCCTGGGTCAGTCCAGGTTCTACCACTTACCAGTGGTTTAGACTCAGACAACTTTATGACTTCTCTAGTCCTCTAGTCACCGGAAAAATGAGGGTATTCCTACACCCATCTCATAATGTGCTATGCAATTATATATTGCAAAGTGTGTGCCCATGTGTGGTCTAGCATAAAGTAAATGCTTAGTGGTAGATTCTATCCCTATTATCCTTTTAGAAGAGAAAGGTCACAAATTTTTAGGGCCTAAAAACAAAGCTGCTCTGGGTCACAGAACAACAACCACACACACACACAACAACAATAGTTAGCACTAGACCTATCCCTTCTGCCACATGTTTCAAGTTTCAAGTTCAAGGTAAACTAGCCTCTCCTGGCCTGCAGAAGCAGTATGAGTGGATTTATGCTTTCCCACCCCTTTGGAGACCCTTCACAGACACCAAGGGATGGAGGCTGATGACAATAAAGTCAACTTCTCTTAACCTGCAGATGCAGCACCTTAAGTGGTTGGTAACATCCTGAGCAGGTGTTACCAACAAATGAGTTGATGAACCAGGTAATCTGTCCTCACGCAGCCGTGTGCCCCCAATTCAAATGTATGGGGTGGGGTTGGGGGGAGTCCTCACATCACTGAGCAATTCTCAGATACCGGCTGGGTTTCCTACAGTTCAACTCAATTCTGACACTACCTACCTGGAGGTAGCAACAGATTCCACAGGTTAAGGACTCAACCCCACAAAACAGCCTTTTTCCCCACTTCAAACACCAGTCACAAGTCCAGGTTGTCACCTGTGCTTCTGTCCACATGGTTGTAAATGGGAGGTTCTAACAACCCCTTCCTTGGGTTCAATTAAGTTGCTAGAGCAACTCACAGACGTCAGAGAAACCTTTACTTCCTAGATCACTGGTTTATTAAAAGGATGTAACACAGGAACAGCCAGATGGAAGAGGTGTGTAGGGCAAGGTATGTGGGAAAGCGTGCGAAAATTCCACACTCTCCCCAGATCTCCATGTTCCAATGACCTGAGAGCTCCCTGACCCCTGTCCATGTGGGTTTTATGGAGGCTTCTTTACATAGGCAGGATTGATTGAATCTTTGGCCATTGGCGATTGATTCAACCTCCAGCCCCTCTCCCCCTTCTGGGAGGTCTGGTGGAACTAAAAATTCCAGCTCTCTTAATCACAAGGTTGTTTCTCCTGGCAACCAGCCCCCATCCTTAGGTACCGTCCCAGAGTCACCTCATTACCATAACAAAAGATAACTTTATCACTCTCCTCACTTAAGAGATTCCAAGGGTTTTAGGAGTCTGCCAGGAATGGGACAAAGACCAAATACATATTTTTATCATAAATCACAATATCATGGCTAGGTTTGGGGAATGACAGAAAGTCTGGGAGGGCTTTGGCAGTGAAGTTTATTGTTGGGCAGGCTGAGAAGCAGCCAGCCCTCTCTTTGCCTTTTTTGGAGAAAGAGAAATAGGATTTAAGTTCTTAGGAAAGATATGATGGAGAGTACGCTTCTCATTACATTACAGGGAGGCAGATGAGTATAAGGTCAGGCCCGGGTCTCTGTGGTTGAGGCTTAGTAACAATTTCCTGTGTTGGGGCAACTGCCTGATGCACACACTTCCCTGAGAATCTGACCCGGTAAGACTCAGGGCACAGGAATGAGAGCCCTGGAGAATCCTGGGTACATCTCTTCCACTGGCTTTTTCCTCCCTTCTCTTTTTCTCTACCCTCCCTAATGGTCCCCTGATGCCCGCTGTTTGTGTTCCTTCCTCCCAGCCATCCAGACTCAATGTTCCAGCCCTGCTTCCTGCACTCATCTGCAGAGCATTGCATGTCCCAGCCCCCACCCGTGCCCCATTGCCCAGAAGGCAGACAAATCAGAAGCATCCCAGCCCTGCGTCTCCCCTTGCACATCCAGGGAGGCATCTGCCATCTGCTTTCAATGAAGTGTGGGTTTCGGTACATATTATGGAAGCAGAAACGGAAAAACCATTGGGGTCCCTCCTGCAAAAACAATCAATATCCAGTGAAGTGAGCTCTTGGGAACTTCCGGGTGGAGAGCACATCACTGTTAATGAAGGGAAATTCAGAAAGAAATTCTGGCAGGGCTGCACAGATGCGAGAGGGAAGAAATGAAATGTTTTTACTCACCCAGCAATCGGGGAGAATGCCTTAGCAGAGCAAACTGAGTGGTCCTACAGCCAAGGCTGAGCAAGCTGACACCTGATCCCCACAGCCTGGCATCTCTCCATCTCAAGAATGTGGGCTTGCAGGGTCACAGTACTGGGGATCTGGGCTAAGTTGCCAGAGAAACACCAGTATTCAACCAAGGGCCAGTTTAGCAAAGGTGGGAAATGCCATCTGCCCTGAGGGCCACAGTGTGCTAGACAGGGGCCTGGCCAGTCTGGGGCTGTGAGTGCCAGGGAGTGAGAGCTGGGCCCTCAGAGAGGGCCTCAGGCCAGGGCTTCCAGGAGGAAGTTGCCCTCCTTCCTCCAGCACACATGCTGAGGAGCTGCACATGTAACACTTGAGCCTCAACAAGTCTACAGTTTAGCAAGTGAGAAAAGGAAGCATTCAGGACAAACCTGTGTGTACTAGGCACTTAGTAAGGATCAGAGAGGAAGGAATGACAGACAGGTCCAGACAATGTCTTCTGTCTTTTCTCCTACCATGAGAAGAACCAGCACTGCACTTTCCACCAGAAAGAGGTATAGATTTGTACCCTTTCCAGTAAGTGGTGTGGTATGCATTGTGTGTGTGTGTGTGTGTGTGTGTGTGTGTGTGTGTGTGAAAATCCCAGCTTTCTTTTGCTCACCAATGTCTGAAATTCCACACTTAACCTTTTGCACTCGGATGTCGAGTGACTCGACACTGTTAGCATTAGAATAAAGGAATTGAGAAAAAAAAGCAAGCGAGTGCAAAGGGTTAAAGACCTATTTCCTTCTTCCCTCTTATGATACCACTAGAGGCCTGGCGCACGAAATTCGTGCATGGGGGGTGCGGTATGTGTCCCTCAGCCCAGCCTGCACCCTCTACAATCTGGGACCCCTCGAAAGATGTCCGACTGCCCATTTAGGCCTGATCCCAGTGGGATCAGGCCTAAATGGGCAGTCGGATATCCCTCTCACAATCCAGTACTGCAGGCTCCCAACCGCTCGCCTTCCTGCCTGCCTGATTGCCCCTAACCGCTTCTGCCTGCCAGCCTGATCACCCCCTAACTACTCCCCTGCCAGCCTGATCAATGCCTAACTGCTCCCCTGCTGGCCCAATTGCCCCTAACTGCCCTCCCCTGCCGGCCTGGTCATCCCCAACTGCCCTCCCTTGCCAGCCTGGTTGCCCCTAACTGCCCTCCCCTGCCAGCCTGGTCATCCCTAACTGCCCTCCCCTGCAGGCCTGGTCGCCCCCAACTGCCCTCTCCTGCTGGCCTGATCACTCACAAGTGCCCTCCCCTGCAGGCCTGGTTCCCCCCAACTGCCCTCCCTTGCCAGCCTGGTTGCCCCTAACTGCCCTTCCCTGCAGGAAGTTGCCCCCAACTGCCCTCCTCAGCAGGCCTGGTCCCTTCCAACTGCCCTCCCCTGCTGGCCTGATTGCCCACAACTGCCCTCCCCTGCCAGCCATCTTATGGTGGGCATCTTGTGTCCACATGGGGGTAGCTATCTTGTGTGTTGGAGTGATGGTCAATTTGCATATTACCTCTTTATTATAAAGGATTATCTGGGAGAGAATAACACTTCAAGCTTTATCAGCAATTGGCATCTAAGGGGAAAATTAGTTCATCAGACTCTCCTCAAATGAAGGAAAAAAGGGAAGGAATGAGAGCATCTAGAATGATATGGGAGCAGATCACATGCAGAAAGAGAATTGCTCTGCTCCCAACTTTGCTAAGAGTGAGGGGGTCCTGACCTTTCTGCTGTCAGGGCAGATGAGCACACTCCCAGGGAGCATGCATTCATGGCAGTTTTTCAGGGAAAAGTCTCTGTTGTTAGGTAACTGGTTTTCCAGATCTGCATTCTTGATAGCTGGGTCTGGATGTGACAGCTCCACCCAACCCCACAACTTGCAAATACTGTGCTTTCCATTGGTTGACTCCTCAATGGTGCTTATTGTCCTCAAAGTGCTGTGGCATAACTTTTCTCATGGATCTGCACAAAAACGTAGACACGTAGTAATGTTCACCTGTTGGCAAAAGCAAGCAAGTGAGGCACAAATGTGAGCCTGAGAACATAGCACCTCAAATCCCAACCCTGGCCTCTGCTCCCTGACAACACTGTTGGAGGCTCAGTCACACACACACATGCTCACCTGCACACACACTCAGGTGGCACCACACTCAAAATGTGACATGCAGCAAGAAGCCACTCAGCTTCCAGGGAATGAGCACCCAGACACAACACTGTAGTAAGAGGGACAATTGTCTAAGAGACTATGTGGCAGACAAGACGGATGGCCCTCAGAAACTTCAAGGTCAGCTTATGCTACATACTGTCTAGGTATGCTTGTACACGTTAGCTGACAATTACATTATAATAAAGTTCTCCATTTTTTGCAGGCTGAGAGAAGGTCCTGAAGGTTATGAAATAGTGTCACACTTCCCCTCCACTGCAGAGGGACAGGGACTTTTGTACTCCTGGTAGGCGGGCTATTTATTTACTTGGCTCTCTGGACAGCTCACCAACAGCATCTGAGTGGTAGGCTTGAGTAAACCTGAGTAGAGTGGCTACACATGCTGGGATTGCAAGCAGCCTGTCCCCTGCCCCACCAGGTCTTTCCTGAGTCACTCTGCAGATTCCGCAGGGGCATGGGCAGGGGCAGGGCCAGGGTCCTGGGAAACCTCTGCCACATGCAGATCCTGGGTCAATCCAGCAAAGGCAAGAAATCTTGCAAACAAAATCATGGGCTCAAACAAGTCACAGACCCCACTTAATTTGGTATATCAAGTTAGTTAGGCAGTTACTTATTCCACGCTGCTCACCCACCCATCTATATCACTCCTACTTGCTTCAATACTTACTGTTATTTTATGGTCTAGTATTTCAGGCAGGGATTATTTTTCCTAAGTTTTAACATACATCCCATATGAAGTTCTGAGCACTCCTTAGACCCCCTGGATATGTGGGCAGAAGGATTGTGTGATTTGTCAAAAGCCACCTGGGGAATCTTAGGAATTTACAACGGCAGACTACCACTTTGCTAAAAGTTCCTTCCTACCTTTGGAGGTACATTAACTAGTTCAGGCCCCTGGATACTGTCTGGTAACTCTGGATCAACTGGAATTAAGGGTCAGCAGGGGCTGACTGAGCCAAGTGCCACACTGTGAACATGATTGGTTACTCACATGGCTGGAACTGACAGGACAAAGGTCATTTATTTTGCTTCTGTGATCTGGCTATCATTGCCTAGTGACCATGAATTAAGACCTCCAGAAGTGAAGAAACCTATGGAGAAAAACATGAATAGCTGACACTTAGATAAGAATTACCCTGTGCCAAGCATTGTTCTAAACTCTTTGCATATGTTAATTCATTTAATCCTCCAAACAGCTCCATGAGGTAATTTCTATTATTACCCTCATTGTGCAGAAAAGGAAATGGAAGCCCAGAGAGGTAAGTAATTTTCCCCAAATCCCCAGTGGTTAACTAGACCACATACAGAGCCAAGACTCAGTCCCTGTTTGGTCTTCTATGTGGGGAATTGCCAACCATGGTGAAGCTTTGGACAATAATGGAGCAGATTGGCCCTGGCTGGATTTTTGCTGCCACCATGAGGAAGAGAAGTCACACTTCAGTGAGAAACTCAGGCGCCAAAGAATAGGAGGAGAATGTGAGGCTGATCAGTCTCCACTCAAGAAGCAAGCAGCAAAGAGGGTGGCCTCTCTGTCCAGGCTCCCTCCCTCCCCAGCAGTGACCTGGAGGGCAATAAGCCAGGTCAAGGAGCAGAGCAGGCCTTGCCTGTGGACTGGGGCCTGACACTGAGCTCAGAGTCCAAGGCCAAAGTGAACAGAAAAAAGCCAGGCCAACATGGCTGAGTCATCTGTTCAAAAAGATTAGGTGGGTCAGAGGAATGTAGGTGTGAACCAGCAGATGGAAATCAAGACCCAGAGTGAAGGCGGACCATGGGAGAGGTGGGGACAGATAAGGACACATCCCAGAGCCCACTGAGTGTGCCTTGCTGCTTCTCATAGGAAACCTGCAAGCTACTGTGTCTCAGGGAAGGAGTGGGGAGGTTCTGGGATATCATCTATGCTGTAGGTCAGTGATGGGCAACCTTTTGAGCTTGGTGTGTCAAACTTCGCCAAAAAACTGAGCATAACTCGGGTAGTGTGTCACTTTGAGGAAAAAACTAACTCCAAGACTCTAGTCATAAATGTTTCATCCTTAGGAGCAGCAAATGTTTCATCCTCGGCATGCGGCTGCGTGTCATCAGAAATGGCTACGCGTGTCAGTGCTGACACGCGTGTCATAGGTTCGCCATCACTAGGTTATGGTCTAGTTACCAGTATGTTCCAGGATATGGTCTAGTTACTAGGATGTTCTGGGTTATGGTCTAGTACTAGTATGTTCTAGATTATAGTCTAATTACTGGGAACATACTATAGTAACTTAGTCTCAGTTGTGACCTTGGGCAAATTCATACCCGCCCTCTAAGCCTCAGTCTCCTGGCTATAAAATAGGAAGAATAATAAAACAAGTAACTTACTAGGTTAATGTAGTAGTTAAATGAGAGAGTAAGTGCAGAGTGGTTTGCACAATGGTTGACATAGTCAATATGCAATAACTGATATGTCTTCTTGCTGTTATTGCCAGTGTTAGGAATAACAGAATATCTGATTGGACAGTGGCAAGGTGAAGCCATCACTTGAATTGTTTGTGGAGCCCAATTTTCTTCCTCTACTTCTAGTTGGGTATAAGACCTTCCAAAGGATCACCCCTTTCTTTCCTCTCAGAGCCCTGAGCAAATATCAGGTTCTTAAGGAACAGGGAGGCGAGTAGGGGGAAGCCCTGGGTCTTCTGCCCCCCTCCACCATTTGCCTCAGTTCTTCTAGCTGCAGAAGAGCCACAGAGAGTCCTTGATCCAAATAGTCATAATAAAGCCAAGCCACTTTGGTGTCTAAGACCATTTCCTCAGAGGAGTTCTTTGGGCCATATCGCAGTCCTGGGAAGCGGCTGAGGAGTCAGGCTCTGTGAGGCAAGGCCATCCAGCCCAGAATTGCAGCCTGGCTTTTCCTGGCTGCACCTGGTCTAGACGCCTTGGTCCTGTGAATGCCTGCCAACTACATGCATCATCTGCTGAATTTCCCACCTCTCCACAAGGCATTACCTAAGTGTCCATCTTTTAAACCATGAGGTAAAAAATCTGTGTTTATGTGTTTGAACAAAGCTCTCATCATCTTGAATAAGTATCCTGACTCCAGCTTTATGACAGGATGTGGGTCCCACACTCACCCACTGAAACCTTGAAACTGAGTAGAAAAACCTCCTCCCCTCAGGCACCCTAGCCTTCTCCTAGGATGATTTTCTATCCATCAAGAGACATCTCTGATGCCTGGGAGAGCTGGGTGCTGGGCCCACAGTGCACACCTTCTGCCCAGCGAGGCATGGATGACTTCAGGATACAGCAGTTTACAAAGAAAAATATGAAGGCAGCCTGATTTTCCCAGCTGCCTAACACGGGAAAGGAAGCTGAGCTCCATGAATCATACAATGGCATTGAAACAATTCAAGGAACTGTACAAAGGAAGTGACCAGAATAGCCCAGCTGATTGCTACAAGCTAATGGAGCAAAGAAAATGGAAACCAGTATCTCTAGAGTACAGGAGAGAAACATTAACCAAGAAAAGCAACTTTTCCCCATAGTGGGGAGAACGGCCCTTCGGAAACGTTGATTGAAATGAAGCTGTCTGTTGACTCCCAGGCCCTGGACAGAAAGGTGGGCAGAAGAGGGCAGAGGTAAAGGCCGTGGTTCTGGGGACCAGCTTGGCCACCTGGAGCACTGTGCCCATCTCTCCCCAGATCACTGTCCCATGGGTGGTGTGGGTAGCTTGTCATGGGCCACAATGCGACTAGTCACACCAGGAAAACTGGCAAGTGCCACAAACCAGGGCTGCTCTCAGTCCCAGAAACTATGTTTCAACATATACCAGTATACCACTGGGAGGAGAAGCCTCTAGGGAACCAGGCGGCCATATTAAAGGACTCCAGTGGGTTTAGGCTTGGGGACAAATGCAGGGAAAGAAGAGTCTGTCACCCAGGCTGTGTGCCCCCTGGGAGAGGACCTTGCTTGCAGAGAAGTGAGGATATAGCTACTGATTCCTGAGGTCTTTTCCTCTCCCCCTGCTCTAACAGTGTCAATTCTGAAAATCTCTCTCAAGGGTGAAAGAGATTTAAGGTTTTCAAGACCCAGCTAACTAAACACAGAGCCCAAGAGAGGATAAACAGTCATCTGCTATCATACTCATTATCCAAGGCTTCAAAGGACTCCAGTGTGTTTATAAAAAGAACACGAGAGTTCTCTATGTTTATTTTAAAGTATGGACTTTGATAAACAGTCTTTTAAAAAAACCAAATAACACGCAGGGGAAACAACCTTCTTTCTTTGTCTTATGTATCAGTCAAAACATAGCACTCCCCTTGGCTTTGGCCTAAATGAGTTTGATTTCTTCACAGAAGTTCACCGTTTATAAAATACATACAATTTATTGACTTTGATCTCCCCACTGGCACAGCTTGAGGTTGGTTCAAAGTTCTGTAGAGTTAAACATAACCACATGTGACCGGGCAGTTCACGTGCAACATTTGCCGATGTCGGCGAAGGCAAGATCAGGGCTGGAAACGTTAGAGAGGTGGGCAGGGCCAAGATCGAGGGTGTGCCTCACCCCAGAGGACCTCAGCCAAATTCTCTCTGCTCCCAGCCAGCTCCTGCATAGCCAGCACTTCACCAGGAGAGAGAGTTGGGCTAACTCAGTGTGGGTACACACTACCTCTGAGCTGGCCCCACATCAGCATTACTTTTGCTAATCCTCCCCAACTGGGGATATTTTGATGAAAATGAAAATCTTAGAGGATTTTTTTTAGAAAAAGGTTAAAAACAACAACAAAACCAGCTGGTGTGGCTCAGTGGTTGAGTGCCAACCCAGGAACCAAGAGGTCACCAGTTCGATTCCCAGTCAGGGCACATGCCCAGGTTGTGGGCTTGATCCCCAGTGCAGGGCGTGTAGGAGGCAGCTAATCAATGTTTCTAACTCTCTATCCCTCCTTTCCCTTCCTCTCTCTCTAAAAAATCAATAAAAACATAGTTTTGTAAAAAAGAAAGAAAAAGGTAAAAAAAAAAAAAAAAAAAACAACCCACACTGCTTAGTTATGAGTAGTTAAAAGTGTAAGCATGTTAAAACTGTGTATGTGTGTAGGTAGGTAAATAAGTAGGTAGATGAGATAGGTAGATAGATGATAGATACATAGATATATAGATAGATAGATGATAGATAGATAGATAGATAGATAGATAGAAGACAGATGATAAATTAATAAAGAAAAAAGTAAATTCATAGCTAACTCTGATCCAATTCTTCTTGCAAGAAAATTCTCTTTCCTATATCCATTTTGGAAGATGCTGGGCTGCCTCCTTGACAGCCATTGTCTCTTCTATGCTGACAGAGCCCTGGTTAAATTCCAGTGTCCGACTCTCCTCCTTAGAACTCAGGGTTACACCTGATTGCTCTAGGCCAATTATGTTGACATAAGTCCCCTTGCTGGAGACTGATTTAGTGTTTGGTAAGAGAGCAGCTCTACTCAATGAGACAAAATGAATAAGCTTGAACATTACTGAAAAAGACTTTTCTTTCTGAAATAAAGGAACGTTAGAAAATACTCCCTTTTCTGTCTCCAGAATGACTGAAGCTGCATCGCCTGTCTTAAAATCATTCAGGCAGTTAACTACAGATGGGAAAGTAGGAAGATGAGAAAACCTACGTTAAGCCACTGAATTAATCAACTATTAAACTGACTTAATTCTAGACTTCCTGATATAGAAGAAGCAAATTATCTTATTAGCTAAGTAATTTTTGGTAATAATAAATTAAAATACAATTCCCCACATACAACATAATGTATCCACTTAAAGTGTACCATTCAATGGTTTTTAGACTACTCACAGAGCTGTACAACCATCACCACAACTCATTGTTAGAACATTCTCACCATCTCCATAAGAAACCCCCCATATCTTTTAGCTATCCTTCCCCAATCCTCCCATTTTCCATATCCCTAAGCAATCACTCTTAAGCCAGATGCTTTAGGGTGATGGGGAACATGATAAGACTAGTGAATTACATGGGCATACACCCACTGCTTCATTTCTTTTGCTATGAAATTAGGTCTTTGGCAAAGCTCTAAGGGAAGCCATAATAGTGAATATTATATTCCTTAAGTCCACGGATGAAGATGTTGCAGAAGTATTGCAGGCAAAAGACAGACCCCCATCTAGAATAAGAGCTTACCCAGTAGTATAAATTGCTTCTCCCTCCTTCATAAAATAAAAGGGATCCAGTTTAATCACAGCCTGTAGGTGACTTTCAAGAAGGTGTCATATCTGAGATTCAGTATATTTCTGCTACTGGCAGGTCAGGCACTCAGTAGTGGCAACAGCGAAATTAACCTTGGTGAGGAAATCTCCGTGTTGTGGAATACATGCAGGGCTTTCATTGGTCAGCATAGCCACCTTGTCCATGGGCCCTTTGACTAAGCACCAGTGTGGGTGAGGGGGGAAACTGACCAGCATCCACAGAATGTGTTGCCTTTTTCATATGATTACCGAGAGCTTCTTGTAAATGTTATTCAGTGAGCATTCACTGCTGGAAACCGAACATTGAGGGAATCCAGAATGCTTTGGTCAACCTTAATCGCTCTGAATGGTCAGAGCTAGTCACTCATTGTTTAGTTGAGACATTGGTAGTTAAAGCAACTCTCACCTGTTAATCATATGTAAAATTTTGCTGATTGTCTATTATTGGAATTTCCTGCCTAAAGGATATGGGTGTATCTCAGAACCTCAATAAAAGGGATGGCAAAGGCCAGAGCAGTGAGTAGTCCTCCCACTAGAGGTGGGCTTCGCCTGGCCCCCCATTTACCCAAATGGATTCTTTTCTAGCTTCTCTTCATTTTGATTTCGGCCTTCTCCAGAAACCGGACCTGAACGGGAACCCTGAAACACGCGGTACGTGACAAGGGATTCCACAATTCACATAGAACAGAAATAGGCTCCCAGTTTGTGCTCATTTTGAGATGTCTACTCCCATACCTCCTCTCCAGTTTTTAGGGGGTTCACCACTCAAGAGTATATCAGGATGGCATCTCCAGAGTGACAGACAAGTTGCACTTTGCACCTCTTACAACTAGGAGCACCTTTAGATTCTGGGAAAAATATATACTCTACTCATTGTGTGCTGTTCTACCAAGAAACAGAGATGAGGGTTGAAATGTCTGAGCCTATTATTTTCTTCTCTAAGTTCTCTACTGCATTCAGAAGCAATCATCTGGTTTCTCAAAGCCTTGCCTTCAACAGCCACTTTGCTGCAAGCAACCACAGATAACGTTAATTAATCATGATGCCACTGCATATTGAGTGGCCAGTATTCAATTTTTCATTGGCAAGGAGCTCAGCATTGCTTTTCAAGTCAAAGAAAGAGGAAAATCACCCCAAATTCCTATCTTTAAAGGTTTATTTTCTGGGATCCTCCCCCCCCCCTCTTCTGGTACCCTAAATACTCTTATCAGCCAGGTTCTAGTCAGGAAAGGAGAAAGCACAGTAGGTGCTTCAATGCACAGAATCCATTAAACAGGCACTGGGAGGCTGAAAGAGCAACAAATGAATGTTAGGAAAACCAGAGATTATACACAGCAGGAAGGAACTACCATCCAGGGCTGGGAAGATAAAAGGGAAGAGAGGTTGTTACAGGATGTAGGCATGAGCCCACTCAAACCTCTGGGGTGGGTAGGGGGTCCTGCACAGCCGGGGGGAGGTCAATGGGGGAAAAAGGAGACATATGTACTACTATTAGGAATACTTTAAACAAAGAAAAAAAATGAGGAATCTGAGACAGAGGGAGGTAAGCAACCTCTCAAAGGCTATTCAACCAATGAGTAGTGCCAGGACTCAGATTTTGAGGATGTGGTACCTTGCTCTGGACAAGCTGATCTTCAGGGGGAAGCGATGCACTGCTGGTGCTAGACCTCTGAGTAGAGTGTCTTGGCTGACCACCAGATGTGGAGGTGGGGCTTCTGTCTGAGAGGTGCGTGTACCTCAGAAGGAGGCCTGGTCATGGCTTGGATCTCTGGGTGAAGTCACAACCCAGTCTCAAGTCAGCGGTATGACTAGGAGTGGGCCCTGCAGATACTCAAATGCTCTGGGAGGACGAGGGGTGGGGGTGGAGGGAGGGGCCAGGGTCTAGCTGTGCTGGCACCTCTGAGCAGGCACAGCATGGGCAGTGCTGACAGTAGTCACGAATGGGCAGCTGGAGTCTTCTCTCTGCTGCTGCTAGAACAATGCTGATCAGAACTGGAAACTAGGAAGGAAGCCCCTTTCACAGTCCTCCCACTTTCCAATCTCCCCTAAATGCCCCCTATAGGCTGAACCCAATAAGAAGGCAAGGGAGTAGGAGCAAATGATCTTGGAGAGCTCCAGTCTCAGGTTTGGAAGGTGGGGTCAGAGCTGAGAGACAGCAGGTCTCAATAACTGAGACAAGAGAACAGAGAATCTGGAGGCAGAAAACCTGGGACCTGGCATGACTCATTAGTTGAATAGCCTTTGAGAGGTTGCTTAACCTCCCTCTGTCTCAGATTCCTCATTTTTGTTATTGTTTAAAGTATTCCAAATAGTAGTACATATGTCTCCTTTTTCCCTCATTGACCTACCCCCGGCCTACCCTACCCGCTGGCACATGCCCTCACCTTCCCCACCCCCAGTGTCTGTGTCTATTAGTTATGCTTATATGCATGCATACAAGTCCTTTGGTTGATCTCTTACCCACTCACCCCAAACCCTCCCCTGCCTTCCTGCTGTAGTTTGACAGTCTGTTCAATGCCTCTTTGTCTCTGTATCTATTTTTGTTCATCAGATTATGATGTTCTTTATATTCCACAAATGAGTGAGATCATGTGATATTTATCTTTCTCTGACTGGCTTATTTCACTTAGCATACTGCTCTCCAGGTCCATCCATGCTGTTGCAAATGGTAAGAATTCCTTCTTTTTACAGCAGCATAGTATTCCATTGTGTAGATGTACCAGTTTTTTAATCCACTCATCTGCTGATGGGCACTTAGGCTGTTTCCAAATCTTAGCTATTGTAAATTGTGCTGCTATGAACATAGGGGTGCATATATCCTTTCTCACTGGTGTTTCTGATTACTTGGGATATATTCCTAGAAGTGGGATTACTGGGTCAAATGGGAGTTCCATTTTTAATTTTTTGAAGAAACTCCATACTGTTTTCCACAGTGGCTGCACCATTCTGCATTCCCACCAGCAGTGCACGAGGGTTCCTTTTTCTCCACATCCTGCATCCTCGCCAGCACTTGTCATTTGTTGTTTGTTGATGATTGCTATTCTGACAGGTGTGAGATGGTACCTCATTATTGTTTTGATTTGCATCTCTCGGATGATTAGTGATTTTGAGCATGTTTTCATATGTCTCTTGCTTTCCTTGTGTCCTCTTTCAAAAAGTGTCTATTTAGGTCCTTCGCCCATTTTTTGATTGGGTTGTTTATCTTCCTTTTGTTAAGTTGTATGAGCTCCCTGTAAATTTTGGAGATTAAACCCTTATCGGAGATAACATTGGCAAATATGTTCTCCCATGCAATGGGCTTTCTTGTTGTTTTGTTGATGGTTTCTTTTGCTGTGCAGAAGCTTTTTATTTTGATGTAGTCCCATTTGTTTATTTTCTCCCTAGTTTCCATTGCCCTAGGGGCTATATCGGTAAAGATATTGCTATGACAAATGTCTGCTATTTTGCTGCCTATGGCTTCTTCTAAGATTGTTATGGTTTCCCATCTTACGTTTAAGTTCCTTATCCATTTTGAGTTTATTTTTGTGTATGTTGTAAGTTGGTGGTCTAGTTTCATTTTTTTGCATCTATCTGTCCAATTTTCCCAAACCATTTATTGAAGAGACTGTCTTGACTCTATTGTATGCTCTTGCCTCCTTTGTCAAATATTACTTGAGCATAATGGCTTGTGTTGATTTTTGGGTTCTCTGTTCTGTTCCATTGGTCTATATGTATGTTCTTGTGCCAATACCAGGCAGTTTTGAGAACAGTGGCTTTGTAGTATAGCTTGATATCTGGTATTGTAATCCCTCCAACTTCGTTCTTCTTTCTCAAGATTGCTGCAACTATTCAGGGTCTTTTTTTATTCCAGATGAATTTTTTGGAGAGTTTGTTCTATGTCCTTGAAGTATGCCATTTGTATGTTAATGCGGATTGCATTGAATTTATAGATTGCTTTGCGTAGTATGGACATTTTAATGATGATTCTACCAATCCAAGAACACGGTATATTTTTCCATTTGTTTATGTCTTCCTCTAGCTCATTTTTTCAGCATCCTGTAATTTTGTGAGTACAGGTCCTTTACCTCCTTGGTTAAATTTATTCCTACGTATCTTAATTTTTTTTTTGTTTCAACGGTAAATGGGATTGTTTTTCTAATCTCTCTTTTTGTAAGTTCACTATTAGTATATAAAAATGCCATAGATTTCTTGGCATTAATTTTGTATCCTGCTACATTGCCAAATTCATTTATTAAGTCTAATAATATTTTGATGGAGTCTTTAGAGTTTTCTATGTACAGTATCATGTCATCTGTGAATAATGACAGTTTTATGTCTTCTTTTCCAATTTGGATACCTTTTATTTCTTCTTCTTGTCTAATTGCTATGGCTAGCACTTCCAGTACTATGTCACACAGGAGTGGTGAAAATGGGCATTCCTGTCTTGTTCCTGTTCTTAGGAGATGCAAATCAAAACAACAATGAGGTACCATCTCACACTAGTCAGAATGGCTATCATCAGCAAATCAACAAATGTCAACCAGAAGCTGGGCTGGCGAGTGCAGCAGCAGTGGTGGGAGTCTCTTCCACCTCCACTGTAGGCAGGCGGTAAGGAGCAAAGGGTCCCAGACTGAGAGCGCCCCGGATTGCCAGAGGGATGTCTGTCTGCCAGCTTAGGTCCGGGGGATCGGACCTAAGATGGCAGGCTGACATCCCCCAAGGGGTTCTGGACTGTGAGAGGGCGCAGGCCGGTCTGAGGGACACCCCCCCCCCCAGGGTGCATGAATTTCATGCACTGTGCCTCTGGTATATGTATAAGTGCTTTTTAACCTCTAAGTGCTATTTCAATGTGAGGTATTATTGTGATAGCCAATCTGTGTTGCTGAAATCTACCGAAAAGAAGTATATCTGTCTAGAATTTTTCATACCTGGTACAAGTTACCTATGTATAAAAGAGAAGTCCAGGGACATGCAAATGGTAGGCAAGGGCATTACCAAAAGGACAATCTAGAAAAAAAATAGTTTCAAATCCCAGAGCCTAACTCAGACATCAGTTGGAAGAAGAAGTCAAAAGGTGCTTTAAGTTAGCTGCCCATGGCCCAAGTTCATTCTAGGAACAAGTAAGGGATAGTGATGGGATATCCAAGATTCAAGGCAGGAGCACAATCTTGTGGAGTGGGGGACTCAGGAACTTGCTTGTCTAGCAAGGGGCACTTTCTTGGCTGCTGAGGACAGATCCTTTGTGGAGTGCAGCAGGACTGAGCAATGGGGAACTTGGAGGGCGACAGTAACCCAAGACCTAGTTAGGTCTTCATCCTTGCGCTTTAGGGCTGCCATGGATGAGTTTCTTCAGTGTTTCTACTGTTATTCTTCAGCCCTTTTTAAGGACACAATGAGGATAAGCAATCAGGATGCATGTCTTTTTTTAAAATATTAAATAATTGACCTATAACATTATATCAGTTTCAGGTGCACAACATAATGATTTGATATTTGTATATATTATGAAGGAATCACCACAACTAAGGGTAGTTAACATCAATCACCACACATATTACAATTTTTTTGTGATAAGAACTTTTAAGATCTACTCTTAGCAATGTTCAAGCATACAATACAGTGTTATTAACTACTAGAAGCCCGATGCATGAAGATTCGTGCTAGAATGGGCTTTCCTTTCCCTGGCTGCCGGCACTGCCTTTCCACTCTGGCCCAGCCCCTTTCTACTCAGACCCCAGAGCCACCTCTTTCTGCTCCAGGAGCCACCTCTTTCCACTCCAGCCCCGCCTTCCCACGCTGCCCAGAGGCCCTGAGAGACCTGGGGTGGGGCAGAATGCCTGCATCATCGCCATGGCGACGACACAAGTGTCCCGCCCCCATCACTCAGCTCCTGTGTATGCAAATTAACTGCCATCTTTGTTGGGCTAATTTGCATATCACTCCTGATTGGCTGGTGTCGTAGCGGATGCACGGTCAATTTACATGTTTGTCTATTATTAGGTAAGATAGTCACCATGCTGTATATTACAACCCTAGGACTGATTTCTTTTATAACTGGAAGTTTTTACTTTTTGACCCTCTTCACCCATTTCGCCCCACTCCCTCTCACCCCATTTTTGGCAACCATCAACCTGTTATCTTTATTTATGAACTTGTTTTGTTTTTGTCTCTCTTTTGTTTTTTAGATTCCATATGTAAGATCTTATGGTATTTGTCTTTCTATGACTGGCTTATTTCAATTAGCATAATGCCTCTAGGTCCATCCATGTTATTGCAAATGGAAAGATTTCCTTCTTTTCATGGCTCAATAACATTCCATTTTGTGTGTGTGCATTTGTGTGTGTGCGTGTGTACTAGTATGTGTGCATGCATGTGTGTGCATAAAAATTTTCTTTATCCATTCATCCATCGATGAACAATTAGGTTGTTTCCATATCTTGGCTATGGTAAATAATGTAATGAACATGTGATGCATATATTTTTTTCAAACTACTGTTTTTGTGTTTTTCTGATAAATATCCAGAAATGGAATTTCTGAATCATATGGTAGTCCTATTTTTAATTTTTTGAGGAAGTTCTATACTGTTTTCCATAGTGGCTGCACCAATATACATTCCATCAACAATGCACAAGGGTTCTCTGATTTCTACATCCTTGTTAACACTTGTTATTTCTAGTCTTTTTATAATCATTCTAACAGGTGTGAAGTGATATTTCTGTAGTTTTTTTTAAAATAAACTATTGGGGAGAACTAACTAAAATTCAAAGCAAATATAATATGTGAGACCAGAGTTATCATAAAAAAGTGCAGAGAAGGGGGAGGGTGTTTCTAGTTGGAGTTCTTAACTTATGAGTTGTAACTCCCCCCCCCCCCCCCCGCCGCCCCAGTAATTTGTTGTGATTCTTTCTTTTTAATTTTATTTTTTATTATTGACACTATTACAGATGTCTCCCTTCCTCCTCCCCCAGCTCCCTTAGCTCACTTCCACCTAGTCACTGCTCCCTTCACCTGGCCTTCACCATACTGTTGTCTGTGTCCAAGGGCTATGCATATGGTACATTCTTTTTTTTTTTAATTTCTTTATTGATTAAGGTGTCACATATTTGTCCTCATCCCCCCATTCCCACCCCACACCCCTCCCCACGGATGCCCCAACCCCCTGTTGAACTTAACCATTGGTTAGGCTCATATGCATGCACACAAGTCCTTTGGTTGATCTCTCCCCCCTTCCCCCAACCTCCCCTATCCTCCCTCTGAGGCCCGATAGTCCGATCGATGCCTCCTTGTTTCTGGTTCTGTTCTTGTTCATCAGTCTATGTTGTTCATCATTTCCCCTAGATGAGCGAGATCATGTGTCACTAGAGATATACTTATAAGAAATGAATGTGAGACGAGCAGTAATAGTTATGCTGACAGGCTAATGAATCAGTCTGTAGTGAGTTTCTTTCTGGAACAACAGTTCTTTTGAGACCCAATATCAATGTCCACCAGTTCCTTATGTGTACATGTCGGCACTGACCCCTCAGCTCTGGATGGTGGACAAATGGTGGTAATGCAGGTCCGACTCCCTCTGGTTTGGTCTCGGCCGGACCCAGGGGCATGGCTTCACCTGGACTCAGGGGCACGTGGCCTCACCTGGACCCAGGGGGTGCGTGGCCTCACCTGGACCCAGGTGCGCGCAGCCTCACCGAGACCCGGGACCCATGGTACATTCTTTTATTTATTTATTTTTTACTGCTTATCTTGCCCTAGAAGATATATCAGCAAAAATATTGCTCCAAGAGATGTCTGAGATTTTACTGCCTATTTTTTCCCAACACTATTTACTGAAGAGACTATTTTTACTCTATTTTATACTCTTGTGTCCTTTATCAAATAATTAACCATAAAGTCATGAGTTAATTTCTGGGCTTTATGTTCTGTTCCATTGATTTATATGCCTGTTCTTGTGCCAATACCTGCTGTTTTTATTACAATGGATTTGTAGTATAGTTCTATATCTGGTATTGTGATACCTCCAACTTTATTCTTTCTCAAGATTGCTGAAGTTAGTTGGGTTCTTTTGTGGTTCCATATATATTTTTGGAATACGTGTTCTAGATCTGTGAAATATGCCATTGGTATTTTAATAGAAATTGCATTGAATCTATAGATTTCTTGGGTAGTATGGACATTTTAGTGATGTTAAGTCTTCCAATTCATGAACACAGTATATGCTTTACCTTGTTTGTATCTTCCTCTATTTCTTTTTTAATGTCCTATAGTTTTCCTAGTATAGGGTTGGTTTCTTTACCTCCTTGGTTAAGTTTATTCCTAGGTATCTTATTTTGTTGTTGTTGAAATAGTAAATGGGATTGTTTTTTTAATTTCTCTTTCTGATAGTTCATTATTGCTGTATAAAAATACCACTGATTTCTGAATATTCATTTTGTATCCTGCTACTTTGCTGAACTCATTTATTAGATCTAGTAGTTTTTTTGGTGGAGTCTTTAGGGTTTTCTATGTACGATATCATGTCAGCTGTAAATAATGACAATTTTACATCCTCCTTTCTAATTTGGATGCTTTTTAATTTTTCTTGTCTGATCTCTGTGGCTAGGACTTCCAGTACTATCCTATATAATAAAAGCCTAATATGCTAAGTGTCCAGTTGACCAGTTGGCTGCTCAACCAATCAAGGTATAATATGTTAATGATATGCTAAGCACACACAACCACTCACTATGATGTGCACTGACCACCAGGGGGCAGATGCTCCAACCGGTAGGTTAGCTTGCTGCTGGGGTCCCGCCGATTGGGACTGAACAAGATGAGCTAGACATGCCCTGGAGCCCTCCCGTAGGCCCTCCCCGGCTAGCCAACCTCCAGCATCTCTCCCGGGCCCCAATAGTACATGGGTTGGGTCCCTCAGCCTGGCCTGCACCCTCTCGTAATCTGGAACCCCTCAGGGGGTGTTGGAGAGCCGGTTTCAGCCCAATCCTGCAGGCCAGGCCAAGGGACACCACTGGTGCACAAATTCGTGCACAGGGCCTCTAGTATTGAAAAAGACTGATGAAAGCAGACATCCGTGTCTTGTTCCTCATCTTAAGGAAAACACTTTTAGGTTTTGCCCATTGAATATGATGTTGGCTGTAGATTTGTCATATGTGGCCTTTATTATGTTGAGGTATAATCCCTCAATTCCCACTTTGTTGAGAGTTCTTATCCTAAATGGGATGCTGGATTTTATAGAATGCATTTTCTGCACCTATTGATTTTTATCTTTCATTTTGTTTATATGATGTAGCACATTTATTGATTTGTGAATATTGTACCAACTTTGCATCCCCAGATAACTTCCATTTGATCATGGCACATAATCTTTTTAGTGTATTGCTGAATTTGATATGCTAATATTTTGTTGAGGATTTCAGTATCTATGTTCATCAGGTATATTGGCCTATAATTTTCTTTCCTTATAGTGTCTTTACTGATTTTGGAATTAGGATAATGTTGACCTCAAAAAAAAAAAAAAAAAAGACTTTGGAAGTCTTCCCTCTTCTTGAATTATTTTGAAAAGTTTGAGAAGGATAGGTATTAGTTCTTCTTTGAATGTTGGGTAAAATCTGCCTGTGAAGCCATCTGGTCTGGGCCTTTTGTTTGCTGCGAGTTTTTTTGTTTGTTTGTTTGTTTGTTTTTACTGGTTCAATTTCATTAGTTGTTATCAGTCTATTCTGGTTTTCTGATTCAGTTTTGGAAGAGTGTATGTTTCTAGGAATTTGTCCACTTAACTCGGGTTGTCCAATTTGTTGACAGATAGTTGTTCATAGTATTTTCTTACAATCCTTTGCATTGCTGTGATGTCAGTTGTTACTTTTCTTCCATTTCTGATTTTATATTTGGGTCTTCTCTCTTTGTTTGTTGTTGAGCCTAGGTAAGGGTTCATCAGTCTTCTTTATCTTTTCCAAAAACCAGCTCTTGGTTCATTGATCTTTTATTTATTTTAGTCTCCATGTCATTTATTTTCATTCTAATATTTTTTTGTTTCCTTATTTCTGCTTACTCTGGGATTTTCTTGTTGTTCCCTTTCTAGTTCTTTTAGGTGTAGGGTTAGATTGTTTATTTGAGAGTTTTCTTGCTTCTTGAGATAGGCCTATAAAGCTATGAATTTCCCTCTTAGGACTGTTTTTACTGTGTCCCATAGATTTGGGATTGTTTTGTGTTCATTTTTATTTGTTTCTAGGTAATTTTTTATTTCTCCCATGATCTCATTGGTAACCCATTCATTGTTTAATAACATGCTATTTATCCACCATATGTTTGAATGTTTTTGAGGTGTGTGTTTTTTATTTGTGGTTGATTTCTATTTTCATGCCTTTGTGATCTGAGAAGATGCTTGATATGATTTCAATCTTCTTGAATGTGTTAAGACTTATTTTGTGTCCTAACACGTGGTCTATCTTTGAGATTGTTCCTTGTGCACGTAAAAAGAATGTAAAATATTCTAACACTTTTGGATGAAATGTTTTATAAACATAAATTAAATCCATCCAATCTAGTCATTTAAGGTCACTGGTTCCTTTTTTTATTTTTTGTCTGGAAGATTTATCCAGTGAATACAGTGGGGTGTTAAAGTCCCCATTGTGATTGCATGGCTGTTGATTTCTCCCTTAAAGTTCCCCAAGACTTCTTTTTATATATTTAGGTGCTTCTATATTGGGTGCATATATGTTTACCAAGGTTATATCATCTTGTTGGATTGGTCCCTTTAGTATTATGTAGTTACCTTCTTTGTCTCTTTAATGGCTTTATTTTGAAGTTTAGTTGCCCCAGCTATTTTTTTATTTTCATTTCCATGTGCATGGAATATTTTTTCCAATCCCTCCACTTTTAGCCTGTGTTCATGTTTTGTTCTGAGGTGGATCTCTTGTAGACAGCATATGTATGGACCATGCTTTCTTGTCCATTCAGCTATTCTATGCCTTTTGATTGAAATATTTAATCTATTTACATTTAAGTTTATTACTGATAGGTACTTATTTATTGCCATTTTCCTCTTTGTACCTATGTTCCTCTCTATATATACATTTTTCTTCTTCTTAAAGCAGTCTCTTTAACATTCCTTGCAGTGCTGGTTTGGGAAGCTCTCTATTTCTCCTTCAATTTAAATGATAGCCTTGCTGGTTTGAGTAATCTTGGCTGTAGGTCTTTGTTTTTCATTAATTTGAATACTTCATGCCAATCCCTTCTGGCCTAAAATGTTTCTGTTGAGCAATCAGCTGACAGACTTATGGAAACTCCTTAATAGGTGACTGTTTCTCTCTTGCTGTTTTTATGATTCTCTCTTTGTATTTAACCTTTAACATTTTAATTACAATATGTCTCTGTGTGGATCTCTTCAGGTTCGTCTTGATTGGGACTTTCTGTGCTTCCTGAACTTGTGCGACTTTTTCCTTCACCAGGTTAGGGAAATTTTTGCTCATTATTTATTCAAACATGTTCTCTATTTTCTTATTCACTTTCTCCTTCGGGTACCCCTATAATGCAGATGTGGTTATGTTTCATGTCCCAAAGTTCCCTTAAACCATACTCATTCTTTAAAATTCTTTTTTTGTCCTTTTGCTGCTCTGATTAGGTGGGGTTTTTTTCTACTTTGTCTTCCAAATTGCTGATTCAATCCTCTGTTCAGCCAACTTCCTTTTAATTCTTTCCAGTGTATTCTGGATGTCAGATATGGTAGTCTTCATTTCTGACTGGTTCTTTTTCATGGTTTCTTTGTATTTTTTCATGCTGTTATTTTCACCAAGTTCTTTGAACATCCTTATAACCATTACTTTGAACTCTATATCAAACATATTGCTTGCCTCCATTTTATGTATCTCTTTTTCTGGAGATTCCTTCTGTTTGTTCATTGGGTGTTTGTTTTTATGTCTGCCCATTTTAACTGTCTCTTTGTGTTTGTTTCTATGTATTAGATAGAACTGCTATGACTCCCAGTCTTCATGGGGTGAACTTATGTAGTAGGTTTTCTGTGGAATCCTGTGATGCAGTCAGCTTGATCTGAGTTGGATGCTCTAGGAATGTTCCTTGTGTGGCTTATGTGGGCCCTTATCTTTTAATTGAGTCTTGATTGCTATTGGCCCATTCATGTGTGGAATCTACCCTCAGACTGACTTTCTGTGAGGCTCAACCCCAACCACGGCATGTGAGCAGCTGTGCAGGTGCTGACCACATGAAGCAGATTTGCTTCAGCTGGGTTTAGTGCCTGCTGAGATATCCCTTTGGATATGCCACTGTGAAGCTTATTGGATCCTGTTCTGATGCTGTCTAAAGATGGCAACTGTATTTGGTGGTTCTGAGCCTTTTGGGAGAGACTCTGGCTCAGAGCAATGTCTGACACCATTTGTGCCTGTCCCTCAACAACCCTTTTGGAGCTACAAGTGATCCACAGTTTGTGGCTGCCTCTGCTGCATTCGGATGCTCATGGAAAGGACCAAGCTGTGCACCAAGTCCAGCTTTACCAGCACCGGTCCCAAGGCATCCTAAGATTCATCTTTACCTGCCTCTGTATGCTGGCTGCGTGTTAGGCTCAGTCACTCTACCACCATATTGTTTTAAACATTGATTTGCAAACTGGACTGCATTTGACCCTCCCTCTCGCACAGAGCTCACTCCTGCTGGCCCAGCACTGCCTAACTCAAGCAGCAGGCTTGCATGCCAACCCCCACTACCATCCTCAGTGTGTACAAGGAACTTTTGTCTTTTGGATAAAGAAAATACTCTATATCTCCTTTTTTTTAAAAAAAATTGAAGTGTAATTGACAGAGAATGTTCTATTAGTTTTAGGTGTACAACACAATGATTTGATCTATCTATCTATATATATATGTATATATATATACACTAGCATATATAGATATATATTGCAAAATGATTACCATAATATATTTAGTTAACACCTGTCATCATGCATAGTTACAATTTTTTTTTCCTTTTAAGATCTACTCTCTTAGCAATATTCAAATGTACAATACAGTAGGTCCTCGGGTTATGTCAGAGATCCGTTCCTATGGCACAACATAACACGATTTTCGCTGTAAGTCAGAACCCACCTACATAAGTACCTACGTCACTCACATGGAGCACATACACAGCAGTAATAAAGTGAAACAGTAAAAAAAAAAAAATTAAAAGAAAGATAACAATTCATGACCTTTACTTGTGGTAAATAAATAATAAAAAACATAAAGCACATGTGTACATACGTCGAAATGACGGAACTTTTTCTTTTTAATAAATTAATGGGAGATGACGACATAACCATGAAACGACGTAAGTTGAGTTCGACGTAACCCGAGGACTGCCTGTATAGTATTATTAACTATAACCACGCTCTGCATTACATCCCCAGGACTTATTTATTTTATAAGTGGAAGTTTGTACCTTTAATTCCTGCTCACCCAATGTGCCCACCCCACCCCAAGCTCCTGCCTCTGGCAACCACCAGTCTGTTCTCTGTATCTATGAGAACAGTTGGGTTTTTTGTTTTGTTTTTGTTTTAGATTTCACACATAAGTGAGATGTGTCTTTTCCTGTCTAATAACCACAACATTTTAGATTCTCTTTGAAAAAGATTCTATTGAATTGTTGAAATTCTGAAAAGTATCACAGCAAGGGTTGGGCTAAAACAAAATCTTCAAGTAAATCACTGAGTGGGGTGGGCAGCCTCTAAAATGGCTCCTGATGAGCCCCAATCTTGATGTTCACACCCTTGTATAAACCCCCCTCCCTTGAGTGTGGGCTGGACTTAGGGACTTGCTTAAAACAAACAAAAAAATTACATCAAAGGTAATGGGCTGTCACGTCCAATATTAGGTTACAGAAAGACCTGATTTTATTCTTATTCTCTAATGTTCTCTCTCTTCTTCCTCCCCCCATCTCCCTCTTCACCTTCCCCCTCCTTCTCCTATGTCCCCCTCTCTCTGCCTTTGAACCGGTTGCCATGTTGTGAATAGCCCTATAGAGAGGCCACATGGCAAGAAACTGATGTCTCTGGCAAGCAGCCAGTTAGTCCCCGAGGCCTGCTGGCAGCCACGTGAGTCAAGTTGGAGGCAGATCCTCCTCCAGTGGAGCCTTGAGATCACTGCAGTCCGGCTGACATTTTGATCTCAGTTGTGTGAGAAACCTTATTTGCTTTATCTTATAGAGGTATAGGATATTTTTATATTTTAGAGAGTCACAAATGCTCAGCTAAACTGCAACCACATTCCTGCCCCATAGGAACTTGAGATAATACATGTTTGTTGTTTTGATCCACTGTGTTTTGGAGTTACCTGTTATGCAGCAGTAGATGACATATACTAGGACACTGAGTATTTGCACTACTATGAGGCACTAGGCTTTATTTAAGACTCTAGCTTAAAGAGTGTTTGCACTCTCTGAAGCCATTGTCCATACTTGACCATACTTACCACATGAAGGAAAGACCAATGGCTCTGGCTCAGGAAGTCATTCCCTGAGCCCTAACTCCGTGACTGGTTAGCTAGGCATCTCTTGGTTAACCGCCTTCACTTTCCTTATCTTTAAAAATGGCACAATAATTCCTGCCCTTTTGTTCCAAATTACCATGGCCAAGTTAAAATCATCCATGTGAAAACACTTCCAACAAGTGAAGCATAGTATAAATGTGATATGTGCAGTTTTATTTTTTAAATATATATTTTTATTGATTTCAGAGAGGAAGGGAGAGGGATATTGAAAGAAACATCAATGATGAGAAAGAATCATTGATTGGCTGCCTCCTGCACACCCCCTACTGGGGATTGAGCCTGCAATCTGGGTATGTGCCCTTGACTGGAATCGAACCTGGGACCCTTCAGTCCCACAGGCCGATGCTCTATCCACTGAGCCAAACCGGCTAGGGCTGATATGTGTAATTTTAAAAGCCATAGCTGGCCCTATTGTCATTGTCTGTTCTGTTCTTTTAAATGCATGCATCATTTGTGCAATCTCAACTGGGCTTGAGGAATATGACTGACTGCAACTGTACAACACATGGCGAGGCTAAAAGCTACATTGAGGTGTTACTGAAATGCGGTGTGTTTTTTGAGTCATTTCCTCTTCTGGGGAGTTGGCTGTCAGATTACATCCTGGCATGTGGAGATGAGCACATCCTCTGGTGAATCAGGGTGAAGCCAAAGTGAGCTCTTTGCTGGTGTTTCTAGTACAGCTAAAGCTTCTTCTCTGTTAAGTAGACAAAGGAAGCACCTCATGACTTCCTGTAGTCTAGTCTCTGGGGTGTCATCCTGGTAAGGGAATACTGAATTTAGAAAGGAAATGTGTTTTCTAAAACAGAAATAGTAATTAAGCCATATAAATAAAAATATATCTGGGATTTTAAAAACTTAAAAAAAGTATAGTGAAACAAATCTAAATGCAATCATATGATATCTAACTAAACTCAGTTAACTAATGAGCATTCATTAAATAACATGTGTCCAAAACATCTTTGTGTTCTTTAGGTATTTTCCTACATTTTATAAACTGTCTACAGTGAACTGGTAATACTTTAGTAATCAAGAATGTTAAAGGGTTTACCGCATGGTGACTAGTTAATAATGTGGTATTGAACATGTGAAAGTTGCTAAGAGTAGATCTTAAGTGTTCTCACCACATACACACATACACACAGTTACCTATGTTTATTATGTGAGGCAATGAATGTGTTAATTATCTTAATATTTGTGATTACTATACAATGTATATGAATATCAAATCATCATCTACACTTTAAATATTATTTTTGTCAGTTATTTTTCAATAAAGTTTACAAAAAAAAAAAGAATAAAAAGGGTTTAATTAGGAAAGGCTTCCAGTAAATCATACATAGTATATTTGCTTCTTGGTGTATATTTTTTAATGTTGTTTTTTGAAACCATTTAGATGTTTTAAGTAATCAAAAGACAAAATGTATTTTTTTAAATATTAAAATTGAAAACAAACAGAAGCAAATAAATTTAACTATACATTAAAATGATTTTTTAAACTATACTTGAAAAATAATTATTTCAAATAACTTTTGATTTTAGGGAACTTGTAATTCTGATTAATTCAAGTCACTTTTTTCTCTGTAATAGAATATATTCTAATGCCAAAAAGAATTGAAAAAATGCTGAAATTTTACTTACTAGGTTTGTTGATAGTAGTAATATTTATATTTGTGAGGGTTAATTTTATGTGTCACTTTGACTAGGTGTGTCTTTGAGGTTGATTCAGTGGCATTAACATGTGACTTGGTAGACTGGATAAACCAGACTACCCTCACTAATTTGGGTGGGTTTCATCTGTTGAGAGCCTGAATAGAACAAATAGCCTGGCTTTTGCCTGACTGCCTATAAGTTGGGACATTGGCTTTTTTCTCTGCTTGTGAACTAAAACTGAAGCATTGACTTTCCTGAATCTCCCAACTCACCCTGAAGCTCTTGAAACTTGTCAGCTTCCATAATTACATGAGCACTTCCTTATAATCTCTCTCTTGTTCTCTCTCTCTCTTCTCTCTCTCTATATATATACACACACACACACACACACACACACACACACACACACACACACACTGAGTGGCCAGATTATTATGATCTCTGAACGCATAATAATCTGGCCACTCAGTGTATATCCTATATAATAAAAGTCTAATATGCAAATTGTCCCCTCGACCAGGAGTTCAACCAGCAGGCAGGCCGGCCAACTGCCCATGTTCCCTCCCCCTGGCCAGGCTGGCTGGACCCCACCCATGCACAAATTCATGCACTGGGCATGAATCACACACACACACTGAGTGGCCAGATTATACATGCACACACACACATCCTATTGGTTCTGTTTTTCTGTAGAACCCTGACCAATACAGAATTATAATTCTAAAACAATTCTATATTTTTTTTCTGGATAGAGTAAATAAGTACTCTAGTATTCATAGAAAACAAGAGTTTCTCTATAAGAGAAAAAGAGATGAAAATATAAAATAAAAGAAGTTAAGAAAATGCTTTATTCCATGGCATTTGTATAGGACATATCATTAAGAACTCGTAATTATTTTGAAAATATATCTCTCAGCTTTATTCAATGAAATAGCAAATAGCAATTAGAACACACAGCACCCATCTTGAAGGGCAGAACTGCTGTGACTAGGACCCCAGCCTCACCACCACCCAGACTGGCCTCAGACAAAAACTGGGACCCTACAGCCACTCTGGACAAAGACCTGCTACCATAGCTGTAGACTCACAGACACCGAGACTCCAGACATCCCAGCTGCAGATTCCTGTGAGTCACAGAGCGCATCCCCTACCAGCCAGCCACCACAGCTGCAAAGGGCTGGCATGACCTGTGGCACAGGAGCGGGCCTCCTGACGACACAGGGCGGCTGTTCAACCCAGCCCCCCTAGTAGGCAAGGGACTCTGATTCTTGGCATGGGCACACACACGGACTGATTCTCGGAACACACGAGGCCACAGTGAGTACCAGTGACTTTGAATCTCAGCGCACACACTCAGGGACTCTGATTCTCGTTGAGCACGTGAATGGAGACTCTGATTCTCAGCAAGCACACAGGCCAAACTGAGCACCCATGACTGATTCTCAGCACAGGCATGCAAGGACTCTGATTCTCAGTGCACACGGCTCCCACTGGCCCATGGCAGCCACACATCTCAGTGCCTGAGTTCTTCAGTAAGGCTCAGGTGGTGCAATGCTCCTGCCGCACACGGCTCAGGCCTCTGCAATTCAGTGCTTGGACCTTTCGGTGATAACTAGAATGGGGAGACAATGAAACAATCCCCAAAGGAAAGAAAAAAGAGGACTCACCAAGAAATGAACTAAATGAAACATAGGCATGCAATATGTCAGAAAAAAGAATTCAGAGTAAGGGTCATACAGTACATAAACCAGATGGGACAAGAAAATCAACAACCTATGCAAAAATTAGGAAGAAATCAAAAGTGATATAGCTACAATAAAAAATGCGATGGTTTTAACAGTAGACTAGGAGAAGCAGAGGACCAAATTAGTGAGATAAAAGATAAGGTAGAGAAACAAGCCCAATCTGAATAACTGGAGAACAAATTAAAAAGCAGGAGGAGAGCCAAAGGGAGCTTTAGAACAACATAAAATGAAGTAACATACGTATAATAGCGCTGCCAGAAGGACAAGAAAAGCAGAAGGATTAGAGAACCTATTTGAGGAAATAATGACAGAAAACTTCCCTGATATGGGGAAGAAAAAAGTCACACAAATACAGAGAATCTCAAACAAGATGAACCCCAGAAGATCCACACTGAGGCACGTCATAATTACAATGGCAAACATTAACGACAAAGAGAGAATCTTAAAGGCTGCAAGAGAGAGGCAGAGAGTTACCTACAAAGGATCTCCCATCAGATTATCAAATGATTTCTCAACAGAAACACATCAGGGCAGAAGAGGATGGAATTAAGTATACAAAGTGATGCAAAGCAAAGGACTGAATTCAATAATACTCTATCCAGCAAGGCTATTAGTCAAAATTGAAGGGGAATTCAGGAGCTTCACAGACAGGAAAAAAAAAAAAAAAAGGCTAAGGGAGTTTATCAATACCAAGCCAGCAATGCAAGAAATGCTAAAAAGAAGAAATAGAAAGAGAAGAAGGAAGACAAGCATTAAAGAATAGAAATGGCTACGAATGAGTACCTATCAATATCATTAAACATAAATGGACTAAATACTCCAGTCAAAAAGACATCAAGTCACTGAATGGATAAGAAAACATGACCCATATATATGCTGTCTACAAGAGGTCATGACCTATATATATGCTGTCTACCTCAGAACAAGGAATTCACACAGACTGAAAGTGAAGGGATGAAAAAATATCTTTCAGACAAATAGAAATGAAAAAAAAGCTGGGGTAACAATACTTATATCTGACAAAAAAAAGACCCCAAAGTGAAGGCCATATAAGAGACAAGGAAGGCCACTTCATAATTCTAAAGGGATCGCTACAACAGGAGGCTATAACTCTGGTAAACATATATGCACCCAATACAGGAGCACCCAAATACATTTAAAAAAAAAAAGTTCTGGAAGATATCAGGGGAGAGATTGACAGCAATACAATCATAGTCAGAGACTTTAATACCCCACTGACATCACTGGATAAATCCTCTAGTCAAAAAATAAGCAAAGAAACAGCAATCCTAAATGACTCACTAGATCAGATGGACTTCATCGACATCTTCAGAACATTCCAACCCAAAGCTCCAGAATATACATTCTTCTAAAATGCACATGGGACATTTTCAAAGATAGACCACATACTGGGTCATAGGGAAAGTCTTTCCAAATTCAAGAAGATTGAAATCATATCAAGCTTCTTACCAGACCACAATGGCATAATATTAGAAATCAACTACAGTAAAAACAATCAAAAACATTCAAACACTTGCAGGCTGAATGGCATGCTATTAAATAATGATTGGGTTACCAAAAAGATCAAAGAAGAAATAAAAATTTCTGGAAATAAATGACAATGAAAACACAACAATCCAAAATTTATGGGACACAGTGAAAGCATCCCTGAGAGGGAAGTTCATAGCATTACAGGCCTACCTCAAAAAACAATAAAAACTGGTAAAAAAAACATCTAACTCTGCAACTTGAAGAATTAAAAAGAGAGCAACAAGAAAAGCCCAGAATGAGCAGAAGGAAGGAAATAATAAAGATCAGAGTGGAAATAAATGACAGAGGCAAAAAATAAAATAAAATACAAAAGCATAAACAAGATTGATGAACTTCTAGCCAGGCTCAACAAGAAGCAAAGAGAGAAGACCCATATAAACAAAATCAGAAATGAAAGAGGCGAAATAACAATAGACCCCTCAGAAATACGAAGAATCGTAAAAAAATATTATGAGCAACTTTATTCCAACAAACTGGTCAACCTAGAAGAAATGGACATATTCCTAGAAAAATACAACCTTACAAAACTCAATCAGGAAGTATAAAAAAATCTGAATAGGCTGATAACTATGGAGGAAATTGAAGCAGTAATAAAAAAAACTTCCAACTAACAAAAGCCCTGGGCCAGACACCTTCACAGGGGAGTTTTATCAAACATTCAAAGAAAAACTAAAACCTATATTCCTAAGACTATTCCAAAGAAAATTCAAGAGGAAGAAACAATTCCAAGCTCTTCTTATGAAGCCAGAATAACCCTAATCCCAAAATCAGATAAAGACAATACAAAGAAAGAGAATTACAGGCCAATCTCCCTCATGAATATAGATGCCAAAATTCTCAACAAAATTCTAGCAAATCAAATCCAGCATTACATTAGAAAAATCTTACACCATGACCAAGTGGGATTTATTCTGGGGATGCAAGGATGGTACAATACCCCCAAATCAATAAATGTGATACAACACATAAACAAATTGGGAGATAAAAACCATATAATCATATCAATTGATGTAGAAAAAGCATTTGACAAAATCCAACACCCTTTCTTGATAAAAACCCTCAGCAAGGTGAGAATAGAAGGAACATACCTCAACATAAAAAAAGCCATATATGACAAACCTAAGGCCAACATCATACTCAATGGGCAAAAACTAAATCCATTCCCCCTAAGAACAGGAACAAGACAAGAATGCCCACTTTCACCACTCCTGTTCAACATAGTACTGGAAGTAGTAGCCATGGTGATCAGACAAGAAGAAAAAATAAAAGGCATCCAAATTGGAAAAGATGTAAAGCTGTCATTATTCACAGATGACATGATACTGTACACAGAAAACCCTAAAGACTCCAACAAAAAAATATTAGACTTAATAAATGAATTTGGCAATGTAGCAGGGTACAAAATTAATGCCAAGATATCTATGGCATTCTTATACACCAATATTGAACTTAAAGAAACAGAGATTAAAAAAACAATCCCTTTTACCATTGCACAAAAAAAATTAAGATACCTAGGAATAAACTTAACTAAGGAGGTGAAAGATCTGTATTCGGAAAACTGAACACTGAAAAAAGAGATAGAGGAAGACATAAACAGATAGAAGAACATACCGTGTTCATGGATTGGTAGAATCAACATCATTAAAATGTCCATACTACCCAAAGCAATCTATAAATTCAATGCACTCCCCATTAAAATACCAACAGATTACTTCACAGACCTAGAACAAACTCTCCAAAAATTCATCTGGAATAAAAAAGGACCCCGAATAGTGCAGCAATCCTGAGAAAGAAGAACAAAGTAGGAGGGATCTCAATACCAGATTATCTGTATTACAAAGCTGTATTACAAAGCCACTGTTCTAAAAACTGCCTGGTACTGGCACAAGAACAGACATACAGACCAATGGAACAGAACAGAGAACCCAGAAATCAACACAAGCCATTATACTCAATTAATATTTGACAAAGGAGGCAAGAGCATACAGTGGAGTCAAGACAGTCTCTTCAATAAATGGTGTTGGGAAATAAATGGTGTGGAGAAAAAGGAAGAGTATTTATTTCCTTTTTGATTCTTAACCTTTTTTTTTTTTAAGTTTGAAAAATTTCAAAGTAAGAAGCTGGGGAAAAGTATTAATAACATCTTTGAAAAACCGAGTCAAGTTGCTGCAGGAAAGAGAAAAGATTGATCGGTGTTCTTAGATAAGAATAGTAACTTCCCCCAGCTGGGGAGGAACAGCCCTGTCACTGTCAAGGTTAAATCTGTGATTCTAAGTGTGCCTCAGTAATTTAACAAGGCAAACCTGATCTGTGTCCTCCTGAAAAATCACTATAAAAACAAGAACTTTCCAGGGTAGCCACATCCAGGGAGGCAGAGCTTGGAGGACTAGAGGATCTTCTTTCAGAACAAAGGAAAGTAGTAAATAGGACTTGCCCTTGAAAAACCCAGCAGGGCAATATGTTAATTGCACAACCAGGAGAGAAGGCTGCAGGGTGAACAGAGGAGTAGGAATGTGTAACTGAAGGAAGAAATGGTGGGCTCTGAGATAGAAGCTTAAAATAACTTAAAGCATGAGAGTGATATTTCTCAGTTTCCTGGAGAGTATTTTGGCTATTGTTGATGGGAGACTTTCTGTGGCTTCACAGTGTGTTCTGATTCTTTCACCTGTCTCTACCTTTTCTCACCACATACTTGATTACCTCCAAAACCTCTGCTCTCTTCTCTCACCTCCACAGCATTAAGAAGAAATACTTGTCAGTTACTCTGTCCAGAGTTCACTCAGGTTTTTCAGGCCTAGACTTTCCCAAAGGAGCCTTTTCTGTTACTGGGGATTTGAAGACCCACATGTAACCTTAAGAGATTCCCAGCTAGAGAATGAAGTTGGTGGCATAGGTAAATGCAGGTGCTCACCACCTCCCAGAACCACATCAAAATTACAACTAAAATACAGACCAATCATCATTCAGAACCACTTGAAAGCTGGCTAAATGGAAGTACTGCAACTAGAGAAGTAAAGAAGAATGCACATTGAGATTGATAGGCACAGAACAGCTTGTCCAACACCCACATGTCGTGTGTTTTTATTCAAGGGGGATAGCTTGGGTGCAGAGCAAGGGTCCAAGCCCCACACCACACCCCCACCCCAGTGTTCCATAGCTGGGAACAGAAGTCCCCATAACTTTGGGCTGTAAAAAGCATCAGGGATTGTGGCTGAGTATGTAGGCTGATGGAGACTCAGTCAGTTCCTCTTAAAGGGCCAGTACATGAACTTACAAGGACTCGCTATCTCTAAGCTCCAGCGCTGGAGCAGCAATTTGGGGATATCCAGGGACATAGAGGGATTATCTGGTATCAGGGCAAGAAGTCAGGAGTGTCTTTTTCCCTGACAGGGGTGATTGCAGGGGTCATTGTTTCTATGCTGATACCTCCCCCACCACAGAGCTGACTGGCAGCCATATCTGAGTTTCCATTAACCTAGTTCACACTGTTTGCTCCACCATGGTGATTCACTGAGACTCTGCCCCACCAAATTCTCAGCCCCACACAAGCTGTTTGCTATGGCTTTCCCATATGAATGGACTGTCCTGTTTCTGGCTTCAGACTTCCCTAAAATCTCTCAAACAAGCAGCAACTGGTGTCAGCTGCCCCATACTTATTAAGAAGAGGCCCAAGGCCTGGCACTAGCAGAAGCCTGCCTTGCTCCACTGCTTGACCTCTCCTGGGCACTTCCAAGCCAAACACAAGAACAGCCATCTGAAGATCTCTCTGTAGCTCCTGCCAGGTACCCCAGAGAGTGGCTGACTTTGCACCTCTTTGGAGGCCCCAGAGCCAGTGCACCCAGTGGACAGCTTCAGACCATACCAGATTACCACTCTACACAGACACAAGTAACACGCCAACAGCAAACAAGGCTCAACTACAGCAAGACAGTACACACAGCCCACACAAGAGCAGACCTAGAGTGCTCAGCTCAGGTGACAAGGATGGCTGAGCCACTAGGCCCTACAGGACACCTACTATACAAGACCAATTTACCAATTCCAGGAGACATAGCAGTTCTACCTAATACATAGAAGCAAACACAGGAAGCAGCCAAAATGCGGAGACAACAAAACATGTCACAAATGAAAGAACAGAAGAAATCTCCAGAAAGAGAACTAAATGAAATGGAAGCAAGAAAAGTACTAGATACAGAGTTCAAAACAATGGTTATAAATATGCTCAAGGATCTTAAGGAGAGCTTCAAGGGACTTAGTGAGAATTTCAAAGACATGTAAAGGACCAGTCAGAAAATAAGCATACTGAAATAAGGAATAATTTACAGGGATTCAACAGTAGAATAAAGGATGCTGAGAATCAAATCGGCAATTTGAAATATAGGGGAGCAAAAAACATCCAATGAGAGGAGCAAAAAGAAAAAAGAATCCAAAAATAGGAAGATAGTTTAAGGAGCCTCTGGGACAACTTCAAGCATACCAACATTCCCATTATGGGGGTGCCAGGAGGAGAAGAGAGAGAGTAATTTATTGGAAATCTACTTGAAGAAATACTGACAGAAAACTTCCCCTACCTGGTGAAAGAAATAGACTTACAAGGACTCTAATGAACAAAATAAACTGATGAATAAAATAGAAGAGGCATGGAAACATGGAGTAGACTGATGAATCTCAGAGGGAATGGGGCATCAGGAAGAAATTATGAACTTATATGAATAGATGCATTACCTATGTACACAAACAACAGAGTGGTGAAGACCTGGGTTGGGACGAGAACTGTTGGAGATAAGATATGGGGGGAAGCAGAGGGATATGTGTGATACTCTCAACAATAAAGATTTTTTAAAAAGAGAGAGAGATTCCCAGCTCAGCACAAAGAATCATAGTTTCACAGCATCAACTGGGATTGCACACACTAGGCCCCCCTTATCTACGGGGGATATATTTCATGTCCTCTACTGGATGCCTGAAACAGCAAATAGTTCTAAACACTATATATACTATGTTTTTTTCCTACACATACATACCTTTTCACCTAAAGGAAGCACTTCATAGCTTTTCCTTGGCATATCTGAATTGCCAGCATCATTACTTTTGTACTTTGGGATAATTAAGTAAAATATGGGTGACTTAACCTTTTTCACTCAGATGTCGAGTGTGACTCGACATGGTTAGCATCGGTAGCAGCTCGAGAAAAAAGCAAGTGAGTGCAAAGGGTTAAACACGAGGACTATGAGACCACAAAGGTTGATCAATATCACCCATACTAACTACTAAGTGACTAATGGTTGGGGAGCATCTGCAGTGTAGAGACTCCGAACAAATGGATATTCATGTCCCAGGCAGGACAGAGCTGGACAGCAGGAGATTTCATCACACTACTCAGAAACAAAGGCAGTTTAAAACTTATTGCTTATTTCTGGAATTTTTCATTTAATATTTTCAGGCTGCAGTAACGGAAACCATGGAAAGTAAAACCATGGATAAGGGAAAACTACTGTATTTTTCAAGTTCCCTGCCAGAGTGACTATTTTTAATATATTATAAGGAAAAACTTAAATAACTCTGAAATGGTATGGTCAAAGCTAGCTGTTTTAAAACACATACCTTTTGGATAGGAAACCCCATATCTGCATTTCTGCACTTCACTATGCAACGAAGGGTAGATAAGACTTGTGGGTGCTAGTTGAAGAACACTTCAGAGAAGAAAACAGGCCAGGGCACCCTGACACTTCATTTCTTCCCATGAAATCTCTTCAGGATAGGAGAAACCAAGATGGCAGCATAGGTAAACACCTGAACTGCTGCCTCGCACCACAACTTCAAAACTACAACTAAAAGACAAAATGGACATCATCCAAAACCACAGGAAGGCTGGCTGAGTGGAAATTCTACAACTATAAGGAAAGAGAAAAGCACACTGAGACTCAGAGGAGGTGCGGAATTAAAGGCAGAGGTATGGAGGCACGCGTGTGTGGAGAGGGCTGGCAACTGAGTACGCGGCTGTCTTTTTCAAGCGGGAGGGAGACAAAAGCTCCCAACTGATCTGAACTCCAGTTCCAGGCAAGACTCTGGAAATCCAGACTCATAAGAGGAGAAACTGGACTGTCTGGCAGCAGGTGGAACTTGAGGGCGACTTTCTCTCAGAGGTGCTTGCAGCAACTACCAAGGGACACTGAGAACTGGGGACCTCTTAGGGCAGGGCTGACAGGAAGCCATTGCTGTTTGCTCCACCCTGAGACTCCACCCCACCCTAGCTGTGCGCAGAGGCTTTTGCATATGAATGGTCTGGTCCTTTGAAATCTAAAATTACCTACCAAACTGCAGCTGAGTCAGAGAGACCCAGAACATCCAAAAGAAGGCACAAGGCCCCACAGCAGCTTGCATTGCTTCACAGCTGGGCCTCAACTGGACACCTCCAAAACCCAAACAAAGAAGAGGAATCTGCAGATCTCTCTGTAGCTTCTGCTGGGTGGCCTCAGGCAGAGGTTAAATTAGCACCTCCTTGGAGATCTAAGAGCCAGTGTGCACAAGGGTCAGAGTAGGACCATCCAGATGACAACTCCTCAGATCCATAAGGGACGCACTCAGGGGGCAGACTCAGTGAGCACCAAAGCCCCACTGAAGCAAGTCTTGCCTCATAAGGGTGTCTCCAGCACAGAAGTTCTCCCATCATAGACAAAGCTGATCCTCATAGCCAATTGGCCTGCAGGTCAATTCCTCCCAGTGATACCAACAACAATCAAAGCTTAACTACAAGACTGTGCACACAGCCCAGAAAGGGGTGCACCAAGAGTGTCCACCTCAGGTAACTGGGGAGGCTGAGCCACTGGGCCCTATAGGACACCTAGCACACAAAGCCACTCTATCAACTCAGGGAAGCAGCCAAAATTCAGAGACAAAGAAACAGATCACAAATGAAAGAAATGGAGGAAAGCAAACTATGGGATATAGAGTTCAAAACCACGGTTATAAGGTTATTCAAGAATTTTCTAGAAAAGGCCAATAAATTTAGAAAGACCCTCAAGGATATGTAAAAGGACCAACTAGAAATTAAGCATATACTGACTGAAATAAAAAATAATATACAGAGATCCAACAGTAGACTAGAGGATCACAAGAATCAAGTCAAAGAATTGAAAAACAAAGAAGCAAAAAACACCCAACCAGAAAAGAAAAAGGAATCCAAAAATATGAAGATAGTGTAAAGAGCCTCTGGGACAACTTCAAGAGTACCAACATCCGAATTATGGGGGTGCCAGAAGAAGAGAGAGAGCAAGATACTGAAAACCTATTTGAAGAAATAATGACAGAAAACTTCCCCCACCTGGTGAAAGAAATAGACTTACAAGTCCAGGAAGCGCACAGAACCCCAAACAAAGGGAATCCAAATAGGACCACACCAAGACACATCATAATTAAAATGCCAAGAGCAAAAGACCAAGAGAGAATATTAAAAGCAGCAAGAGAAAAACAGTTAGTTACCTACAAGGGAGCACCCATACGATTGTCAGCTGATTTCTCAACAGAAACTATGGAGGCCAGAGGGAGTGGCAAGAAATATTCAAAGCGATGAATAGCAAGAACCTACAACCAAATTACTCTACCCAGCAAAGCTATCATTCAGAATTGAAGGTCAGATAAAGAGTTTCACAGATAAGAAAAAGCTAAAGGAGTTCATCTCTGCCAAACCAGTATTATATGAAATGCTGAAAAGAATTCTTTAAGAAGAGGAAGAAGAAGAAAAAGGTAAAGATAAAAATTATGAACAACAAATACATATCTATCAACAAGTGAATCTAAAAATCAAGTGAATAAAAAATCTGATGAACAGAATAAACTGGTGAATATAATAGAATCAGGGGCATAGAAAGGGAGTGGACTGACAATTCTCAGGGAGAAAGGGGTGTGGGGGTGCAGGAAGAGACTGGACAAAAATTGTACACCTATCGATGAGGACAGTGGGGGGGGGGGGCGTTTAAGGGCAGAGGGTGGGGTGGGAACCGGGTGGAGGGGAGCTATGGGGGAAAAAAGAGGAACAATTGTAATAATCTGAACAATAAAGATTTATTTTTTAAAAAAGAAATCTCTTCAGGATATCTTCCACTGAAACTTTTCTTAAATTTATTTTCACATTATAAATGAATTGAGTTCAGGCATAAGATAGTTGTTTTTGTATAACCCAATAAGCACCCATTTCCACAAAAGTCCCAAGGATTTGATCTCTGAACGCATAATAATCTGGCCACTCAGTGTATATCCTATATAATAAAAGGCTAATATGCAAATTGTCCCCTCAACCAGGAGTTCGACCAGCAGGCAGGCCAGCCAACCGCCCATGTTCCCTCCCACTGGCCAGGCTGGCTGGACCCCACCCATGCATGAATTCATGCACCAGGCCTCTAATATGTGTGTGTGTGTGTGTGTGTGTGTGTATACACACACACACACACACACACACACACACACACACACACACACTGAGTGGCCAGATTATTATGAGTTCAGAGATCATAATAATCTGAATAATCTGGCCACTCAGTATATACTAGTACACACTCAATACAACTTAAAACACTATGCTCCTGGGAACATGGCTTTGCTGGATGAATATCTGTTGGATAGAATCACAAGCTTACTAAATATATCTTCCTTTCCCACGGGCTGCTGAAATGTTCAGAGCCAGATTCAAAGCCCACCTCTAGCAGCCTGATCTATAAGGCCCTGCATCTTAGGTACCAGTTTTACATGATTTGTTACCTTACATTTGGTTGTAGTTCTGTAGGTTGCCTGGAATCCTTCTTAGAATGAGGAGGCTTGTAAAGGATGAAGAACACTGGCCAAATATAAGACATAGCAGAGGCTTCTCAGGCTCCAGGACATTCTCAATTTGTAGTGACCCCCAGGATGCCCTTTGCCAAGTATCAGGGAAAATGTGCCAAAGGCCTGAACTTAAATCCACCATAAGGACAGAAAATTCCTGGAGAGAAGCTCTCAGTTTTCAACACCCACAAATGAAGATGCTGTTCTGACTTTTTATGCACAAACTGCATGTAGGAACAAGGCAGTGCTGCAGAGCATCCCCCACAATGGATACGCCTGAATGCCTCCTGATGATGCTGAGACTGTGCCTAGGAACCTGAGAGAAATAGGAGCTAATTGTGCTGAACACTTGATATACACTAGCCCCATACTCTCCGTGACAGCCTGTAATAGAATGTTATACTATTCCATTTACACACAAGGAAACTGATGCTCAAGGAAAATAAGTTACTAAGGTCACATAGCTGCAAGAAAATAGCAAAGCAAGAGGTAAAATCCTGGAGTGGCAGACTTAAAGTTCTGGCTTATTGTGCACACCTATAGGGCCCTTGCCTCCATTTCCCCATGTATCACATGCATGAATGTCACATCTCCTTTGACCTCTGATGAGGTTGCTACATGAAATCTATAAAGCATTTTCATTTGTTGGAGGAAAAGAACCTTAAAAACATAAAGTTTATGCAATGAGGTCCAAAGAACCACTAGGCAGCTGACTGCCTGGTTTGATTTTGGGCCCTTCTGAGAACTGGGGAACAGTCAAAGAACAGATCTTGGTCTCCGACATCTGTGGAGTCACAAAAAATTGTGGAACCTCTGGAGAAGTTCTGCAGTTAAGTTCTGCAATGCGGCCTGCCATTGTCTTAACCACAGTGCAGGTGGCCTGTGCTGTCAGCCCCATAGAGGAGATCTGACCTCAGATGGAAGCAGGGTATGGAGAGGGGTTTCCTCTTACTCAGGAGCAATGGTTCCCAGCCAGAGCTACAGACACTGCAGGAACTGCTCTGACCAGTGGATGCAACTCGCAGAACTCTCCCTGGGGAACCCTCAGTGAACTTGATTCAGAGCTGGTGCCTTAAACTTCTCAGATCCCTCAGAACAATCCCAGGAGGTATGGCCTAAAACATATCTTCCCCTCCAAAAAGCATGTGTATACTCTTTTTTTCTAATAAAGTTCCAATCCTTTCACCTTCTTTTGGATTCTTTTTCCTCTCCTATACTGATGTTATTGATACTGGTCTTCTTAAGTTCTCACATATGCTCTGCTCTCTCCAAGCTTGTGCACAGTACTCTCTTCCTGGAACCCTGGAATACCTGCCTCTCCCAGGTCCCTTCTCTGACTTTGACTTCCAGATAGTTCCCCTAATTCTGAGAAGGCCTCTTGACTTCCCTAGAAAGTAAGGCCTCTGCTAGGGAGCTCTGTTATCATCCTGTAATTCTTTAGCTTTTATCACTGTATAGCTGTTATTTATTGTCTGTCTCTTCCATTAGACTCCAAGTTTCCTGAGAGCAGATGCCACATCTTAATTGATGACTGCTCAATGTCTAAACAAAGCCTGGCACAGATTAGATGCTCAATAAATGTCTAATGAATTAATCTCTTAAAGAATAAAGATATGACTTAGACTGATACCATAACAATGATAACAATAAAATGCCCTCAGGTTCATGCAGCTCTTCATAATTTAAAAAGTGCTTTCTACAACTCTATAGAAACAAATTTGATCATCTAGATAAAATGGATCAACTGTTTGAAAGACACAATTTGCCAAAACTCAGATAAGAAGAAATAGAGAATCTGATTAGGTATATATCTATTAAAGACATTGAACCAATCTATATCATAAAAGGCCTCTGGTTGTGACACCGGAATGGCAAAATGACCAAACAACTGGTCACCAGGAGGTGCATGGAACACCTCTCGTGGGCCAGGACTCATGGCTCACGCAGCAAGGTGGGGCTCATGCAGGTATGGCGGGGCCAGCGGCTTGCGCAGGGAGAGTCTGGGGTTCTGTGGCTTGCACAGGGTGGGTCTGGGTTCCCGCGGCTCATGCAGGGTGGGTCTGGGGTCCCGCCATCGTGGCGGGTCTGGGTCTCGCATGATTTTGTGTGCTGGGCCTCTAGTCTATAATAATAAAAGCTTAATATGCTAATTAGACCGGATGTCCTTCCAGATGACCTTCCAGATGAAGCAGGGGCTGCAAGGGAAGCCCGGGTCCAGGGTCCACAGTGCCTTCTAATGGCTGGAGGGAAATTCAGGTCCCGGGTGCCAGAGGGAAGCCAGTGCCAGCAGCCGTGGGAAGGAAGGCCTACTCTTGCACAAATTTCATGCATTGGGCCTCTAGTAGTTAATAACCTTCCAAAACAGAAAGCACCAAGCTCAGGTGAGTTCATGGGTGAATTCCATAAAACATTTAAGGAACAGATTATATCAACCTTCTAAAATCTCTGTAGGGCTAGTCGAATGGTTTGATTCACCAGTGTTAATATGCAATATCACATCTTAAGCCCTGGAAGTGTGGATCACCTCACGAAAGGAGATATACAGATGATAAATAAGCATATGAAAAGATGTCTCACATCACATGTCATCAGGGAAAAGTAAACTAAAAACACAATGAGATACCACTATAAACCTGTTAGAATGGCAAAGTCCAAAACAATTACACCACCAAATGCTGGTGAGGGAGTGGAGCAACAGGAACTTTCATTCACTTCTGGTGTGAATGCAAAATGATACAGCCACATTGGAAGACATGTTTGTATGCTTCTAAACATACTCTTACCATATGATCCAGCAATGGTGCTCCTTGGTATTTACCAAAGGAGTTGAAAACTTGTGTCCACACAAAAACCTGCATATTTTAGTTTTATTCATAATTGCCAAGAGAAACCAAGATGGCGGCATAGGTTAAACACCTAACCTGCAGCCGGGCACAACAATTTCAAAAATACAACTAGAGGTCAGAACGGACATCGTCCAGAACCACAGGAGAGCTGGCGGACTGAAATGCCCACAGCTGGGGGGAAGGAGAAGGCCACGGGGACAGTCGGGGAAGCCGTAAAAGCCTGAGGTATGGAGAAACGGGCGGAGACACGAGCACACGCGCCTGCGGGGAGGATGGAACCGGAGAGGAGGGGGCGGCTGATGACCTGGCCGGAGTTCACTGGCAGGAAGGAGATAAAGGCTCCGGAGTGCGCTGAGCACCGGCTCCGATTGCACTGAACCCCATTCCTGGCGAAACCCTGGGAAACTCACTCACTTTCGCAACTCCGCCGCCCCCGCAGGCCGCCCGGCCCGGGACGCTGGGGACGCCGCTGCAGCGGCGGCGCCCGGAGCCCGGCGGCCTCCCAGCACCCGTCCCCGCCGCGCAGCCCCCGCGCGCCTGGTCCCGCGGGCCGCGCGCCCCGCACACCGGACGGAGGCCCGGGCACCCTCTCCGTGCACCTCCCGGCGGCGCTAGACTTCAGTAGAGTTGACTGAATTCAAGGGATTAAAAAGTATAAATTGGGGGGACGCCGCGGCGGCGATGTCCGGAACACGGTGATGGCGGTGCCTGGAGCTCGGCGGCCGCCCAGCGCCCGTCCCAGCCGCGCAGCCCCCGCGCGCCTGGTCCCGCGGGCCGCGCGCCCCGCACACCGGACGGAGGCCCGGGCGCCCTCTCCGTGCACCTCCCGGCGGCGCTAGACTTCAGTAGAGTTGACTGAATTCAAGGGATTAAAAAGTATAAATTGGGGGGACACCACGGCGGCGACGTCCGGAACACGGTGATGGCGGTGCCTGGAGCTCGGCGGCCGCCCAGCGCCCGTCCCAGCCGCGCAGCCCTCGCGTGCCTGGTTCCGCGGGACGCGCGCACCGCACACCGGACGGAGGCCCGGGCGCCCTTTCCGTGCACCTCCCGGCGGCGCTAGACTTCAGTAGAGTTGACTGAAATGAAGGGATTAAGAAGTACAAATTGAGAAGTTTGAAAAAGATGGCGGCGGAGGTTAAAGGCTGTTCTGTTGCCTCGCACCCAGCGAAATCGGAGGGGATGAGGTGTGGAGGTGCGTGGGTCTGGCTGGTGGCGGGGGAAAGGGGCTTTTGTTCCAAACCTAAGGGAGATTAGCTCTCCATCACCCTGAAACCCATCTTCTGGCGAACCCCGGGAGACCCAGATGCCTGCGGGGAGAGGCGGGACTCTTGCAGAGGTGCGCCCAGCAATCAGTGTTTGCTGCGCTGGAGTGCGGAACCAGGGGACTTAGATACATGGAAGGCAGAAGGACCAGACTCACAGCCATCGAGGCTCGCCGCACCATGGCCTGTTGGCGCCCTGAGACCCCGCCCCCCCCTGGGACCCGCCCCGCATGTTTTGAAGACCTGCCCCGAAAGTCTTGCAGGCACACCTGCGCCCCAAGCAACGGCTTATGCATGTGGGTGGCCTGCCCTCTGGCAGCGGACCAGATGATCTGCTGTTCTAGTCGGACTGCTCCAGGGCCACTCAGACAGGAGGAAGAAACTACAGTTTTTGCTGTAATCCTTGCTGAGTGCCTAAGGCAGTAGCTGATCTACACCCCATTGGAGACCCAGAAACGAGGGCATCTAGTGGTCTGTGGGAGATGACACCAGATTTCAACCACGTGCATAAGGGACACATTCAACGGGAATATTCAGTGAGCGCCAAAGCTTTGCTGCACCAAGACCCGGCCCATAAACGTGTCTCCTGCACAGCAACTCTTCCTTTATAGACAAAGAGAGCCCCCCCAGTGACACCAACAACAATCAAGACTTAACTATACAAAGGAGGACCAAGATGGAGGCATAGGGCGGAAGCCTGATTGTTGCCTACCACAACAACTTTGAGACTACGACAAGAGAGCAGAGCAGACACCATCCAAGACCACCATAGGGCTGGCTGAGTAGATGCTCTACAACTAGAATAAAAGAGGGGTATGTGGGATGATGCTGATGCCGGTGACCCAAAGACCACACTTTAAGAACTACAGCTCAGGCGACACAAAAGAACTATAGCTCAGGCGATACAACAGCGGCCTGGAACGTGCTCGGCGCAGTTCCCCCGGCGGTCTCCGGCTGAGGGGACGGCTCCACTGGCAGCCAAGCACGGACAGACGAGCCCCTATGAGACATGGGGTGGGAGACTCCGCGCTTGCTGACCTCTGAGTCCGTCAAGAATCTCAACGCCCCGGAAGCGGCCAGGTGCGCATGCTCGGCGACCGGCCACCTATGCAGACCCAAGGGCCGACGCAGCGACGCCAGACTGGCCCACCGCCATGCACCGGGTGCACCGGAACTTCGCCGAGCCGCCGCCCGACGAGTTCTGCAGCAGCCATACTGGAGCTCTGGAAGGATGGCCAGGGGAATTGCTGAGGGGGGATTGACCGGCAGGAATTGGGATCGGGAAGACGGGGCCCCGCTGAGACCCGGGTGCGGGCGGGGTTGCGCGCCTCTGGACTCGGGTGTGGTCACACGCCTCTGGGTATAAGTGAGGCCTCACGTCCCTGGGTCTAGGTGAGGCCACATGCCCCTGGGTCCAGGTGAGGCCGGACTCCGGGTCCGGGTGAGGCCAAGTACCCCTGGACCCGGATGACGCTGGACCCCATGCCCGGGCGAGGCCAAGCGCCCCTGGGTCTGGGAGAGCCCACACACCCCTGGGTCCAGGCGAGACCATGTGTCCCTGGATCCGGGTGAGGCCGCGTGCACCTAGGCCCGGGTGAGCCCAAGTGGCCCTGGGTCTGGGAGAGGCCAAGCGTCCCTGGGTCCGGGTGAGACCATGTGTCCCTGGATCCGGGTGAGGCCTCGTGCACCTAGGCCCGGGTGAGGCCACGTGCCCCTGGGTCTGGGAGAGGCCAAGCGTCCCTGGGTCCGGGCGAGACCATGCGTCCCTGGATCCGGATGAGGCCTCGTGCACCTAGGCCCGGGTGAGCCCAAGTGGCCCTGGGTCTGGGAGAGGCCAAGCGTCCCTGGGTCCGGGTGAGACCATGTGTCCCTGGATCCGGGTGATGCCTTGTGTACCTAGGCCCGGGTGAGCCCAAGTGGCCCTGGGTCTGGGAGAGGCCAAGCGTCCCTGGGTCCGGGTGAGACCATGTGTCCCTGGATCCGGATGAGGCCTCGTGCACCTAGGCCCGGGTGAGCCCAAGTGGCCCTGGGTCTGGGAGAGGCCAAGCGTCCCTGGGTCCGGGTGAGACCATGCGTCCCTGGATCCGGATGAGGCCTAGTGCACCTAGGCCCGGGTGAGCCCAAGTGGCCCTGGGTCGGGGAGAGGCCAAGCGTCCCTGGGTCCGGGTGAGACCATGTGTCCCAGGATCTGGGTGAGGCCTCGTGCACCTAGGCCCGGGTGAGCCCAAGTGGCCCTGGGTCTGGGAGAGGCCAAGCGTCCCTGGGTCCGGGTGAGACCATGTGTCCCTGGATCCGGGTGAGGCCTCGTGCACCTAGGCCCGGGTGAGCCCAAGTGGCCCGGGGTCTGGGAGAGGCCAAGCATCCCTGGGTCAGGGTGAGACCATGTGTCCCTGGATCCGGGTGAGGCCTTGTGCACCTAGGCCCGGGTGAGCCCAAGTGGCCCTGGGTCTGGGAGAGGCCAAGCGTCCCTGGGTCCGGGTGAGACCATGTGTCCCTGGATCCGGGTGAGGCCTTGTGCACCTAGGCCCGGGTGAGCCCAAGTGGCCCTGGGTCTGGGAGAGGCCAAGCGTCCCTGGGTCCGGGCGAGACCATGCGTCCCTGGATCCGGATGAGGCCTCGTGCACCTAGGCTCGGGTGAGCCCAAGTGGCCCTGGGTCTGGGAGAGGCCAAGCGTCCCTGGGTCCGGGTGAGACCATGTGTCCCTGGATCCGGGTGATGCCTTGTGCACCTAGGCCCGGGTGAGCCCAAGTGGCCCTGGGTCTGGGAGAGGCCAAGCGTCCCTGGGTCCGGGTGAGACCATGTGTCCCTGGATCCGGATGAGGCCTCGTGCACCTAGGCCCGGGTGAGCCCAAGTGGCCCTGGGTCTGGGAGAGGCCAAGCGTCCCTGGGTCCGGGTGAGACCATGCGTCCCTGGATCCGGATGAGGCCTAGTGCACCTAGGCCCGGGTGAGCCCAAGTGGCCCTGGGTCGGGGAGAGGCCAAGCATCCCTGGGTCCGGGTGAGACCATGTGTCCCAGGATCTGGGTGAGGCCTCGTGCACCTAGGCCCGGGTGAGCCCAAGTGGCCCTGGGTCGGGGAGAGGCCAAGCGTCCCTGGGTCCGGGTGAGACCATGTGTCCCTGGATCCGGGTGAGACCTCGTGCACCTAGGCCCGGGTGAGCCCAAGTGGCCCTGGGTCTGGGAGAGGCCAAGCATCCCTGGGTCCGGGTTAGACCATGTGTCCCTGGATCCGGGTGAGGCCTTGTGCACCTAGACCCGGGTGAGCCCAAGTGGCCCTGGGTCTGGGAGAGGCCAAGCGTCCCTGGGTCCGGGTGAGACCATGTGTCCCTGGATCCGGGTGAGGCCTCGTGCACCTAGGCCCGGGTGAGCCCAAGTGGCCCTGGGTCTGGGAGAGGCCAAGCATCCCTGGGTCCGGGTGAGACCATGTGTCCCAGGATCCGGGTGAGGCCTCGTGCACCTAGGCCCGGGTGAGCCCAAGTGGCCCTGGGGCTGGGAGAGGCCAAGCGTCCCTGGGTCCGGGTGAGACCATGCGTCCCTGGATCCGGATGAGGCCTCGTGCACCTAGGCCCGGGTGAGCCCAAGAGGCCCTGGGTCTGGGAGAGGCCAAGCGTCCCTGGGTCCGGGTGAGACCATGTGTCCCTGGATCCGGGTGAGGCCTCGTGCACCTAGGCCCGGGTGAGCCCAAGTGGCCCTGGGTCTGGGAGAGGCCAAGCGTCCCTGGGTCCGGGTGAGACCATGTGTCCCTGGATCCGGGTGAGGCCTCGTGCACCTAGGCCCGGGTGAGCCCAAGTGGCCCTGGGTCTGGGAGAGGCCAAGCGTCCCTGGGTCCGGGTGAGACCATGTGTCCCTGGATCCGGGTGAGGCCTCGTGCACCTAGGCCCGGGTGAGCCCAAGTGGCCCTGGGTCTGGGAGAGGCCAAGCGTCCCTGGGTCCGGGTGAGACCATGTGTCCCTGGATCCGGGTGAGGCCTCGTGCACCTAGGCCCGGGTGAGCCCAAGTGGCCCTGGGTCTGGGAGAGGCCAAGCATCCCTGGGTCCGGGTGAAACCATGTGTCCCAGGATCCGGGTGAGGCCTCGTGCACCTAGGCCCGGGTGAGCCCAAGTGGCCCTGGGTCTGGGAGAGGCCAAGCGTCCCTGGGTCCGGGTGAGACCATGTGTCCCTGGATCCGGATGAGGCCTCGTGCACCTAGGCCCGGGTGAGCCCAAGAGGCCCTGGGTCTGGGAGAGGCCAAGCGTCCCTGGGTCCGGGTGAGACCATGTGTCCCTGGATCCGGATGAGGCCTCGTGCACCTAGGCCCGGGTGAGCCCAAGTGGCCCTGGGTCTGGGAGTGGCCAAACGTACCTGGGTCTGGGTGTGACCATGTGTCCCTGGATCCGAGTGAGGCCTCGTGAACCTAGGCCCAGGTGAGGCCACGTGCCCCTGGGTCTGGGAGAGGCCAAGCGTCCCTAGGTCCGGGTGAGACCATGCGTCCCTGGATCCGGATGAGGCCTCGTGCACCTAGGCCCGGGTGAGCCCAAGTGGCCCTGGGTCTGGGAGAGGCCAAGCGTCCCTGGGTCCGGGAGAGACCATGTGTCCCTGGATATAGGTGAGGCCTTGTGCAACTAAACCCGGGTGAGGCCACGTGCCCCTGGGTCTGGGAGAGGCCAAGTGTCCTTGGGTACGGGTGAAGCCAGATCCTGGGTCCGGGTGAGGCCGTGCGCCCCTGGATCCATCCGGGTGAGGCTGGGTCCCAGGCCCGGGTGAGACCACGCGCCCCTTGGGTATGGGTGAGGCCACGTGCCCCTTAGTCCAGGTGACGCCGTGCCCCTGGGATCGGCCGAGACCAAACCAGAGGGAGTCAGACCTCCATTACCACCATTTGTCCACCATCCAGAGCTGAGGGGTCAGTGCTGACATGTACACATAAGGAACTACTGGACATCGAAATTGGGTCTCAAAAGAACTGTTGGTCCAGGGGGAAGCTCGCTACAGATTGATTCATTTGCCTGTCAGCATAAATATTATTGCTCGTCTCACATTCAGTTCTTATTAGTATATATCTAGTGACATTTGATCTCGTTCATCTAGAGGAAATGATGAACAACATAGACTGAGGAACAAGAACAGAACCAGAAGCAAGGAGGCATCGATCGGACTATCGGGCCTCAGAGGGAGGATACGGGAGGGTAGGGGGAGGGTGGGGGGAGGGGGAGAGTTCAACCAAAGGACCTGTATGCATGCATATAAGCCTATCCAACGGTTAAGTTCAACAGGGGATTGGGGCATGCGTGGGGAGAGGGGTGGGATGGGAATGGGGGGATGAGGACAAATATGTGACACCTTAATCAATAAAGAAATTAAAAAAAAAAAAAAAAAAAAAATTATTGCCAAAACTTAGAAGCAACAAAGATGTCCTTCAGTAGATAAATGGCTTAATAAATTATGGTAGATCCAGACAATGGAATATTATTCCGCTCTAACAAGAAATGAGCCATTACATCATTTTAAAAAAGGAGGAAATTAAAATGCACATTACTGAGTGAAAGAAACCAATATGAAAAGGCTACATATGATATGATTCCAACTATATGACATTCTGGAAAAGGCAAAAATATGGAGACAGCAAAATGACCAGTGGTTGCCAAGGACTGAAGTAGGGAGGGATGAATAGGCAACACACAGGATTTTTAGGGCAGTGAAAATACTGTTTGATATTATAATGTTACACATTTTCCAAACTCATAAAATGTACACCAAGAGTGAACCCTAATGAAAGCTGTGGACTTCAGGTGATAATGATCCTATATAATAAAAGCCTAATATGCTAAGTGTCTGGTTGTCTAGTCAGCCATTCAACCAATCAAAGAGTAATATGCTAATGATATGCTAAGGCCGCTTAACCACTTGCTATTATGTGCACTGACCACCAGGGGGCAGACAGTCGACCGGTCGACCAGTCGCTATAACGTGCACTGACCACCAGGGGGCAGATGCTCCAACTGGTAGGTTATCTTGCTGCTGGGGTTTGGCCAATCGGGACTGAGCAAGTCAGGCCGGACATGCCCTGGAGCCCTCCTGTGGTCCCTCCCTGGCTGGCCAACCTCCCACATACCTCCCCAGCCCCAATAGTGCATCGGTGGGGTCCCTCAGTCTGGCCTGTGCCCTCTTGCAATCTGGGACCCCTTGGGGGGATGTCAGAGAGCCGGCTTCAGCCCAATCCCGCAGGCCAGGCCAAGGGACCCTATGGGTGCACAAATTCGTGCACCGAGCCTCTAGTATCCTATCTAATAATAGGCAAATATGCAAATTGACCATACCTCCGACACACCCACAAGCCACACCCACCATCCAATCAGAGCGAGTATGCAAATTAACCCAAACCAAGATGGCTACAGCCACAGAGAGCAAGGTTTCCTAGGTAACAGAGGAAGCCAAGCTTTCCACCTGCCCTGGCCAGGCCTAAGCCTCCACTCAAGCTACAAAGTTTCAATTATAGAAGGTACACAAATTCAAACAAATGGCAGCAGAATGGAGCTTGAGAGAGCAGGCCAGGGTTGCCGCTGGCAACAGGGGAAGCAAAACTTTCCGCACACCCTGGCCGGGCCCACCTGCTTAAGGCAACAAAGTTTCAATTATAACCCCAACACAAATGGCTACCGGCCTCGAAGGGAGCCCCAGGCTTGGCTCCGCTCCAGGCTACAAAGTTTCAATTATAGAAGGAAAATAAATTCCAGATACCAGGGCCTCCACTTGCGTTGCCAGGGGGCGTGGCCCGCCTGCAAACCACCACAGGCCCCTCGCTCAGGCCGCCCCACACCCCAAGGGAACCCCCACCTGATCCGGGACGCCCTTCAGGGCAAACCAGCTGGCCCCCACCCCTGTACCATGCCTCTATCCTATCTAATAAAAGAGTAATATGCAGATTGGTCATCACTGCAACACACAATATAGCTGCCCCCATGTGATCAAAGATCCTGCCCCCATGTGGTCACAAGATGGCCACCACAAGATGGCCAACAGGAGAGGGCAGTTGGGAGGCACCCGGCCTGCAAGGGAGGGCAGTTGAGAAGGACCAGGCCTGCAAGGGAGGGCAGTTGGAGGTGATCAACCCTGCAGGAGAGGGCAGTTAGGGGTAACCAGGCCGGCAGAGGAGGGAAGTTGGGGGCAAACAGGCTGGCAGGGGAATGGTTAGGGGGTGATCAGGCTGGCAGGCAGAAGCAGTTAGGGGCAATCAGGCAGGCAGGCAGGCGAGTAGTTGGGAGCCAGCAGTCCTGGATTGTGAGAGGGATGTTCAACTGCCCATTTAGGCCTGACATCCCTCGAGGGGTCCCAGATTGGAGAGGGTACAGGCTGGGCTGAGGGACAACCCCCCTCCATGCACAAATTTCGTGCATCGGGCCTCTAGTATATGTATATAAAAGGCTAAGTTGACTTGCGCATGCACGATACATATAAAGCTCTCACTGGCGCCAATCACACACATGTGTTTCAATCTGTCATTGTCGATCATGAATTTGGTTGACACTTCTATTATAGAGAAAGGGCGAATAGTGATATTAAAATATTTCTTCTAATTAGTTTCCTTTCAATGTGCACGAATTTGTGCACCAAGCCACTAGTAATGCTATAAACTTTCCTCTTAGGACTACTTATGCTGTGTTCTGTAGTTTGAGTTGTCTTCATTTTTATTTGTTTCCAAGTACATTTTTATTACTTCCATGATCTCATTGGTAACCCATTCATTGTTTGATAACATGCTATTTAGCCTCCATCTGTTTGAATATTTTTGAGCTTTTTTATTGTGGTTGATTTCTAGTTTCATGCCATTGTGATCAAGAAGATGCCTGATACTATTTCAATCTTCTTGAATTTGTTAAGACTTATTTAAAGAATGTATATCCTGCTGCTTTGAAATAAAATGTTCTGTAAATTTAAATTAAATCCATCTGATCTAGTGTATCATTTAATTAAGGTTGCTATTTTGTTTTGTTTTGTTTTTACATGGGAGATCTATCCAGTGGTTACAGTGGTTGTTAAAATTCCCAACTTTGACTGTATTGCTGTCAATCTCACCCTTAAAATCCATCAAGATTTTAAAAATATATTTATGTGCTCCTATATTTGGTGCATATATGTTTACAAGGATTATATCTTCTTTTTTATTGATTCCTTTAGTATTATGTTGTGAATGCATTTGTCCCTTGTGGCTTTGGTTTTGAAGTCTATTTTGTCAGATATAAATATTGTTACTGCTGCTTCTTTTAAATTTCCATTTACATTGAATATTTTTTCCTATCCTTTCATTTTTAGCTTGTATGAATCTTTTGTTCTGATGTAGGTCTCATTTTCTTATCCATTCAGCTACCCTATGCTTTTGATTGGAGCATTAATCCATTTACATTTAAGGTTATTATTAGTAAGTATTTCTCTATTGCCATTTTTTCTTTATAGCTACCTTTCTCTCTCTCTCTCTAATTCTTCTTCTTTTTAAAGCAGTCCATTTAACATTTCTTGCAATACTGCTTTGATGATAATGAACTCCTTCAGTTTTTTGTTTTGTTTTTTGTCTGTGAAACTCTCTATTTCTCCTTCAATTTTAAATGATAGCTTTGCTGGATAGAGTAGTCTTGTTTACAGGTACTTGCTTTTCATTACTTTGAATACTTCATACCAATCCCTTCTGGCCTGAAGTGTTTTTCTTGAGAAATTCGCTGACAGCTCTACGGGAACTCTCTTGCTACCTTTAAGATTCTCTCTTTATCTTTAACCTTTGCCATTTTAATTATGATGTGTCTTGATATGGGCCTGTTTGGGTTCATCTTGATTGGGACTCTCTGTGCTTCTTGAACTTGTGTGTGACATTTTCTATCACCAGGTTAGGAAGTTCTCTATCATGATATCTTCAAACATTTTCTCTATGTCTTGCTCATTTTCTTCTCCTTCCATCACCTCTGTAATGCAAATGTTGTTAGGTTTCATGCTGTCCCAAAGGTCCCTTAAACTATCCTCATTCTTTCTAATTTTTTTCTGCTGATTGGATGTTTTTTTCTACCTTGTCTTCCAAATTGCTGATTCAATTTTCTGCTTCATCCAACCTCTTTATTCCTTCCATTGTATTCTCTTTTTTTAAATAAATAATTATTCATAGATATAATTAACAGAAATATCTTTCTCTAATGTTAAATACATAATTGTTTGGAGGGGATGGGGAACAACTTGAAATGAATCAGAAAACACCTTCACATTACTCATTCTTTTCATATACTTCATATTTGTACTTAATGCCTTTTTCTTCCTAGACATCAGAAAGAACACCTGGGTACTCTGGGAGTTTATATTTCTCCAAATCAATTTCTGGAAAGAATGTGTCCTGCATGATCCTTGTCACAAACAATCTATGATGGCCAAGCTTGTTCATGGCTTCTTTATAAACAAAATTGCCTCCCATTATCCAAACCATGTCCACTTTATTAATTAATTCTGGTTCCTCAATAAGTTTTAAGGCATCATCCAGACTTTTGGCAAGAAAATGAGCTCCGTTTGGAGGTTCCTTGAGTTCTCTACTGAGAACTAAATTAATCCTGTCATTTAAAGGCCAATACTTCTCGGGAATGGAGAACCAGGTCTCCCTACCCAAATTCTGTTTACCTTCTGCTAAAGAGGTTGTGATCATTCTTTGGAAATACTTGAATTCATTTCTGAGTGAGGGTCAAGGCAGGTCTCCATTCTTGCTGATGCCCATGTTCTGGGACACAGCAATGATGCAGTTTAGGGGACGAACCATGACAGTGGCACTAAAAACCTCAGAGCTTGCTACCCCTTCCATTGTATTCTTGATGTCAGATATGGTATTGTTCATTTCCGACTGGTTCTTTTTTATGGTTTCTATGTACTTTAGTTCTCACTAAGTTCCTTGAGTATTTTATCACCATTACTTTGAATTCTATATCTTACAAATTTCTTGTTTCCATTTCATTTAGCTCTTTTTCTGGAGATTCCTCCTATTCTTTATTTTAGGTCTTTTTCTTTGTTCCCCATTTTGGCTGCCTCTTTGTTTTTGTTTGTATACATTAGATAGAACTGCTATGACTTCCAATCTTTGTGGGTGGTCTTATGTAGTAAATGTCCTGTGGGAATCAGTGGAGCAGCCTCCTTGATATTCTGAGCTGGGTCCTAGGAATATCCCTTGTGTGGGTTATGTGGGCCCTCCTGTTGTAATTAGGTCTTGATTGCTGTTGGCCCATTCTTGGTTGGTATTTACCCTCAAGCTGGCTGTGACGCTCAACTCCAACCATGGTGTTCAAGCTGCTGTGCAGGTGCAGTCTTTAGGTGTCTCGTTGAGCTCAGTGGCACAATCTCTCTGATCACCTGAGCTCTATTTCCCAGGAATGCTTCTTGTGGATTATATGCACTCCATGTTGTAGTTGAGGCTGAATGCTGTTGGCCCCTTTGTGGGTGGAGTTAATTCTTCAGGCTGGATGATTATAAGAGTAAACTTCAATCTCCACGTATGAGATGCTGTTCAGGGGCTACCCTCTGCGGCTGGGTTGTTCTCAGCAGGGTCTGGTGCTTGCTGGAATCCCCCTTTGGTTGTGTCACTTATGTGCCTAGTTGTGTCAAGCTCTGGTGTCGTCTAAAGCCCACCACTGGTTGCGTTTGTCCTAGGTCCACTTGGGTAGGGTCAGGTACAGATCACTGTCAGGCACTGTATGTAACCAGTCTTGGGCTACCTGTCTGTAGCTACCATGCTGTTCACTGTTTGTGTCTGCATGTACTGGACCTGAATATGTGTGGGAGGGGCCAGTCTGTGTAAAAGGGTCAGCTTCTTCCAGCTTAGAGCTGGGAGCAGATCTGCAAAAGGACCAAGGCTCCCTGAGCTCTGCCTCCACCTGTCAGCAACTCCACCTCCCCCTGAGGTTGGTTACCTGGTCTTCCTCCAGAGCCTTCCAAAGAGACTATAGGATGAGCCCAGGCTAGCCCAGATGGGGCTAGTGGGTCCCCTACTTGGAGGTCAGCAGTCAGGCACTGAATGAGGGGAAAGTAGCCCTCAGTTTAAAGCAAAACCCTTCAGTCTCTGCCAGAGTCTCCAGCTCTAGTTCCGCCTAGAAAGGCTCACTGCAGGTTCAGGTAAGGTAAAGCCATCTATCCCTTTTGCAGAAGCAAACTCAGCCACTCTGAGTTCAGGGGGATAGATCAAAAGTGTTTCCCATTGAGGATGATGCTGGCCCAACTGGCAGAAGAAGGCTAAGCACTTTGTCCTGGTCCCAGGCAATAGCTGGTGAAGGTCTCAGACTTTGAATGTCCTCATTCTGAGCCACTCTCCCTTCCCCCATGGAACTGCACCCTGCAGGGGTATCCAGGGCTGATCCAAACAGTTTCCCATTGGAGGTGATACCCGCAATTTGTAGGAGGGGAGCAGGCACTTCTCCTTCCAGGGGTAGTGCAGGCTTACCTCATAGGGAAGCCTGGATTTGCCTCCCTGCAATGCAGCCACATAGTCCAGTACTCGCCCCTCTGAATCCAAGACAGAAGCCTCCCTGGGAGACAGAGTCCAGAAATCCCAGCTCTGTGCGGCTCCCTACTCCCCACCCCAACCCCTGCACCACCAAACCAAGTAGGATGGGCCCAAGGTCAGCCCTGCCTGGCACTCTGATCTCTCTGCATGGCTGGTCTCAGCAGGGTGGGGCTGAAAGTCCCAGCTCTGCTCAGGCTCTGAGCCAAGCAGGATGGAACAAAAAGTCCGGCTCCCCTATGCTGCCAAACCCAGCAGGACAGGGCAGGCCAAGTGGCACAGCAGGTTGTGGGCAGGGTGTGGATGTGTGCTCCAGGTGGGGGAGACTGTTCCTCTTTCCAAGCCATACAGTTTAGTCATGGTCTGGGTCTCCACCAAAAGCCTCCCTTCAAAACAGCCCTGGATGGTGTGTCTAAATGGTTAGAGAGTTGGTCCATGTACCGAAGGGCCATGGGTTCAATTCCTGGTCAAGGCATGTACCTGGGTTGCAGGTTTGATCCCTGGACCCAGTCGGGGTGCCTGGAGGAGGCAATTGATGTGTTTCTCTCACATCATTGTTTCTCTCTCTCTGCCTTTTCCCCCTCTCTCTTTCTTCCTCTCCCTTCCTTCCTTCCACTATAATAAAAAAAAAAAAAAAAAATCAGTGGAAAATATATCCCTGGGTGAGAACAAGAAAAACAACAAAAGCTCCCTAGAAAATAAAGGGTCCCTTATAGTCATGGCTGGTTATAGCCAGCAGTCATGGCAGCGTGGCCTCCCCAGTAGTCAGAGTACACAGTGAACTTTCCAGGCTGGTGCTATAACTTTAGGAGTGCTCTTTCCCTGGGAGGGTGCAGTACAAGCCTCCCCAGTGAACCAAATTCCCACTGACCCACCACCAGATGCCACACAGTCTCCTCTTCTCATTTCTAGTTGCTCTGAGTTGAGGGTCCTTATGTGGGGTTGAGACCCTGTGCACCTAGGGGGAAGGAGTTCTGCAGCCATGGTATACCTCCGGCTTCTCCGCCACACTCCACCTATGTGAGGGGGCTCTCCCTTTCCACCCTCTATACTTCTTACCAGTCTCTATGTGGCTTCTGTACTCCTTGGGTTTTCAGGTTGGTTGCTCTTAATTACCTGTAAACCTGGTTTAGTGCTGGGAGCAAGTGGGTGCCACTTCCAGTTACTCTGTAGCCATCTTGGAATCCTACATTATTCTTATAACCCTGTAAAATATGTATTTTAATAGTAGGCTTGTTTCCCCCATCCCCCCAATCTTCCATTCTTAATAGTAAACTTTTGTTTTGGAAGTGGTAGTTCCACACTCTATAATTTTCCATTTAGATAAGTAACATTTATTTAGCCTTAATGGTATACTAGGCATTTTATCTAAGATTTTTTAAATTTAAGACTCAAAAAGGGTCTTATGATCCCGGCTTTATACAAGAGAAAATAAGGCATGGTTATGAAAATTCTAGGCTCTTACTTGACCTGGCTGACTCCCTGGTCATGGTCTCAATGGTCAGCCACGCTCACATGGAATAAGGTATACCACATGGGATTTTTCTGGATGTCTCATTCCCCATTCACATTACCATTGGCAACCAGCCCACAGCTGATTCCACCTTCAGTCCTGCCTGTGCTTCCATATAACAGGAATATGGTAAACCAGAGATTTCCCAAATTTTCAATCTGTGGATTCCTTTTATGATGTAAAATATACATCATTTTAAATGCCCCCATTTTTGGTAGAAGCAAACCTGACCAGGATGACCAGCATCATTAGAGTTGCTTTGTTGAAACACTGATGAAGTGATCATGTGAAAATCATTAAATTTTACCCAAAAGAAATTAGGACATAGTTTTAATACAGGACTACTAGTAAAGCACAGATCATCATTAGAGCAGCTCTATAGAGGCCCTCAGATTACACCTTGACATTACTGGTTTGATAAGAAATAGGCCAGAATGAAAGATGAGTTCAGATAGCCTTACCGTGGTCCCCCTTGCCTCTGTAGTCCATCTATCACAGGACAGAAGGTCATGTGTCCTTCCTGTGCGATGCTGGTGGAGCTGCAGCATGCACACCATGATTATGGGATTTGTGAGGACAGGTCTCCAGTCCTGAAGCCACCTCTATTCCACCCCTGAGGCTGTTCCAGGCCTGAAGCCACACAGGCTCTTTCTGGTTTAAATGAATAAGTGTTCATTTTACTATATATTAGACAACCACCATGAACTAATACCATCTCTTCAGGGGTGTCTAGCGTAAGGCACCCATCACTGGTACACGGCCCTAGAGTGACCTGAACAGAAAGAGGCTCAACAGACGGAGCTGGAGAAAGTATCATGATCCCCTTTCTTCTTTTGTAAATCACTGAAAAACAACAAGGAGAATAAGAAATAGAAACACAACTAGGAATGAACTGTCACCTGACCCACAGGTATAAGGAGGGACTCACCAAAGCAGGGAAGGACCAGAAGAGGCATGAAGCTTCAAAGGAATAGCAGATGGGCACAGGGTTCTGACAACACTGGTGCCGCTCAGCTCTCCAGGCTCCCTGAGAGGCACAGCTGTCAGGCCCTGTTGGAGACCACACGGTCAGGTGTTGAGCCAGTGTGGGACTTTCCTTGGACTTGGCTTAGCCTGAGATCTTGTGAAGCCCAGGAGGCAACACTGAAAGGTAAACATGCAGACAAGGCCTCATTCCAGGGAGCAGTAGGGAAAAGGTTTCAGGAACTCACAGACCCTGGTCAAAGGATTCCTGCTTGCCTGTAGTATGGTCCTAATCCCTCCATCACACAAGCCTCCTGGAAGAGCTGGCCCAGCCGGCGTGGCTCAATGGTTGAATGTTGACCTATGAATCAGGAGGTCACGGTTTGATTTCCAGTCAGGGCATATGCCCAGGCAGGCTCAATCCCCAGTAGGGGGCGTGCAGGAGGCAGCCGATCAGTGATTCTGTCTCATCATTGACGTTTCTATCCTCTCTGAAATCAATTACATATATATACACGAAGAATACCTGCAAAAGAACCCACCCAGAAGTGAGACCTAGAGAGTCTGGTCCCTACTCCTCTGATATTGGCCATGGCTCACCATTCAGGCCACAGGGATCTCTCCCAGCTGCAGTCAAGGTCCTAACTCTAGCTTTGTTCTGGACCTCTCAGAAGGTGAAATGACCACCACTTCATTCTGGCTCTCTCTGGAAGCAAAGCTGACCCTGGGAGCTTTATCTTCACCAGAGTCAAGTAAACACACAGTCAGAAATCAAAGAAGGTGACATCAACAAGGCAGGACTATGAATGCGCAAGAGGGATGTGGACCATGAGCTCGAAATGAACTGCCGGGGTGTCCACTGCCAGAAAGTAAGAAGGTCTTTGCTAAACTGCTGCCATATCCAGAAGTTGTTTCCTTCCCGGGTGGGTGCTAACTGAAAATACACTGCCTATCAGAAGAGGACACACATTTTTGGAGAAGAAAAAAAAAAGCCCACAACGGGTGTTAAACGCAGGACCTCTAAGAGCAGAAGCCAGCCACTCTGTGCCAGGTGGCCAGATCACATGCAACTCCAGCTCACAAGTTCAGGCCTTTCTGGGCTAACAGTAAAGAAATGCAGTGAGACCTGGGCCTGAGAACTCCTCCCACATTCCTGACAAGTGGAGGGTAGGAAAGGGGAACTAAGATGGGAGGAGGTCTCTAAGGCCACAGACTGAAAGGGAATCTGGCTCATCCTAGTGTTTGTCTGGGAGGCACATTTAAAGCTACTTCATAGTTTATATGCTTGGGTAGTAAATTTATCTCTTTCCTTCTTTTTTGGAAAGTGTGGGCGGGGTGGTGCGGGGAATGGTAAGAGAAAGGAGGCCAATAACAAATCTGACAAGCCTTGAATTACATGTCTTCTCTGAATTGGAAGAAAATATTTGGCCATTGGACTAAAACATAAAAACCCTTAGAATAACAATAAATAAAACACAGTGGACAAGTCCCCCAGGGGAGGTCTATGCACTTGATCCAGAACTGCAAATGTAAACTTGAAATTTCTTTGAAGTCTTATACTTGGTCTTTGAAATTCATCCAATTTTTCATTCTTCCCATTGTTTATTTTAATATGAAAATGATACTTTCTCCTCTGAATCTTCAAATAAAACCCAGTGCTCTAAGAAGGTGTATCAGGGGAACACATAGCCCAATTTCATACGATCAGGGATTTGAATAATCAGGTATCCAAAAGCTACATGCATTTAGAGCAACTGCTGGTTGACGATCTGGCTGCCATGGGTGACACAGAGACAGCAAGCACAAATCCCAAGCTCTGGGAGACAGGGGGACTGCAGAGGACCCCTCTCCAGAAGACTATGGTCAGAGACACTGCCAGGCACCTTTCAAAACCCACACTAGGGAAAAGCATTATATCTGGAAACTCACACACCCAGGTCTCATGGTTGGCTAATATCCTTGGTGTCCTTGTTATAGTCTGCATTAGCTCAGCTGCGTTAGGCTATCATAACAAAATAGATACAAACATGCAATGGTTTAACACAATAAAAATGTAACCTCTATGGAGGTTCAGGTAGGCAGCTCCACATAGTCAAACAAGAGTCCAAGCTGATGGTGGCTCCACCATCTTGAATATGTAGCCTCCAAGGTTGCCTGGGCCCTGTCACCCCAATCACCCAGAAGAGGAAAAGAGCGTGTCAGTGAGTAAGTGGGAAGTTTTTATAGTCCAGGCCTGGAAGTGACTCACACATATTTCTTACTCACATTCCATGCATTCACTCAGTCATATGATCATACTGAAATGCAAGAAAGTCTGGGAAAGCCAGTCTAGCTGTCTGTTCAGGAAGAAAAGGCAAACACAGATGTTATAGAATAGCACATTTTGCCACATTACCTGAGGCCAGGAAAGCCCACAAAGCTATGTGCATTAATTTCTGATTGATCAAATAATGACATCATTGCTACATGGGGCACCAGCACATTCCTGGGCAATTCTAGGCCCTCTTCAATATTCTGGTTATGTTGAAGAGATTCTGCCCCAAACTAATAAGCTATTGGAAAGTTTACTGGTTCTTTTTCTGAACATCAATTTTTTCCAAAACTTTTATCTGATTCAGTTAATTCCAAGCACTCTGTAATGCAATTAATAAAAATACTTGTCACTCTAAGATCAAATTTTTCTCCCTAAAACTATCTCTTCTAAAACTGCATTCAATTTTAACTTTTAAAAAATTAATTAGTAACAAGCATTTATCAGGAGCACAGGAAGTACCAATGAGACATTCAAAATAGCAATTATGGGGGGATGAGGACAAATATGTGACACCTTAATCAATAAAGAAATTTTTAAAAAAATTGCAAATAATCCAATGGTCCTTTGCATATGATCTTTTCTTATATTAAGTTTGCCTTTCTGACTTCATTGGCTGGCCCAGCACAAATGTCGTTTGCAGTTTTGTAAATTGGAATTATCATTACTTGCAAAATGTCACTGGCATGACATCTATGACAGATCTTCTTGTGAAGTGAAACACATTATATTCGGATTCAGAGGCAGAACTACCATAAACTGTTTTTCTAGCAGCTTCTGACTAAAAAGTGAGTATCCCGTATCTGCATCTCTCACCAGTGTCCTCCACCAGGCAGGTTATGTAAGCTCCCCTGTCCAAGGCTGATGACACCGTGGATTTGTAGTTTCTTCAAAGGACTTTTGTTTCCAGAATGATAGCTACATTTCCAAGCTCAGATGAGTCTGCCATTGCTTTTTTCCTTCCTCTTAGTGACTTAGTGACACCACTTAGCTGCACCTTTTGACCTTCACTCAAGGCCACCATGTTGCACAACTCCAGAACACATAGCCATGCTCTCTTGCGACTTAAAAGCTTTCCCTTCATCCTAATGATTCAGGAATACTGCATCTGAATTCAGGTGGGTCTTCATACTCCAGTTACATCATACAGAAAAAATTATAGCAGCTGCAACTGAACAAAAAGCGGGGGATGAGTTCCATTTTTATTAGAATTGTCTAGAAACTAAACCATTACAAATATTTGGTAATGCAAATAGGACAAATATGATTTTAAATGCTGCTTGGTGGAAGTAAAGGAAATCACATAAGTCAGAAATAAAGAGTAAGCCCTGACCGGTTTGGCTCAGTGGATAGAGAGTCAGCCTGCGGACTGAAGGGTCCCAGGTTCGATTCCAGTCAAGGGCAAGTACCTTGGCTGCGGGCACATCCCCAGTAGGGGGTGTGCAAGAGGCAGCTGATCGATGTTTCTCTCTCATCGATGTTTCTAACTCTCTATCCCTCTCCCTTCCTCTCTGAAATCAATAAAAGTAAATATTGAAAAAAATTAGACTACAGAATTATCCACATAAAATCACAGAGGCATGACAAGAAAGCTTGTGTGTCACTTACTGCACTGGGAGTCAGAAAAAAAAATCCTTCCTGGGAATTTATAACTGTACTTCATGCACATTTTGGGTTCAATTTCACACTAACATCATGGTTCAAGAAAGCCCAACTTAAAAAAAGAATATAGAAATTGTTCCAGCCAACAAAAGTCACCGGGGCACTGAACTAGTGCTGCACAATATTTTCATAGAGGATGAGCTCACAATCAAAATTCTTAAAATGCCTAAAGAAATAATGTGTTATGATTAAGAGCCATAATAGTATTTGAGTTCTAATAGTAGTATTAGAACCCAAGAATTTCAGATAATTGGATAACTTTATAGATTAAAAAATAAGAATATTTGACTGATGTATACCAAAAAGAAAATCAAATCATAAGAAAAAGTAAAACATATCAAAAATGAAAAATAACTAAGTAGGAATTTTAGAAATAAAAATCAAGTAATTGAAATTAAAAACTCATTGGATAGGTTTCAACTGATTAGACAATGCTGATAAGATAATCAGTGAACTAGAAAGCAAATATGAGGAAACTAGAGGCCTGGTGCATGAATTCGTGCACCAGTGGGGTCCCTCAGCCTGGCCTGTGGGATCAGGCCGAAAGTGGCTCTCCGACATCCCCCAAGTGGTCCTGGATTGCGAGAGTGTGCAGGCCAGGCCAAGGGACCCCACCAGTGCATGATTGGGGCCGGGGAGGGATTGCAGGAGGGCTCCAGGGCATGTCCAGCCTGTCTCACTCAGTCCCCATTGGCCAGACCCCAGCAGTAAGCTAACCTACTAGTCAGAGTGTCTGCCCCCTGGTGGTCAGTGCATGTCATAGCAAACAGTTGAGTGGCCTTAGCATATCATTAACATATTATGCTTTGATTGGTTGAATGGCTGACCAGTCAACCAGATACTTAGCATATTAGGCTTTTATTATATGGGACTAGTGGCCCAGTGCACGAAATTCATGCATGGGGGTGGGGGTTCCCCTCAGCCTGGCCTACACCCTCTCCAGTCTGGGACCTCTTGGGGGATTTCTGACTGCTGGTTTAGGCCCAATCCCCATTGGCTCCTAACTGCTCACCTGCCTGCCTGCCTGATCACCCCTAACCACTCTGCCTGCCAGCCTGCTCACCCCCTAACTGCCCCCTCACCAGCCTTCTCACCCCCAACAGCCCCCCCTGCTGGCCTGCTTGCCCCCAACTGGCCCCCCCACCAGCCTGCTCACCCTCAACTGCCCCCCCTACTGGCCTGGTCACCCCCAACTGCACCCCCCCACACACCAGCCTGGTCGCCCCCAACTGGCCCCCCCCACCAGCCTGGTTGCCCCTCACAGCCCCACCCACTGGTCTGGTTGCCCCATGCAGCCTGCTATCCAGTTGTTTGGTTGTCCCTCACTAACCCCCCTGCCGGCCTGGTCACCCCATGCAGCCTGCTTGTTCAGTCGTTTGGTCATCCTTCACTAACTGCCCCCCCCCCAGCCTGGTCGTAGGCAGCCATCTTGTGAGGGTGTGATGGTCAATTTGCATATTGCCTCTTTATTATATAGGATTATAAAATATGCACTATATAGATGAAGAGATAGAAAATACCAAAGAGAAGTTAAGAGATATTGAAATTGAATGAAAACTTCCAAACATACCTAGTAGAAGTTGCAGAAAGAAATAATCAAGAGACTAAGGAGAATGAGTATTCATTAAAAAAATGACTGAATATTTTCAGAATTTATAAAAAGCATGAATCTGTGGATTCAGGGAGCACAACACACTCTAAGCTAAATAAATAAGACAAGTCTGCATCTGAACACATCATGGTAAAATTGCAAATCAGAAGGCAAAGAGGAAAACTTAAAAGCACCAGTGAGCCCTGGCCACTGTGGCTCAGTTGGTTGGAGTGTCATCCTGTACACTAAAAGGTGGTGGGTTCAATTCCCAGTCAGGGCACCAACTCAGGTTTCAGATTCAATCTCTGATTGTAGTGCATTTGATTTCTCTCTCTCTCTTTCTCTCTCTCCCTTTCTCTCTGAAAATCATTTTTTTAAAAAAGTAACCATTGAGAACATCCTTTAAACTGATATACTATAATAGCAATAATAAAAAACAACAAAAACAACAGGAAATAGCTTCAAAGTGCTGAAAGAATATAACTCTTAATTTCTATTTTTATATACACTAAAACTATTGTTCAAGTGAGTAAAAATTAAAGATATTTTCAGAAAAACCAAGACTGAGAGCAGTTAGCCCATTAACTCTCAGTAAAGGAATTACTAAAGGATTTTCTTCAGGAAGAAGCAATCAAATTCAGAAGAAACAAACATGATATAAGAAGCAATGACATTGGTAAGCATTCAGGTAAATCTAGACAAGAATCATCTGCATGAATCCCCATTAAAATACCAATGGTATATTTCAAAGATCTAGAACAAACTCTCCAAAAATTCATCTGAAATTGAAAAAAAAGACCCCAAATAGCAACAGCAATCCTGACAAAGAAGAACAAAGTTGGAGGGAGCACAATACCAGATATCAAGCTATAATACCAAGCCACGGTTCTCAAAAATGCCTGGTACTAGCACAAGAACAGACATATAGACCAATGGAACAGAACACAGAACCCAGAAAATGACCCAAGCCATTAGGTTCAATTAATATTTGACAAAGGAGGCAAGAGCATACAATGGAGTCAAAACAGTCTCTTTGATAAATGGTGCTGGGAAATTTGGTCATATACGTGCAAAAAAATGAAACTAGATCACCAAGTTACACCATACATAAAAACAAACTCAAAATGGATAAAGGACTTAAATGTAAGACGGGAAACCATAAAAATCCTACAAGACTCCATAGGCAGCAAAATAGCAGACATATGTCATAGCAATATCTTTACAGACACAGCTTATAGGGCAATGGAGACTAGGGAGAAAATAAACAAATGGGACTACATCAAAATAAAAAGCTTCTGCACAGCAAAAGAAACCATCAACAAAACAACAAGAAATCCCACTGCATGGGAGAACATATTTGCCAATGATATTTCTGATAAGGGTTTAATCTCCAAAATTTACGGAGAACTCATACAACACAACAAAAGGAAGATAAGCAGTCCAATCAAAAAATGGGCAGAGGATCTAAATAGACATTTTTCGAAAGAGGACATACAGAAGGCCCAGAGACATATGAAAACATGTTCAAAGTCACTAATTATCCGAGAGATGCAAATCAAAACAACAATGAGATACTATCTCACATCTGTCAGAATGGCTATCATCAACAAATCAACAAACAACAAGTGCTGGTGAGGATGTGGAGAAAAAGGAACCCTCCTGCACTGCTGGTGGGAATGCAGACTGGTGCAGACACTGTTGAAAACAGTATGGAGTTTCCTCAAAAATTTAAAAATGGAACTACTATTTGACCCAGTGATCCCACTTCTAGGACTATATCCCAAGAAACCAGAAACACCAATCAAAAAGGATATATGCACCCCTATGTTCATAGTAGCACAATTTTACAATAGCTAAGATTTGGAAACAGCCTAAGTGCCCATTAGCAGATGAGTTGATTAAAAAACTGTGGTACATCTACACAATGGAATACTATGCCGCTATAAAAAAAGAAGGAACTTTTACCATTTGCAACAGCATGGATGGAACTAGAGAGCATAATAATTAACATAATTTGATGAAGAAGAATAGATCCAGAGACAAATGGTAGGGGAGGGGGGTTTAGAGAGCAACCAAAGGACTTGTATGCATGCATATTAGCATAACCAATGGACACAAACATTGGGGAGGTGGGGGCTTGCCCGGGTTGGGAATGGCTTGGGGGGGAGGGGAGAGGGGGTTGTCAATTGGGGGAAAAGGAGACATATGTAAAACTTTAGACAATAAAAAAAATATTTAAAAAATTATGGAGAAAAAAATCATCTGCATGAAAAACAATTATATATTTTAGAAAAGAGGTATTAAAAAGTGAAATACAAGACTAGATAATAACAATATGTTTGATTGAGGAGAGTTAGGAGGGATAGAAAGTAAAGCACCCCAAGTGCTGTACGCTGTGCAAGAGGAATCACTTAATTTCAATTACCCTATTTTTATTTATAAAATTCCTACTTGATTTTTTATTTTTGTCTGGTTTCATTTTTGATATGTTTTATCTTTTTCTCAGAAAGAATGACTAAGCACAGACTTCAATAATTCAGGTACAAATTAAAAACTAAAAGTTAACCACTAAAAGAGTGAAAATAGAATATATAACTTGCCAAGCAGCAGCAGCAAAGTAAGAAAAGAGAATTAAAAAAACTCAATCAATTTAGCAGAAAGCAGAAAGGGAGAAAATAAGAAAAAAAATTATGTAATATATAATATATATATATCCTATCTAATAAAAGAGTAATATGCAAATTGACCATCACTCCAACACAAGATGGCTGCCCCCGTGTGGACACAGATGGCCACCACAAGATGGCCAGCAGGGGAGGGCAGTTGGGAGGGACCAGGCCTGCAAGGGAGGGCAGTTGTGGGCGATCAGGCCAACAGGGGAGGGCAGTTAGGAGTGACCAGGCCGGCAGAGGAGGGAAGTTGGGGGCGACTGGGCCTGCAGGGAAGGGCAGTTGGGGGGGATCCAGGCCTGCAGGGGAGAGCAGTTGGGGGGGGGGGGGCACCAGGTCTGCAGTGGAGGGCAGTTAGGGGCAATCAGGCTGGCAGGGGAGTGGTTAGGGGGTGATCAGGCTGGCAGGCAGAAGCAGTTAGGGGCAATCAGGAAGGTAGGCAGGCGACCAGCTTGATCACCATAACTGCCGTCCCATCCTGGCCTAATCACCCATAACTGCCGTCCCATCCTGGCCTGATCACCCACAACTGCCCTTCCCTCTTGGCCTCTAACCACCTCTACCTCAGCCCTGCCACCATGGCTTTGTCCAGAAGAACATCTGGAAGGTCTCCAGGAGTCAGCAGTCCTGATTGTGAGAGGAATGTCCAACTGCCCGTTTAGGCTCAATTCCGTGGGATTGGGCCTAAACGGGCAGTCGGACATCCCTCAAGGGGTCCCAGATTGGAGAGGGTGCAGGCTGGGCTGAGGGACACACACCCCCTGTGCACGAATTTCGTGCACTGGGCCTCTAGTGTATTATAAACAGAAACACAAAGTAATATGATAGAAATAAAGTTTTTAAATTATAACATATACTAGTGGCCCAGTGCACAAAATTCGTGCATGAAGGGGGGGCTGTCCCTCAGCCTGGCCTTCTCCCTCTCCAATCTGGGACCCCTCAAAGGATGTCCTACTGCCAGTTTACAGGGATCGGGCCTAAACTGGCAGTAGGACATCCCTCTTGCAATCCAGGACTGCTGGCTCCTAACCGCTCACCTGCCTGCTGGCCTGCTTGCCTCCAACTGTCCCCCGCCACTGGCAGATTCGCCCCCAACTGCCCACCCTGCCAGCCTGCTCACCCCAAATGCCCCCCCTGCTGGCCTGCTCACCCCTCTTCCCTCCCCACTGGCCTACTTGCACCTAACTGTCCCCCTGCTGGCCTGCTCACTCCAAACTACCCCTCCCCCCAATGTCCTGATAACCACCAACTGACCCCCACTGATGGCCTGCTCACCACCAACTGGCCCCCCTGCTAGTCTGCTCACCCCCAACTGCCCCCCCTCCGCCAGCCTGATCACCCCCAATGCCCCCCCACCATCAGCTTGATCACCCATAACTGCCGTCCCATCCTGGCCTGATCACCCACAACTGCCCTTCCCTCTTGGCCTCTAACCACCTCTACCTTAGCCCCGCCACCATGGCTTTGTCCAGAAGAACATCTGGAAGGTCTCCTGGAAGGTCTCCCGGTCTAATTAGCATATTACCCTTTTATTAGTATAGATTGAGGCCTGGTGCATGGGAGGGGCCGGCTGGTTTGCCCTGAAGGGTGTCTCAGATCAGGGTGGGGGTTCCCTTGGGGCATGGGGCGGCCTTGGTGAGGGGCCTGTGGTGGTTTGCAGGCCGGCCACACACCCATGGGGTGAGGGTCCCCGCTGCAGGGGCGTGGCCAGCCTAGGTGAGGGTCTGAGGGCTATTTTAAAGCTGGCCATGCCCCCCAGCGGGAACCCTCACCCCATAGGGGCATGGCCAGCCTGGGTGAGGGGCTGAAGGCCGTTTTCAGGGTGGCCACATCCCCTTCAGGGTGGGCGTCCCCGTTGGGGTGCCTGGCCAGTCCGGGTAAGGGGCTGAGGGCCATTTTCAGGCTGGCCACGCCCCCTGGCGACCCAGGCTCCCAGCCCCTCTTTTTTTTTTTTTTTTTCCTAGCCATCCTTTCAGCAGCATCCAGGGCGGACAAGAAGCTTGGCTTCCTCCGTTGCCGGGGGCAACCCAAGCCTCCTTAATTTGCATACTCGCTCCTGATTGGTTGGTGGGCATAGCAGAGGGACAGTCAATTTGCATGTTTCTCTTTTATTAGTGTAGATGGGATATATAAAATATGTATTAAAATATAAGTATAATATAAATGGATTAAACTTTTGTTAGATTTAATTCAATTCATAGAAATGGATGCAACCAACAAAAGATTTAATACAATTAACTATAAACATATAGAAAGAATTCTCAGCCTCATAGTAATTAAAGAAACAATGAATTCGCATATGGATCTTAAAATGACAATTCTTAGTGTGAAAGGAGTGGGTAAAAAATGTTAACAGTAAGTGAATTGGAGCAACTTTTCTGATGTTTACAATATGTATCAAAAACTTTAACAAATGTATACATAGCAATTACACTTTGAGGAAATAATCAGATCATGTGTACAAAAATTTATCTACCGAATGTTCTAATGAATTATTTATATCAAAAACCTGACCTCTAACTATCCAACAATTAAGAGAGTTGTTAAATTTTTATTGCTGCTACTACAGCTGCTAATAACAATAATAGTAATTAAGTATTTGTTAAGAGTTTATTACCTGTCAGGCATTGTTCTAAATCAGTGGTTCTCAACCTTTCTAATTCTGCAACCCTTTAATACAGTTCCTCATGTTGTGGTAACCCCCAACCATAAAATTATTTTCGTTGCTACTTCATAACTGTAATTTTGCTACTGTTAATGAATCGTAATGTAAATATCTGTGTTTTCCAATGGTCTTAGGTGACCTGTTTGCGACCCACAGGTTGAGAACCGCTAGCAGGGTTGTCTAAGACCATCAGAAAACACAGATATTTACATTACGATTCATAACAGTAGCAAAATTACAGTTATGAAGTAGCAACGAAAATAATTTTATGGGTTGGGGTCACCACAACATGAGGAACTGTATTAAAGTGTCGCGGCATTAGAGAGGTTGAGAACCACTGTTCTAAATGCTTTACAGATTAACACATTTTAATCTCCATTATAACTATAAGATAGATACTAGACTCATTCTCATTTTATAGATAAGAAAGCTAAGGCACACCGAATTTAGTAATTTGCCTAGTCACTGAGCACAAATTACTAAATTGATCAAATGGAATAGCCCCTCACCCCCTTTTTTCTTTCCTCTCTTTAGGAAGGTACTGTCTCTAGTGATTTGTGTCTTCCCACTTCAAAATGCTTTTTTGGGATACTCATCACAGTTGAGAGTCAAAGGCCATGGGCACAGACAGACAGTGCTGAGAATTTGGTAATAACCAAAATGGCATGTATATAAGTAATGTCCTTGAGTTCCTTTCCTCAGCCTGAACCAGGCTGCTTTATATCTGTCACCTCTGTTTAATCTTTTATCATTCCAGGGCTTAACCTTTTGCAGAAGACAGAAGGACATTGGAAAAATGTTAAGATTTCGAAGTGTGTGTGATCGCCAGTCCAACCAGTGAACACTGACTGGGACAGATTTTCCATAAGCGGCCAAAGCAGTGTTTCCCATCTCATGTACTCTTCCAGGACCTTACCATTCCCTCATGAAGAGGTAGAACTAATTCCCCCTTCCCATAACCTGGGTGGGGTCACCAGAATCACCATGGTACGTGTTTTTGTTAGATTACTCAGCCAAAAAAAAACACAAAAAAACATGCTCTAGGAATACTGTGTTTTCATAACACTAAATACATGAAATAATATGTATTGTAAATCCTAATATTGCAAACACACACTATGTATGTTAACATAAAAATCATATTTATATGTAGGCAAGAACAAGCATGGCTGCATCATCACTGAAATATCAACCATCTCTGCTCTGGGTACCAGGATTATGGGGAACTTTCTTTAGTTACTCATGCAATTTGAAACAAAACTAGTCATTTCAAAGATAAAGAAACTGATGTGGCTGGTGGGATGGGTGGGGGTGGGTCAGAGTCAAAGGGAAAAGACATCTTCTGCCTGCTCAGCAGGAAACTTCTTTGTTTCTGAGGTTTCCTGGTCCCTCATAGCCTAATGCCACATTTCCCCAGCACCCAAGCTAGCTAGGTTCTTTTCCGTCAACCCCCAGTATCTCCAGCTGCGTCTCCTGGCAGCTGTCTGCTGTCCTGGGTCAGCTGCCTACCCTTTGTTCTCTTGGTCCAATCCAAGAAGATGCTGAATTACTGGGGGAGTCACACAGGTATTTCCTTTGTGTCATCTGAGGAAATGGGCCCAGGTGTACAGTCCATAGTGGGAAACAATGGCAACTTATTAAATTCATTCAACAAATGTTTACTGAGTACTTACCATGTTGACAGACACCATCGTTCTGGCAAGCAACCCTGAATTCAAAGAGAGTAAACTCAGCCTCTTCCAATACACTCCTCTAGTACTTAAAAGAAAAATAAAGATCACAGCAATAAAGATATTTTAAGCAGTGAGCTGTTAGCCCCCTCTGGATGGAGAAGTCTTGCATAAGGGAAATTTAGAAAATGCTTCCTGCTGAAAGCACATTTTTCATCTTAAACTGGCCCAAGTCTGAACCAGCAGTCTGATGGAGGCTGACAGCTCTTTCAAGTTCAACCCTACCCTCAGGAAATACCCTCAGCCTTTCCAGATGCAAACCTGGAGAGATTCTTCAGTCATTACATTCATCACATTTTTTCCTTCTAACACTTCCTACTGTGGACTCTGGGAAAGAACATACTTACTAAGAAAGACTCCTGCTGGCTAACCAGGCTCAAATTAAAACAAAGAGACAAAACACACCACCAAAACAGAGCCTAGCAGCCATTGCTACACAGCCTCTCACGCAAACTCCACTTCAGGGAGAAGCCTGCCTCTGCGCTGAACCGCCTGCCTGCACTGTGTTTCTGCCAGCTGAGCCAGTCTTATGAAGGAGTTCCTGTAATCCTATTTCAACCAATAGGACTGGAGCCTTTCCTTATCCAATTGGAGCTGCCCAGCTCCACCCAACCAGAGCGGCTCTATTTTGACCAAGCGGACAGTGGTGCCTTTTGGACCAATCCAACAAGAAGGATTTGGAGTCCTCATTTGTATGACAGACCAATCAGGGTTCAGGGTGGGGACTTCTGTCTACATTAGCCAGCCCCGCTCTGGCTTAGAGAGGTGCACTCTCCCATTCCATGGAAGACTGAAGACATCATTTCTCTGAGTGACCTGAAACACCTGGAGCAGAGTGAGGCTGACCAGCAACAGTGTGTGCAAAGCAGACCTGCAAGGAGCAGAGCAGAGCTGTCTAGCCTGAGAGGGGCCTGGCCCCAGGGCTGCCTCACAGCCATGCTATTTTGTGCTGTATCACAATTGAGCTGTTATTCTGAATAAAGTTTCTTTATTCACCGCACCCCATATTGGGGATTCCTGTTGGCATTGAATTGGCTCCAACAACCATAGACCAATTGGTTGACATTACAAAAGTAGTACATAGATAGACATCGTTCAATACCCTTTGTTCAATAGCTGTGCTTCTCCTTGAAGTAAAATGCTGCTCTGAAAATGGAGTTTAGCTTTTTATCTCTTACAAATTCTATACTCAATTGTTGAGATGCTAAGGAGATTTCATTTAATCAAGAGGGAAACATTTAATCAACAAGAAATCAATCTGAAAAAATGTAAATAAAAAATCGTAAATAAATTTTTCCTTGGCCTATGTTCCACATGAAATATTTAATGTGATTTTATTTATTTATTTATTTATTTATTTCATTTATTTTATAAAACATCTAAGTCATCTTAAACTTTACTTCCTTGGAACCCCTACTCTGATCTAAACTAAGATAACGTAAGTTCTAAGTACATTATTGCTCTCCTGTTTTTTGGTGGGGAGGGATGGGGAGATTTCTATAGTTATTAAAGATTTCAGTGAGCCCTGCCTGAGTAGCTCAGTTAGAGCATTGTCCCAATACACCAGTGGTTGGCAAACCGCGGCTCTTTGGCCCCTTGAGTGTGGCTCTTCCACAAAATACCACACGCAGGCGCACACGTACAGTGCGATTGAAACTTCGTGGCCCATGCGCAGAAGTCAGTTTTTGGCTTGGACGAGTCTATTTTGAAGAAGTGGTTCACGCCGAGCCACACTCAAGAGGCCAAAGAGCCACATGTGGCTTGCGAGCCGCGGTTTGCCAACCACTGCAATACACCAATGCTGCTGAAACTGGTTTGGCTCAGTGGATAGAGCGTCGGCCTGCAGACTGAAAGGTCCCAGGTTCGATTCCGGTCAAGGGCATGTACCTTAGTTGCGGGCACATCCCCAGTAGGGGTTGTGCAAGAGGCAGCTGATCGATGTTTCTAACTCTCTATCCCTCTCTCTTCCTCTCTGTGAAAAATCAATAAAATATATTAAAAAAAAATACACCAATGCTGCGAGTTCAATCCCCAGTTAGGGCAAATATAAGAATCAACCAATGAATGTTTAAGTAAGTGGAACAACAAAAATTGATGTTTCTTTCTCTCATTTTTTCTTTCTCTCTCTCTTTTCTCTCCCTTCCTCTCTCTCTCTCTCATCAATCAATAAATAAAATTTTAAGATTTATGTGAAATAATTTTAACTAAAGAAAAAAAGTAGGTTTTCTTACATAGTAAATACTGAAGGAAGGGAATATGCCCTATAAGGTTGAGTTCCCTGTGGTATTTGACTGGACCAAAGAATCAAGGAGCATGGCCATTCCTGTTCCTATATCCCTCTGTCTAATTTTCTTCCTCAGATAAAGAAATGGAAGTCAGACTCGGTCATCCTGCTCACAGTGGTCTGAAGGCCCCATTCATTCAAAGCTGGAAGACAAACCTCAAATCACAAATGTAAAGGAATCAAGGGCTTCTATCTGGATCTCAGTTCTCACTAGAGGACGCTGCTGCTCTATTGTTTCCTATCTCTTCTAGTTTCCTTGCGGTAAAGAAATATCTCCTCTGTGAGAGAAGTGTGAGTGAAGAGTTCTTAAAATTTTTATTTTCTCTCCAGAGACATTAGCGAATGCCAGTGCTCAAGTCTCCACCCTCTTCACTTCCTCCAAGTGCACAGGGAATAGGTTGGCTGAAGTTGTTAACAAAACATTTGTTTCATCAAAAGTTAAACATGTTCTGCCACATCACATGAAATCTCAAGTTGTGACCAAAATTTTGCCATTACATGGACAATAGAAGCACCATGAACTAGACTTTTTAATATCTGAGCATGTGCTGGGAAACTGAGCCACAAGTAGCTCTAGAATAAGCCATTCACCTTCAGGTTATCAGCTGAATTCAGAGAATCAAGGGAGGTTTGCATTTTCAGTCAATCTGGATTTCAATTAAAGAACCTTCTGTGGATGCCAGGCCATTCCTGTCCTGACCCCTCTCCAGCTAAGGATGTGGTCCTGACATGGATTTCACTGTGGAAATGCTCATTATTTTTCAAGTTAAAGTTGCAGAACATAATTATCAAAGAGATAAGAAATAACAAGTGTTGCTGACGATGTGAAGAAAAGGGAATCCTCGTGCACTGTTGGTGGGAATTGGTGCAGCCCCTGTGGAAAGCAGTATGAAGCTGCCTCAAAAAAATTAAAACTAAAACTACCATATAATCCAGCAATTCCACTTTTGATATTTATCTGAAAAAAACAAAAATACTAATTTGAAAAGAAACATGCACCCCCATGTGTATCACAGAATATTTATATGCCCAAGACATGGAAACAACCTAAATATTCATCAACAGATGAATGGATATACACACTGGAATATTATTCAGCCATAAAAAATAATAAAATATAGCCATTCACGACAATAGGAATGTGCCTTGGTGGCATTGTGCTAAGTAAAATAAATCAAATAGAGAAAGACAAGTTCCATGAGACCTCACTTATATGTGGAATCTAAAAACAACAACAAAACATACACACACAAATGAGCTATAGTCACAGAAAACAGATTGGTAGTTGCTAGAGGTGGGAGCTAGGAGTTGGCAAAATGAATGAAGAGGGTCAAAAGGTACAAACTTCCAGTTATAAAATGAATTAGTCCTGGGACGTAATGTGCAGCATGGCAACTATAGTTAATAATACTATACTACATGTTTAAAAGTTGTTAAGAGAGTAGTTCTTAAAAGTTATCATAAAAATTTTTAATAATGTATATTGTTGGTTGTTAACTAGACTTATTGTGGTGGTCATTTTGCAATATACATATATAAATGTCAAATGATTAAAACTGATGTATAAGTTATACCTCAAAAGAAAAAAACAAAAAGGAAATTTCAGCGCCTAAAAGATTTTAGACAGTAGTGCTCTATATAAAGAGGCTAGAAGGAAATACATTAATAGTGGTTGGAGATTATGGGTAACAATTTTTCTTCTTTTTAAATGTACTTTCAATTTTCAAAATTATCTACAATGTACATATATTATTTTTATTTATTTATTTTTTTTATGCGAGGGAACGGGAACAAGGACCTCCCACTGACAGATTACCAAGGATTCCGGGGGAGAAGTCTACAATGTACATATATTATATTTATAATTTTAAAAAATTTAACAGGAGATAGTAGACCATGTGGAAAAGGCAATGGCTCTCTCTAAAGACTCCAAGGATGCTGAGTTCCCAAGAAGTCAGAAGACTTCTTATGGTCTATCCCTAGAAGGGAGATTTTTCAGAGCCTTTCAGAAGCACTGTGGAGTACATTTGATAAAACCGTCTATGCACTGACCCCACCCCCCCACCCCCGCCCCAAGGTGGTAATCCATTACATAGAGAAGCATTGGGGAAAGAAAAAATTACCTTAACTCTCTAAAGATGTATAGCTCATAAGACACTGTGGATGGATACAGAGCTCTAAAATCTCCTACATTAACCAAAGCACAGACACATTGGAGAAAAAAGTCCACCGAGCTCCCTCTGCAGGTCTATGGTAGAATTAACTGACCACCTTTCATTCTTGGCTTCTTTAAAAGAAACCAAGACCCCAGTCAACAAAGTGTAGGTTAGTTTTTTCAATATGAAATGAAATGTGCTGACACTAAAAAAAAACTAAATTTAAAAACTTCCTTTGGTCCATTCTATGGTAGCAATGAAAAACAGTATTTTAAACATAGGAAATAGAAATAGCCCTTGTAATTTCAGTTCTGTAAAAAATAGCCAATTAGAAAGCAGGGGGTGATTAAAATAGCCAATTAGAAAGCAAAAAATCAGGGCTGCAAGCCAATATTTCCAGCTCCAATAGATAAAGACCTCCCTCAAGTTCTCAAGTTGATTCACGGAAAAGGAATTGGTAAAGCAAGATGACAGAATCTCATGGAATCTAGTTTTTCTTATTTTTCCTATAAATTTTAAAGTCATCTCCTTGATTGTCTGCATCATCTTCCTCATCAGTAAAATGAGAGTATGTGAGATCATGTCTTGAGACTCCTTTAGGCTTTAACTGAAAATAAACAAATATGCGGTAGTGATAATATATTTTGTTATCTAAGCATATGTCAAAGAGTGGATGGTTTCTATCTACAAGCTGGGGTACGGGGTATAATCATAAAACCTGGGGCCAAGTTTCATCTCTGCCATGTGCTGATGGGGGTGTCACTTCTCTTAGTGTCCAATTACTTATCGGTAAAAATGGGAATACTAAAAACAGAAACTTAAAGGGGAAAAAGCCCCCATTTTCATAGCAGCAATTAAAAGGGTAAACCACCTAGGAATGTACTTAACAAAAAACAGGCATGGTTTATATGATGAACACTTTGAACACACTACTGAGAGGAGAATCTAAACAAATGGAAGGGTATAACATGTTCTTAGGTAGGCCAACTCAACCTCATACAGTTGCTAACTTCCTAAATCAATCTATTAATTTAATAAAATCATAATTTAAAACACCCAAGCAGGTTTCCATGAATCTTGTCAAGCTGATTCTAAAATTCATATAAGATCCCAGCAGAGAACCAAGATGGCAACTTAGGTTCTCACCATCTCCCACAACCACATCAAAATTACAACTAAAATAGAGAATAACCATCATTCAATACTGACTGAAATCAAGCTGAATGGAAGTCCTACAACTACAGAAGTAAAGAAGGAAGCACATTGAGACTGGTAGGAGGGCCCAAGGCACAGTTACAGGCGGGGCTGACACTTACCTGTGACATGTTTTTAATTGGGAGGGATATCTGGGCTACAGAGGCCTCCCGTGAGAAACAAAGGATCCCAGCACCAGACAGACCCCCAGCCCAGGGTTCCAGAGCTGGGAAGAGAAGTCCCCATAAGTTCAAGCACATTCAAAACATGTAAAAACTAGTGGGGAATGTGCCTGAGTGATATGGAATCTGCTGGATGCCCAAGCAATTCCTTTTAAAAGGGTCGGCACATGGACTTACTTGGACTCAATCCCTCTGGACTCCAGTGCTGGGGCAACAGCTCAGAGGGTATTCAGGAACATACAGGGAGGAACTGAATAGTCTGGCAAGAATTCAGGAGCAGCTTTGCCCCAGACAGGAGTGTTTGCAGGGGTCATTGTTCCTGTGCTGAAACCTCCCCCACCACAGAGCTAACTGGCAGCCATATCTGAATTTACATCAACCTGGCTCACACTGTTTGCTCCACCCTAGTGATTCCCTGAGACCATGCTCCACCAAATTCTCAGCCTCACCCAAGCTGTTTGCAGCAGCTTTCCATATGAATGGCCTGTCCTTGATAAGGCTTCAGACATTCCAAAAGCCTCTCAAACAAGCAGCAGCTGGTGTCAGCATGCCCCATGCTTATCAATAAGAGGCCCTGGCACTAGCAGCAGCCTGCCTTGCTTCACAGTTGGGCCTCACCTGGGCACTTCCAAGCCCAATGTAAGTAGCAGCCATCTGCAGATTGCCCTGTAGCTCCTCCCAGGTGGCCCAGGCAGTGGCTAACTTTGCACCTTCTGGGAGGCCCCAGAGCCAGTGTATCCAGTGGACAGCTTCAGCCCATACCAGATTACCACTCTACACATCCACAAGTGACACATTCAAGGGGCAGACTCAGTGAGCACCAAAGCCCTGCTGAAGCAAGTCCTGCTCCATAGGAGTATCTCTTGCATTGTAGTCACAGCTTCTCCTCACAGCCAATTGGCCTAGAAGTAAATTCCTCCCAGTGACACCAACAGCAAACAGAACTCAACTACAACAAGACTGTGCTCACAGCCCATAGAGGGGAACACCTAGAGAGCCCAGCTCAGGTGACTGGGGAGGCTGAGCCAATGGGCTCTATAGGATACCTACTACACAAGGCCACTCTACCAATTCCAGGAGACATAGCAGCTCTACCTAATGCATAGAAACAAACACAGGGAAGTAGTCAACAGGTGGAGACAAAGAAACATGTCACAAATGAAAGAACAGAAGAAATCTCCATAAAAAGACTTATAGAAATGGAAGCAAGCAGACCTCTAGATACAGAGTTCAAAACAGTGGTTATAATGTTACACAAGGAACTCAATGAGAGCTTCCAGACACTTAGTGAGACTTTCAACTATCTTAGTGAGTATGTCAAAGACATGAAAAAGGAACAGTCAGAAATTAGGCACACACTAACTGAAATAAAGAATAATTTACAAGGATTCAACAGTAGAATAAAGGATGCTGAGAATCAAATCAGCAATTTGAAATATAGGGAAGCAAAAACACCCAATGAGAAGAGCAAAAAGAAAAAAGAACCCAAATATATGAAGACAGTGTGAGGAGCCTCTGGGAAAACTTCAAATGTACCAACATTCACATTATGGGGGTGCCAGAGAGAAGAGAGAGAGCAAGATATTGGAAACCTACTTGCCAACAATGGAATGGGGCAATCTGGCATGTAGAGAAAACTATGCATAAGTTTTTGATCCTCAAGCTGTCATTCTAGATGTTGAAGGAACGCCTGTTTTTGTAACTGTCCAGGCACTGCAGTAACCAACACCACAGCTGACCTTTTATATATAGCTTCCGTATCTATAAGGAAGTCAATTAGCTTGCTCCCCACTGTCAATTTTACCGGATGCTCATGTGGGGAAATAGGAATAGGTCTGGAGGTGTATAGGGGAGCCCCTGGGCCTCCTCATTTGTCATCAGATTCATCATTCCTTTCTAACATTTCTAAGCTAGGGTTTTTATCCTTATTACTTTTTTTTTTTTTTTTTTTTTTTTTTTTTTTTTTTTTTTTTTTAGTTCTGGATAGTCCTGTTTACAATGGCCTTCCTCTTTGCAATAGGTACATTGATTGGTGCCTAATAAGTCTTTCCCTTTTCCTTTTGGGTCCCACCTCTCCTGGTTTCCCCACACAGTTTCTAAGAAAAAGGTGGCTTGCCTTATTTTTTTGTTTCCTGGGCATGGTAAACTTTAAAAGCTATGTCCCCCCAGCTGGGAAGGATTCATTCCCAATGCCCTGTCTAAATGTTGGAGCTTTCTTCTGATTATCTGGGGCACTTTGCCCAATAAAAGTCATGTTTACCATCGGGACATTTTCTGGTGCCTGTGGGTCAGCATCAGTGTGCTTTCAATAGGCCTGCTAGATCCTTTCTTAAAAGTTCAAAAGGATCTTGTTTTGGTTTCTGTTAGACAGCACATATCATGTTTAGGCTCTTTCATTTAGGCACCCCTTTGTAAAGTCCTTCCAATATGCATCTTTTATAATGTTCTAGGAAGGCTAGGTCCCCAATATTCAGGTTTCAAATGGGCTCTGTCAAGGGAATCATCCTGGCCAGATTGGGGATCCTGTTGAGATTCTCTTGCTAGAGACGATGAGGCTCTTCATCAGCCTTATTTATAACTAGCCACCTTTCATCTGCCATTAGTAAGATGTTAGAGAGCCTGTACATCTGCCCAGTTTGGATGGTGAGTGGCAAAAATGGAGGTGATAAGATCTGCCATTTTCTGACAATATGAGGGGTTGGAATTCTTCCAATTCAGTAAACCTGAAGTGGAAAATGGAGTATGGGCCTAGTAGTGGCCAGCAGGCTGACCTTCCTGGTTTATTCCACCTATAGGATACTGTCTCAAAGGGAATTGTTCCACTCTGAATAGGGATGCTCGCTGGCCAAATTGGGTGCCCTCCCAGGTTTTTGAGGGGGAGACCATTCCTTCATCATACAGGGGTGGGGCTGTTGCGCCTGTGGGCCCTATTTCAGGGGTATCTAGCAGCAGGTGTGGTGGCAGGAGAAAAGCAAAGAATAGCAACAAGTTCAAATACAAAAATAATCACAATAAATGTTTATGTACTAACCTCATCAGTTAATAAGCAGAGATAACAAAGTTGGAAAAAATATAATTGCCTACAGGGACACAAGAATACTGAAACTATTTAACACTGAAATTAAAAGAATGGATAATATCCCGGGCCCGGGTGAGGCCTCGCGCCCCTGGGTCCGGGTGAAGCTGGATCCTGGGTCCGGGTGAGGTCATGTGCCCCTGGATCCGGGTGAGGCTGGGTCCCGGGTCCGGGTGAGGCCGCGCGCACCTGGGTCCAGGTGAGGCCATGCACCCCTGGGTCCAGGTGAGGCCTCGTGCCCCTGGGTCCGGGTGAAGCTGGATCCCGGGTCCGGGTCAGGCCATGTGCCCCTGGATCCAGGTGAGGCTGGGTCCTGGGTCCGGGTGAGGCCACGCGCCCCTGGGTCTGGGAGAGGCCACGCGCCCCTGGGTCCTGGTGTGGTCACGTGCCCCTGGGTCCGGGTGAGGCCATGTGCCCTGGATCCAGGTGAGGCTGGGTCCTGGGTCCGGGTGAGGCCACGCGCACCTGGGTCCAGGTGAGGCCACGCGCCCCCTGGGTCCGGGTGAGGCTGCATGCCCCTGAGTCCGGGTGAAGCCGTGCCCCTGGGTCCGGCCGAGACCAAACCAGAGGGAGTCGGACCTGCATTACCACCATTTGTCCACCATCCAGAGCTGAGGGGTCAGTGCCGACATGTACACATAAGGAACTGGTAGACATTGAAATTGGGTCTCAAAAGAACTATTGGTCCAGAAAGAAACTCACTACAGACTGATTCATTTGCCTGTCAGCATAACTATTATTGCTCGTCTCACATTCGGTTCTTATAAGTATATCTCTAGTGACACATGATCTCGCTCATCTAGGGGAAATGATGAACAACATAGACTGATGAACAAGAACAGAACCAGAAACAAGGAGGCATCGATCGGACTATCGGGCCTCAAAGGGAGGATAGGGGAGGTTGGGGGGAGAGGGGAGAGATCAACCAAAGGACTTGTGTGCGTGCATATGAGCCTACCCAACGGTTAAGTTCAACAGGGGGTTGGGGCATCCGTGGGGAGGGGTGTGGGATGGGAATGGGGGGATGAGGACAAATATGTGACACCTTAATCAATAAAGAAATTTAAAAAAAATATAGTTACCTAAATAGTATAGCCTAGTTCTACAAGCATGGATTCTGGAACAAGACTACTTGGGTTTAAATCTTGGCTTTCCCCTTATGTGGAATCCTTTTACTTTATTTTTGTTAATTTCTCTGTGCCTTAGTTTTCTATTTGAAAAATGGGTGTAGTGAGAATTAAATGAATAATATGGTTAGAAAAAAAAAAAAAAAGAATGGATAATAATATACCAGTAAAATACCACTCAAAAAAGTATGAGGCTACATCAGACAAATTACAATAGAATAAGAAGGATTATTAAGGGCAAAAGAGAGTTACCACATTAGAATAAACTTTGTATAATAATTCTAAAATTTAAGCAAATAAAAAAAATAGCATCAAATTATATAAACAGCTTCTGTTTTCTAGTCTGGCATAGAAGGGGCTTACTAGTAGAAGTTATCACTCCATTTTAAGAACAAGTAAAAAACTGAGCAACCTGAAAAATCAACAACTCTGCCTAGATCCATCAAAGAAGTAAGGTCACATACAAACTAATGTCCCCCAAAAAATTACCAAGACAGGCAAATACAAAAAAAATTACAACTTATTGGAGCAGAAACATCCATTAGAACCAGTACTAGGGTAGAAAAATCCTAAACTATAATTGATGAATCACTAAAGTCTCAGTGTGGACAAGTCTGAGTTTAAAACTCTGTGGAGAGGAGGGGAGCACACTTTTGTGATTTTACGTTCCAGAAGCCCTACCTGGTTCTCATAGTGAATTTCAGGGTTAAAAATCCCCTCCTGTTTCTGGCAGGGAGAAAGGAAAAGTCGTCATGACATATACCAGAGCATTATGTTCTTCATAACAAGGCCTGCCCTCAAGAGAAACTGGTTTCCCAGAGCTTCACCTGTTGGGGGGTTTATTTAAGTTTGACCAACCTGAGCGAAGGGAAACACCCAACTCCACCATACTCTAGACATCCGTGTGAGACAAGGGAAGTACCCAAGTCCAGCCCCCTCTAGCTATCCTCTCCCACCTAAGAGGCGCAGGGGAGAGAATCTGAGAACCACTTGTCAAGTTCACAGCCCAGGAGCACAAGTTACTAAAAGACTGAGAGCTCATCACAGAACTACAGAACACTTTCCCTCCTCCTGCCCTCTACCACCACATTAGTAAAAACCTATTTACCAGAGTTCCTTTTACCCAGCACATCATGTCTGGCTGTCAACAGAAAATACTAACAGGCAAAAAAGAGTTTTGACAACTGCACACCTATTCTTGATAAAAATTCTTAACCAACTATGAATACAAGGGAACTTCCATAACCTGGTAAGAGGCATTCAGAAAACACTTAGAGGAGACATAATTTGTCCTGTTAAGATCACAAACAGGATCAGGATGCCCTCTAGCATAATTTCTTGTCAATGGAGTACTGACAGGCATGGCCAGTGCAGAGAGAACAGAAACAGAAATGGGTACTATAAGCACTGGGTAGAGAGATATCAAACTGTCCTTATTTGCAGATGCTATGATTCTTTACATAGGAAAGACAAGTGAATCTACAGATAAAATGAGAGAGAATTTAACAAGGTCACTGACTACAGAATCAATGTGTTAAAGTTAAGATTAGAAAAGTAATTTCATATAACAGAATTTTATAAAAGTACCACAAGTATAACATAGCTATGACTAAATATTACAAAAATATTGGGGGAAGTTATTTTTATTGAAAGATTTTTTAAAATTTAGACACTCACTGTAGTGGGATATCTAAAGATGTCAGATTTTCCTAACTCGTATATAGAGTCAATGTGATTCTGATAAAATTCCTAATAGGTCTTTTTATAGGCCCTAACATACTGATCCTTAAAATTATATGGAAGGGGGAGGGTGGGGTAAGGGGGAGAGATCAACCAAAGGACTTGTATGCATGCACATAAGCATAACCAATGGATGCAGACAACAGGAGGTGAGGGTGAGGACAGGATTGGGGGGCTGGGGGCAATGGGAGGATATGGACACATATGTAATACCTTAATCAATAAAGAAAAAAATTTATATGGAAGAACAAAGGGCCAAAATGTCAAGACCTCTTGAAGAACAAGAAGCTAGGGGAGAGTAACAAGAAGTCTGACTTCATTTTTTGATGTTTTTTTGATTGCTGAGAATGTCTAAGCCTCATCCCTCCCTCTTCACATTGTGCCCACATCTGGACAAGCTAATAAGAAAAGCTGGACGTGCTCTCTCGGCAGGAGATTCAAACTAGTCAAAGTCCTATCCTAGCCACCTCAGCCTCAACTCCTAACCACAATCAAAGCCCATGCCAGTCTCCTTTCCTTGCTCTCTCAAGCGTTTTCAGACCTGCTTGGGAGGCCTGCCCTGCTCCACCCCAAAGACCTCAAGTAAGCAAGTAATAAACCTTGTCATACCCTCTTGGAGGGTGTGGGTGGATCATCAGTCTGGACATCCAAACCAAACATTGGGTGAGGAGGGTCCATCTGTATCTGCAGGTAACCAAACAGAAAGCTTACCTGACAATATTATATCAAGACTTACTGAAAGTAGTACAGATGGAGGTCTGCTCATAAATGATCCTCTTGTACGGGACCGTGACTCCTGGAGTTGTTCAACATGGCCCTAGGTTAAGATGGGTAGTCCTGTTTACATACTGTTTTGTAAGTCAAGGAAAGGAGTTTGAGTTTCATTTTCAGAGTGAAGGCAAGCCATTGGGGAATTTAAAACAGGAAAAAGACCCCACATGATCTGATTTTAACTTTTTAAAGATCAATTTAATGTTATGGACTGAATTATATCCCTGTCAAATTCATATATTGAAGCCCTAACCCTCAAGGTAACTGTATTTGGAAGTTAATTAGTTTAAATGAGGTGATGAGGGTGGAGACCTTGTCTAATAAGACTGTTGTCCTTATAAGAAGTTGAAGAAACACCAGAGATCTCTCCCTCCACAATGTGAGGACACAGTGAGAAAGAAGCCATTTGCAGGCTAGGAAGAGAGCTCTTACCAGAAACCAACCCTGGTGGCATCTTGATCTTGGACTTCAGAACTGTACAAAAATAAATCTGCTCTCTAAGCTGCCCAGTCTATCGTATTTTGTTATGGAAGCCTTAGCAGACCAATATACTAACTACTGTATATACACGGAAAGAGGGAAATTAGTATTGAAAGTGAGGAAAGCAGCAAGGAGATGATGACAACTTGAGCCAGGGCATTATTACTGGGGATGATGGGGAGCAGACCCCTTGGCTAAGCTCTGGAGAACAGCCTACAGGACATGATGATGGATTGGAGCTGGAGCATGAGGGGAATAAAGGAATCAAATTATTGAGGCAACAGCACCTGTAATTTGGAACATAAGCCCTCATCTGTTTCCTCCACAAGTAACCAATGACTTATTTCCTCAGTGGAGGAAAATGCACATTCTGACACAGGCCCATACTGCTCTTATATCATTTGGGCACACATGAGAATAATTAACATTTTAATGAGCTTCCAGAAAGCTCTGTGAAGTCACTACCTGGAGCCTAATGCCGTCATTTTCAGAGAATACAGACCTTTCAAGAATAAGATTCCTAATCAACAGAAGCAGTACAGTATGCTTAAGCAGCAGAGAAAAACAAAAGTAATTAGGTTTTATACACAAATAGTTTTCTAATTACCAAAAGTTAGTATTTGTTCTGGTCATGCTGAATTGCTTTTAAGGTGACACCACACGATTAACCCTCTATATTCTTTCTGTAGCTGACAGGCGCTCTCTGCCCAGAAGAGTATGTGGGTTTTTTTAAGTTTAATTTTCTTTCCTTCTGGCTTACAAGAATAAAACTTAGACAGAAAAATTGTACTAGGACATTCTTACATGAAGCAAACTGCCATTATTTTGTTATATGTCTGATTTGGCTCTAAATTCATTCATGTATCCACTCACCATTCTAAAACCACACAATCAAAATTGAAATAATGGCTTCAATTTACCCATATACTGACATCATGATTCTAACCTATGACCAATATCCAGCCTTGCTGGCTGCCATTAGGTAAGCTTCAAAAAGCATGAAATACCATTGCTTTTCTGTATGGATATGCTGTACTGCAACTCTTGTTAGCAAATATTACTGTTAAATCAATTTCTAAAATTTTTCTATCAAAGACTAATTATGTAACTTATTCTCTTAATCACAACTACTAGTATAAATTCTTTGTAGATAATATTTATGCCAGAAAATATACATCATAATGATTGTTATGTCAAAAATGCATTGCAGTTTATTGATTTATTTCAGGACCAAGTATTATTACTTTATAATATTTGAAGCATTATTTTTTTTCTGGTGTGATATCTAGTGTTACATCTGGTGTTATATATATGTGTATATATATATATGCTAGAGGACGGGTGCAAAAATTTGTGCACGGGGTGGGGGAGGGTCCCCTCAGCTCGGCCTGCACCCTCTCCAATCCAGGACTGCTTGGGGGATGTCCCACTGCCAGTTTAGGATCGGGCCTAAACCAGCAGTCACCCCTAACTGCTCACCTGCCTGCCTGCCTGATTGCCCCTAACTTCCTCCCCCCCGCCAGCCTGATCACCCCTAACCACCTCTACCTGCTGGCCTGATCACCCCTCACTGCCCCTCCCCTCTGGCCTGGTCACCCCTAACTTCCCCCCCACCAGCCTGGTTGTCCCCAACTGCCCCTCCCCTACCAGCCTGGTCACCCCTCACTGCCCCTCTTGCTGGCCTGGTTGCCCCATGTAGCCTGCTGTTCAGGCATTTGGTCGTCCCTCACTAACCCCTTGCCGGCCTGGTCACCCTCATTGCCCCCCTGCTGGCCTGGTCACTTCCAACTGCCACCCTTGCCAGCCTGGTCACCCCTCACTGTCCCCCCTGTCAGCCTGGTCACCCCACGCAGCTTGCTGTTCAGTTGTTTGGTCGTCCCTCACTAATCCCCCTGCTGGCCTGATCACCCCCAACTGCCCCTTGTCAGCCTGGTCGCCCCACACAGTCTGCTGTTCAGTCATTTGGTTGTCCCTCACTAACCCTCCTGCTGGCCTAGTAGCCCCCAACTACCGCCTCCACCCCCGCTGGCCTGCCCCTCACTGCCCCCCCCCCCTGCCGACCTGGTCGCCCCTTTCAGCCTGCTGTTCAATCATTTGGTCGTCCCTCACTAACCCCCCTGCTAGTCTGGTTGCCCCCAACTGCCCCCCAGCCAGCCTGATACCCCCCCAACTGCGCCTCGGCCTGGTCACCACCAACTGCCCCCCTGCCGGCCTGGTCACCCCTCACTCCCCCCCTCTGCCAGCCTGGTCACCCCTAACTGCCCCCCTGCCGGCCTGGTCACCCCCAACTGCCCGCCTGCTGACCTGGTGGCCCCCAACTGCCCCCTGCCAGCCTGGTTGTCCCTAACTGCTCCCTCTGCCGACCTAGTCACCCCCAATTGCCCCCGCTGCTGGCCTGGTCGCCCCTCACTGTCCACCCCCCCCCCCCGCCCCCGCCAGCCTGGTTGCCCCTCACTGCAGTTGGGGGGGTCAAAGCCTTCAGGGGAGGGCAGTTGAGGGGGACCAGGCCTGCAGGAGAGGGCAGTTGGGGGCAACCAGGCTGGCAAGGGAGGGCAGTTAGGGGCAATCTGGCTGGCAGCAGAGCAGTTAGGTGTCTATCAGGCTGGCATGGGAGTGGTTAGGGGGTGATCAGGCTGGCAGGCAGAAGCAGTTAGGGGCAATCAAGCAGGCAGGCAAGTGAGTGGTTGGGAGTCAGCAGTCCTGGATTGTGAGAGGGTGCAGGCTGGTGGGATAAGGCCTAAACAGGCAGTCGGACATCCCTCAAGGGATCCCAGATTGGAGAGGGTGCAGGCTGTGCTGAGGGACACCCCCCCCCCCAGTGCACAAATTTCATGCACCAGGCCTCTAGTAAGAAGAGAATCAGAATAGTATGCTAGAACAAAGAAACAGTAAAGAAGGCAGTATGGAGGAATTGTGGAACCAAAAAAAACAACAACAACAAACAAACAAAAAACATAAACAAATAGCAAAATGGCAGAAGTGATCAGTAACTGTTTTAAATGAAAATAGATTAAGCTCTCCAATTAAAAGGCAGAAATGGCAGAATGATTTAGAAATATGATCCTACTATACTCTACTTGTGTACCTCCCTCCTCCAGTATTCTGCAATGCAAACTACTGAGCCTTGGTTTCCATTTTCTTGATTCAGGAAGTCCTTTTATTTCTTTCCAGAGCTGCAGCTGGAGACTCTCAAGCAGTAAGCTGGGAAAACATAGGGCTCACTTCATTTCTTTCCCATCTCTCAGGGCTCACTTCCTTTTTCTCTTAGGTCCAAATTCATGAAAACTGCATTTTTGTGTTGTTTTTTTTCTATACTCTTTGGTATTTTAGTTATTACATGAGAGAGTAAGTCCAGTTCCCGTTACACCATCTTGGCTGGAACCAGAAGCCATTTTCTTTTTTTTTATAAAAATGTTTTTATCTATAAAAGTTTTATAATGGCTTAGAGATTAATTTTTTAACTCATTCAATTTTATTAAACTTTGGTTTTCACTAATTATTCTATAAACTGAAGTAATATAATAACCTTATAATGGTCCAAGAAAAAAAACTATTTCTTTGGCCTTTAAAAAACCATTTTAATGACAAATATATTAATTAAAAAGGCATTCTAGTGTGTTTTTTTTAGCATACTATAAAGTTTTATAGTATTCTTAATGAATAAAGTAATCTTTTACCTTTTCTCTTCCTATGAGTAAGAGAAAAAAATAATTTTGTATGTGCTGTCAAATATCCATTGCCAGTAAGCTATTTTTCATGTATCAAGAAAATACTACCACATGCACTAGGTCAATTATGGACTTATATTAATTATAGTTGTTATAGTAGTAAAGGAAGAAAGCTTGGGAAGGCATTCTAATTACTGATCTGGAACAGAACAACTGGAAATGTGGTTCTAAGTTTTCTTTAAAAAATAAAACTACTTGATCTAAAAATATTAATTTATATAGCAGAAAACTTATGTTTGTATATATTTTAGGTTTAATGAAAATAATTTTGTGCATCTATGTCTATAGTTGGTCTCTTCCTCTGAAAACAGCTTTAGATTTGAAACAGGAAACAACTTTATATTTGAAATAGGAAAACTGCAGTTGGGAATGTGAAAATACTGTTTTTGATCCCTGACTAGTCTAATCCACAGATGCTAACCTGCAGATATAAAGGGCTGACAGTATTTATTGGGAAAAAATCCACATGTAAGTGGACCTGCACTGCTCAAACAATGTTGTTCAAGGGTCAACTCTATTATCTCACAGTTTCTTTTTAGCTGAAACTGAGGTCTCTGATTTCTTGCTAGTTGTTAGTAGGGATTGCTCTCAGCTCTTAGAAGACACCCTCAGATCCTAGCCACGAGGCCCTCCACAACATGGCAGCTACTTCTTTAGAGCTGGCAGGAATTTTTCTCTCTAGTCTGCTAAGGAGTCCTAGGTCCTAACAATGAAAGGAATGATTCAACCACCACCTTTGCCACTTAAGGAGAGTGACGATTCCATCATATTTGTCACAGGACTGATCACACTAAAGGACAGAGGAGTATACAGGGTGTATACGCAAGGGGGCAGGAATCTCAGGGCCATCTTAGAATTTTGCCTACAACATTATGCATTAATTTTAATCTTATTTTTAGGAAAATAAGATTAAAGAGTTATGTGGAAGCTGAGTTTTTACAGTTTTCTTGGTACTATTTCTATTAATACTTTTAAAATCATTGGCTAAGATAGTGGGGGGAGTTTAAGGGGTAATGGAAAGAGTGATGTTTATTGATTACTAAATACATGCCAGGTTCCTTTACTTCATAGTTTATTCCATATCAGAGGAAATAATTGCATTTGAACTAAGGAGGTACTATAAGAAACATGTAGCCAAATAAAATATTAGAGTGTTATTAAGGTTTTCAAGTACAGTTAAGAAAATTACATGATGATAACAACTGTTATTAAGTTGAAAAGATAAACTAGTATTTCAAAATTCTCTTTAATGTGTGATTTGGTATGCTTTTGATGGTCTTGGAAAACAAATACTCAACACTTCCCAGTGTAATGAACTGTTTTCAAAAAAAGCAAGACAGATTTAATTACACAGAATTTTAAAACAGACTGTAGCTTATGTAACTAAATTTAATGACCTAAAATATTTTCTCCTAAATCATGCTGCACATATATTTCTGAATCTATTAATAAGACTTATTCCAGGATGGTACTGTACATATTTATATGTACATAATCATAGTCAAATCTTTCATCATCTAGAAGATCAAATATAGCTAATATTGCTTGAAAAATAGGTACTACAAAGGGTTTTAGAATTAAGAAACATTTAAACCACATTTAAATTCAAAGATTGCCACAGTCTTTTCGCAGCAAGGGTTCAGGAATCTGGAGAAGGGGCTGTGACATAAATGGACACACTAGACAAGAAATATAAATTTGGAAGGCATTGGGGGAGCCAGACGGATACCTACTCTCTAGTGAAGTGGTTCCCCGAATGTCAGGACCCATGGCTTTTTATTTACACACTAGAGGCCCGGTGCACAAAATTCGTGCACTGGGGGTGGGGGTGGGGGGGGTGTGCCCCTCAGCCCAATCTGCACCCTCTTCAATCTGGGACCCCTCAGGGGATGTCCAACTTCCAGCAGTCGGACATCCCTCTCACAATCCGGAACCGCTGGCTCCTAACCACTCACCTGCCTGCCTGCGTGATTGTCCCTAACCCCACTGCCTGCCTGCCTGCTTGCCCCTACCTTGATCTCCTGCCAGCCTGATTGCCCCTACCTTGCCCTCCCCTATCAGCCTGATCACCCCAAACTGCCTGTGCCTTGGCCCCCAGTCTGGCCTCCCTCTGGAGGCACCACCCCCATAACCCCAATGCTGCTGCCACTGCAGCTGGTTATGGCTGCCTGAGCCTTGGCCTTTGTAGCCACTGCGGCTTTGTCTGGAAAGATGTCCGGAAGACAACCACTCTAATTAGCATATTACCCTTTTATTAGTATAGATTTGGGGACCATTACAACCACGCAGAACTTGAAGAAAACACATGGCCCTGGTCAGTTTGGCTTAATGGAGAGAGCATCGGCCTGTGGACTGAAGAGTCCAGGTTTGATTCTGATCAGGGGCACACATGCCTGGGTTTTGGGCTCAATCCCCAGTAGGGGGCCTGTGGGCGGCAGCTGATCAGTGATTCTTTTTTTTTTTTTTTTTAATATATTTTATTGATTTTTCACAGAGAGGAAGGGAGAGGGATAGAGAGCTAGAAACATCGATGAGAGAGAAACATCGACCAGCTGCTTCCTGCACACCCCCCACCGGGGTATGTGCCCGCAACCAATGTACATGCCCTTAACCGGAATCGAACCTGGGACCTTCCAGTCCGCAGACCGACGCTCTATCCACTGAGCCAAACCGGTTTCGGCTGATCAGTGATTCTTATCATTGATGTTTCTATCTCTCTCTCCCTCTCCCTTTCTGACATTTTAAAAATATATATTTTTTAAAGAAAACACATGAGCTTCACTTTGGGCTTTGTCATCTTACAATATCCTTTGTGCAGTGTTTTAACTTCCCTCAACTTTCCTTTACCTACCTTTAAAGTGCAATCTATTTTGGGGAAGATGATCAGGAAAGTGATTCCAATGGGTAGAAGTTTTTTTTTGGAGGGGATGGGGTCATGAAGATATTTAAAAATTGAGCATGGTGATGGTTGTACCACTCTGAATTTACTTTAAAAAAACAGTTCATTGTACACTTTAGGTGACATGTACAGTATATGGGTATTTCTCAACAAAGCTGTTCTTTTATTTCTTTTTAAATAAAGACCAGTCTTATAATCAATTGCAGATGTTTACAGAGGCCCCTCAAGATTTGCTTACCATGTCCCAAATCACGGCTGTGATTCCCAGTTGCCTCCAGTCCTGGTGGATCTGGATGGTGTGGTTTGCAAAGGAGAAGGTGGCAAGAGGCTTATGGAATTTCGGCAACCCCATTCCCCCGGTCTCCTCATAGGGCACCAGGGCCATTCCCACTGTGCCAGCTCTGCTCCCTTTAACCTGTTGGGCAAAAGAATCCTGCGTGCTCTGGCCAGAAAGTGCATTCTTTCTTAGGTGGCCCGGATGCTTTTTTTAAGGTCGTTTTATGGATTCAAAAGAATAAACAGAGATGTGGAAAGCTTTTGTCAAAATCCTTTTACATGGTTCTTCCAGTGTCATGGGAAATGAGATGTGGCTCTGAATTCATCCCAAAGTGTGTCTTTGGGCAAAAGCACCCAGAACGGCACAACTCCTGCAGAATGCCCCACACACTTTGCTGTCAGGACTCAGGGGGGCTTGAGGGTGAGCGAGGCGGAGGTGCCAGCACAGGACCTGGGAGAAGGTAGCGCTTTCTACACTGCCCAGGCCACGTGGACTACAGCAGTACCCGCCCAGGTGGGCAGGGTGTTTCTGCTGTTTTGTTTTGGTCTGGCCTCCACCCCATCAGCCACAGACCTGTGCCTGCACTGAGACTGAATGGTTTGATGGCCCTACTTTTTGGTGGACAGTGGATGCACTCCCAGAGACTGGCAGTTAGACTCTGGCGGCTTCTGAGTCCCTTGCGGGGAGAGCCCGGCCCTAGGTCAAGAACAGACTCAGGCGTCCTCGGCCAGGAGGCCTCCTTGGGCTAGGGGCCGCCACAGTTTGAAGGCTGGCCATGACCCCAGTCCTGGCAGGGGTCTCCTCTGGGGTGCTGGCAGGCCTGGGCTAGGGCTGCGGGAGGTTTAGAGGCTGGTCACGCCCCCGATCCTGGTGGGGATCTCCTCTGGGGGGGTGGCAGGCCTGGGTTAGGGTCACTGGCGGTTTGGAGGCCGGTCACGCCCCCGATCCTGGTGGGGGTCTTCTCTGGGGTGCTGGCAGGCCTAGGCTAATGGCCACCCTGGTTTAGAGACTGGTCACGCCCCCGATCCTGGTGGGGGTCTCCTCTGGGGTGCTGGCAGGCCTGGGCTCTGACGCCGCAAAGGGAGAGGTTCCTGAATCTGCTTCCCACACACCTAGGCTAGGATACATCTTGTAGGAGGCGGCTTTAATGCCCGGGGTCGGTGACCAGGTCCTCCGGAGCCTCGCTTTCTGGGCTGCAGTCCCACGTCTCCCAGTGCCCCAGCCTCGGATGCGCCCATGCAGTTGCCCCCACCACCAGCCACCTCAGTGCAGGCCACAGCAGCTGAAGCCAGCCTCTTGGAAGCCAGGCCACCACACCCACCACCTCTAGTAGCTCTCTGCTGCTTCCTCTCTGTGCCCTGTCCACTGGGGTGGGGGAGTGCTCCCAGCCCAGAGGCCCTCCCTCCCTCCGCAGCCTGGCTTGGGAAGCTGGCCTCATGCTGGGGCTACTATGCCAGCATGCCCACTCGGCTACTATGGGTGCAACACGGGCCCCACGGAGGCCAACCTGGAGAACGTGGACCCCAGCTCTGCATCCGGCTGCTGCAGATGGCCTCGGTGGTCAACTACCACCTGCTCCTTCCACTGGCCCCATTGATCCCTCTCAGCACCAGCCATTTAGGCGAGGGTGGCGATCGCCCAGGGACCTCACCACGGGAGCGGCTGGCTGGGCCCGGACACGCCCCCCGGGTCGCGATGGGTCCCGGGACCCCGCTGAGGCTGCTGGCTGTGCCTGGCCACACAGCCCCGGGTCGCGATGGGTCCCGGGATCCCCGGGTCGCGATGGGTCCCGGGATCACCGGGAGGCTGCTGGCCGTGCCCGGCCACGCCCTCCCGGGTCGCGATTGAACCTGGGACTCCCGGGAGGCTGCTGGCTGTGCCCGGCCACGCCCCCCCCGGGTCGCGATTGAACCTGGGACCCCCGGGAGGCTGCTGGCTGTGCCCGGCCACACCCCCCCCGGGTCGCGATGGGTCCCGGGACCCCGCGGAGGCTGCTGGCCGTGCCCGGCCACGCCCCCCCGGGTCGCGATTGAACCTGGGACCCCCGGGAGGCTGCTGGCCGTGCCCGGCCAAGCCCCCCCGGGTGGCGATTGAACCTGGGACCCCCGGGAGGCTGCTGGCTGTGCCCCGCCACGCCCTCCGGGTCGCGATGAGTCCCGGGACCCCGCGGAGGCTGCTGGCCGTGCCCGGCCACGCCCCCCGGGTCGCGATTGAACCTGGGACCCCCGGGAGGCTGCTGGCCGTGCCCGGCCACGCCTCCCCGGTTCGGGATGGGTCCCAGGACCCCACCGAGGCTGCTGGCCGTGCCTGGCCAAGCCCCCCCGGGTCGCGATGGGTCCCGGGACCCCCGGGAGGCTGCTGGCCGTGCCCGGCCACGCCCTCCCGGGTCGCGATTGAACCTGGGACCCCCGGGAGGCTGCTGGCTGTGCCCGGCCACACCCCCCCGGGTTGCGATGGGTCCCGGGACCCCGCGGAGGCTGCTGGCCGTGCCCGGCCACGCCCCCCGGGTCGCGATGGGTCCCGGGATCACCGGGAGGCTGCTGGCCGTGCCCGGCCACGCCCTCCCGGGTCGCGATTGAACCTGGGACCCCCGGGAGGCTGCTGGCCGTGCCTGGCCACGCCCCCCCGGGTCGCGATGGGTCCCGGGACCCCCGGGAGGCTGCTGGCCGTGCCCGGCCACGCCCCCCCGGTTCGCGATGGGTCCCGGGACCCCTGGGAGGCTGCTGGCTGTGCATACCACGCCCCTCTAGGGTTGCCATCACTCACCAGGACCCCCGGAACTAAGAGGATTTGGCGCCGCCATCTTGGTTTTCTCAACGGCCGGATAGGCCACCCGGAGTCCTGCCCCCAGCCTCTGGCAGGCCCAATCATGGGCATAGCAGAGGTGCGGTCAATTTGCATGTTTCTCTATTATAAGGTAGGACTAGAGGCCCAATGCACGAAGATTCGTGCAAGAATAGGCCTTCCTTCCCCTGGCTGCCGGTACCGGTTTTCCTCTGGCACCCAGGACCCAGGCCTTCGCTCTGGTCGCCACCTCCCACCTTCACTTCAGGCCAGCCCTGCCATCTTTGTAGCATTAATTTGCATATTCCCTCCTTATTGGCTGTGGGCGCCACCATCTTTGTTGCGAAGTGATGGTCAATTTTTCATATCCTGTCTTTATTAGATAGAATATTTCCCTTTCGCAAAGCAAACACACATATCAAAGGTAAGGTTTGGTAAACAATAAAGGATTATCAGGTTAGGGGAATTGCCTTCAGCTGTTCAGCCAGCAGCAGGTAATAATATGCAGATTTTCAGCCCTGCTGAACATCAAAGTCCATCAGCCTTCTGACGGACTTCTCAAATTTATTATGCTAACTACTGTTGGTCTTTGCCTCCAGCAAAAGATTACTTAACATAACTTTCATCTTGAAGCATCAAGAAGTTTGAAGTACTGTCTTTGTACAGAGCAATCAAGATAATATCAAATAATTTCAGTTTTTAAAAATGATTTTATTAAATATTTAAAGGCTTGAATTAAAGTCCTTGGCAATATAGTGATGCTAAAATATTTGTAGCAAATTATAAATACAAGTTGAATACTCAAAATAATGACAGCTATTTTTAATTGCTTCTCCTCTGTTACATAAACAAATATAGAATGACTACACAGCTGAAAAACTACAAATATGAAACAAACATTAGAGAAATAACTGACTCATAAAATAGAAACACCTAAATTATTTTATTGGTGTAAAAATGCACTAAAATTTTATTCATAGATAAGATATCCTGATAATAACATAGGTTTAACCCTTTGCACTCGCTTGCTTTTTTCTCGATTCCTTTATTCTAATGCTAACTGTGTTGAGTCACACTTGACATCCGAGTGCAAAAGGTTAAAGTTCAAAAGATAATTTCTATACCTTTTCTTATAAAATTTTCAAGATGCTTTTTGGCCTAAAATGCTTGATTTTTGTCTAGGCCAGATAAATATTTGGGGAAACTGGAAGAAAAATTGTATGTCATATTTGTTTGAGGTATCTCAATATGGTTGGAAAAAGAAAATATTTTCTTCATTGTTATTTGGGCATTTGTACTCATTCACACATGGCATCAATTTAAACTTTGAATTGGCATGTATAAACTCCTCTATGAGGGAATCACAGTCCAGAAATAAATGCTGGCACTTTTTTATTTCTGAGGCAGAGCACAAAACATTTGCAATACCTGTTTCCTTAGCAGCGAACTAGGCACTCATTCCAGTCTGGTGTTTGCACTTTTACTCAAAGCCCAACTCAACACATGTTGACAAGTGAGATAGCATTTGAAAGCTCTTGACAAGAAAGCAAACTAAATGCATAATATACATAATTCCTATAAAGTTAAAGCCCTGATTTGGCTCAGTGGATAGAGCGTCAGCCTGTGAAGGTCCCAGGTTTGATTCTAGTCAAGGGCATGTACCTTGGTTGCGGGCACACCCCCAGTAGGAGGTGTGCAGGAGGCAGCTGATTGATGTTTCTCTCTCATCGATTTTCTAACTCTCTATCCTTCTCCCTTCCTCTCTGTAAAAAATCAATAAATATATTTTTTTAAAAAGTTAAAAATATATGAGGATCAGAAAGCTAGAATCACAAAGAACTCAATTATTTCCAGGAATGGCAAACTGATTAATATACACCAACTCTCTCACTGAAAACTAGAAAAGCTGGGCAAAACAAAAACCTGAATGCTAAGCAGGCAGTGAAAAATTACAGGCCTGTGGAGAAGTAAACTTACACAGGTAATTCTAACATTTGGGGCTGTTTTTCCCAGAGGGTCATCTGCTGATGAGGCAATTCCAAAATTCAGACTTGATCAGAACTTTCAAAAGATTCACAAGAAAAGGGGACCAAAGCTGGAGTCAGGAGTTCAGAGCCTACGAAGGAGAAAGATCCTGGCTTTGGATGCGTCACACTCTGAATAAAGATGAACCAAAATCTGGAACTGAATGCAACTTCAAAATCTCAAAGCCTTTCTAGATCCAAGTGATCCAGGATCATGACTACTCCTACTTGCCTTCCCCAAGCAAAACTAAATCATCCTCCCTGAAATAATCTCAATTTTGCACATACAATGCCAACATATAAAATAACAAGTAGGTGTACTAGGAAAGAAATCAACATAATAAAACAGAGGAAACAGATAATCCAGTTGTCAGTCAAAGACTTTAAAATAAATATATTTTATACGAGAAAATCAGACAACATTGAGAATTTTGTCAGAAACTTAGAAAAAAGGGAATCAAGAAAAATAGCAGCCGAATAGGGAGAACTGTCATGCACCTGGCCTCAGGGCCAGACTGGAAATACAACTAAATTGGAGAACATTCACTTAGAATTACCAACTTAGGTCCAGCTGAGGAGGAGACATATCAAGGAAGCGCAGAAAACACCTGAAGACTGGTAGGAAGGGTAAGGTCACAAGAGGAGCTGATTCAGCTTCCAGGGGTGACAGGCTGAGAGTGAGGAGGGAGCTCTCAGATAAAGGCAGGACTGTTCCCTAAGAAAATAGAGGCCCAGAACCCAGGTTTGGCTCCACAGCCTGGAGAACCAGAGCTGAGACTCATGGCCCACATAACATCCAGCCATGAAAGGAAGAAGGGCTGCTAGCTACAGTGGCGTCTGGAGACTGGAGCCGGTTGGAGAGAAAGGTGCAATTTCATTTTTTGTGTTAGTTTGTTTAAATCCAGAGCATGGGAGTTTTCATTTGTAGCTACTCATCACAGGCTTTGGTGCAGGGATGGAGGCAAGGACTTGAGGTACCTAAGGAGGGGCTGGAGTGGGGAGCATTGTGGGGACCGGTGGAAAAGCAGCAGCCAGGAGTATTAGGTCTTGACCCCCAAACCAAAAGGTTTTTACTGAGAGGAGCTAGCTGCTCCCAGCAGCCAGAGGCAGGAAAAGGAATAAAAAAACCCCACCCTAGGTGATACAGCCTGCCTTACCCACAGGTTCCCTGCATGCCACACCTTGCATTTTGAGCTTTTCAGAGGAAACAAAAGCATAGGCCAAGCTTAAGGGTTTGAAGGGTCTCAAGGAGACCTCAGTGACTGGATTGGGGGATAGGACATCTGCCACAATATCCTGGGAACCAGACTGATATTTTGCCTGCATAGGAGAACCGATAAAAACTTCAGGTTTCCAGCCCACTCCATTGGTCTCAAAACAAGGATCTCTGTCCAGCCAAGAGCAGAATAGATATGGGACAGGGAATCACACCCACCATATTCCCTGAAGGTTAAACAACACCTCCTCCACCTAAAGCTCATTCAGAAACAGACTACTGAGCAATTAAGATAGACAGCTGGCTACCAAGCAAAGGCAGGCAGAGGTGGAGCCTGGAGAACCAGGGAAGGATTCCTGACCCAGCCCTGGGCACCATGCTACTAACAAACCTACTTTAGAGGGCAGATTGGCCACTCCTGCTTACAGCCAAGGCCTGTGGAGACCGACACAAGTAGCGGATCAGTGAATCGCTTGAGGCATCATGCAGGTTGCCAAAAGCCAAAAGACAGTGCTTGACAGTGGTTAACACCTAAGCACCAAACAGAAAACCCAAAATTGGCAGATAGAACATGAACTTAAAAAAATCAATTACAATACAAAACAATCAAACACATGGAGGCTAAATAGCATGCTATTAACCCTTTGCACTCGCTTTTTTCTCGATTCCTTTATTCTACTCGGGATTTAATTTTTTAAATACCCCAGATTTTACAAAGCGCAGCAGTAAAATAAAAAACTGGAGTTTCTTTTCATACAAACTTATTTATTTGGATTTTTTAATATTTCAAATTATTGATACATTCAATACAATTCGACATACGAGCTGCTACCGATGCTAACCGTGTCGAGTCACACTCGACATCCTAGTGCAAAAGGTTAAACAAAAAATGGGTTACCAAAGAGATCAAGGAAGAAATAAAAATAAAACACCCTGGCAACAAATGAAAACAAACACATAACAATGCAAAATCTCTTGGACACAGCAAAAGCAGTCCTCAGAGGGAAGTTCATAATACTACAAGCCTACGTCAAAAGACCAAGAAAAATTAATAATAAACTATTTAACCCCACAACTTAAAGAATTAGAAAGAGAACAACAAGAAAAGCCCAGAGTAAATAGAAGGAAGGAAATAAAGATCAGAGTGGAAATAAATGACATAAAGACTGTAAAAAAACAATACAAAAGATCAATAAAACCAAGAGCTGGTTCTTTGAAAACATAAACAAGATTGGTGAACCTCTAGCCAGAATCATCAAGAAACAAATAGAGAAGACCCAAGTAAACAAAATCAGAAATGAAAGAGGTGAAGTAACAAGTGACCCCACAGAAACACAAAAGTTCATAAAAAAATACTATGAACAACTATATTCCAACAAACCAGACAACCTGGATTAAAAGCACATACTCCTAGAAAAATACAATCTTTCAAAACTCAGTCAGGGAGAATCAGAAAACCTGAATAGGCCAATAACTATTGATGAAATTAAAGCAGTAATAATAATAAAATATCCCAGCAAACAAAAGCCTTGGTCTGGATGTCTTCACAGGCGAGTTTTATCAAACATTAAAAGAAGAACTAATACTTTTCCTTCTCAAACTACTGCAAAAAATTCAAGAGGAAGGCACACTTCCAAGCTCTTTCTATGAAGCCAGCATTACCCTAATCACAAAACCAGATAAAGACACTACAAAGAAAGAGAATTACAGGCCAATATCCATAGTGAACATAGATGCTAAAATCCTCAACAAAATATTAGCAAATTGGATCCAGCACTACATTAAGAAGATCATACACCATGACCAAATGGGATTTAATCCAGGGAAGCAAGGCTGGTACAATATTTGCAAATCAATAAATGTGATACATCACATAAACAAATTGAATGACAAGTCACATGATCATATCAATTGATGCAGAAAAAGCACTCAACAAAATCCAACAACCTTTTTCAAGAAATACTCGCAGCAAAATGGGATCATACCTCAACATAATAAAAGGCACCCAAATTGCAAAAGAGGAAGTAAATTTGCAGATGACATGATATTGTACATAGAAAACCCTAAAGACTCCAGCAAAAAACTACTAGATTTACTACATGAATTCAGCAAGGTAGCAGGATACAAAATTAACACCTCAAAATTGATGGTATGTTTACATACCAATAATGAACTCTGAGAAAGAGAAACTAAACAAATAATCCCATTTACCACTACAACAAAAAAAATTAAGATACTTAGCAAAATACTTAACCAAGGAGGTAAAAGACTTGTACTCAGAAAACTACAGGACACTGAAAAAAGTGATAGAGGAAGATATAAACAAGTGGAAGAATATACCATGTTTATGCATTGGTATAATCAACATCATTAAAATGTCCATACTACCCAATGCAATCTATAGATTCAATGCATTGGTATTAAAATACCAATGGCATATTTCACAGATCTAGAACAAACACTCCAAAAATTTATATGGAACAGAAAAGACCTCGTTTAGCCACAGAAATCTTGAGAAAGAAGAACAAAGTTGGAGGAATCACAATACTAGATATCAAGTTATACTACAAAGCGAGTGTACTCAGAACAGCCTGGTATTGGCACAAGAACAGGTCTATGGGTCAATGGAAAAGAGCAGAGAACTCAGAAATCGACCCAAATTTGACAAAGGAGGCAAGAGAGTATAATGGGGATAAAGATAGTCTCTTCAATAAATAGTGTTGGGAAAACTGGACAGGTACATGCAAAAAATTGAAACTAGACCACCAACTTTCACCATACATTAAGAAAAAACTCAAAATGGATAAAATACTTAAATGTAAGTTGTGAAACCATAAAAATCTTAGAAGAAATCATAGGCAGCAAAATTTTATATCTCATAGTAATATGTTTACCAGTACTCTTTGTCTGCTAAGCTCTTTATTTCACCTTAAATTTTGAATGATAGCCATGCTGGATAGAGTAGTCTTGTGTTCAGTCCCTTGGTTTTCATTACTTTGTATACTTTATTCATTGCCTTTTGGCCTGAAGTGTTTCTATTGAGAAGTCAGCTGACAGTGTAATTGAAGCTCCCTTCTAGGTAACTGTCTCTTGCAGCCTTTAAGATTCTTTGTCTTTAATGTTTGAAATTTTAATTAATATGTGCCTAGGTGTGGGTCTTTTGGGTTTCATCTTAGTTGGGACTCTATGTGTTTCCTGAACTTCAATGACTTTTTCCTTCACCAAGTTAGGGAAAATATCTGACATAATTTCTCCAAACAAATTTTTTATTTCTTGCTTGGATTCTTCTCCTTCTGGCACTCCTATGATCCGAATGTTGTTATACTTCACATTGTCCCAAAGCTCCCTTAGACTCTCCTCCTGCTTATTTTATTTTTTACCATTTACTGGTCAGCATGACTTTTTTTTCTCCCTGGTCTTTTAATTTGCTGATCGGTCCTCAGCTTCTTCTAGTCTACTGTTGAATGCTTCTAGGGTGTTCTTTATTTCAGCTATGTAATTCCTCATTTCCAATTGATTTTTATTTATTGTTTCAATCTCTTTTCATGTTGGTTTAGCCTTATAATTCTCATGAAGTTGCTTGTAATTCTGATTTGAGTACCCTTATTGCAATTACTCAGAATTCTTTATCTCACAAATTGCTTGCTTCCATTTTATTTAGTTCCTTTTTTAAAAAATATTTTATTGATTTTTTACAGAGATAAAGGGAGAGGGATAGAGAGCTAGGAACATCGATGAGAAACATTGATCAGCTGCCTCCAGCACACCCCACACTGGGGATATGCCTGCAACCAAGGTACATGCCCTTGACCGGAATCGAACCTGGGATCTTTCAGTCCACAGGCCAACGCTCTATCCATTGAGCCAAACCGGTTAGGGCTAGTTCCTTTTCTGGCAGTTCCTCCTTTTTTTTCATTTGTGGGTTGTCTCCCCTTTTTTGCTTTCCCTTTGTTTTTGTTTCTATGTATTAGATCAATCTGCTACGCCTCTGAATTTTTGGGTGGTTTTATGGGACCCAGTGGTGTGTGTTAAGATCTCCAGTGCTGGATGCTCTAGGAGAGCCCCTTACTTGTGTTCACCTGTTGTAGTTGGTTCTTGAATGTTATTGTCCCATTCGTGGATGGAATCTCCTCTCAGGCCAGCTGATTATGTGGCTCACTCCTAACTATGTGGCTCACCCCTGACCATGTCGTGCAAACAAACTACTGTGGAGGTGCTGAATGAACAGAACAAAATACAACACAACACAACACAAAACAAGAGAAACAAAACAAAAACATACACAAGACCCACACAGCACCAACAAAAAGAACCACCAGAGAAGAGAAAATTAGGAAAGAGGAAAAAGAGCAAGAATGATAAAGATAAAGAATGAAAGAAAAGATATGAGGATAAAATAAAACAAACAAACCAATACAAAAACACAAACAAAAAAGGCAGGGATGGAGAAAAAGGAATATGTATGTGCAATGCAGAAATAGAGAAAAAAGTATGAAGAATTAGGGTAATAGGGGAAGGAAAATGGTTTAAAATAAAGGAAGAAGAAAAACATTTTGAAAAGGAAAATAGAGAAACCAGATAGGTCAAAAATAAGAAAATAAAAAGAATATGGGAAAGCAGGAGAAAAGAAAAGAAAGGAAGAAAGAAAGAAAGAAAGAAAGAAAGAAAGAAAGAAAGAAAGAAAGAAAGAAGACTGAGTAGGAAAAGGGAAGAGGAAAATTAAATAAATGAACAAAACATTAGAGACTAGAACCAGTAAAGCAATTAGATTAAGAAGATAAATAAAAAAAGAAAGAGAAAACAATAAAAAATGAAGAGGAAAAAGAAAGAAAAAAGTCGTATACTGGTATATGCTGCTTTCAGCATATTACTAAATTCACACATATATCTTGAATATATTTCTAGACTGTTTTATTGGTCTACCTCAAACCAGTAGCATTACTTATGTCTTATATTTTCATGGTATTTATTAACCTTTTGCACTTGGATGTCGAGTGTGACTCGACACGGTTAGCATCGGTAGCAGCTCTTTTTATACTCTTTGAATGTATCAATAATTTGAAATATAAAAAAATCCAAATAAATAAGTTTGTATGAAAAGAAACTCCAGTTTTTTATTCTACTGCCACGCTTTGTAAAATCTGGGGTATTTAAAAAATTAAATCCCGAGTAGAATAAAGGAATCGAGAAAAAAGCAAGTGCAAAGGGTTAAAATTAATTTTTTTTCTCCTAGGTATTCTTTTATAATTATTCTTCCAGATATACTTCTGGTTGACTTTCAAATTTCTTCTAAAAATGCTTATAGGATTTTGACTGCATCATCAATTCATAAATATATGTAGGCAGAACTATTACTCTAATACTATGCCTTTTTATTCAATAATAAAAATCAGTTTTCCAGCAATTCAAACCTTTCATATCTTAGTAGTGCTTCTTGATTTATGGTATCTGCTACATGTAGTAAGCATGGGTATATGTTTACTGAATAAATGACTCCACTGCACCAGTATTTTGGAATTAAATATCATATCAGAGAAGTCTAAAAATGTTACGTCAGTGGAGTAGCCCTGGCCGATGTGGCTCAGTTGGCTGGGCGTCATCCTATGCACTGAAAGGAAGCTGATTTGATTCCCAGGCATGTATGGGCTTGATCCCTGGTAGGGGGCATGTAGGTGAACAATCCCATACTTTGATTCTCTTTTTCTCCCCTTCCTCCCTAAAACAAACAAACAAATACATAAAATAATCCCACTTCTAGGAATATAGCCCAAGAAATCAGAAACACCAATCAGAAAGGATATATGCACCTCTATGTTCATAGCAGCACAATTTACAATAGCTAAGATCTGGAAACAGCCCTAGTGTCCATCAGCAGATGAGTGGATAAAAAAGTCATGGTACATTTACACCATGGAATACTATGCAGCAGTAAAAAAGAAGAATCTCTTACCCTTTGAGACAGCATGGAGGGACCTGGAGAGTATGCTAAGTGAAATAAGTCAGTCAGAGAAAGATAACTATCACATGATCTCACTAATATGTGGACTCTAATTAACAAAATAAACTGATGAACAGAATGGATCCAGAGACATGAAAGCATGGAACAGAATGCAGAATCTTGGAGGGAAGGTGGGAGAGGGTGGGTGGGCGGGAGGTAATCAACCAAAGACCTTGTATGCATATATATGCATAAACCATGGACACAAACAATAGAGTGGTGAAGGCCTGGGGCAGGGGTGGGGATGGGCTGGAGGGAGTCACTGGGGGAAAGAGGGGGACATATGTAACACTTTTAACAATAAAGATTTAAAAATATAAAAAATAAAAACAGGAGACCCACAAAAAATACATTTGGAATGTGACACAATGAACTTATGAGAAAACATTAAATTTGGTTGTAGTTAATTAGAATTAAAACTTGATATTAAAAGAACATTAAAATCTTAAAATTTATCATAATTAAATTTGATTTTGAAAAGTAAAGTAGACTTATTATATCAAAATTGTCTATAAATTACAAAAAAGAAAATGCTAACACATATACACACTTTACGTACTTATTAGAGGCCTGGTGCATGAAAATGCATGCACTGGAGTGGGGGGGTCCCTCAGCCTGGCCTACCACCTCTCACAGTCTGGGAGCCTTCAGGGGCCGGAGGTGACCCAGCAATCAGGGGAAGGCGACGCCCCATCACACCTCTGCTGTTGCCACTGCCAGCAGCACAAGCCTTGGCCAGCCTTGGTTACCTGAGTCTAAGGCGGCCCTGGGCGGCTGGGAAGCTGCCATCCGAGGCTTCCCTGTGCCTCGGGCTGGCCCTGGGCGGCTGGGGGGCTGAGGGGACTGGGCGACTCGGGAGGCAGGTGCGCGGAGCTGAGGGGACTGGGCGCCGCCATCTTGTGGCTGTGGGCACCGCCATCTTTTAGGACATGGCAGTCAATTAGCATATTTCCTCCTTATTGGCTGTGGGCGCTGCCATCTTTGTGATGGCATGATGGTCAATTAGCATATTCCTTTATTAGATAGGTTATGATCATGTTCGACATAATACCAATCCAGAAGAGACAATGTCCAAATAATGAACAAAAAAATCATCTCATTAGAAACTCTTATTAAATATCTATGCTTCTAAAACTTTTTAATTCTTAATACAGATTTCTAGCCCAACAAAATAAACCTATTAATTAAAGAACAAATGAAAAATGGCTTTTAAAGACACCATTTCTATAAAAAAATACTAATACTTATTTGTTGTTTTAGATGTGGGCTATGCATAGAACTTATTTGCTTCATAACAATACTGTTGGAGTTTCCCAAAATATCCCAAGCAGAGCTCATTATAGTTTCTGAATGAAAATTTACATGGGAAACTAATTTGAAAACTACTACACACTCTAAATCTGAATTTTGAATAGCCAAGAATAGTCACATACCAGAACACAAAAAAGAAATGGCTAAAGAACCCAGTACTACGTGCCAGACTCTTGATGTAATACTCTATGTAACTCATTCAATCTTCACAAGCTGTAAGGTAGGCACCATTAACATCATCATCCTATATAATAAAACACTAATATGCAAATTGACCGAACGGCAGAACAACCAGTCGCTATGATGTGCAATGACCACCAGGGGCAGATGCTCAATGCAGGAGCTGCCCCTTGGTGGTCAGTGCACTCCCACAGGGGGAGTGCCACTCAGCCAGAAGCTGGGCTCACCGCAGACAAACACAGCAGCGGTGTCGGGAGCCTCTTCTGCCTCTGCAGCAGCACTAAGGACCTTGAGGGGAATGTCCACCTACTGACTTAGGCCCACTCCCTGCGAGAGGGACTAAGGCTGGGCTGAGGGACCACCCCTTCCCCCCCAGTGCATGAATGATGTGCATCAGGCCTCTAGTTTACAGATGAAACAACTGGGGGCCCAGAGAGACTGAGTAATTTACCAGGAAGCCAGTCTAGCTCAAGTCCGTGTTTTCAAGCACTACACTTTTTGCTTCTTAAAATGGAAGTTACTCCCCAGGAAATGTAATGGAATTATATTTTAATACACATCTATTTCCTTAAGGAAGACAGAGTTCTCAAAAGAGAACTGAAGAAATACTACAAATATTTCATATTAATAGAAACAGGGTTTTCTTTTTTAAAAAATAGGAAAAGTAACTAAATAATATTTAAAATACAATGTACTGATATGGCATAGAATACCCTGAACGTAGTGTAGTGACTGACATGTCTATATCCATCTTTTAAAAACATGAACATTTTTCAAAATCATTACCAACCTGTTTTAATTTATATGAGCACTTTGCTTAAAGAATACAAAAATATATACTAACGAGTACTACTAAAATTTAAAGCTTTATTTTACTCATTGAATGTATCTGTACATATCAGGGACTGACATGGATATAAACAATGGTGTGATTCTAAAACTAATTATTACCATTCGCTCTGTACAGTTCATCTATTAAAGTACATTCCAATCTTCTTTCACCTGCTCCTCCTTGTAGCTTCTGTTTTAATGAACGGCCACTGGGTAGCAGCCTGAAAATGTCCCAGAACTTCAGACCAGGGAAAGGGCCCCGCAAGAAGATGGAAGATCAAGAAGAGACATCACATGAAAGTTGAGTTCTGTGAAAATTCCACACCAGTTCTCCCAGGCAGTCCAAAGATCATTTTATAGAATAAAACCAGTTCATGAAGCAAAGCAGTACCCATTATGCCTGTGTACTAACTGTTCTTTTCCCATTGGTGTTTGTGGAATTTTCTGGACTGCTTTTTATGGATTCCAACAAGTTTTTAATTCTCTCACTTGCAGCCTTCTTCCTTTTCTTCTTGTCACGAGACACACTCTTTGCTATGGAAGGTAGCAGCAAGGCTGCCAGCCCCCATGGCTGATTACTTGATGGGGAAGGGTGATCTTTACCTTCCTGATGTAAAATCCAGGCACTTTCTCTGGCCAGATCTACAAATTTTTGCAGCTGGCTTTGACTTACATTTTTACTGATGTTGAGAGAAGTTTCAAAAGGATTCTGAATGTACAATGGAGAAGGTTCAGGTTTGTTCTGTTCTCTTCCCTATAGATTATTACAAGGAAGAAAAAAATATATACATACATGAAGGACTCAGATATAAGAACAGTTTGTTTCAATAAAAATGTCAAAAAAGGTAAGCCCTGGCTGGTGTGGCTCACTTGATTAAGAGCGTTGACCCATACACCAAAAGATTGCAGGTTTGATTCCCAGTCAGGGCACATACCCAGGTTGTGGGTTCCATTCCCAGTCAGGGGTCATGGGGGAGGCAACCCTGATTGATGTTTCTCTCTGTGTGTCTCTGTTCCCCCCTCTCTCTTTTTTTTAAAATATATTTTTACTGATTTCAGAGAGGAGGGGAGGGGAGGGGAGGGGAGGGGAGGGGAGGGGAGGGGAGAGGAGAGGAGAGGGAGAGAGAGAGAGAGAAACATCAATGATGAGAATCATTGATCAGCTGCCTCCTGCACGACCCCTACTGGGGATCAAGCCTGCAACCCAGGCATGTGCCCTTGACTGGAATCAAACCTGAGACCCTTCAGTCCACAGGCTGAGGCTCTATCCACTGAGCCAAACCAGCTAGGGCCTCCGTTCCTCTCTTAAAATCAATAATAAAAATAAAAAAATGTAAAATACCAGAATTAAGTTTACAAAGTCAACAATTTCTTTCCTAAGAGGATTAGGTATACAAGTGTGTTATGCATTTGTGTATATGTGTGTATGTGTGTGTATTTCTAAATTATTTCTTTTCCATTGTAATTTTATGAGTATTCTTGAGAGGAAAATTAATTTGGTTGATGACCTATGGATGACGCTGCTCAGGTGACAATATCTGAACTAAGTCAATCAATAATAAGTATTTTTAAAATAGCAAATCTTTTACTTAACAGGACAGATCTGGAAAGGAAAAAGAATGAAAAAGAAAAATGGCAGAATATAAGGTAAAGATACATTTATGTTTGAAAGACTTGTTAAAAACATATCTATTATACTGAGAATAGAACATACAAAATTAGAAACTTTAAATAAAATATAGTAATTAATGTTTCCTATATATAAAGTCAGAAAGGAAGAAAAGGAACAAAAGATTATTCACTATTCATTTCAAAACATTTTGTTTCCTATTTCATCATTCCTAAAGATCCAACAAAATAAAGCTCTGCCAGGTATGACATCTCATAGAAAGAGAGGAAAAAAAAACCTGACGCTCTGACTCATATGAGCAGCAGTGATCCATTAGCTGATATTATCTTCTTCTCTTTCAAATGATATCACACATTACTTAAAAATTACAAAACAAATGGTCAAGAGTCTCCAATGTGAGCGAGCACCTGTTTATTCCCTAACTTTTCTCATGTCACTGCTCAACAGGGCTCCTGCCTGTCCATCATCTCTGAGCCCTAGGGGTAAGAGCACGAAAAGGATAAAGAATTTCATCTGTTCAGTAACCTTTTTCTAATCTGAAATCTAATTACAAATCAGATTGCATTCCTCTTCCCCACACTTTTTAAAAACAAAATCTCCATCAGCAGGACAAAAGTTAGGGAAGAATGAACAAAGCTGAGTTGAAGAAACAGCAAATAAAAGATATCTGAGTATGTGTTTTATGAAACCACTCTTAACAAGGGTTGTAACCAAATGTCCAAATGATAAACAGAATAAACCCAAACAGAGAACTATCTCAAGTTCCTCCACCATTTTATAAACAAATTTTGCCTAGGCGACTACTCTAATTTTTTTTTCCAGAAAAATGTCTATCATTCCAACTATTCGGATGAACCAAAATTATAAATTCACTAGCCAAAATAAATTAAATCCTAAAGGCTCAAATTGAGGGAATCACTAAAATCTATCTTTGAGATCAGATATCCAATTTGTTCTCTAGGAACACAAATCCAGTTTTAAAAGAAATGTATATAAAATTATGCTTTCCAGAAAACTTTTCAGAATTATATTCAACATTTTGAAAGATACAGTATTAGATATTGAAAGAGCTGGCTACTGCTCTTCCAAAAAAAAACTAGATGACTGATCTTAGTCAAGTTATGTAGCTCCTCTAGGCTCCAATTTCCTTATTAATATTTATTACTATAGAGTTGAAATGTAATATAACATTTGTTAGAATGCTTTGAAAACTAAACTAATTGAATATTAGTATAGCAGGAGACCTGATACCTAATCACCAAATATTAAAGTATTATTTACCTGTCGAATATTTATGGAATTTTTATTGAAAGCAAAATTTCCAAAAAATTCAAAAAATTCCTTCAGTAGTATTTCTGCAAGAAAAGAAAATAAGAGGAAAGTCTGTTTCAATCCAAAATAGAATATACACACACAAAAAAAAGATAAAGAAAAAAAAAACACTTACCTAATGTTTCTGTGTTTTCTGAAGGTTTAATTCTATTCAAGTCACAAATAAATGTACAGTTGTGGCCTTCTATTATACATTTATCTTCTGCATCTTACATAAACAAAAACAAAAAATGTTTCACATTATATTTCAAAGGTATTTTCTACTTCTGAAAATAAATCTGTAATTAAATAAATAAAAGTTATAGATGAATGTTTCCTATTATTACTCAGTGTTATATGCATTTATGGTTAATGGGATTTAAAAGATTTAGACTTATACTACAGTGAAAAGAACATTACATTTACTTTAGCCTACTAGAATTGCCTATCAACAACCAAGAATGCTTAATCTGATAATCAGTTTTCTAGTTATAAATGAAAATGTAGATAGGGCCCATCTTTCACCAACTCAAATTTTGTCACTATCTTTGATCAATAATATTTCATTTTTATCTCCATTTCAATTCTTATTACCTTTCTATGCATTGTTTTCAACAATACATCCCTGACACAACTGATACTCTAAGAGTTTTGAAAATCAAACAAGTAATTTCTACAATGCAATACTTTAAAGAGATTGTAATTCAGTATAACAAATTTAACAGCACACTGCATATAAACATTCCCCTTTTCTAACAGTATATATACCTTTAGAGGTAATCATTTCTCTAATCTATATATATAAAACCCTAATATGCAAATAGACCAAATAGTGGAACTAAAAAATTGGTTGCTATGACATGTGCTGACCACCAGGGGTGCACGTGGAACATGGCAGGCATTAGCAGCAGGCGGCAGAGTGCGGAATATGGCGGGCATCAGCCACAGTGGGATGGTGGAGCAGGTGAGCAGGGGCACCAGACCAAGGTGGGGTGCCGGTCACAGTCATTGGGGCGAGCCTCTGGTGGTTACTGAAAATCCTTTGCTTCTGCGCACTGCGGTCCTGCCCGGCACTCGCAACCGCTGCCGGCGCTGGCCCCGCTTGCACCCACAGCCTGTGCCGAAGCTGCTGCTTGCACCAGCTGCTGGCGCTGGCCCCAATCGCTCCGTGCCATCAGTGGGTGCCAGCGGGTGTGAGCAGGGCCAGCACCATCAGAGCATGGGAGCGGCAGTAGGGGGAGTGAGGCTGCCGGCAGACAGGGGACCAGGGGACTGGTGGGAGGGGCTGGGCGGGGGCGCAGAGGATGGGCCGATACCCACCCCTGTGCCCACCACAGCCTCGTGGCCCACAGTTCCTTTCAAGGTACACGAATTCATGCACTGGGCCCCTAGTTATTAATAAATATACAACTACCAAAAAATCCCTCACTGTTCTAATCTACCTTCCTTCCAGTGTACTGTATTATAGGAAAACTCCCAATTTTCGAAAATGGAATCAACGCCCACCTAACCTGAAAGCATTTCTTAACTCCAAGGTTGGTGCTCCACCCTGTTGCCCCTGTAGCACTTATGTGACTGTATGCTGATTGTATATATACTGTCTACTCCCGTACATCTACAAAGGCCACTGTCCTGTCTATGATTGCCTCTCCATCCAGTCTAATCCACAAAAGTGTCTTAACATATAGCAGGCACATAACCAATAAACTGAATGATCACTGATGTTTGATTTTGAATGCTTATCTATAATTGTCAAAGAAATTAGAAAAAGGGACAAGATAAATCAACAGAAACGGTAAAGTCCTATGTGCTCCTCCCACCACGCCATGTTCTAATAGCACTAATCCTCTCTGGGAGGCAGCCTATATACTAGTTAAAAGCACAGGCTAAAGATGGTGAAATAAACATAAGAATCTACCTTCTTCCTCCTAAAACATCACTAAAATGAGAGTAAGATGATATAAAATCTTAAAGATAGAGAACAGAAGAGACAAGAGCAATAAAAAAATTTTAAGTTGAAGGACAGATGGAAAAGTAGTAATGACTTTTCCTTGAATTACAAGAGATTGTAATTCAGTATAACAAATTTAACAGCAAACTGCATATAAACATTCCCCTTTTCTAACAGTATATATACCTTTAGAGGTAATCATTTCTCTAATCTATATATATAAAACCCTAATATGCAAATAGACCACCACCACTGAAAACACTGAATCCTCAACCAGCAGTAAAGAAAGCCAAGAAGAAAACCAAATATACACAAGGCAGAGCCCCTGAGAGCTCAGGGATTGGAGGATCAGTTTTGACTGGAAGTTTGATGGTTAAACAAGTTCTGAAGTCTTCCCCAGATCTCTTTTTCCCAAACAAAAATTTCAGTATGCTAATAGCCAGGCCTGTTATTAAAAAAAAAAAAAAAAAAAAAAAAAGGTTAAGAGTCATTTCTGGGGAATACAAATAGCTCAGAAGAAATGACCCAGAGATAGTGACATGTAAAGATCCCCAGCATGAAACAGTCTAGCCAAACTGCCCTACAATGAACATTAATCACAGTCAACAAACCTCACCTAAGCTCAAAGATTCAAATTAACTTTCTGGTTTCTAACTCCAACATGAGCAGAAATTCAAAGATTATCAGACATCTGAGGAAGGACTCTTAACATGAGACTACACAAAATAAAATGAAAAGCTATTTAGAAAAAAGAGGTTAGGAAAAGCAGAATAGAGTATTTGCTTCTTTTAACTAATTTGAGAAATGATTTATTTGGACAACTAGTAGCAAGTTGGAGACTCAATTACTGTTAAGTACATAAAAACTAAGCAAACAAAAAACAAACTAACAAGAAAATAAGTAGTATTAAGAACTATTAACTCCAAAAAAATATAAACTGTTGGGCAGGAAAGGAAATTAATTTTAGTTTACTCCATGGATCAGATATGAATAATGTTTACAAAATCATAATAGTGTAAAGTGCATACCAAAATTATGCTATAGTTACACTCAAAATATTGGGGGGGGGGGGGGGCGGCTACAGGAGGAAAGACAATTCCTCTTCTTATATAAAAGGAAGTCATAGATGGTACCTAAACCTAAAAGTCAAGAATTTTATTTTAGCAATATCTATGATTTAAAACATCAAACAGATCAGCTTTTTGAGTTAAAAGTGACTGCCCACAGGGAGAGGCAAAAGAAGCAGGAGGAGGAATAGGCTGAGAGGCTGAGTTATTTTATCTATGTGCATGTGTAACTTCGATAGAACTGAACTTTAAAAGCCATAGTTGTTTTCATCAGATAACATTAAGAGAGTGGAAAGGGAACCATGGTGTATATATATTTGAGATATATAGATATACATATAGAATATGTGACAAAGGACACATGCAAAATATATAAAGAATTCCTACAAATAGAAAGTGACAGATAATCCAATAAAAAATAAGGCAAAAGACTTAGAGAAACCTCACAAAAGATACACAAATGTCTAATAAATATATAAAACAGGTGTTCAATTTCATTAGTCATTGGGGAAAAGAAAATCAAAGCACACCATGAACCACTACAAATGCATTAAAAATAGCTAACACATGAAAAAAATAATACCAGATATTGCAAAGATGTACAGCAATTAGAACTTGTATATAATACATGTAGGAATGTATTCTTTAGAAAACTGAGAGCGTTGGCCTGTGGACTGAAAGGTCCCAGGTTCGATTCCGGTCAAGGGCATGTACCTTGGTTGTGGGCACATCCCCTGTGGGGGGTGTGCAGGAGGCAGCTGATTGATGTTTCTCTCTCATTGATGTTTCTAGCTTTCTATCCCTCTCCCTTCTTCTCTGTGAAAAATCAATAAAATATATTAAGAAAACTGCTTGGCAATGTCTCGAAAACTGAATATACCCAAATTCTAAGTTTTAGAAATTCCACTACTATAAACAGGAGGAACACTTTGTAACATATACGGTATGATTGTCTAATTAATATGCTGTAAACCTGAAACTAATACAAAATAATATTGAATGTAAACTGTAATTGAAAAAATAAAAATAAAGTTATGATTTTAAAAAGGAAAAAGAAGAAATTCTACTCTTAGTATATATTTGACAGAAATAAGCATCCTGTTCACCAAAAGAAATGTGCTAGAATTGTCACACTAACACTACCTATAATAGTCCCAAACTTCAAATTACTCAAATGCCCAACAAAAATAAAATTTAAAAAATTTTTTGTATATTCACGTAACAGAATACTACATAAGCAATGGAAATGAATACACTAACAATATGAATGAATCTCCTAAAAATAATGTTGAGAGGGAAAACATCATATACGAACTAACATTCTATTCTATGCCTTTTACATGAGAATAACAGATCAAATTATTCTATGCTATGAAAAGAGAAGGATGGAACACACAAGAAAATTAGAGACATATGGGGGAAAGTAATGGAGATTTAAGAAAACAGAAATTTCAGAGTAACCAAAGATAAAAGATGCCATCATGCTCATGACAAACAGTTTTTAACTTTAAATGTTCACCCACACATTTAAAATCTCTTTACTGCACTTCTACGATGGACCTAATACTACGTCAGGAACAAAGATGCAGAGATGAGTCAGACAGCCTGCCCTAGAAAAGCTTGGCCAAGGCCAGCTGATAACAGAACTACAACAATCTAACTGTTGTTATAATACAGGTGTGCACAGGGTGCTTAGAAGACACCAGAGCACTGCCTTCTGTGAGGAAGGAAGGAAAGTCTGAACAAATGATACCTTGGACTGGGTTTCCCTTCTCGCTTCCCTGGCTGAATCCTGAAGAGGTTCTCCACATAAAAAGAGGAGGCAGGAAGAACACCATTGCAGGCAAAGGGACAGAGATGTGAAAAAGAACAAATATCTGAGGACCAGCAAGGTGTTTAGAGAGCTGACGCTCCTGATTTGCACACCAGAATGAATGCAGGAGAGGAGCAGAAAAAAGAAGCTAACGAAGGGCCCTAAATAAAACACTATAAACTTTGGACTTTAACTTACTTTAGGTTCTAAACAGTGGTTAACAAAATTCCAGAAGTGCTGGAAGGTATTCTAGACATTCATGCTACCCTCTATTAAAAACAAACAAGCAAGCAAGCAAAATATAGTTTTTTCCTTTTAAAAAAATACAAATAGCCTCTATCTGAATATCAAATATAAAAGTTATTTTATAGAAAATTCAACATATTACTAGAATTTCAAAAACTAAATATCTTTACATTTATTGGCAATGTGCTATGTACAGAGAAGCAACTGCAGAAAACAGCCTGAAAATTTCTCTTACCATGCTTAAAAATGTGAAAAACTTTAAACAACCAATTTGGTATTTTGAAGTTAAAAACTAAACAATTCCAAAACCAGTTTCATCTGTTTTGATACAATACGTTGTTAATAAATTCAAATTTATTTTTGAATAGATTTGGAATGAAAACTCAACATGTCATTTTAAATTTGTCCATAAATCATATTCTTTTCTCAAGATAATTAGCAGAACTTTAAAGCTCTGTACTAGAGTGAGTTCCTAAGAATACTGTCCATATACCCACTGCACCAAAAATAACACAAAACACATAGTAAGTAACCAATATTTAGTGAATGAATAACACCAAACAATGAGATGAGCATAGACATGGACGTTGCCCTTTATTTCAATCTCAAAAGTGAGAAAAATGGCCACTACTCTACCTGAAAACTTCCTACTTTCCATTAACCTATCACACTGAGCTCTTTTTAGAGCTCAATTTCAAGCTATACTTACAGTGTTCACTCGAAAGAAAAGATTATTTATAATTTGAATAAATGAGGAAAAATGGCATAGAAAAGAGAATTTACAGACTCAGGTAAAAATAAATAGTGTGAAAAAGAGCTAAGATAAAATGTTATGAGAGTAATCACAGTATTGGCAGGAATATGGAACACATTAAGAGGAATGGTGGGAGAAGAGGTTAGAGAATTGAATTGTGGCTAAACAAGTAAAAGTCTTAAAACAACAAGCTAAGTAAACTGAGGTTTATTCTATAAGGAATAAAATCCCTTTTAAAGTTACTTTAAACTGGGAAGATTTAGAGATGTACTTAAAAAAAACTGTCAGGCAGCAATATACAGGATGGGTAAACTACAGAGTGTACATACTATAGTATGTACATTGAGTGTATCCCTAAATTAGCTTCCTTTTGGAATTGAGGATTTTAATACTTTATATCTCCTCAAGCAGTCTATCAAAATTTCAATTTTTAAATATAAATTAAATAGTATAATTTTAAAATTTATCTAAGGTTGCTTATAAACTTTAAAAAATTTAGGATCTTAAAACATCATGAAACAATTAGAAATCTAGAAATAGCTTCAGATTTAGAAAGCCATCTATGAATCTGTAATCCACTCAAATGGCTTATCTGGGATATGCCTTTTTTTTTATAAGTTTGGTCAAACTAAGGGAGAGGCTCCAACTGTCTCATGATAGTTGTAAACAACCTTGTCAACTGACGCAAAAACAAAACAACAGAATTCTCAAAAAATTCTATAGGCCTCAGTTTTGCAAGTCATCTGCTCTCATGACCTCTCATGGGCATAAAAAAATAAAAACCATTTAGAAAAAGTTTAGATTCACAAGGCTTTAAGAATATATAAGAAAAATTACATGACTAATAAACACACATGACATGGTAATTATATACACTCAAAACGTTAGAAAGAAAATAGAGACTGCTTCTAGTCTTACCTGCTAGGGTTTTTAAGTAGTCTAGTGTTGGAAGAATAGGGGGTGATCTCCTCTGGAGAAAAAAGATGACCATCATTGTAAGGGAGAAATTTGTAATCCAAGCACCGGGAATACTGCTTGTTAATGAATGTGCTCGAGCCCAACAACGGATACTAAACACCATGGCTCTCACTCGTGAGTCCAGGGCACCGTATATATAAAGGAGTTCAGAACTTTTCAAGGCAATCCTTCCAAAGAAAAAAATGAAAAGAATTTTCAACCTTCCAAATTATGATTCCCAAAGTAGAATAAAACACACACCTAGAAACATATCTAAATACATCTTCCTATATATGAATGTATTCAGAACAATGAGACCAGATAATCAAAAAAGTATGGTGTATTTGCAATATAAAACTTAATGTAGATAGCTGAATATAAAATATATTCATTATCATTAAAACATCCTTCTAAATGTTGGCAATTACAATATACTTCTGAAACTTAGAATTTTTAAATCAAAGTTCCTAAACATGACTTGAAACACACTATATAAGGGCTATTTAATAACTGTCAATAAAGGCAAGTAAGGGGCTTTGCACATCAGTTTCACATGGTTATCTAGTTCTTCGGTAGACAAATTAGTCTAAAAACAGAAGTAAACCTTCTACTTATTTTATCAAATATAAATGTCTTAAAATTCAGCCAAAATTACTTATCTACTACTTATAAAAACCAAAACCCACAAGTATAAAATGTCTATTAAGAAATCAAACTTCAGAGCCTATTTTCCATAAGTTTCCTAGTCATAATGTTATAATGCAAAGATCATTAATCAGAAATATTTTTAAATATTTAAGCTCCTCCTATCAAAACACGTCCAGTAATTTCTCAAAGAACAGACATAGGGCACTAAATCATTTAACAGTATCAACTTAAAAATGTCTATGAAAGTACCACAATGCCATTTACTTCCTGAGTTGAAAGAGAATACAAGAAATTGCAAATTAGAAATTCACAGTGATTAAATGTTTTACTACATAGTGTGGTGTTCCTACAAACATCACATGGATTCAAATATTTTTCTGTCAAAAATCATTTTTGTAAAAGCTCCCTGAGTTTTTATGCAACTAGTGATAATAAATGTTATCTTTATTTTAGGATAAAAGGTGTTTCATCTATGTAAATGAAGCTGAAAAATAAATATCAAATAGTGTGATAGCTGATATAAAGAAATAATGCAAAAATTAAAAACCTGAAGCATATTAAAACAAATTTTTCAAAACCTGTCCCAACAAGACAATGAAAATAACACTATTACAGAGAAATATAAACGCCATTTTGTCCTATTTTACATACTAGAAAGAAAATATACTGTTAGAAAATGCAGTACCTATATATTTTTATTTATTTTTACTCCATGGGCTACTTGAGAAAAATTCAGAAATACTCAGCACTGTCTTATTAGTGAACACTTGAGTTTAATTAAATGAGAATACTAGAGTTAAAAAATAAACTCAATTAAAAAAGTTTTCCTTAATGAGAACAAAACAGACTAAAAAAAGTAATGAGTATGAAAATTGCTAAAGAAAAACTACAAGTCTAAAGCCACTAAGACTACTTTTTGAGCCAAGCAAATATCATATTTGTTTAGGACACAAAGTTGATTATATCTATAGATAATTCAGAGGTCAAACTCAAGTTGCTACTCTATTTTCTAAGTATATTGAGAAGACTATATACTATAGGTACGTTCATGTTGTCATCAAGCTGCATAGGTAAGAACAATGAAATACAATTCTTCCAGAAGATGATGTTAGGTATAACATTTTAACACAATATCTTAACATTTTATTTTTGAATGCCAAAAAACTAATATGTATAGCATAAGAGAAAACTAATATGTATAGCATAACACTTTTCAATCCAAGTGTTCTAATCTTTCAAAGATTATTAAAGCATCCAAAGACACTAGAATGTTGTTTAAGAAAAACTATGTTAATTCCTTATAATATTTACATTTAAGATGATAAACTCAAGAGATCATACCTATTGTTAGTAGTCAAATCACACTGAAATCCAGAGGCCTGGTGTGAGAATCTCACCAGCGGACACCGAGCATTTAATATTTTTTGTACACCCACACAACCAGGGCCAAAGTTGTCAAGGCATTCTCCTATTACAGAGAGGATCTTCTGAGTTGCAATTCTTTCTGAAGCAACATTTTTCACTTGAAATTCCATTAGAAAATTTCCTGAGGTCTGAATAATAAAAACATTTGTTAATAGGAGCTTTTTATAAAAAGGAATTTCTTACATAAACTTTTTTAAAAGAATGCTCTAAATCATTCCTGGCAAAAATAAACAAATAAAACAAGAACAAAACAAAAACAAAAACAAAAAAAAACACAGCCAAAAGCAGACTTGACAGTATATGTACAAGATCAGTAGATCAACACAAGAAAAAGACAGTATAAACAGACTTAATTATATATAGAAATTTAATACTTACTAACATAAACTGCAAGTTACTGGGGGAAAATTACTATTTAACAAATGAGTCAAATGACCATTAAAAGAAAAACCCAACTATTTAAATCCCTACTTTGGTCCAAAAACCAAAGTAAACTCAAGGTGAATCAAAAATTTAAATGGAAAAAGTTTAAAAGTTTTATCAATAAAGTACAATTAAATGAATATTTTTACAATCTCAAGTAGTGAAGGATTCTCTAACCATTACACAAAATTACAGAGCACACAAAAGAAAAAATATGATTATATAAAAATTTAAATCATCTTAAGGCAAAGCATATATTCATTACTAGATAAAAAATGAAATAAGACAAATGTCACATAAAGGTCTACTTTTCCTAATTTAGAAAGGGTTTGTACATATGAAAGGGAGGAAAACACACCCAATTCTAAAAATGGGCAAAAAGACTTGAATAAGAAATTAACAGAACAAACAAAATTAGCTAAGAAACATAGTACAAGATGTTCTTGTTTTCTAGAAACTAAAGAAACTTTTCATTTATCAGTCTGGCAAAGACAAAAAGGCTGACAGGATCAGTACTGGTAGTTGTAAGGAACCATGTATACTGACAGGGGAAGGGTAAACTGGGACATACTTTTAGACAACTTCAATATCTATTGAAATTTTAAATATATACTTTGATAGCCATTACAATTCAAGGACATTATCTCAAAGAAAAACTTGCATAAATGAATCAATTTACAAAGCTGTTCACACACTGCAGCATTATTTGTGAGGCTCCCTACCCTCAACCATCCTTTCTTCTAGAACTCATTCCTAAAAGGATCCAGATTCCAACAACGTTTATCATGGAAATGTACCCCTTACTCCCAGCTGAGTGGACCAGCACTATAGAATGTACCATTCATTCATCCATCCAGAAATCTCTACTAGAAACTGGAGCTGAGGCTCTGAAGCAATCATGTGGCTGAAATATGTCTCAGAAGTTTGAGGGCAGGTGCATTCTATACCACAAAAATGAAAATGTAAAGAAAGTCAATGAGGGAAGAGGGAGAGCAGAGTGAAGGGGAGAAAGAGAGAGAAATAAAGGAAATTTGTGGGGAGAGAGAGAACACTTCATGAATTCTTGATAGTTTACACTTCCTAGTTCTAGTCCTTTCCTAAGACTCATCCACATTGCTGGCCCTGGGTTCTATGATGCTTCCTCTACTACCTCCCCACCCCCCCTTTGTTTAAGCTAGTTTGGACTGTTTTCTGCTATGTATAATCAAAGAGTATTATGCTCTGGCCAGTAGCTCAGTAGTTGAGCATCGACCTATGAACCAGGAGGTCATGTTTAATTCCCAGTCAGGACACATATCCAGGTTGCAGGATTGATCGCCAGTGTGGGGTGTGCCAGTCAATGGTTCTTTCTCTCTCTCTCTATCTCTCCCCCCACTTCCTTCTGTTTCTCTCCCTCCCCCTCTCCCTTCCTCTCTGAAATCAATAAATATATTTTTAAAAAAAGAATATTACCTAGTATACCAGTAGTTGGCAATAAAGGTGGAAAAAAAGATACCACCTAGTTGCCTAAAAGAATAAAGGACTGCTTAAAAGTATGATACATTGATTCCAGGAAATATTTTGCAGTCATTAAAAATGATGCAGTAGATAGAACTGCCAGAACCCTATTAACTGGGGGAGGGAAATCAAGTTAGATTAAGTTATAATACGTATATAAAGATTAACTTTGTGTTAAAAAAAGAAAAGCATTTCTAGCCTCACTTGGTTGGACATCTTGCCTTGCACTGAGAGGCTGCTAGTGTGATTCCCTGTCAGGACACATGCAGGGTTGCAGGCTCAATTCCCAGTAGGGGGCGTGTAACCTATGGATGTTAAGCTCTCCTTTCCTCTCTTTCTAAATATCAATAAACAATTCTTTTTTTTTTTTTTAAAGCCATTTCTACATGAAAAAAAAAAGTTTAGAACAAAATAAACTAGTCATAGTAGTTATCTCTGGAGGTGGTGGGACCATCAAAGATATTTACATTATACATTTTTGTAACTATTACTTTATGATCAGAAAGAAAGGATTTAAAAACATACAAATGTGACATGTATACAAACAATCCCCACAAATCAATGTTATATTTTCTCTATTGAATTTTGCCACCTAGATAGATTTCTATTTACTAGTAAACCTTTGTATTATATTAAAAAATGGATTTCCTTTGAAAACATTAAAATTTCAAAAATCTAGTTTAATCCCTTTACTATAACATCTTTGTAACTTTTGTTTCCCTAATCCATTCTGTTTTAAAATACAAACACACAAATTTATTTGGAAGAAGAAACCCAAACAAGAACCAGTAAATAAAATATGGAGCTCCTTAATGAAAACAAAAGTAAGCAGGTTGGTTTGACTTCTCCCAAAAAGACATATAAATGGCCAGCAGATGTGTGAAAAGATGCTCAACTTCACTACCTACTAGGGAAATGAAAATAAAAACTACAATGAGATACAACCTCTCACACCTGTTAGAATAGCTATCATCAAAAGGACAAGTAATAACAAGTGTTGGAGAGATTGTGGAGAAGAAAGATTTTTATTTACTAGCAAACTTACATTCCTCAGGTGGGAATGTAAACTGGTACAGCCAATATGGAAAACAGTATGGAGGTTCTTCAAAAAGTTAAGAATAGAGTTACCATATTACCCAACAACCCCTCTTCTGGGTATCTAACCAAAAACATTTATTCATAAAGATATATGCATCTGTAGGTTCACTGCGGCATTATTCATGGTGACTAACACATGGAAACAACTGAAGTGCCCTTCAATAGATGATTGGAGAAAGAAGTGGTACATACATACAATGGAATATTACTCAGCAATAAGAAAAGATGAACTACTGCCATTTGTGACAACATGGGTGGATCTTGAGAATATTATGCTAAGCGAAATAAGTCTAGGAGGAAAAAGTCAAGAACCATATGATTTCACTCACCTGTGGGATATAAAACTGAAGGTAATAAATGAACAAACAAGACTAACAAAAACTCATAGACACAGAAAACAGTGGTGGTTACCAGAGGGAAAGAGTGGCGTGGGGGAGTAGTAAATGGTAAAGGGGGTCAAATATCTGGTGATGGAAGAGATTTGATTTTGGATGGTAAATGGACAATGCAATACACAGATGATGTATTAAAGAATTGTAAACTTGAAACATAATTTTACTGACCAATGTCACCCCAATAATTGTAATTTAAAAAGATTAAGCAGGTCTGGAATAAAAAGACATATTTGGGATCAAACCATCTAAGGATGACAAAAGAAAGTAGTAGGGAGAGTAGTATCAGACTAAATGGTAGAGGAGAAATGCTGGACTCAGCTGCATTGATGCAAAGAGAGCATTGATCAGTTGACTCCCATATGTGTCCTCACCTCCAGGATCAAACCCAAAACTTTGCTAGGTATGTGTTCTGACCAGGAATTGAACTCATGACACTCCAACTGACTGAGCCACCCAGCCAGGGCAATAAATATTTCTTATTAATTTTGTTATTCCTCATAGCACTACTTGATTTCAAATAAAAATTTTAAAATATTATTGCATGTTCTTCCTAATCTCACTAGTATTATGCCACTATTTAACAAAGATAAAACAGAGGTTAAGGACCTTGACCATAGCAATCTATACTAATAAAAGGGTAATATGCTAATTAGACCAGACATCCTTCCTGACAAAGCCATGGTGGCAGGGGCAGAGGCAGAAGCAGTTAGGGGTGATCAGGCTGGCAGGAGAGAGCAGTTGGGGGCAATCAGGCTGGCAGGGGAGGGCAGGTGCGGGCGATCAGGCCGGCAGGGGAGCAGTTAGGAGCCAGCAGTCCCAGATTACGAGAGGGATTGGGCCTAAACCAGCAGTCGGACATTCCCCGAGGGGTCCCAGATTGGAGAGGGTGCAGGCCGGGCTAAGACTTCCCCTCCCCGTGCACGAATTTCCTGCACCAGGTCTCTAGTAATTTAGATAATAAAAAATAGGACTTAGCTACCAATGTTTACCTCTATTACTTAAACCCAGTAGGATATAGAAACTGATTAGAAAAAGAAAAACTGAAAGAGAAAAGGCAAGTTTTAACTTAGGATTTTGTGCTAAAATAATCTTTGTGAAAAGTTAGGTGACACATTTCACATGTAAGCATCTTTCACATATTAAAAATTTTATGAAAATTTACAACTTTAGTTAGTAAATAAATAAACTAATCATCTGTTTAGTGCCTGTGCTACACAGGACAGTCCACATAGTCCTCTAAGACAATCAAGAGTCTAACATACTCTTCCTAACTGCCCTCAACTCAGACACACACAAAGTACTAAAAAGTAAAAACGAGAGTTCACAACTGTGTCAAAAAAGATGTGTTATGAATTAAAAAGTGCTTTTTTTATTATAATTCGTTTCATGTTTATATTAGTAAAGCAATTATGTTAAATATTCCCAAGTACACATTCTTAACAACACTGCAAAGGTAAACCTACATACAAAATAATGCCAAACTGAGGCACTATCTTTTTTTTTTCATTTTTGTATCTTTATATTTTTTTAAATTTTATTTTTTAAGGTATTACAAATAGTAGTACATATGCCTCTTTTCTTTTTTTTCCCCCACTGTCCTCCCCCCGGCCTCCTCTATCCCCTGGCACTTGCCCTCATCCCCCTGCCCCCAGTGCCTTGAGTCTGTTGGTTGTGAGGCACTATCTTTTAATATATTTTCTAAGTACTAGCTGTATTTCAGAAATCTAACACATGGAAAGTCAATGAGGGAAGAGGGAGAGCAGAGTGAAGGGGAGAAATTCTGCTATGTATAACCCAACTACAAGGTTCCAACTCCTTTCTCTGCTTCCAACAGAACATTTTGTGTTTCCTACTTGTACAATAATATACTACCACTGCTGATGGTCGTCAACATTTGAACATTTATTATGTTTTAAGTACTGTCTTGTGTTCCACATATATTAGTGCAATCAATCCCCACAAGCACTGCAGTAATGTCCCAATTTTACAGCTAGCACAGTTGAGGCACAGAGATGGTAAGTAACTTACCCAGGATCATATAGCTAGGAAGTAGAAGAATTTCTTCTGCAGTCTGGCTCCTCAGCTTTCAACTATTACAACACATTACTATGCTCCTTGATTACTCACTGAAGTCTTTTATTTAAAACTAGAGGCCCGGTGCACGAAAATTTGTGCACTTGGGGGGGGGGGGTGTGTGGGTCCCCTCAGGCCGGCCTGTGCCCTCTTGCAGTCCGGGACCCCTCAGGGGATGTCCACCTGCTGTTAGTCAAACATTTTTAGCGCTGCCGAGGATGTCTCGCCACCGTCAACCCAGCTTGTGGCTGAGCAGAGCTCCCCCTGTGGGAGTGCACTGACCACCAGGGGGCAGCTCCTGCATTGAGCACCTGCCCCTGGTAGTCAGTGCGCATCATAGCTACTGGTCCTTCCCAGTCATTCTGCCATTAGGGTAAATTTGCATATTACCCTTTTATTATATAGGATAGCCTAACACAAATGAAATGTCTATGCCAGAAATCCTACCTAATAAAAGACAAATATGCAAATTGACCATAACTCTGACACACCCACAAGCCACGCCCACCATCAAATCAGAGTGAATATGCAAATTGACCCAACCAAGATGGCTACAGCCACAGAGAGCAAGGTTTCCTAGGTAACAGAGGAAGCCAAGCTTTCTGCCTGCCCTTGCCAGGCCTAAGCCTCCACTCAAGCTACAAAGTTTCAATTATAGAAGGTAAACAAATTCAAACAGAAATGGCAGCAGAATGGAGCTTGAGAAAGCAGGCCAGGGTTGCCCCTGGCAACAGGGGAAGCAAAGCTTTCCGCACACCCTGGCCAGACCCACCTGCTTAAGGCAACAAAGTTTCAATTATAACCCCAACAGAAATGGAGGGAGCCCCAGGCTTGGCTCTGCTCCAGGCTACAAAGTTTCAATTGTAGAAGGAAAATAAATTCCAGATACCAGGGCCTCCGCTTGGGTTGCCAGGGGTCGTGGCCAGCCTGCAAACCACCACAGGCCCCTCGCTCAGGCCGCCCCACACCCCAAGGGAACCCCACCCTGATCTGGGACACCCTTCAGGGCAAACCAGCTGGCCCGCACTCCTGCACCAGGCCTCTATCCTTTCTAATAAAAGAGTACTATGCAGATTGATCATCACTGCAACACACAATATAGCTGCCCCCATGTGGTCAAAGATCCTGCCCCATGTGGACACAAGATGGCCACCACAAGATGGCCAGCAGGGGAGGGCAGTTGGGAGGCACCAGGCCTGCAAGGGAGGGCAGTTGAGAGGGACCAGGCCTGCAAGGGAGGTGATCAACCCTGCAGGAGAGGGCAGTTATGGGTAACCAGGCCGGCAGAGGAGGGAAGTTGGGGGCAAACAGGCTGGCAGCGGAATGGTTAGGGGGTGATCAGGCTGGCAGGCAGAAGCGGATAGGGGCAATCAGGAAGGCAGGCAGGCAAGCAGTTGGGAGCCAGCAGTCCTGGATTGTGAGAGGGATGTCCGATTGCCCGTTTAGGGATGGGGCCTAAACGGGCAGTCGGACATCCCTCGAGGGGTCCCAGACTGGAGAGGGTACAGGCTGGGCTGAGGGACAACCCCCCTCTGTGCACAAATTTCATGCACCGGGCCTCTAGTTTAATATAATTTCAAATACATGTTAGTAAAAGACAACCATTCATTTCCAAGTGTTTCCTATTCTTTCAATTCAGTAAGTATATAATGAGCATATTAAGTATGCCAGATACTATGTGGGATAAAAAAATGAACAGACATGGATCCTGTCCTATATCAAGGTTATGATATAGTAAGACATTTGTCAACCACTAACTAAACATAACATGGGATTTACAGACAGAAACACAAGCAAGATACTACAACAAAGAAGACTGGAGGAAAAAAATCAAGGATGGTTTAGTTGGTAGTGTCAGAACTAGGCCTTGAAAGCGGTAAGAAACGACAGTCAGGAAATGGAGGAAAAGAGCAATCTTCTCTGAAAGAGTGTTTGGTTACTACTCATATTCTAGAAGTCTGAAAATGATAATTAAGTTATTTAGGTAGAAAACTAGGTGTGAAAATATGTCATGATAAATGATTAGTAAAATTAAGAGGTAGATCATTTCAATACTATGCTAAAGAGATGAACCATTCTAGGTTTGTGAGAAGACCCAACCTGTATTTTAAGACATCCAGTACAGACTGAAGGTTGGAATACCAAGGGATGACACAAGAAATGAGGTAGAAAGCAGGATGCTGTGACAATAATCTGAGTGAGAGTTTCTAAGGGACTACATGACTATAGTTTTGAGGATCTAAATGAAGGAGTGAACACAAAAAGTAAACTTAGAAGCAGAATTAAGAAAGATGGCCTGGCCCTAGCTGGTTTGGGTCAGTGGATAGAGCGTTGGACTGAGGACCAAAAGATCCCAGGCTCAATTCCAGTCAAGGACATGTACTTTGGTTGCAGGTTCAATTCCTGGCCCAGTAGGGGCGTGTGTGGGAGGCAACCAATCGATGTGTCTCTCACATCAATGTCTCTCTCTCCTTTCCCTCCCACACTCTCTTTCCCTTCCACTCTCTAAAAATCAATGGAAAGCCCTAGCAGGTTTGGCTCAGTTAATAGAGCATTGGCCTGTGGACTGAAAGGCTCCAGGTTCGATTCCGGCCAAGGGCACATGCCTGGGTGTGGGCCCAATCCCCAGTAGGGGGCATGCAGGAGGCAGCCAATCAATGAGTCCCTCTCATGTTTCTCTCTCCCTCTCTCTTCCTCTCTGAAATCAATAAAAATACATTAAAGAAAAGAAAATCAATAGAAAAAATATCCTCGCGTGAGGATTAACAAAAGAAAAAGAACAAATGTCAAGAAAGCTAAAATACTGCTAATTAACATGAAACATATATAAGAACATTTATAAAAATATGTAAAAAATATTTGCAAGCGATAAAAATAAGTTTTGTTTTCAAAATGTTAAGTCTGAAGTGTCAACTGGACATCCACATAGAGATGACTGACAGTTTGAAATACATAAAAAAGAGTAAAAAAAAAATCTAACGTTTTTTTTAAAACGTATTTTCATTGATTTCAGAGAGGAAGGGAGAGGAAGAGAGAGAAACATCAATGATGAGAGAGAATCATTGACTGGCTGCCTCCTGCAACAGAGGATCAAGCCTGAAACCTGGGCATGTGCTCTTGACCAGAATTGAACCTGGGGACCCTTTAGTCCAAGGCCAACGCTCTATCCACTGAGCCAAACCGACCAGAACAAAAAAAAAAAAATCTAACGTTTTATAAAAACCCAAGATGCCTCTGCAAAGCTGTAATTAAATGAACACATCCCTTACACTGTTTGGGAGAATGGCAGAGATACTGGGTAGCTTTACTCTGTTAGACATGTAGGTTAATAAGAATATGAATGGAATACATAAATTCTAAACTATCAGAGAAAAGGGGTTAGGAAGCAGAAATAAAGAAAGCATTATTCCAACAGCAGGAGGCAAGAAAGAGAATGAAAAGTAACAAAAAATCATAAAAAGTAGAAAATACAAGTAGAAATTAATCCAAAAATCATCATTAATAATCAAAAAATACATTGAACTAAAAATTCACAGATTTGAGTAAAAGCATAAAATTTAGTGATCTGCTATTTATGAGACATACCCAAAATGTAACTATATAAAGGCTGAGAAGAAAGATATAAAAGAAGATATTTTTATCTTATCTTCTTTTATATCTGAGGCAAATAGCAAGTGGCCATCTAAACAAACAAAATGTAAGAAAAAAGCACTTAACGATAAAGCACATAATGTACATATATAAAAGTCTAATATGCAAATTGTCCCCTCGAGAGTTCGACTGACTGGGAGTTCGACTGACTGGGAGTTCGATTGCTCTCTATGATGTAGGCTGACCACCTGGGGGCAGCTGGAAGGCCCCAATCAGCCCTGATCGCCGGCCAGGCCTAGGGACCCTACCTGTGCATGAATTTTGTGCACCAGGCCTCTAGTTTAATAATAAATAAACCCAATAAGAAGATATAACAAATCATATACCTATATGTATCTAACATAGCCATTGAATAAAACAAAAATCAAAGGAATTCTAAGGAGAGGTTAACAAAGCCAAACATCACGAGAATAAAAAAATATTTTAGCCCAGCTGGTGTGACTCAGTGGTTGAGCATCGACCTATGGACTGAGAGGTCACCGGGCTGGGGATCAAACCCGCAACCCAGGTATGTACTCTTGACTTTAGAAATCAATAGTTATAATTTATTTAAAAGATTTTCTTTACTTTTCTATTATATTAATTTTAGTGATTTAAAGATATTTAATTACCTTGTGAGCATTGAAATTTCCAATTTCATCTAGATCCAAAAACATATCCAAATCACATCCTAATTTCCCAAAACTGTTCACTGAAGAGCCAAAAGGTCTGACTGCACAGTCTGGAAAATATGCAGCTGCTATGTCTTCAATAAGAGAACAGGTGAGATAGCGGAGCTTTGTGTTCTCCTCTGTGAGCTGGAACTCCTTCAAGAGCGTGTTCAGCTGATCATCTATCTAGCTGGCCAAAACAAAAACAACAAAATATAGGAAATGTACAAGTCATATAAAGTAATTGTCATTTTACTTCTAGAGATTTAACCCTTTGCACTCGCTTGCTTTTTTCTCGATTCCTTTATTCTACTCGGGATTTAATGCTAACCATGTCGAGTCACACTAGACATCCAAGTGAAAAAGGTTAATGGTTTTGGAGACCTACCTTAAAAATATGAAATCTTTTTTCTTCAACCTTAAAAGAGATTTTTTTTAATACCCATTTTTTTTTTAAAAAAAGCACTGAGAAATAATGACACTAGCAAAATAAAAGTTAACCAGAATTAAAACTACTACTTTTCTTAGCAATGAGTACAAAATATTTTCTTTGGAAAATGAAAATAGTAAAATGCTCCAGAAGAGGAAGTCAAAAACAATAAAAAAGATAGACATTTTTTAAAAAGTTGGTGGGACAGAAGAACTAATGTTAACAGCAACAAACAGCAGAAATAAGCAATGCTTCAAGTAATAAAGGCCCAAGATATATGTTCCCTAAAATAACAATCACACATATATATATACATACACACACACACACACACACACACAGACACACACATACTAGTATGTAGTGTGTGTGTATCTATACTAATAATAGAGGAATATGCAAATTGGCCAGGACGCCATCACGTAACAACCAATCAGGACGGGGCGGGGGCGGGGCTGCGGCGGAGAGCTCTCAGCACGCTTATGCCGGGGGTCCGAAGGGCACGAAAAGGAAGGGAGAGCAGATAGGCAGTTAGGGGGATTAGGCCAGGAGGGGAGAGCAGATAGGCAGTTAGGGGGACCAGGCTGGCAAGGGGGAGCAGTTAGGCAGTTGGGGAACTAGGTCGGCAGGGGGGAGCAGTTAGGCAGTTAGGAGGATCAGGCCAGGAGGGGAAAGCAGTTAGGCAGTTAGGGGGACCAGGCCGGCAGGGGAGAGCAGTTAGGGGGATTAGGCCAGGAGGGGAGAGTAGTTAGGGGCATCAGGCAGGTGAGCGGTTAGGAGCCAGTGGTTCTGGATTGCGAGAGGGATCCCAGATTGGAGAGGGTGCAGGCTGGGCTGAGGGACCCCCCCCCCATCCCTCGTGCATGAATTTCGTGCACCAGGCCTCTAAAACATATATATATTAGCATCAGTCATACATATATATACACATATATATGACTGATGCTAAAATGATTACATTTTGAAGGTGCACACTGGAATTAAATACTTAAAATACAAATCATAGCCTTAAATGCCCATATTTGAAAATAATATTAAGAATACACTGAACAAAGCATTAAACTCAAGAAAAAAATAAATAAAAGCAAAGGAAATATAAAAGGTTAGAAGTAAAATTTTTAAAATTAGAAAATCAAACCACACAATATAATTTTGATAAATAAAACCATGAACTGATTCTTTGAAGGGACTACTAAACTAGCTAAACCTCTGATAAATCTTAAGAAAAAACAAAACATAAACATTATTAGAGCAGAAACAAAAGAGAGAAAACCAGAAAAGAGATATTTTAAAATTTGGAGCACAATGCCATGTACAAATTTGTCATTTCGTTGACAAGAGAAAGAAAGCCCAAAACTTTGGAAGAAAATGGCTACTTCTGAGGAGTACAAATGGGGTATGGGGTCAGGGAGTGGGGAAGAATTACTTTCATTTTTCACTCAACATATTCTGTAGTTTGAATATTTAATAAGAACTTATAAAATAATGCAAACATGTTTTTTAAAACTGGGTAAGTACATCTAGAAACTTACACTTTCAGCATCACAAAGTAATTCAAAGAGCTTCTTGCTTGAAGGAGGCGACTGATTACAACGTGGTATACATGACTGTTCAGAAGTCTGGTCTGATGAATTCTTCAACTTTAAATTGAAGAAACGTGATCTGAATGGAATTGCAGCCTCTGTGCCCATGCTCGGAGTACGAGTTAAATTCTGCAGTGAAGCTACACTTTCCTTTTGACAGAATTCTACAACAGCATAAAGACCCTATTCAAAAACACAAAAACAGAACACGTTTCAAAATGATGTGTTTTTCACAGTAATATTTTAGTTCATATTTCAAAGCAATTATTATAAGGTGAGAAAATATTAATTTTTAAAATTTTTAAATGATACACTTCTAACAGAAGCATTGGTTTTAATCGTTATAAACAGATAAGAAAAGCAGTATTATAAAGTGATAATAGTCAAGAGAAGCTGAAAAGAATGCTAAAATACAAAATGAAAAGGCAAAACAAAGATCCCTCCCCCACTGGCCTTTATCCCTAAAACAATGGGATTATTTGAAGTATTCAAATAATGAAATCCTTCAATTATAAGCAATTACAGAATTGCTTATAATTCTGTAATCCTCCTATCAGGAGTTCTATTCTCATATTTCAAACATAAATCTCTTAGAGAAATTTAGATAAAGAAAAACGTAGAATAGCCAAAGAGAGCTTAACTTTACCATATGCAAAGAGGCAAAAGAGCTAGAAATAAAAATAATAATAAGTTTATTGTTTTTCAAATACTTACAAAGCTTTCAAAGAAGAAATGATTATTTATAGGTCCATGTTGGGATAAGTACTTGAGAAACTTTTTTTCACTGATTTTATTTGGGCAAAGTATTAAAATAGTCCGCTGTGCCTGTTCTCGTCTTTCTTTTTGCACCTCAGAGAATCTCTTCTTGGGAGTCCTGTCTTCAGAGCCTATGAATGAGACAAAACCAATCCCAACACACATGCACGTGTAAAATTTAAAGCATAGTTTGATCAAATACATAAAAAATTTTATATCTAAATAAAACCAACTTTATCCTAATCTCATCTTTTTCTCTTCTAAGGATGAGACTATACTACTTCAATTTTCATTGTACCATTTTCTTGTGACTACCATTAAAACTGCCCACTTTCCACCCTGGCCAGGTAGCTCAGTTGGTTAGAGCATTATCCCAATACACCAAGGTTGTGGGTTCAATCCCTGGTCAGGACACATACAAGAATCAATCAATGACTAAATAAATAAGTGGAACAACAAATCAATGTTTCTCTCTCTCTGCCCTCACCTCTCTAAAAATCAATCAATAAATTTTTTTAAATGTTTCAACTGTCCACTTCCTGTTTTTATTTTTTTGATCCTCACCTGAAGATATTTTCCCACTGATCTTTAGAGAGAGTGGAAGAGAGAGGGAAAGACAGAGAAATATTAATGTAAGAGAAACACATCCATTGGTTGAGCCTGACCAGGGCCCGGGCTGGGGAGGAGCCTGCAACCCAACTGAGGTAAGGTACTATCCTTAATGGGAATCGAACCCGGGACACTTTGGTCTGCAGGCCAATGCTCTATCCACTGAGCAAAACTGGCTAGGGATATTTTGATTTACTATATTCAATGCCTAGTGCTAAAAAGAGTTCCACAAAATTTAAAAGCAAAACCAGGAAAGTAAAGTCACTCACTTAACATTTGGCAAATACACACATAAAAAATCTGTGTAAGTTGTAACATTCCATAGCATAGCCTGAAATTATTATAAGCTTGAATTTAATGAGACAATGAGGTTAGAAATTTAGTGTAGTGAACTAAGTTATTACGTTTTTTCTTTGTCAAGGGTCTGTATTAGGCTTAAACAATTATCAACTATCATGTGCTTAGGGAAATAAAAAGTTTAAAATCTAGTTGCTGCTCATAAAGAGCTCATGATAATTTTATTAAAGAAAGAGGGTAAAATTTTCTTTTATTAAAAACCACTCTAGAGGTTAGGGGTTTTACAATCACAGGAAATGAAGAAAACAAGAGCTGTGATAGTCAAGAATTAAATACTACTAATCCACTGACCACAAAGAAAAGATCAACAAGTGAACCAAATGTCAAGTGAACCAAGTATAAAGAAAAAGAAAATTATTTAAGTTAAAGCCAAACACTGAATATTAGGAATTCATTTTTTAATCCAACATATTTAACTTATAGTTGGATGGCTTAAAAGTGCTTCTTCTAAAAATCTGGAATGGTATAATCTACAGTCTAGTCGGACATCCTTAGTGCGGCTGTGGAGGTGGGAGAGGCTCCCACCATGTCTAGTATCAACGCCCTCAAAAAATTCCAAAGAGATTAAATTAAAAATGTAACTTGATGTATTGAAATCAAGAGGCTTTTAACATCATCTTCTTTCAAAAGATTGTTATAAAACTAAAAGATAGCCCGGCCAGCATGACTTAGTGGATGAGTACTGACCTATGATCTATGAGCCAAGAGGTCACGGTTTGATTCCTGGTCAGTGCACAGACCCAGGTTGTGGGTCTGGTCCCCAGTGGGAGGTGAGAGAGGGGTCATGCAGGAAGCAACAAATCAGTGATTCTCTCTCTCCCTCTCCCTTCCTCTCTGAAATAAATCCTATATAATAAAAGGCTAATATGCAAATTGACCAAACAGCAGAACAACCGGTCACTATGACATGCACTGACCACCAGGTGGCAGATGCTCAATGCAGGAGCTGTCCCCTGGTGGTCAGTGTGCTTCCCACAGAGGGAGCGCTACTCAGCCAGAAGCGCAGCAGCAGTGATAGGAGCCTCTCCCACCTCCACGGCAGCACTAAGGATGTCTGACTGATGGCTTATGCCCACTCCCCAGAGGAGCGATTAGTCAGACACCCCCTGAGAGCTCCCAGACTGTGAGTGTGTGCAGTCTGGGCTGAGGGACCCCCCACCCTGCACGAATTTTGTGCACCGGGCCTCTAGTAATTTTATAATTGAAAGGACTAATTCCGTTTTTTACTCAGCGTGAGAATTTATTTCCAGAACATTCCTAGTAATGTTTTCTAGTAACAAGAAGGACACTGTTTCATAAATCAAGCAATTTCATTTTTGATCAAGCTCTAATGGTTGAAAAATGTTTATAATGGGCTAAAATCTACTAATTTTCCATTTCCATGGTAATCTTAATTTTAACATAGCTTTCATGTGAGTAGTGGAAAGAAACCTGATTTAAGAATAAAAACTCTGTAGTATATTATTCAGGACTCTTGGGTGCTTAACTAGTTATATTATCCTAATATACAAAATGAAACACATTTCCTAAGAAAAACAATAAAGCTGTATTAAGTGAGTAGTCTTGGAATCAGAAGGTTTTATTCTTACCTTAGCTACTGAACAGCTGGGTAATTTTGAACTAGCCACTTGGACTAGCTGTTTCCTCATCTATCAAATAAAGTAATAATAATTCCTTCCATATCTACTTTATTTTTTTTTAAATATATTTTATTGATTTTTTACAGAGAGGAAGGGAGAAGGATAGAGAGCCAGAAACATCGATGAGAGAGAAACATCGATCAGCTGCCTCCTGCACACCTCCTACTGGGGATGTGCCCGCAACCAAGGTACATGCCCTTGACCGGAATCGAACCTGGGACCTTTCAGTCCAAAGGCCGATGCTCTATCCACTGAGCCAAACCGGTTAGGGCCCTTCCATATCTACTTTAAAGAGTTTTATTTTTCAGATTACATGAAAATACTCTGAAATTTAAACCACTATACAGATGTTAAATTACAATAGCTTGCTTGGCATAATCCTTAAATTTTCAGAGTTCCTTAAGAATTTTTAACACAAGCAGCTTCTAAGTCCAATCCAATCAGTACTCCAATGAAATGTCATATTAAGTAGTATTTCTCACTGTCCATATGATTCTTTCATACAGTCCGAGGAAAGCAAGCCTATCATTTATTTTATGGGAAAATTCTTTGCTTGTTTAGCCTGCTTCAGAACTGTTCCCAGAAACAATTTCATATCTTAAAACTACAGCTCCAAGAAATATAAGAAATCAACACATTTTGTTTACAGCTCCACTTGAGGTCTAACCTCAGCTATGTGACATTGCACAAGTCATTCAGCTCTCTGAGTCTCGTGCTACACCTGTAAAACGGATCCACGGACACATTTCTTGCTAGATTGTTGTAAGGATTGTAAATATGTACACAATTCTTGGACCACAAGAGGGGTTCGATAATAGTGGGCTTGTCAATACACAAGCACAGGAATTTAGAATGCCTGCAGGGCAACAGCCTGTTCCAGTGAACGCTTATCTGTTAACCAGATTTATTTTGCTCAAAAACGGATAAAATAATAAAGGCAACGGCAGTAGCCTTCATAGGCAGAGCCCTACATGTGGGAGCCAGGTATCGCGGTTCTTCATCAAGACTTCACACTTGGCCTCCATCAGCCATTTGTATCAAAATCAGAAACAACTGTGAGTCGTGACGTAACCGACCGGTACGTGGCATCTATGTTATTATTGGGAACATTATTTCGCCAGACGGTAAAATACTAGCAAGTTGTGTTCTTGAGCTGAACTTCAGAGGGTTAAACAATTCCATGACGGTGCACGGAGTCCGCAAAGAAATCAACGCCACACACCCCACCACCACGAGCTACAGGGGCAGTCCCAGGTCCCCCCGGTGACATCGGAGCACAGGACGCAGCCTCACCCCATCGCCAAAGGGTCCACGGCCGACTCCGCGGGCCACGCGCTCGCCCGCGATCCCAGTCGCTTCCCCCTTCCCTCGCCCGCGGTCGGACCGGGCTACCGAGCACACCGAGGACGCGGCGCCATCACCTGTCTCCGTGCTCCCCGCGGACGGCTGTTCCCTCCTGGCGTCTGCGGCCACAGTTCCTGGGCAACTCAGCAGCCTGTGGATTGGACGCAGGACTTGACTTCTCTGAGTACACATGGGTAAACGGCTCAACAGGCCCACACCGCGAGCCGCCATTGTGAGAGCGGTGGCGGCGCTAAGGCGAAAGGGCAAGCAGCTTTCGCGCAGGCGCGCTGAGTCGAAAAGAACGGGAAGCCTCGAGGGTCAAACTAGGCGAAGACGTTTGCTTATAAAAGAAGAAATCAAGTCCGGAATGAAAACACTTGAGCTTTCAGACATGTTTTATTTCCACTCTCCCACAGTTCTGTAAAAGAAGACCCAGTAGCCCGCCCGGCCGGTGTGGCTCAGTTTTTGAGCGTGGCCCTGCACCAACAGGTCGCTGGTTGGACTCCATCCAGGTCAGGGCACAGGCCAGGGTTTTAGGCTCCATCCTCAGGGTGGGGTGTACTGGAGGCATCCAATGGGGGATTCTCATAGATGCTTCTCTCTCTCTCTCTCTCTCTCTCTCTCTCTCTCTCTCTCTCTCTCTCTCCCTCTCCCTCTCCCTCTCCCTCTCCCTCTCCCTCTCCCTCCCCCTCCCCCTCCCCCTCCCCCTCCCCCTCCCCTTTCCATCCCCTCCCCCTCTCCCTCTCCTTTCCGCTCTCTATAAAATCAATAAAAACATTTTTTTTTTTTTTTTAAAGGAGACCCAATAGTTTGAGCATGCCCTGAGTCGTGAAAAGAAACAGAACAAGGTCATGAAGAAGGGGTACTGACTTGGGAATTTATACTTTGGGTATAAATGACAACAGTTTTTCTTTACCACATACCGCTCTAAGTTCTTTCATGTATTGACTCTTAATCCTTAGGGCAACCCTATGAGGTAACAACTGTTAATAATCTCTATTTATTTATGGGGAGATTAAGGCATGTGCAAGTTAATATTCCTAAAGCCACACAGTCAGTAGGGGCAGAAATAGGCGGTCAACCTAGGTTGTGTGGTACAGGGTTCATTTTTCTTTTTTCACGTAAACACGTTTATTGAGATTTAATCTATATACTAAACAGTTCGCCTCTTTAGGTATACATGCAATAGTTTTTGTTTTTAGTATAGTCACAAAATTGCAAAATGCACCACAATCATTTTACGTATCACCTCCAAAAGAAGTCTTGTGCTCTTAGCTATCACCCAGGCCCCATCACCACACTCTCCCCAGCCCTTAATAACCACTTATCTACTTTCTGTCTCTATGGAATTGCCTCTACTATACATTTCATATAAATAGAATCATGCAATATGTTGTTTTTTAGCGACTAGTTTCTTTCAAGGTTCATCCATGTTGTAGCATCTGACAGTACTTCATTCTTTTCTATGGCCAAGTAATATTTCATCATATGGTGTTAAAAGATAAATTGAGGCATATTAAAAATGTTGAATTTATTTGAGCAAAAATTAATTTAAATCGAGGAGTATCCAATCTTGCAGATAGAAAGGAGCTCCAAAGAGCTGTACAAAAATGAAAGACTTTTATAGGCAGAAGGGAGGGAGAATAAGGAAGTTATACTAGCAGAAAAGCAGGTTGGTTACTGCAAAGTTACTTTACTTTAGGGAATGGCAGGGATCTATCAGGCAGATTACTTAAAGAGTGCTGATCAGGCGATGATTGGTTTGATTCCATTTCTAGGGGAGCTGAAACAGTAATTAAGTTAAGTTGGTTTGGTGACTTGGGGTTTAGCATAAGCAAGTCCATTTGGGACCTGTTGTCTTGTTTTCAACAATGGATATGCCACATATGGTTATCCATTCACCCATTAATGTACATTTGTGTTGTTTACATCTTTTTGCTATTATAAATAATGCTGCTATGAACAGTCATGTGTAAGCTTTTGTGTGAACATATGTTTTCACTTCTCTTGGGTGGAAGGGCTGGATTATATGATAACTCTATATTCAATATTTTGAGGAACTACTAGGCTAGTTTCCAAAGCAGCTGCACATTTTCATTCCCACTAGTAGTGTTCAAGGGTTCCAATTTCTGTACATTCTTACCAATGCTTGTTATTTTCTGCATTTTTAAAAATAATAGTCATCCTAATGGCTATGAAGTAGTATCTCACTTCATTGATTTGATGAATGTTGAGCTCTCCTCATGTGATTTTTTGGCTATTTGTGCATTTTCTTTGGATAAATGCTTTTTTCAGAGCAGATATTTTTAAATTAGATTATTTGTATTTTTATTATTGTTTTAAAAGTTTGTTATATATTCTGGATATAAGAACCTTGTCAGGTATATGGTTTGCAAATACTCTATCCCATTCTGAGGGATGAATTTCACTTTCTTGATGGTCCTTTGAAACAAAGTTAATTTTGATGATATCCACTTATCTACTTTACCTTGTATTGCTTATGCTTTTAGTGTCATATTTAAGAAACATTGCCCAATTCAAGTTGTGAAGATTTACACCTATTTCTAAGATTTCTTTTTTTAGCTCTTACATTTAGATCTTTGATCCATTTTGAGTTAATTTTTGTATATGGAATGAGGTAAGGGCCCTACTTCATGTTTTTGGACATGGATATCCAGTTATCTCAGTACTATTTGTTGTAAAGACTCTACTTTCCCCATTAAACGGTATTGTCATACTTATTGAAATCAGGTGATCATAAGACACCTGGGTTTATTTCTAGATTCTCAACTCTATTTCATCAACCTTTATGTCTATTCTTATTCCAGTACACACTGTCTTAATTACTGTAGCTTTGTAGAAAGTTTTAAATCAAGAAGCGTGAGTTCTCAAACTTTGTTCTTCTTTTTCGTAATTGTTTTGGCTATTAAGGTTCCCTGCATTTTCATATGAATTTTAGGTTGAACTTGTTAGTTGTTGCCAAAAAGCAGGTAGGATTTTGATAGGGATTGTGTTGAATCTGTAGATCATTTTCAGTAGTATTGTCATCTTCACAATATTAAATCTTCTAAAACATGAACATGGGAAGTTCTTCCATTTATTTCATTCTTTAACAATGTTTTTCAGTTTTCAGTGTATAAGCCTTACAATCTTATTACATTTATTTCTAAGTATTTTTTTCTTTGTGACGCTATTATAAACAGATTTGTTTTCTCAATTTTGTTTTTGGATTGTTTACCCAAAGTTATAGAAATACAATTGATTTTTGTATATTGACATTATATCCTATAACCTTGCTGACTACCTTGCATTCCTGCAATAACCCCACTGGGTCATGGTGTATAATCCTTTTTACATGTTGCTGCATTCAGCTTGCCTCTTTGTACCATACTCAGCATAGTCTGTCCTCAGCCCACTGGCTAGAATGTTGTGATCATGTCATTCTTTTTTTTTTTTTTTCTTCAAAACATTTCAGAGGTTTCTTTTCCATTCTATTATTTATGAAAACACAATTTGTAATAAAAATTAAAATGTAAACCATGTCTGAGTTTCTTTGAACCACTTGAAGAACAAGCTTTAAAAATGTCCTTCAGAGAGTTTGGCAATATTTGTCACAATTAAAATGCACATAAGCTTTGACCCAGCAATTCTACTTCTAGAAATGTATTGTGTAGATATACTTGCTCAATCTTGCAGCTGATTCCTTATAGCAAGAATTAATAACCTAAGTAAATAAGGAGGCTCTTTATTTATATCTGGAGCCATCTTCAAAATTTATTATTAAAATTACTGCCCAGCCAGCGTGGCTCAGTGGTTGAGCGTCTACCTAAGAACAAGGAGGTCACGGTTCAACTCCTGGTCAGGGCACATGCCTGGGTTGAGGGTTTAATTCCCAGTGTGGGGCATGCAGAGGGCAGCTGATCAATGATTCTCTCTCATCATTGATGTTTCTATCTCCCTCTCCCTTCCACTCTGAAATCAATAAAAATATTTTTTTAAAAATTTGCTAAGTAAAACAAACAACACACACACACACACAAAACACATTTGCTTGTATGCATACAGACTATCTCTGGAAGGATATACTAAAAAACTGGTAGCCTTGTTTGACTTTGGAAATGAAACTGAAAGGCTAGAAGACAAATGTGGAAAGAGAATTACTTATACCTTTGAATTTTTAAATATTTTAAACATATAATTCTAAATTTTATTGGTTTTTAAAAAATACATGCTTTTATTGATTTGAGAGAGAGAGGGAGGGAGAGGGATAGAGAGAAATATCAATCTGCTGCATTGAGCCTGCAACCCAGGCATGTGCCCTGACCCAGAATCATTCCAGCAATTTCTTCATTTATGGGTTGGCACTCAACTACTGAGCCACACCAGCTGGGCCTAAATTTTATTTAAAATACTTCTTAATTAAAAATGTGAAATGTTTTAATTATTTTGTCTCTGTTCTCTAAATTCTCTATATTGAATATGTGTTGTTTTCATATTGGGAAAATTTCAAGGAGATTATTTAACACTTTTGGAAAATGTAATGTTATTTTTCCATGTATAAGACGCCCTCCACTTTTCCAACCCCAAACTAAGAAATCAATATTTTAAACATTTTGCTGGTTTTCCTCTTAAGGCCTTCTTCTTTGTTGGCATCTTAAGGAGTTGTTCTTCCTGTTTTCTCCAATGTCTGATCATACATTCAGTGGGAGGAGGTCCAAATTGTCTCTCTGCACCTCTATTTCCATGCTCTTTTGCATTGCTGATTATATTCAGTTGAATTTTGCAGAGTAAGACAATCGCTTACCGGTATGTATCTTTTTATTTTTTGACATCTTTATGGGCTCAGAATGCTCTGGTCCCTGTTGCATCTGTGCACTCTCCACCTCCACCTTCAATTACGGCATCAGCTGTCGTCAATAACCATAAGCCTGTTTGACACGGTATGGGCAGGTACGCACCAGCGCGGCTCCCTCCTAGCCTGACTTCTGTGTATGAGGCCCCTTGATTTTCAGTCTAATGATTTTAGAAAAAAATAACATCTTATACGCGGAAAAATATGGTATTCTATTGACCAAGAATTACTCTATTTTTTTTCTTTTACCACAGGTTAAGTGAAAAGAAATACAAATTGCTGCTATAAATGCAGTCACCATTTTTCCTTGTATGGTATCCAGCTATTAAATAAAAATTTAACTATTAGAAAAAATGTAGCCCTAGCTGGTTTGGCTCAGTGGATAGAGCGTCGGCCTGTGGACTGAAGGGTCCCGGGTTTGATTCCTGTCACGGGCACATGCCGCGGTTGCAGGTTCCCTGGCCCTCGTCGGGGTGCATGCAGGAGGCAACCAATTGATGTTTCTCTCTGTCTCTCCCTCTCTCTTCCACTCTCTCTAAAAAGCAATGGAAAAATATTCTCGAATAAGGATTAACAAGAAAATAAAATAAAATGCTTTCATATATACAGTTTGCTTCAGAGGAGATGAAGTATTTAATGATCAGGAAGGCAGGGAAAGTCACTTTTCACTGCCTACCTTTTAATTTTGTACCATGTATATACAGGGGTAGAAAAAGAAGTACCTTTAAACACTTTAGCTCTTCCATATAACTTTGTTAATGGAGTTATTATATAAATTTTTACGTGGTTAAACACCTTTAAATATCATATAAACCTTTATAATCACACATTCTAAATTTATTATAATCTCAACTGACAATTCATATCCATATCTTTGGGGTTTTGCTACCAATATTAACTTTCAACTGTTACTTGCATCTCTATAGTTCTAGATATTCATAGACTTAATAAAGTAAAAACTTACTTTAAAGTCATATTTTTTTTTATTTAACCTTATGAGTAGATTGTAGAAACCATGGAATTAAGATTGGCATGATGTTTTCTAAAATAAAATTTATGAAATATGTAAATCCATAATCTGATAAGCCAGTTGTTTAATATATTCAATGTGTTCATTATATAATCACTTCTGGTTGTATTTATAAACACTAGGTCTTCTAACTTCTCTAGAAGTTGAAGCCAGGTGGCCTTTCATGAATTAGCGCTTGGGTAACAGCATGCCAATCCCAACCACTCACTAAAATTCACTCTTAGTTTGTTGGGATTTATAAAGTACGAGTAAAATTGCCAAAGTGATTTCTCATGGTTATATTGTTCAAAGTGTTAAACGTTCCTATGCTGTTTCTGTAGAAATGATGGCAAATTCTTTTACCAGTTCATATATATCTATGAGATCTAAATGATACCATCTTTCAGTATCTAAAACAATTGCTCAGGCTCGCTCTCATATTCAGATTGGCAGCGTTCATTATCCCATTCCTGAGTCTGTCTATCTCAGATGGTTCAAGAGTCTCAGGCACAGGCTTCTGTTATGCAAATGGACAGTTTTGTCAACAAACACCAGGAGAAAGAACTAATGAATCAATCTGATCATTTCTGGCAACACGTGCTTATTTTCTGCTGTTGCTGTTCCCATTGCGGCCACACGGGGTCACTGTTGAAAACGTGGTTTTATGAATTTCAATGCATATGCTTCCAAATCTAGCAGGAAGCCACCCAATGCCCTGTGTCTCTCTGTACTAGTAAAAAATAGCTTACATTGATTTTGAACTTACTATAAGCCAGCAGTATGGTATTGTGCCTGATTGCATCATCTTATTTAAACCTCACAATATTCCTGTGAATGTTGTTATTCTCATTTTATAGATGCAAAAACTGAAATGTAGAAAGGTTAAGTAAAATGACCAAGATCACGGGGTAAGTAGTGATTCTAAACCAGGTTTGACTGACTTTCTAGTCACTGTGATTATAAGTCCATCCCTTCAATATGTTCATGCTTTTTTACCTAATAATTCCACTTTAAGGAATCTATCATATTTAGAGATGTACATAAAGGTGTACTCAAGGATATTCAGGGCAATATAAAATAGTAGGAATGCTAGAGACGATCTAAAGGCTCAAGAAGGAGGGATTAGTTCATTTATAATCCATGAACATATTAGAATACTAATAGATTGTGTTTATTCAGTGATCAATATTAGCCAGTCATGATGCTAAGCATCTTGTTTATTGACTCAGTTTAACCCCCACAAAATCCTAGGACATAGGTATTATTGTCATATTTCATTTATTCTAAGACATCATCCACTAAGAAAAATGCTGCCAATTAACCTAAGATGCAATGCTTTTTTATCATCCCTTATTTTATTGGTAATGAGGTACCACTGCCCTGGCCCACGTGGCTCAGTTGGTTAGAACATAGCCCGTGCACTGCAGGGTCACAGCTTCCATTCCTGGTCGGGAGTATACTAGAGACAACTCACTGATCAATGTTTCTATTTCTCACATTCATGTCTCTCTCTCTCTCTCTCTCTTCTCTCTCTCTCTCTCTCTCCCTTCCCCTCCCTCTAAAGTCAATTTTTATTTATTTTATTTTAAATTTCTTTATTGATTAAGGTATCACATATTTGTCCTCATCCCCCCACCCCCATCCCAAACTCCTCCCCACGCATGCCCTCACCCCCCTGTTGTCCGTGACCACTGGTTAGGCTCATATGGATGCACACAAGTCCTTTGGTTGATCTCTCCCCCTTATCCCCACCCTCCCCTACCTTCCTTCTGAGGTCCGACAGTCTGATCTATGCTTCCTTGTCTTTGGGTCTGTTCTTTTACATCAGTCTATGTTGTTCATCATTTCCCCTAGATGAGTGAGATCATGTGCTACTAGAAATACACTTATAAGAACCGAAATGAGACAAGCAATAATGGTTATGCTGAAAGGCAAATGAATCAGTCTGTAGTGAGTTTCTTTCTGGGCCAACAGTTCTTTTGAGTCCCAATTTCAATGTCAAACAGTTCCTTATGTGTACATATCAGCAATGATATTTCAGTTCTGGATGGTGGACAAATGGTGGTAATGCAGGTCTGACCCTCTCTGGTTTGGTCCTGGGCAACCTGCAGTGACACACAGCTGCTGACTGCTAGTATGGTAAGGCGTCATCAGCGTCTTCCATCTCTGGACTGCTTCTCTTCTGTCTTCATGGCTGGAATAGTGCTGTCAATTCCTCTCTGTTGCAGGAATCCACATGGTCTCGGAGTTGTTTTCTGAAAATATACAAAGATATTCTCGTAAAGTCAATTTTTAAATAAAAAAAGAAACCGAGGCACAGAGAAATTAAATAATTTGCCAAGAGTTAAAAAAAAAAGCTGTAAGTAGAGGTAGAAGAGTAATTAGGATGACCAACAGTCCAAGCTTGTGCGTGTGTGTGTGTGTGTGTGTGTGTGTGTCTCTCTCTCAAGGAAAAATATAACATTTTATAATATGCTAGTAGCCCATTTGCAGGAAGAATCCTGCAAGCGGCCGCTGCGGCCACGTGCGCTGCCACTGCTGCCACCGTTGCGGCCGCAGCGCCTGCACGCACGTGCCGCTGCCGCCCTCCGCACTCCGCCCGGCCCTGCCCCGCTCCGCCCCGCCCCCCCCGCCCCGCCTGGGCTTTCCCTCTGGCACCCACCTTGCTTTCCGCTTTTCCTCCCTCTTCCTTCTAAGTTGTCTTCAGTCTTCACTCCTCCCTCCCTCAGCATATGCAAATTAACCGCCATCTTGGTCAGGTAATTTGCATACTCGCCCTGATTAGCTGGTGGGCGTGGCTTGGGCTGGTGGGCGTGGCTTGGGCATAGCGAAGGTGCGATCAATTTGCATATTTGTCTATTATTAGGTAGGATTTTTAAAAAACGTACAAAAATCCCTGAAAAAGAATAATTCAGATACCTCAAAACACAGAAGGCTTTTGGACAGGCCTTAAGTTATGAAAAATATTTCTATTAGGACCTCAGGGACTTCTTTGGTTCAATGAATTAAACCAAACTCTGAGCTACAAAGTTGTCTTATTTGACAGTTTTGTATCTTCTTCACTCACATGCTATATGTAAACAACTAGCATTGACAACTTTTCTCTTTCCCCTGTGATTTTTTTTCTAAGCAAATGTTGCTATTTTGGGAACAGGAAGTGACAGATTTAAAGTCATGTACACTAACGTCTTGTACACCTGTTTGTAAGCAAATATTTTGAAGTGTGAACATCAGCTTTGACTTTGTATATTTCACATTAAGTTCTACTTCTCTTTTTAGGTGGAAGCTAGGGTTTCCAAAGTTGATCCAGGGCTCTGATTCTGGCATCAGAAGTATTTGGTGAACTAACTAAAATATAGAGAGTTCTGAGATTGATGATTGCAAAGATAGGAGAGGGGGGTTGGGGACTGGATGGAAAAGGTGAAGGGACTAAGAAGTACAAGTTGGGCCCTGGCTGGTTAGCTCAGTTGGTTGGAGTATCGTCCTGGTGCCCCAGGGTTGCGGATTCCATCCCCGGTCTGGACGCATGCAGGAGTCAGCCAGGGAGTACATGGACAGGTGGAATGGTGAGTAAATCTCTCTCTCTCTCTCCTTTCCTTTCCTAAAATCAATTAAAAAATAAAAGAAGTACAAATTGCAAATTGGCAGTTACAAAATAGTCATAAGGATGTAAAGTACAGCATAGTGAATATAGTCAATAATGTAACAACCATATATGGCACCAGGTGGGTACTAGACTTATGGGGGAAACACTTTGCAAAGTATATGATTGTCTAACCACCATACTGTATACCTGAAACTAATCCTATATAATAAAAGCTTAATATGCAAATCAACCGAATGGTGGAACAACCAGTCGCTGTGACATGCACTGACCACCAGGGGGCAGATGCTCAACACAGGAGCTGCTCCCAGCCGCAGGCCCCGATTGGTGGCGGTGGTGGCAGGGGAAGGGGGGAGGGAAGGCTGATGAGCGGGCAGTGCCAGGCCAGCCAAGGTGGGTGTCAGCAGGGGCTCCCGAGTGCCCCACCGGTCACCCCACAGATCGGCCCTGATTGCCAGCCAGGCCTAGGGACCCTACCCATGCACAGATTTCATGCACCGGGCCTCTAGTATAAAATAACATTGAACATTAAAATCTTTTTAAAATAATACAAAAAATAAGAAAAAGTAAGAGAGAGAGCATGTTCTGGGTTGCACTGCCAGACTTATTTATTAATCAGATTATTGAGGAGTGTGCATTTTTTTACAAGCTGTTAGGTATGCTAACCCTGAGAACCACTGTTGGAGATCATCACTGTGTGTGTGTGTGTGTGTGTGCGCGCGCGTGCGCACTCGCCTGCACATGTGCATGTGCTAATGTGTTAATGCTCTTTTGCTATATTTGTTAAAATAAAAATACTTGCTATGTCTGCTAAATTTTTACCCTGATTACAAAGGAGTTTACTGATTCACTTATGTGTGACTTTTAATTGTGACCCCATCTTTTCATGAGTTTTAGGCACTGAGACCCCAACAAGCTCATGAACTCAGACACATGGTCACCATTATTCGTTTGTACTCTTACCACATTTAATGATAAATCATATCTTCTTTTCTTTAAAAAAGGAAAGGAAGGAAGAAAGAAGGAAGAAAAGCTCCTTTGACGAGGCAAGAGGGAAGTGAGATGGCTTTCCTGTGTTTCTTTCCGGGCAGGATCTTGTCCACTCTCGGAGCCGTCTATCACTAGCTTCCTTGTCTACCCCTCTGGAAATGCTGCTGCAGCCAAGCTTCCGCGAGGCTGTCCTCCTGTGGGCAGAGGTGCCTGCCAGGGGTTCGCCAGCAGAGGAAACCAGGGTGGATGGGGACCGGTGGCTCTGGGAACAGTGTGCTCTCGCTCTTTGGGGTGGAGCCCATGTTGTCTCCAGAGATCAGGCCGCTTCTTCTTGGTCTGTGGCCACCCGGCTGGGTTAGGAAAAAAGAAGCCTGCCCAAGAAGCCTCACAGGTAAGGCCCGAAGACATTACAAACTAGGCTTACTCCTGTCTGTTTTAGTGTTCTAAAAATAAGCACTCCATGAAAGTCCCTGAGACATAGAAATAGGCACTTAAATTGACCTTTCTAGAGAGGCAGTTAAGACCTCTGCAAAGTATGCAAAATATTTAACAATTCCTTAGTTGGGTATTTCCTGAAAAATGTCCTGTTTCTTATCAATTTCAGATATTTTTCCAAGAACCCCAGGGAGATTTGTAGTGGAATAATCCAATTCACGTGGTAAAAATGAAACCACTACCACACAGCTTATGATGCAATAAAGTGTAAAGAGCCACTAGAGAAAACCCGAAAGTTTGGTATCTTAAAAAGAAAAACCACAGTGACATGGCTTCAACCTGCTGAACTGGTTGCCCAGGTTTCTCCACGCACAGATGAGGGGTTTCTGTTACTAACCAGAACCGTAGTCAGTTGAAAGAAAAACGCAACTACCACCAAGGCCTGCCCTGAAGTGCACTGCTTGAAGACATTACATTTTATCACTCTATACTAGTATATGCCATTTGTTTCCATAAAGTCTCACTTAATATTTCTCTATTTAAACACTGGAATAAGAACCATCTTTACTAAGCATCCTGGTTTCATAAATAAGGAAATTAAAGTTAAGAGGGATTAAGTATCTTTTCCAAATCACACAGCTAGTAAAAGGCAAGGAAGAAAGGAAGAAAGGAAGAAAGAAAGGAAGAAAGAAAGAAAGAAAGAAGAAAAGAAAGAAGAAAGGAAGAAAGAAAGGAAGGAAGGAAGGAAGGAAGGAAGGAAGGAAGGAAGGAAGGAAGGAAGGAAGAAAGAAAGAAAGGAAGGAAGGAAGGAAGGAAGGAAGGAAGGAAGGAAGAAAGGAAGAAGGAAGGAAGGAAGAAAGAAAGAGAAAGGAAAGGTTGTATCATCCCTGGAGCCTATTGATTCCCCATAAGGAAGGGAAGGGAAAGGAGAGGAGAGGAGAGGAGAGGAGAGGAGAGGAGAGGAGAGGAGAGGAGAGGAGAGGAGAGGAGAGGAGAGGAGAGGAGAGGGGAAAGGGGAAAGGGGAAAGGGGAAAGGGGAAAGGGGAAAGGGGAAAGGGGAAAGGGGAAAGGGGAAAGGGGAAAGGGAAAAAAGGAAAAAGGAAAAAGGAAAGGAAAGGAAACTGCATCTGGATGGAATGTAACACTAATCCCACGTTCTTTCTTTCACCCCAGACTTTGCATCAGGGAAAAAGATACAAATACTATGTAATTGATTATATTTTATTGCAGTGTATTTATAGGAACTATACAGAGCAGCATTTCTTTTTATTGATTGATTGAGTGAGTGATTTCAGAGAGGAAGGGAGAGAGATATATAGAAACATCAATGATGAGATAATCATTGCTCGGCTGGCTCCTGCACGCCCCCTTCTGGGGATTGAGCCCACAACCTGGCATGTGCCAGAGCAACATTTCTTTATATTATTCATCTCTAAAAGGAGCTGAATGTTACCGGGACGATAGGTGAGATTTGTAGATAGAAAAGCTAGCCTCTGCACATGGTTCTGTTATTCGCTAGTGACTCTGGCTAAGTCACCCCTTGACCACTTTCTTCACTTACAAAGTGAAGTGTTGGATTCAATCACTTCAGAGATCTTTGCTTACTTTGAGAATCTATCCACATCAATTCACAACAAAATTGAAGTATAGATTTAAGTGATAATCAATGACTTTTGACCTATAACAGGTTGCTGTGATCTACATCATCCTCTTTATGTGAGGGGCACATTCTCAGGAAGGTCCTCTCTGGCCTGAGGAAGATCCAGTCCATAGCATCTCTGACACCCCTTTGTTTTCTCCACCTGTTCATGTCCTTCATGGAAGGAAGTTGTCAGAGTTGTAGTCTTTTTTTTATTATTGTTGATAGTATTACAGATATAAGTTGTAGTCTTCTATGTATTTACGTGTACAGTGTCTGTCTCTCCCCAAGCTATAGGCTCCCTGAAGGCCATTGAGCTTGTCGCCTCCTGTTTTCTAGCACCTGGAATCACGACTGGCATTTAATAAAACACTCAAATATTTGTTGAGTGAATGAGTGAGGAAATTGCCTTTAAAATGATGTGGTGGTTATTCTTTGCCTCTCACTTGCAAAGTTAATTTTAGAAGCAGTTACCAGAGATAAAGGCAGTAAAATCTTAATTTCCATGCATTACAAAGAAAAGCATAATGATGCTCACTAAAATGTTGACAGTATGTTATCTCTGATCTGAGTGTTAATACAGGGGATAAATTTCATTATCTCTATTTTTCCAGAATGTCTTTATTGAACATGAATGGTTTTGCAATCAGATTTAAATTTTTTAAAAAGTCCAAACTCTGGTTTTTCTCTGGGGGCAGTTAAAGCTATAACCTGTGCATTTGAGATGGGGGCAGGGGGGCTTATGGAACCCGTGTGGTCATCAGGAGCTTCCCCATTTTTAATTAACTGGAGATAAGAAGGTGCATCTCTTTATTCCAGACCCCTCTGGAGGCCTGTCCTCCATGAATCTTGGATCTCATGAGTACAGCAGGGCAGCTGGCCATGAGTTTACTTAGGTAGGATCACCCACAGGGCAGGTTTTGAGTAAACAAGAAGGTGAGAGCAGGGCTACAGGCAGAAGTGAGGAGCGTTGGCCAGTGGCTTCACAGACAGTGAAGAGCAGCAGATGGACAATGTGGTTGTATCCCTGGAGCCTATTGATCCCCATAAGCATCTTTTGTTATTATTTTTTAAATCCTCACCCGAGGATATTTTTCCATTGACTTTTAGAGAGAATGGAAGATTGAGGGAAAGACAGCGAGAAATATTAATGTGAGAGAAACACACCGATTGGTTGCCTCCTGCACGTGCCCTGATCAGGGCCCGGGCCAGGGAGGAGCCTGCAACTGAGGTACGTGCCCTTGACCTGAATCAAACCTGGGACCCTTCAGTCCACAGGCTGACACTCTGTCCACCGAGCCAAACTGGCTAGGGCCCATAAGCGTCTTTTAAATGAGTGACTTAGCACCTGATATGTTCAAGAATATAATAATCCAATGGCTACATCATTTTGAAAGCAACAAATTTGGGTTAAAACTTTGGCACTGTATATTATCAGAGTACCTAGCACAGTTATCTCTAAACTTCAGATTCCTAAAACAAGGCTAATTTCAGCAACTTTCAGGGTTATTGTGTTAGTGATAATAACTAACAAGTAAATGTTTTTCAGAAGTATTTTAGTACAGTATAAACACATGTAATTGATTTGCCTTTTCCCCTAATGTCAAAGGTTGCTAAAAACTTTGATGGTATAAAAGTAAAATGGAAATGAAGTACCTTTAATTTCCCCCCTTCTATAAATAAAAAAACTGCAAGGCTCTATGAATTGAAGTAATTTGTCTAAGGTCACATGGACAGAAAGTGTCAAAGCAGAGGTTTGAATCCAAAAAGTGCTCTTAACTTGCCCTGGATATCCCACGCACTTTCCCTTTCTGAACTCCAGCTCTCAGGGACACAGGCCTCCATCTAGAGGACGTGAGTTCCACAGGTGATTCCTATGAGGCTAATAGGAAACACTGATCCTAAACCCAGCCAGTATCTGCATGTCAGTTCAGATTTCTCACCCTTCATTGTCAGAGATTTTTCTACCTGGGTAGAAATAAGAGAAATATGAATTATTAATGAATATCAGAAAAGATAAGTTAGAGTACAAAGACAAAATTAATAACCAAAAACATGTCAAAAATACCTGAAAACATAACATTTACCTATAGACAGTAGTGGGCTGATAAACATTTGACAACCAGCTTTCTGAAAACTCTTCCCTGACTTGTAGCATTTGCTGATTTCTGTGGTATCATACTCCCACCACACTTATGTTAAGTTACCAGAGTGAGGTCCCTGATGCAGGAGCCTCATATTATGGCCTCATATTGGAAAGCAATGTACAGGAACATGTCATATAGTACTAGAGGCCCGATGCATGAATTCGTGCAAGATGAGGCCTTTGCAGCCTTGGCTGCCCTGGATCCCTCCTTTGAAGCCAAGGCGGCTGCCTTGATCCTGTGGCTGCAGCCCCAGCTTTGTCCCGGAAGGACATCCTGAAGGACCCAGTCTAATTAGCATATTATGCTTTTATTATTATAGATTTCCACCACACAGATAGAAGAGACATGAGTGACCTCAAGAGCCTAGAAAACACCCTAACCGCTTTGGCTCAGGAGATAGAGTGTCAGCCTGCAGACTCAAGGGTCCCAGGTTCAATTCTGGTCAGGGGCATGTACCTTGGTTGCGGGCACATCCCCAGTAGCGGGTGTGCAGGAGGCAGCTGACTGATGTTTCTCTCTCATCGATGTTTCTAACTCTCTATCCCTCACCCTTCCTCTCTGTGAAAAATCAATACAATATATTTTTTAAAAAAGAGCCTAGAAAACAATAAAATTTATTACACAATCAGAGAGTAGTAAGTGGTTAATATTTATTACCTTTATTTAAATATACATTTTATTTACTTGAAATTTTATACAATTTCATTTTTAATAATGACCATGTTTAAAAACCAGCCCTCAGATCCTGAAAGTTGAACACTGGCTCTGTGAGCAGGAAAATATGGGCTCCACCCAGCATGCTACAGCCTGCAGGCTCTGGGCAGAGGACTCCTGTTGTGGGGAGAGCGTTGGCATGGACCTCGAATCTGTGCTGCATTCTCAAGAACATCTTAGGGCCCTAGCCGGTTTGGCTCAGTGGATAGGGCATCGGCCCTCAGGCTGAAGGGTCTTAGGTTCGATTCTGATCAAGGGCACGAACCCCTGTTGCAGGCTTGATCCCATGTCGGGGTGTGTGCAGGAGGCAACCAATCAATGTGTCTCTCTCACATCGATGTTTCTCTCTCTGTCTCTTCCACTCTATTAAAAAAAAAATCAATGGGAAAATATCCTCGGGTAAGGTTTAACAACAAGAGAACGTTAATGGGCAACCGAGGTTCATAAAAAGTAACCGGGTGCCTTAGGAACAGGCCTGAAGCAGTTAAGGGAATGTGCCTGGGAAATCCAAGTTAAGTTGCCAGCAGTGCCTCCACACACTCATCATCCCACCCAGAATCAGGGAGAGAGGAGGCAGGAGATCTCTCTGGGTATCTGAAGATCCCAAGAGGATTTAAAGCTGGCTTACCTAAAGGAGAGGCGAAACTCGTATTCCGTTTCTGAGGCCTTCTGGGCCCAGCACCACCAACTCTACCCCGGTCCCCTGCCAACATCTCTGTCTCTGGTAGATGAAATTCCTTTTGAGCTCCTCCTCTCCCAGTTAGAGACAAAAAATTATAAATATAAAGACCAGGTCAAGGTATGTTCAAAATCCATTTATGTCTTGAGGAAGAGGCCAGAGGCTAGAGCCTGAGAAGGGACGTCAGCCTCCTCTAAAAGAGAGGCCAGGATGGGAAAGTTATCCACGATGTTGCACAACTGGCCTCTGGTCAGTCCAACTGTGCATGGAGGTGCCTTAGCTGCAGGAGGTAGATTTGGGAAGTTGCTAATTTGGATTTGGGGTCAGACTGACGTGGATTAGAATCTAGTTTCTTGGACACATTGCAGTAATCCCCGTATCTGAACCCTACATATACTACAGGTGTTTTTTTCCTGTACATAACATACCTATGATGAAGTTTAATTTATAAATTATGCACAGAAAGAGATTAACAACAATAACATAATAAAATAAAACAATTATAACAATGCTCTATAATAAAAATTATGTGAATGTGGCCTCTCTCTCCAAATATCTTCTTGGACTATACTCACCCTTCTTCATGTGGTGATGTGAGATGATACAATGCCTATGTGATGAGATGGAGTGAAGTGAATGACATGGGAATTGTGATATAACATTAGGCTACTATAAGGCTGACTTGAACACTGTGATGCAAATACTGGGACAGTCCATTCGATAACCAAGAGGCTACTAAGTGACTAATAGGTCAGGAGCGAACACAGCATGGGACTGATGATTCATGTCCCAGGCAGAACAGAGCAGGGCAGAGAGAAATTTCGCCTTTCTACTCAGAACTGTGTGCGATTTAAAACTTATGAAGTGTTTATTTCTGGAATTTTCCATTTAATGTTTTTGGACCACGATTGACTGCAGGTAACAACCCTCAGAGAGCAAAACTGGGGATGAGAGGGACTACAGTACTTACCCTCTTTAAACTCAAGTAAATCGCACAGGCAAATGGAGAGACTAGTGCCCAGTTCAGGGTTGTTGCCAAATGATCCAGCCAAAAGGTTTAGGAATGTGCCTGGGATATAGTAAGTGCTCAAAATATAATAGCTATTCTTGCTATTTTTAATATGGATGGAGTGTATAATGATGCTTCAGTATTATGAAATTCATCAACCAAAGCATCTTGATACTAAGAAAAAAGTTCTGATGAACATGAATCCATGGCTTTAATACAAAAAGGAAAGAAATTTGTCCCATCCACAGGGATGTGAATCTGTTGGCAATTGTTTTTAGTTCTGTCACGTAACTGCAAGGGCAAAAGCAAAACCTGCTTAACTCACTTGGCTTAAAACAAATCACATGAAGATAAGCACACCACACACCTTCTTTAGGCTGTTGAAAAACATCTGACCAGTTTCCTCACATGTACATGTGAAAAGTACCATTTCAAAGGAGGTTAGGAAATTATTGCATTTGGAGAGTGGGCTATTCTAGTGGGTTTTTTTTTCTCCACGTATGGATTTACATTTGCTGTTACAGAGTGGGGATCAGACCGTACTTACTTTTTTAAGCCAGTGTCTCCCCTCACCCAAACAATATGTTGGTGATCGTTCCCTCACGTCAAGGCAGAGCCCTTTCCATGCAGCGTTGGCAGATGGTGCAGTGTTGGGATGGGGGCCCGAGGTTCATAAGAAGTGGCAGGGCTGCCTGAGGTTGCACACAGGGCCACTGATCCACCTGGAACTGGTCTAGGACGTTGGCCACCAGGCAGTTCGGGGGAGTGTCACTGCTGAGCCTTTCTCCCCATTGTTGGGTCACCCCTTTAGGCCACTTTACAAGGGACATTCCCTTTTGCTTAGACCACATTCCACTTGCTAAGACCATTATCTTTCCCCTTAGAACCCACCCAGAGAATTCTCTGCCCAGAGAATTCTCCTTCCAGAAAAAGCCTGCCTAGAGTCCTTTAAAATCTCCGACTCCCCGCTCCTGGGTGCTGGTGCCATTTGGGGGCTCAGCCCATCTGGTATCCAGATGACCTAATCCTATCTAATAAAAGAGTAATATGCAAATTGACCATCACTCCAAGACACAAGATGGCCGTCCCCATGTGGTCAAAGATGGCTTCCCCCAGGTGGACACAAGATGGCCTGCAGGGGAGGGCAGTTGTGGGCAGTTAGGGGTGACCAGGCCAGCAGAGGAGGGCAGTTGGGGGCACCCAGGCCTGCAGGGGAGGGCAGTTGTGGGCGATCAAGCAAGCAGGGAGGCAGTTGGGGGGGACCAGGCCTACAGGGGAGGATAGTTGGGGGGGACCCAGGACTGCAGGGGAAGGCAGTTGGGGGGGACCAGGCCTACAGGGGAGGACAGTTGGGGGGACCAGGCCTGCAGGGGAGGGAAGTTGAGGGGGACCAGGCCTGCAAGGGAGGGCAGTTAGGGGTGACCTGGCCGGCAGAGGAGAGCAGTTGGGGGAGACCAGGTCTGCAGAGGAGGGCAGTTGTGGGCAATCAGGCCAGCAAGGAGGGCAGTTAGGGGTGACCAGGCCAGCAGGGGAGGGCAGTTGCAGTGGGGGGGGGAGACCCAGGCCTGTAGGGGAGGGCAGTTGTGGTGGACAAGGCCTGTAGGGGAGGGCAGTTAGGGGTGACCAGGCTGGCAGGGGAGGGCAGTTAGGGGCAATCAGGCCAGCCAGAGAGCAGTTAGGCGTCGATCAGGCTGGCAGAGGAGTGGTTAGGGGGTGATCAGGTTGGCACGCAGAAGCGGTTAGGGGCAATCAGGAAGGCAGGCAGGCAAGCAGTTGGGAGCCAGCAGTCCTGGGTTGTGAAAGGGATGTCCTACTGCCCAGTGGGATCGGGCCTAAACAGGCAGTTGGACATCAGGATTGGGCCTACATGGGTGGTCGGACATCCCTCAAGGGGTCCCAGATTGGAAAGGGTGCAGGCTGGGTTGAGGGACAACCCCTCCCCCACATGAATTTCATGCACTGGGCCTCTAGTTCTGTATAATAAAAGCTTATTATGCAAATTTTCCACTTGGGTGGGCAGTCGACCGGGAGTTTGACATGCTGCTGACCACCAGGGGGCGGCGCGGAACATGGCGGGCATCGGTGACACAGTGCTGGCAGTGGGCAGCAGTGGAGGTGCTGCTGTCCCTGATGGGCCCCAATGAGAGCGGGACCGTGGTGGGATGGTGGAGCAGGTGAGCGGCTGGCATCAAGCCAAGGCAGGTGTGAGCAGATGGCCCAGCAGAAGGTGACCAGAAACTGTGGCCGGGGGCAGGGCCACAAGCCTGCTCCCAGGCACTGAAGGAGAAGGGGCAAATAGCAATATTAAAATATTTCTTCTAATTATTTTCTTTTCAATGTGCATGAATTCGTGCATGGGGCCACTAGTAAACTTATAACCCCTTACCACTTTGCCCTTGTGCATTCCTCTCTTGGTGACCCTAACACCCCTCACATTTTTAAGTGCGAAAAGTGAAAGCTCTTGAATAGACCCACAGAGCCTTGCACAGTTCTGAGCCCTGTGGTCATTTGGAAGCCCAGGGTTGAGAAATGCTGTAGCAGGACTTTCCACTGGGGAGGTGAAGAGAGAAGCACAGAGCATGATTTCTGTTTTCAAAGTGTGGCTCAAGGACCTCAAATATGAGGAAGTCACAGCACAAAGCTATTTATAAAAATATAAACTACACATCATACAAAATAGTGCAATTGAGGCACTTTGAGAGACCTAAGTTGTAACTCTTTGCACATGAGAACAGAGGCCTCTGATTCACAGACAGCCTCCATTTATGTGAAGTCTTCAGATAAACAACAGCCACAGCTGAGAATATTTAGGAACTTCCCTTCCCCTCCCACAGCTACTGGGGGATTTCTCTCCCATCCCCCACACGAGGACTCCATCTCCACCACAGCCACATGTCCCACCTTCGGTTGCTGTTCCCATTTTGTACAGTGATGGCCACAGTTGGTGAACACAGTGATGTCCTGAAAGGTGAGAAGGCAAAAGGAAGGAGGAGGTCATCCTGTCCCCTTCATCCTGGTCTGTACTCCTCCCCAGAGTCCTAGGGAGGGTCCAAGGGGGAGAGGACTGCAGGAGCTGAGGGCACACTGACTGTGCCCTGAATGCATTATAGGTACTCCTTTATTCCTTAAGGCAGCCAGGTGGGGCCTGAGGCTCCAAAGCCTTTTGCTTCTGCAATCTCATCTGGTGTGCCTTAGGGTGCTGCTGGGGCAGAGGAGAATTTAATGATGCACCATGTGGCCTGTCTCCACAGGTCTGGGGGACATCCACCTGGAGATGCTGAGTGAGGAGAGCAAGGTCAGCAGCTGCAGGGGGCCCAGGTCCTTCCTGAGGAGGGCTTTGTGTTTCAGGTAGCAGAGTAGCCTAGCCAAAGCCAGCCTGGGGCCGGGCATGAGGTGGGGCTGGCGGTTCCCCAGCGGGGAGGCAGCCCTGAATCTGCTCCTCCACTGGGCATCTCATCTCTGGGCTGACTTACTGCCTTTTTAATAGTGCCCAAGCTAATTGATCAAAGCAAATTAAAGCTTTGTAATTTTGAAAGATTTAATATGAAAAAATTCAATTATAATCAAAATCCACTGACATTATTATAAGAAAGTTAACTTATGTCAATCAAAGAAAAAGAAGAGCTACTGTGTTTTTAAACCACAATTTCAGCTGTTTAAATTTTTTTTTAAATTATAATAATGGTTTTAAATTTATTACCTCTGTCTTTACAGTTTCTCACCTGAAGGTTATTACCAGAAGTTTGAAGAGATCTTATACAAACATCTTAATTGGTAAATATGTATAGTTGTTACAACAAACCATATAGAAAAAAACTTATGCTCATGAAATCAGGCTCAAGTTCCTCTTAACTTTAAAAATACCTTATTGCCCTAGCCCAGTAGTCGGCAAACTCATTAGTCAACAGAGCCAAGTATCAACAGTACAACGATTGAAATTTCTTTCGAGAACCAAATTTTTTAAACTTAAACTTCTTCTAACGCCACTTCTTCAAAATAGACTCACCCAGGCCTTGGTATTTTGTGGAAGAGCCACACTCAAGGGGCCAAAGAGCTGCATGTGGCTCGAGAGCCACCGTTTGCCGACCACGGCCCTAGCCGGTTTGGCTCAGTGGATAGAGCGTCGGCCTACAGACTGAAGGGTTCCAGGTTCTATTCCAGTCAAGGGCATGTAACTCGGTTGCAGGCTCCTTCCCGGCCCAGGCCCTGGCCGGGGTTTGTGCAGGAGGCAACCAATCGGTATTTCTTTCTATCTTTCCCTCTCTCCTCCACTCACCCTAAAAATCAATGGAAAAATATCCTCAGGTGAGGATTAAAAAAAAAAGCACACAAATAAATAAAAATATTTTATTTAAATCTTTATTGAAACTCAGTATTTAATTACCTTCCTCAAATACTTAGCATTTTATTGTTATAATTTAAGAAAACTGAACACATTTTTTCACCAACCCACAATATGTATACGCTAATTTATTACAACTTATCTCAGGATTCTCTAAAACATTGTATTTTACAAATATGAAAAAGATTGGAAAGCAATGTCCTATGTTATGTTTATTAACATAGTGTCCCATTTGAGGTTCCATAGGCCAATGCACTGTCCAGGCAACCTGCCATTCATTCCATGAGTAAATAAATCCTGATTTCCAAACTACAGATTACAAACCCATTATTGTCCCTACCTGTAGGTGGAGAAAGCCTCTTTAAGTAAACTGGCACTAGTTACAACTTATTTTAAAGTGCATTTTGTTTCCTGGGAACAGCTTCAAGAGAGCTGTTTTGTAATGTTCTTTACAATGGCTTCTTGAGTAACTCATTCTGCTGTGCACTCTGGCTCAGGTGGCTTCTAGTTGGCCAGTTTAAACCTCACTTTGCTAGCTTGTAAAAGAACACGATCGCTTTTGTAAGCCCGTGTCAACAGAACTGATCAAGAAAAATGCAAGCAGTCTGCAAACTTTTTCTTTCTTTTTAGTTCTCTCTTTTCAGCCTCTTCTGAGCCATCAGATCCAATCTTAGCGTTTAAAAATGTTTTTGAGTAACACCTCTTAATTCATCCTGCTAGATGAAATCTGCTATTGCGTAAGTCCTCAACAGCCAGCGAGAACCCTGCTGGAGCAACCGTCTCACCAGCCCCCTAAAATGCAGCTCTCTTTGGGAGACCTCTATGTAGGAAGTCAGGCTAATACTTAGTTCCCAGAAGATTAGGTGTGGTTTAGTGATCTCATTCAGTGGGTGGGGTCAGGGATGGTCCCATGTTTCTATTTTTAAAATGCTTCTAGTAAGATCATCCTTTGTTGCTCAAATACAACCAAGCGATGATGGAGAGACTTGTCTCACGTTACCATTAGAGATAGCGACCTGGCCAACCGGGTTTACAGAGAAAAAGGCGTTCAAACTTCACTTTCAGTCAAGACTGGGATCATCTGCTCTTGAGACAGGGCCATATTCCACGGAGTCCAGGTCCAGACCAGCGGGGCTTCGCCTCCCTTCCTGGGCATGCTGCCCCTGCCCAGTTAGAGCCGCAGGATTGGTCTCAGTAGTGCTCCCTCTCTCCAGACCTGAGAGGCAATAGCCCAAGAAGGGCTTCTCCTGCAGGGCCTGGGATCCCTCCACGGCCCGGGCAGGGGCAGGATCCCCCGCAGAGTTCCAGGCGGGGAACACATCCCGGGTCATTCGTGTCACAGCACTCTAGTATCCTACATAATAAAATGGTAATATTTAAATTACCATCACTCCGCTACGCCCACTATTGGGCCAGCGGGAGGCGCAAGGGGCGGGACTCAGAGTGGCTCCGGTAGCTGATTGGGCCAGCAGGACGCTGAGCTGGCGCCGAGAGCTCAGCGTCTGCATCAAGGCTGAGCTGGAGGCTTTCGAAAGGCCTGGTGCACCAGCGGACAGATAGCCAGCTCCCCCACGATAGAAAGCCAAAGCGGGGGAGCTGGCTGGCTGTCCGCTCCGGCGCAAGGCCTTTCGAAAGGCACCAGCGGACAGCCAGCTGGTGCACCAGGTGCATGATTAAATCATGCACTGGGCCTCTAGTTTAAAATAATTGGGGGAGGCGGTGGTGATTTAGCGCGAGTAATCCATTCAGTTCTCCCGGCGTTGGGCTCTCTTTGAACCACTGTGCTATCCTCCTCCTCCGTGCCTGACCGTGAGCACTAGGAAATGAGGAGTGTTAAGATCC